>NC_091457.1:136975412-137601662 GCF_027789765.1 Dendropsophus ebraccatus | reverse complement strand
ATATCATGTTATTCAAAAGCCGAACAAGATAAGTAAGGCAAAGTATTAACAAAGTTACCGAATATTTTATACAAAATTAAAAAGCGTAAATTGCTCTTCAAAGCTCCTGCCGTCGGAGATGAAATACAACAAATGAAGAAGAATGTGTCTCGCCTTCTCAATATCAACTAATCATAAGTATATATAAGAAATCTCCATTAGGGTATAGCCACATGATACAGGGAAAAGTTTTTAATTCAAACATTAAAGGGGTTGTGAAAGATTAAAATAAAAAAAAAATAAAAAACATGACTTCTTTCTTCCAAAAACAGCGCCCTACCTGTCCTCAGGACGTGTTGGGTATTGCCACTTTGCTGCGTTCACTTCAATGGAACTGAGCTGTAATACCATTAATACTGGAAAGAGTTACATCCACGTGCCACAATTTAACAGATACAATCCTGATATGAAGTCATTTTTGCTTCTTACTTCTGGCTGTGTTCAAGTTCTATCTGCAGGCATTGTTTTATAGCCAAACAGACTGATTGATATATGTACTGTATATATATATATATATATATATATATATATATATATATATATATATACTGTATATATATAATGTTAGGGGAAAAGTTACAGGATATTTGTAAAACACTACTCATTATAGGCTACACTATGGGCGGTCCTACTCTTTTTCTATATGCATATTCATACACAGATCACTGTGTAGAACCAGCCACTTGTCTACTTAAAGCAACTCTGTGCCCACAATCTGACCCCCCCCAAACCACTTGTACCTTTGGATAGCTGCTTTTAATCCAAGATCTGTCCTGGGGTCCGTTCGGCAGGGGATGCAGTCATTGTCATAAAAACGACTTTTAATCCGGCAGCGCTGTGTCTAACGGCCGGGGCTTGCATTTGTCCTTCTCTGTCCTCTCTGTCCTTCTTCACGACCCTCCTTATCATTAGGAATGCTTCAGGCAGATTGCTTCCTATTCCCCACATGTGTGTATAATGAACATGGGCTGGGTCGTTAATACACCTGTGCTAAGCTCAAACAGCAGTAAATGTTCCTGGATCATTCCTAATGATGAGGAGGGTGGGGAGGAAGGACGGAGAGGTGGTGCCAGCCTAATGCATATACAAATGTAAGCCCCGGCCGTTAGACACAGCGCTGCAGGATTAAAAGTTGTTTTTAGGACAATAACTGCATCCCCTGCCGAACGGACCCCAGAACAGATCTTGGATTAAAAGCAGCTATCCGAAGGTACAAGTGGTTTGGGGGGGACAGATTGTGGGTACAGAGTTGCTTTAAAGGGTTGTGACATTAAGAAACCTTGGTCTTAACTGGTGCATAATGCATAATTAAAGGAGAAATCCAGTGAAAACCATAATTTTTCAGAAGGCAGGGGGGAACATAATAAACAAACAGTACTTACCTCTCCCTGTGCCTCCACTCTGGGACACCCGCCAGAACTTATTTTTCCCAGAGAAAATACCTGAGCTGGCTGATGGATTGCCTACACAGCCAGTCAGTGACTACACCAGTGTCCCACCTCAGTCACTGACTGGCTGAGCAGGCAGTCCATTAACCATTTTGCGATGTCTCTTCAGAAGGAGACACAGGTGCCCGGTGCAGTGGAGGCACGGGAAGAGGTAAGTACAGCTTGTTTATTATGTTCCTCCCAGCCCCTGCTTGCTGAAAGATTATGAGTTGCAATCTCCAGGAAGTACTTGATGGTGGTCTCCACTAAGCCCAGGAAGCAATTAGATGCATAAGGAGGAAAAACAGTACAGGGGTGTAAGTAACTTTATTGAAAACAACATATTTGCTCGTATATATATATCGCGGCGTTTAAAGGGTTACTGACACGCGGCAGCACGATCGCTGCAGCGTGTCATTACCGGTGTGGTCCCGGCTGCTGATTGCAGCCGGCCCCCACCTACTGTGAAGCGCGCTCCACTCCGGAGCGCGCTTCATAGCCGGAGAAACACCCAGGACGTAGAGTTACGTCCAGGGTCGTCTGGTGACAGACTTCCATGACATAATTCTATGTCCTGGGTCGTCTAGGGGTTAATTACATTTTGTTGTTGTTGTAATAAACAGATTGGGATGTGCAGTGAGCAGCCCTAGGGGGTATTATTTCATTTTACAAAAAATGTACTTAAAGTGATAGTGTTACCCGTGTTTGCATGGACGGCGTTTGCAGAAGCGACTGCTGCACATTGCACCTTTATCTTTTTTTAGGGAAGTCTGGGGCTTCTTTTTGCCAAAAAAAAAGTTCTAAATGTTGGTGCCACCGGGATGACAGTGTCACAAAGGAGAAGTCCACCGAAGCTGAAAAAAGGTAGGCGGGGTTGTGCGGGAAAATACTAAACAAAGTAAACTTACCTATCCTCATGCCCCATAGTGCTCCAGAGTCCTGTTGAGCTTCGAGCTGCAACGTCACATACCCAGCTGAGTGATTGCCTGCTCTTCTAATCAGTGACTGTGGCAGGACACCTCCCCAGTGACTGAACAGCAATCGCCCAGCCGAGCTATGACACTACAGCTGGAGGAGACAGGTACGTGACATACCTGGATTCCAGACAAAAATTACAGCCGGCAGCCACCAACAGAACCTGGAAGCAGCGCTATAGAGGCATGAGGATGGATGGGTTTGCTTTCTTTATTATTTTCCCGTACCTCCCTGCCTGCCTGCCTGCCTTTTTTTAGTTTTGTGGAACTTCTTCCTTAAGGGCCATATTACACAGGACAATTATCGTTCAAAAAATTGTTAGATCGTTCGGATTTAAATAATAATCGTTTTGTGTAATAGCAGACGACGATTAAACGACCAACGAGAAATCGTTGGTCATTTGATAAAATTCGGACCTATTTTTATCGTTTGATCTAATACAGGAGAGAAAAGAGCGCTGCACCTCACACCTATGGCTGACACTAGTGCCTCTCGGCTGCATAAAAAACATCAGAATTTTGTGTATGAATTGATCAAGCCACACTGCCCCATGTACCGCATGCAGGTATCTGATACACATGGGTCCCTACACTAAGTCCACACTGTGCCGGTTAGTGACCACCACCCCCACAGGCGTGAACAGTCAGGGAATGGAGGCCATGGAACGGCCCTGCGACCCCCATATCACAGGACCAGACCCAAAAATGCCACACCAGAACCCGGCCAGCACCACCGGCGGAGAAGGTCGCCCCCAAACAGCACGAGTCTGAATGAGGTAATGCACTCACCATAGCTACTGCAGATAGAATGGGACAAACAGGAGGGATTAAAAGCATGTGCACTCAGGTGTCTCCTGCTAATTGCAGTCATGTGGGTCTTACCAGGAGGAGTGCAAAAACACTGAGAAAGAAAGAAAGCAAAATGCAATACAGGAGAGAAAAGAGCGCTGCACCTCACACCTATGGCTGACACTAGTGCCTCTCGGCTGCATAAAAAACATCAGAATTTTGTGTATAAATTGATCAAGCCACACTGCCCCATGTACCGCGTGCAGGTATCTCATACACATGGGTCCCTACACTAAGTGCACACTGTGCCACAGTCACAGTCAGGGAAGGGAGGCCATGGAACGGCCCTGCGATCCCCATATCACAGGACCAGACCCAAAAATGCCACACCAGAACCCGGCCAGCACCCGGCTTGCGCACGTTTTGCGGGGATTGTGGTCGCTGACCGGCACAGTAATGTTTTTTGGTTAGGGACTCATGTGTATCAGAAGACCTGCACGTGGTACATGAGGCAATATGGTTTGGCCAAATTATATACTAACTTGTGATGTTGGTTTTAAATGTAGCTGAATAAGCTTTCGTGTCAGCCATGGGTGCGATGTGCAGCCATTTCTGTCTTTTTGGCTTGTGCATATTTTATGTATTCTGTCCCTTTTTTCATTGTGGTTAGCACTCATTCTTTGTAAGACCCATGTGATCCAAATTAGCAGGAAACACCTGTGTACATAAGGGGAGGATCTCCGAGTATTCTCCCATTCTACCTGCAGAGGAATGGAGAGAGAGGTAAGAGCTTGTTCACACTTGTGTTGCTTGGCGTCCACTTTTTTCGCCGGTGGCGCCTGCGGGGTCCGGGGGGGCCCTTTAGGATCTGGTCCTGTGACAATGGGGTTGCAGGGCCATTCCGTGGCCCCCCTTCTCTGCTTACACATGTTTTGCGGGGATTGTGGTCGCTGACCGTCACAGTGATGTTTTTTGGTTAGGGACTCATGTGTATCAGAAGACCTGCACGTGGTACATGAGGCAATATGGTTTGGCCAAATTATATACTAACTTCTGATGTTGGTTTAAAATGTAGCTGAATAAGCTTTCGTGTCAGCCATGGGTGCGATGTGCAGCCATTTCTGTCTTTTTGGCTTGTGCATATTTTATCGTTTGATCGTTCGGAAAAGAAGTCATAGCTAAAACGTACGCAATAGCGACGACAAAACGACCGTAAGAACGATCATAAGAAACGATCATCGCTCCGTGTAATTGGGCGAACGATTTCGGGTCATTTGCCATAGCGGTCGTTTGAGATGGTTTATCGTTAATCGTTAGTCCTAAAAAAAATCACTTGGTGTTATAGTACCCTAAGTCCCCCTTCCCCATCTTGTCCGGCACTGTAATCCCCCCCCCTTCCCTCCCTTGTAATGTTGAACTTTATGGGGGACTCGATAGCAGTAGCCGGGATGGGAAGACTAAAGGATCTGCAGCAGTTGCCTTGATGGTATAATGTAGTATTATGCCATCACTTCTTATGTTTAGGATTCAAAGGCGTCATTAAGATAGGAGCATGTGGGTTCTAATAATGAGGTCCCAGACATTAGTTACGGGGCAGCTGCATGGGCACAGTCTCCTTTTTCTGAAATGATATGTCTATATTTTCACAAATCCTAAATATTCTATTACAGAGTTATAAGGCATGCCATCACCTATAAGCTGAACCCACGCATTGGGGCAGGGCCTGCTGGAAACCCTGACAGCACATCTGTGTCCTATGCAAGACAGCATATTACTTATAACAGGTCTGTCTTCCTATTAGTCCAAACAATAGATGAAAAGGAGAGATGTAAGAACACAGAGTCATCCTACTTGCCTCCTCTTGCCCCTGCACAGTCCATACACCACAGTCAATCCTATCAGCGAGTCTGCTGTATTCTTTGATTGGTTCTATTAGTGAAACAGCACAATATATTGTAGTGGACCTGTCCTTATAATAAACTATCCTGACATACTGTAGGACAACATATTTATGTCACAACTCTGCTTTAAGAAGAAATCAGCTATACTTTCTAAGGGGTATTTCAGCTGTCAGTTTTATACCATGCTCTAAGCTGCAGGGAGCGAGGTGCGCATACTGCAGCTCAGCCCAGCCTCTATGACACTTGAGCTTGGAAGAAAAATATGACTTTTATAACTTTGGACATAGCCAACAGCTAGGAGACTGGAGTTATTTGTTTTATTTCCCTATATTAGAGTAATATAGGATTGATTCCCTTTAATACCATCTTTTCTCCATATAGAGTGTACATTTTTTTAATCCAAAATAAATAGTTTAAGTGATATGAATGAATGTTTAGAAAATGTCTACAAATAATAATAATAATAATAATAATAATAATAATAATAATATTCTCTATGAAAATCTCCAGTGATCCTTTCATCTAGTATTCTGAATGAGTCTATCTTTAATTCCTGTGCCACAAGACTCATATAGTGATTAAATAATCAGGGCTGCCAGGCTGCCCACTCCAATTCACTGGCGGTTGCGTCACCTTCCATCTCTTATTAATCAGATTTTAGCGCGTCATATCTGCAAAGACTGTTGTCTTCCATCATCCACACAGGATTATTACACTATTGTTGTTGAGGGCTTTTTTTTTAACCATTTTCCATATGCATTGGAAAAAGTCCCAATATACATGATAAACCTATATAAATCTATAGACCTCCATCACCTGTGTAGAATAAGTGTGGCTAGCTGGATAGCTCAGCAGTCCGTTGTAACCCCTTTAAAGGAGTTATCCAGTGTAAATCTTTTTCTTTCAAATCAACTGGTTCCAGAAAGTTATTTAGATTTGTAATTTACTTCTATTTAAAAAATCTCAAGTTTTCCAGTATTTATCAGCTGCTGTATGTCCTGCAGGAAGTGGTGCGTTCTTTCCAGACTGACACAGTGCTCTCTGCTGACACCTCCGTCCATGTCAGGAACTGTCCGGAGCAGGAGAGGATTTTTATGGAAATTTGCTGCTGCTCTGGACAGTTCCTGTCTCGGACAGAGGTGGCAGCAGAGAGCACTGTGTCAGACTGAAAAGAAAACACCATTTCCTGCAGGAGATCCAGCAGCTGATAAGTATGGGAAGACTTGAGATTTTTAAATAGAATAGAATAGGGGAACTTTAAATTACAAATCTATATAACTTTCTGAAACCAGTCGATTTGAAAAAAAAAAAAAAAAGAGTTTTGCTGAAGTTCCCCTTTAACAAATATTTGTGTCGACAAGGGATCTTGAGATAGAACATGTAGTGTAGTAGAAGTCTGTCTGCTCATATACATGTGATAAGTAGGAGAGCCCTCTCCATCTATTATACCCCTTGTATCGGTGCTCCAGTTGTACCTCGTATACCTTGTAATCACGTCCCTCTTTGCTCTTAGGACGATGCGACTACCATTTGTAATTCTTGCCGTTGCATTCCCGTTCTGTAAGTGGTTATGATGCAGTTGGATGAAATTACCCATATTGCTTTATATCAATGGCTTTTCAATTGGGAATTCAAGGTATTAAATTGGACAAACTGTTCAAGCATGGGGAACTTGAATTCATTTTTCCTTATTGATTCTCTCATCTCCATCTGTGACATCTGTGCACTCTCAGCATTAGACTCCTAATCTATATTAACTTTACAGATTCTATCTTTTCTAAGTACTGGCTTCAGTCATAGAACCTTCCATTTTTGATAGATAGAATAAATTGGGTCTATTTTTTATGTCATATGCATTGAAACCTCTCACGGTAGACAAGCCATTGCACTTAAAGGGGATGTCCCACTATCAAGACCAATCTCCGATCCATGAGTGAATGATCACAGGAGGTTTGACTGCTGGGGTCTGATGTCTCTCTGTAAATGAAGTAATTTATTCATTGGCCATGAAGCCCCCCCAGATATAGTCAAGTAAAGAGCTGTACAATTTCCCCCAGATATTATTGAGCGAATTGAGCAGCAGTGAGCATGCATGACTACTAGAGATGAGTCGATCCGAACCCGAACGTTCGGTATTTGATTAGCTGGGGCTGCTGAACTTGGATAAAGCTCTAAGGTTGTCTGGAAAATATGGATACAGCCAATGACTATATCCATGATTTCCACATAGCCTTAGGGCTTTATCCAACTTCAGCAGCCACCGTTAATCAAATGCCGAAGGTTCGGGCTCGGATCGACTCGAACCCGAACCCGGTTCGCTCATCTCTAATGACTACTAAAGATGAGAAAGCATTGAGTATGCTCGTCCAAACTTAAGCGTATGGCATTGGATTACCGGTGGCTGAAGAAGTTGGATGCAGCCCTAAGGCTAACTGGAAAATATGAATACAGCCATAGGCCACAGGCTGTATCCATGTTTTTCAGGACTCCCTAGGGCTGCATCCAACTTCTTGAGACACCGGTAAATAAATGCCACATGCTCAAGTTTGGACGAGCGAACTCGAGTTTCGTTCATCTCTAAAGACTAACACTCAATTCCCTTTAGAAGCAGGGACCTTTTTGAGGTGATACGTCTTAAAGGGAAAACTGACAGCGTGGATATGCATGCATGTGTGATGCTATGTGATCTGGTTTCTTAAGTAACAAAGTTCTTTATTCCAGGTTGATACCGTGACAGAGGTGGGTCGGTAACACTGTCGGCATCTGCCCCACTCTGGCCAACAGCTAGCACTGGCACAATTCACACTTTAATGGTGGTGCAGTCCATATAAGTGAAAAAATGCATACGATAGACCAAATATGTACTTGACATCCCTTAAAGGGGTTGGCCACTTTATAGTAAAATTGGTAAGTGTACAGTATTAGTAAGTGTACTCACTGTATATACTGACTGCAGCTCCCTGTGTACCTCATAGAGCTAATATCAGACTCCCCTCCTCCAGGGCCTGGTCACATGCTCCTCCATGTCGGCCATTTTGTGGACTGAAATAAAACAGAGCAGGGCACCACAGCCTGGTGAAGGGGAGTCTGATTTTAGCTCTATGAGGTACACAGGGAGCTGCTGTCAGTATATACATTGAGCACACTTACTAATACTTTGTACTGACCTATTTTACTATAAAGTGGCCAACCCCTTTAAGCCTTCAGCTGTGTGATAGTAAAGCCTATCCGATCATGTTCTACTACTCAATCAGCATATACACAAATCTGTTAATCAGTTTTTAAATAATTACATAAATTCCCCCGTGGCCTTCCAGGGCCCGACCCCACTGGGGAAAACCAGTTGATTACCAGGTGTCTCCTTATATGCAGATAGAGATATGCTACGTTAACACAGAGCGATAATTCGCCCAATCGATCGTTTAAGGATTTTGAAGCAACAATTTGGTTTATATAACAATCAGCATTTAGAAGACTAAATCGTTAGAAAAATGATTAGTAAAATTGTTTTTAAAATCGCTTAAGCCCATCTCACACATAGGCTTGAGAACATGGTGAAAGATCACATTGAACGATTTCCCGCTCGTCGCTTGATCGTTTTCTGTGTTTACACGAGCAGATTATCGCTCAAATGCAATCGTTATTGCGAAAATTCGAACGATAATCATTCCGTGTAAACGCACCAATAGATCTGTCAATTAAACTTAGCAGGGTGGGGAAAAGCCAGAGCGGCCCTTAGGGTCCATTTACAGAAAGATTATCTGCCAAAGATTTGAAGCCAAAGCCAGAAATGGTTTTGAAAAGAGGAGAAATCTCAAGCTTTCCTTTATGACCTAATCTCAGTTTAAGGTCTGTTCCTGGCTTTGGCTTCAAATCTTTGGCAGATAATCTTTATGTGCAAATGGACCCTTATAGTTTGGAAGCAGCAAAAAACTAAAAACACCTTATAAAAGCACAAAACGGGTCATAACCACTATGTAGAACGATTATAAGTTATGAAAGAGGGGAATTTAAGGTAGATGAAGTCTACAGGATTTATTTTCTAACTAAAATAAAAAAAAAAATCATCAGAAAACTAAAAAGGAGAAGTGCTGATCCCCATAGACACCAATTAGGTATAGGCAGCACCTGTTAGACAACACCTCTCCATATGTTTTACTAGGACATATGGATGCCAAGGGGTGGAGTGTCCCACTGGAGACCCCAAGCTATTAAACAGAGGAACAATTCACTGTAAATATGTCGGATATGAGCACTAATCTAGCAGATCGGACCTCGTGTAATAAGTCATTTACACTGTACAATAATACCACTGGCAGGGCTGCAGGAAGAATTGCTGGATAACTGACCCCTTCGATCACATTACTGTCAGCTACACAACTTCTCTTTACACAGAGGGATGTGCGGCAGACCACCAATGATTTTAGGACCACACAATCCCAGTGATCAGTTTGCCAGCTTGCCAGCTTTTGTGCCTTTAATGCAGGGCAATAATTGGCCTATTGGAAATTTGCCCCATAGAAAGGACCTTTAAAGGGGTATACCAGCAAAAAAAAAAAAAAATCTTTTAAATCAACTGGTGCCAAAAAGTGTCAGAGATTTGTTATTTACTTATTAACTGCTGTATACAGAAAGTTGTGTATTCTTTTCACCACTGGAGAGCAGGAAATGTTTTCTATAGATTATTTGCTTCTGTTTGCGACAGTTCTTGTCACAGACACCGGTGGCAGCAGAGAGCACTGTGTCAGACTGCAAATATTACACCACTTCCTGCAGGACAGACAGCAACTCATAAGTACTGGAAGACTTGAGATTTTTGAATAGAAGTAAATTACAAATCTCAGGTACTTTCTGACATCAGTTGATTTGAAAGAATTCTTTTTTCCACAGGCGTACCCTTTACGTTCTATTTACCTCCGCATATCTGAACTGCTAAACTAGACCAACAAACAAGTGTCTCTCTGTTTCTAAAAGAAAATACATTTCCTTACCCCATACAGTTCCTTTATACTGCCCCCCATTTATTTGAATCGTTACTTAGGCTGCATTTACACAGATAATTGACCAATTTATCTGACAGATTTTTGAAGCCAAAGCCAGGAATAGATTTGAAAAGAGGAGAAATCTCAGTCTTTCCTTTATGGGTCCTTCCCAGAGGGATATCTGGCTAGTCCTTTGTTTTGAGACTCTTCAATAAAGTTCCATGGATTCTTCTTTTGCAGTCTTTCCTTTATGACCTGTTCTCTGTTTATGGTCTGTTCCTGGTTTTGGCTTTAAAAATCTGTCAGATAAATTGGTCAGATATCTGTGTGTGTAAACGCAGCCTAAGGGCCCTACTAGACATGTGCCCTAAAGATAGGAATTCAGCAAGCCTATAACAAGGCTCGATTATCATGCAGGGAGATTTAGCCATTTATGTGCGAACAATGATTTTTTAGCAAGCTAAAATAATGTGATCAGCTGATCAGAAAGCATATGGTTCTATTGCCCAGGGCCTATATTTTCTCCATGTAATAGGGCCCTAAGTGGCAGGAAAACTGTACAGCCATAGTTGATAACTGGAAGTTTTAATGATCAGATCTGATCCTTGAGGGCTCAATACATACGGGATTGTACTAGTTTGACAATCCATTAAATGAGGCCAATGAGACCAAACATTTTGCTTATATGGAGAACACTCCAATACAAGTCTAAGGGGGACATTTATTAAGTCTGGCATTTTTTAAATCTGGCTTAAAGTAAATCTGTACCCACAATCTGCCCCCCCCCCCCCCCCCCAAACCACTTGTGCCTTCGGATAGCTGCTTTTAATCCAAGATCTGTCCTGGGGGCCATTCGGCAGGTGACTTTTAAACTTGCAGCCCCGTACACGGGTGGCCTAGATTGTGTATGCATTAGGCTGGCAGACCCTCTCTCTCTCTCCTCCCCACCCTCCTCATCATTAGGAATGCTCCAGGCAGATTGTCTCCTATTCCTCACCTGTGTCAGCCCGGCACATGGGCTGGATCGTTAAGGCACCTGTGCAATGTTCAGACAGGAGAAAATGTTTCAGTGGCATTCCTAATGAAGAGGGTCGGGAGTAGGGACGGAGGGGTGGTGCAAAGTTAGGACACAGATATTCTAAGCCATGCCCGTTGGGCACAGGGCTGCAAGTTTAAGAGTTTTTTTTTAGGACAATACCTGCATCACCTGCCGAACGGACCACAGGACAGATCTTGGATTAAAAGCAGCTAATCGAAGGTACAAGTGGTTTGGGGGGGGGGGGGGGTCAGCGCCAGTGCTTCGCAGATTCATGTAGAGGTACAATGCATCTACATAAATCCTGTGCGCACGGAGTGAAAATTATGCCAGCTCAGACCTGGCATAGGTTTCTTTATTTAGCGGACTCAGAGCCCCTTTTCGCCCCACCCCCTCCCCACCCCTCTGGCACAACGGGCGTAGAGGGGCCAGATGTGAAAATCTATTAGCAAAACAGGCTTTTGCGAATAAATATATTCACATCTGGCCCCTCTGAGCCAAAAAATACTACTTTTTTGGCTCAAAAAATGCCTCCCTAAGGGTACAATATCCCACTGATGTGCTCTCATGGATGTGCACCTGTTTATGAGGCTCGATGATCATGGGAGCACAAACAATCACTGGAACATTCATGTGGCCTTTTACTGCTGCCATTCGTTGCCCTCCCTTATAACATGGGGAGATAAGCTGCCGAACCAAGCCTGAAGCGGATGAACAAATGTTTTTGTTTTTTTATACATGGTCTGATCAATGACCCCAATGATAGTGTCCCATATAGTCAAATTTTTTCCCATGTAATTACCATTAAAGGGAATGTACCATCAGGTACATCACTTTAGGTTTTTTATATGAATAAAACGGCACTGGCACGGGAATGCCCGCATAGCGCCAGTCTATTCCCAGGCACTGGCCCGGTCTTAAGCACTGTAGGTGGGCTCCCCGCCCATGTCTAGTCACATCGCTCTGCCTGTCAGTGCGCTCGGCAGGATGATTGACAGGCAGAACGCGGTGACTAGACAAGGACAGGGAGCCGCCCAGAAGACTACTTCCCCATCCGTGTCTGTCACGAGGCGGAGGAATAAAAGTCATTTTTCCCCGGTATAAAGCTCCCACTGCAGCTGCGGCCGGTACGTCCCACGGCTGCTGCCGAAGCTTTATACATTGCTCCAGGGAACCATATCAGCCCAATTAGGCTGATTGGTTCCCTTTAAAGCTATGTACCTGATGGTACATTCCCTTTAAATTCTTACAAATATGAATTGCAGGGTTAACGTAAAACAACACAGTTAAGGGAAACAGTTTAGAGAATGTTCTAGAAATCAAGTCGCATAAATCTCAGCATAGATGACAACTCTATAGCAGTCACAAGGCAGACCTTGAATTCTTGCCATGAACGTTATCATTGTGTTTCGAGGATTAATATGTTGATGTCCCAATACATTATACTCTCACATTTTATGTTAGTATTCAAAACCGATGAATACAGGAAGGCCCCTGAGGAATATACACACACATCAAACCATGTCTCTATAGCAACTGGGAAAATCCACCACCCCTGCAAACATCACCCCCAAATCCCCCATCCATCGAGTAGCGTTGCTCTTGGTTGCATGGAAACCAATTCCTTATTCCGAATAAGAGTTTATGCATTGCTCTTAATGCAGCGCTGGGAAGTTAATGTACAGGGACCTCAATGCAGTTCTAGGGCCCAGAGAGCAACACCTGCTGTGTAATACAAGAGTGCAAATTTTAATCCCCGCTCTAAAGGCCTAGATCAAAGCCATTAAGTATACTGGAAATGACTTGTAATGCCATTGTGTTAATGTGCAGTCTCTTAAAGCGACGTCGCTAAAGCAGGTTTCCCAGCAAATCCGCTGGAATTATACAGTCCTGTGACAGTGAGTTAATGTGCAGTGATTTAATGCAGTGCAGGCTGAATAATGCACGGAGATCTGGCTGAACGTGATTGACTGAGGCCTAAAGGGCGATCAATCCGCACCATCCAGTGGCTAAATATTCCCCATCTCTTGATGTCAATGAATAGATAACTGCAATCTCGCCGCCATGGCAGGGGACGGCGCACGTTAATGTGCTACATAAGCAACCTAGGTGGTTAAATGACTGTCTATGACATTGATGAAAATATCAACCGGTTAATTCCGAGCAGTGTCACTCTGTTAATGTGCAGTGACCTTAATGCAGTAGCAGTAGGTTAAGAAAAGCAATGATCTTATTTTAAGATGCAGTAGGAGAAAATTGATTGGTTAAGCCCTTAATGCATTTCCAGAAGGATGATGTGCTGTGGGACTCTGTTCATGCTCGGCGTATAATTAAATGGGACCTGGAGCCTGTTAGCACCATACTAGTATCAGGGCATCACTATCTCGGTGCGAGATGGCTATGTCTTTATCGTCTCCGTGTTTGTGCTCGTCCTCTTTGCTTTCTGCCTTCCCTGTCCTTACTTGAGGGGCGATGCACTAAGTGAGAGCGGTGCCAGAATTACTTAATAACCGATTTGAATATTTCAACCCGCTTGGGGATATGCATTAAAGGAGATGCGCCTTGTTAGCGAGTGACGTGCCTGGCATCACTTAGCAGCGTGCCCTTCTGGAACTGTTCTGTATATCTTCATTAAAGCTTTTCCATTTATATTGTATAGTCCTGACCCTAAGCTTTCACGGAGACGCTGTGAGGGTTAGGAATATGGGCTGGCCTATCTCTTTTTTATCCACGTAAATTAATTTTTCTAATAAGCTAAGAGTCTTATCCAGTCAGCCTCGAAAATAACTTTGCTGATCAATATTCGCACTAAAGTGCATAAAGTATGTCAACAAAATTTATATCGCGTTCTCTTATTCATGCTCATATCTCGGCGTGTGGTAAGGAATGTTAAAGGGGTCAGCTAGCTTTAAAAAAAGAAATGGCCTATCCAATAGGTCTTTGAGAACAGGAAAGCATGGTGGCAAGTGTTCAACTACCCAACAGGGGAAATAAAGTATTACATGCTGCTTGTTGAAACTGGTGGGCAATGTATAATACTTGGCTTCACTTGAACCAAGGCTATGTTCACACACCCTTTTCTGAGCTGTAATTTCGTATAAAAATAGCTATATATGCATTACTCATGGTGGCACCTGCTACATCTGTATTTGATCATTTATAATTCTTATACATTCTCGGCCACTGTATAAAGCAACCAACCCCCTTTATTAGAGTAGGTCCCTCACTCCAACATTTAGGGTTAGTAGATTTAGAAGAGTTGAAAACATTACCAGGAAACAGGCAACCAGTCATTGGACTAAGCAAACTGTAAAACAATCTGTTGTGTTCTATAGCAAACTTGGTAAAATCAGATGTGTAACATATATATATATATATATATATATATATATATATATATATATATATATATATATATATGTAGTATTATTAAAGTAACTTACACCCCTGGACTGTTTCTCTCCCCCATGGATCTATTCACTTCCTGATTTCCTCTCTGAACTTGGGCTCTGTTGTTACCATGCAACAGTACAAACACTTTCCCATAATCCCCCATTGCTTGCAGGCTTAGGGGAGACCAACTGCCAGTACTTCCTGGAGTTTGCAGGGCAAGGGCAGCAGGTTATCAAACAATACAGCCACACCATATATTAGTAAGTCATCATATGTCTCAAACAGGACACGTTCATCAATGCTTGTACATTTGGAATCTGCTTGTTATTTCACCTAATGTATCCGTAAGTATGAATATTATATTTGAGAGTCCTTTATTTATTTATTTTTGCACCAGAGTTATCCTTTAATGACAAAACATTTTAAAGGGAACCAATCACACGGAAAATCACCCTTTAAGGATGGTCTGAACCTGCCGAGGTTTGGGTTCGTATGAACCCGAACGCTCGTCATCAGATTCCCGCTGTCTGGCCGCTCCGTGCAGCGGGTGGATACAGCGGGAGGACCGCCTGGAAAACTGTGATACAGCCTATGGCTATGGCTGTATCCCAGTTTTCCAGGCGGTCCTCCCGCTGTGTCCACCCTCTCCACGGAGCGGGCAGACAGCGGGAATCATTGCCGAGAGTTCGGGTTCGTACGAACCCAAACCTCGGCAGGATCGGACCATCCCTAACCCTAATGATAAGGAAACGTGCTGGCGCATCACCCAGCACGCTTCCCAAACATCCCCCTGTACCCTCCGTGCCCTCCTCTATTAGATCATATTCTTACTTTTATGATGTCCCGCGCTGTATGTAAATGCCGGGCAAGTAGTCACGGTGGGTGGTCCTGGGCGGATCTAGTTACGGTCCTGGGTGGTGGAATAGCTGTAATCATGCCTAGAGGGGCGTAAATGAAATACTTGTGTTTCGATTACATCATCCGGGGCCTGCGTTTCACGTAGGCGGCGCGGCAACGTTTTTAGCATGTACGGCGGGAGAAGATTCTGACGCACTGCGCATGCACGGCATCCTGAAGACATTGGCACGCCGACGACGTGGAATGCAGCCCCCAAGTGACGTCGGCGGAACGCAGGTCTTTCAATCACGCCCCTCTGGGCATGATTACAGCTATTCCACCGCCCAGGACCGTGACTAGATGCGCCCAGGACCGCCCACCGTGACTACTTGCCCGGCATTTACATACAGCGCGGGACATCATAAAAGTAAGAATACAATCTAATAGAGGGGGGGCACGGAGGGTACAGGGGGATGTTTGGGAAGCGTGCTGGGTGATGTGCCAGCACATTTTCTTATCATTAGGGTGATTTTCTGCGTAATTGGTTCCCTTTAAAGCCTCCAAATACTTTAGTGAAGAGTTGGTTGACGCTGAGACCTGCCGACTCTCCAATGTGTATGGGGGTCTCCTGACTCTCACCAGATTAATGATGGTGGGAGAAGAGAACTTTTTGTTCGTCAGCATCTTACCTCGCCTCATTCACAAAACATATGGGCAAGCCTAATGTTCATATCTGGAGGGAGTTGGAGAGATAGTTGTCAGCCAAGCCTTTCTATTGAAGGTGTATGGTCCCCTTAACAGAACAAGAGTTGAAACTTTACAATTGATGTCATTATGATGTCATTATGCTTGGGTGTTCTACTCTTACATCAATAAGTCAAGTTTCGAGGATATACTGTCAAGAACTCCAAAGTTATAGATGCATTAACCTGTGCAATACTAAGAAAATTCTCCAAACAAGATCTACGGGGAGTACCTGAGGACTGGGGATCACTGCTCCACAATATATCTGATGTATGGAAGCATTAGATTTTTATATGCATAGATTTCTGATTGCCTATATTTACAGTATATGAATTATATTCTTTATCTCTAACATTCTCTAACTGTACCCTTGTGTTACTTCTGATGTAGACTATGGGCATACATTATTACCCTTATTACAGGCCGTCAGGTGTGATTATCTATTATGGTGCCCTAGATTACATTTAGTGGTTATTATTGATACCTCTTCATTTCATCACGATGTTTCAGAATTTCTATGCCCCGATTCCATGCCCAATTCTGCAGTGTTTCTGCAGCTAAATCTGCTTGTGTTACATGCATATTTACCTGCGGATTGTGCAGATTTCTTATAAATTAAAGAAGTGACATCTTTTATAAATGTTATTCGTGTCTTTATAACCCAATTCACATGTATTTTTATGCAGATTTGAGGTGAGTAATAGATATTGCAAATCCTGTAAGCGCCCTATGACCAAGTTCACACTTAGTATGAAACTGGCTGTTCTGTGACCCGGCCATGTCACAGAACGCTTGGTGTCAGTGAAGTTTATCTCAGCTCGGATAAACTTCATTTCTATTTAATGAATAGCGGCTGCACAAAACTGACATGTCAGTTGTCGTTGCGGCCGCTAGGGATCCCGGCCGGGACTGCAGTGCAACATAAGTTTTCCAATAATCAAGTCCGTTCTTGCAAATCGGCAACATTGGCCATGATTAATAGAAAATTTACGTTGTGTGAATGTAGCCTAAGGCTTATTGTCTAGTGCAATAACTGCCTTCACACCTTCTACAAAGTGCTGTCTTTGATGGAGGGATGGGGAACCTTCCGCCTTCCAGCTATTGCACAACTACAACTCCCATTATATCTGGATAGCCAAAGATTTAGCTCACTAGGTTTGATGGAAACTGTAAGCATGCAACATCTGTAGGGCCAAAAGTTCCCCATCCCTGCATTAAAAGGCGAATTCCACTCAAACATAACTTTTGATATGTTGCTGCCCATCGTTAGACTAACAATTCCTTCCATACTTGTTATTATCTATTCAGTCTCCTTTCCCTAGTTCTTTCTGCTGAAAACACAAAAATCTGTGTGTCTCCCCCTCCTCCCCCTCTGGTTTGACATGGCTGATGTAAACAAGTTCCCGACAGGCTTTATCTGCAACTTTGTAGCTTCTACAAAGTTGTAATACTGGGAGGGCTTATCACAGTGAGTTTATCAGCAACTTTATTTCAGATTATCTCTCCCAGCATTACAAAGAAGCTACAATGTTTTACATCACCGGTCTCAGAAGGGAGGGGGAGGAGGGGGAGGGAGAGAGAACAGGTCACACACAGATTTTTGTGCCTTTTTTAGAAAGCAGCAGCTCAGAACTGGGGGAAGGAGATTGAATAGATAATAACAAGTATGGAAGGAATTGTTAGTCTCACCATGGGCAGCAACATATAAAAAGTTATGTTTTAGTGGAATACCCCTTTAATGAGACCAATGGGGTAACATTTCTCTTTGGGGAGAGCATCTTAAAGACTTATAGAGCCCTAAAGGCCATTCTTACTCCACTGAGAATTCTGAGAAGAAGTATACCTAAAGCAGCACTCTAATCCCACCTTTAAAATGTAGATTTCCCTTCAAGAAAATTTTCTCCTTCTGGCTTGACATATATCTCTAGTCATGTTGTAAGACCCCTGGTTGGGATGTGCAAAAAACTCATTTATGAGTCTTAAAACACAGGACTAGCCAGATATTCCTCCAGTGATGGCTCCTGGTTGGAGCGACATACTGGCTTAAAAGTAAAGCTACATCTAAAAGATGGCAGAGATCTTCTTTGTATGTCTTTGATGAGTAAACTAAACTTAGATATGGAATATGAAAACAAGGCTCTTGAATATAGAGTATTTGTAGTGGAAGTCTGTCTTCTTGATTGTATGGGATATTCTGTATGCATGACTAAGGGTACACTATTGGTCATAGGCGCACACTATTATCAGATCTGAATACAGAATCTACATATTTTCACTAATAGACACTTATATATAGATGACTGGCACCTGAATGGCAGTGGTACTGTATATTATGAGCAGAATGCTAAGGGGTTTCCTCTTTAGACCCATTTTATAACTATTCTACCTCATTTAATCTAATAGAGTGGGGTCTTCTATTCAGGTTACTCATCTATTAACCAGACCCACAAAAAGCTCCTGTTCCTCTAGGGGACCCAGCTTCCCCTTGTAAAGTACAGGTAGCCCATTGATTTCAATGAGCACTACATAAAGCGTCCTTTTCCCTGTGGTGGGGCTGCACAGAAACTGAACACTTTCTACCATGACCCCAACAGATAAGACTGATCGCTTTGGCTCGTAGCAGCAGGACACCCTGCAATCAGTTTATTGTTAGACCTTTCTATTAAAAAGAAGAGATTGCCCAAAGCTTACAATCCCTCTAATATGTTCCTGTTCACTTATACATAACATCTGGCCACATGCAATGTCAAATGGCTAAAACACTGTATGCGAATCCATCCTATGCTAAGCTTCTTATAGAGGGCTGGCCACCTTTAGGTAATGGTTGATTTAGAGAGTAGAATATATATTTTAATATATATATATATATATATCAACATCATACTTGCTGCAGTTTTTGGAGTCTCATGAGGTCATGCTCCGTAAGCATTATCTCCGGCTGAGGATTGGTTCGGCCGGGAGGGAGAGCTTCGAGATGTAAATGTGCATTTTTAGATTGTGTACACAAATAGGATATATATAACTCACTCATAAATAACCCATCTGTATGACCCACCCTGCTTTGATATGTTCCAGACACCCATCATTATTGCCAATGACCAATATATCACTTACTCAATCTCGGGAAAGGTTGAGTCATGTTCATCTTTGCAATTCACATCTAAGGCACTGCAGACTGATTTGTCATAGGTTTGATTTATCCATTTATCTGTACCAGGATTTTCCAGTTTCAGACAAACAAGAAATCAAAATACTAATGAATATGAGAGTACGGCCTTCTGTTGTTACAGCTGACCCCTCCTATAATTCTATGAACACTATAGATTCTAAGTAAATGTGCTTCAGGAGGACCAGGAACAAGATTTTTCCATGTCAAGTCTTTGCATCCTGTTGAAAGGTACTGCTACCCATCCATTTATATCAAGTTGCTATTAACGTTCAATATACCAAGAACGAGATCCAGTTTAACCCTGTTCTTAAAAAGACAGAATAAAGGAGGTCGAATTCTTTTGTGTCCTGTACATTTTCTAATTAGCTCTTCTAGGTAGGTCTCTAGTGTTGTCGAAAGGTAACAATATCCTACCTATTGAAGAGACTCCAAACATGACTAAGGATATCAGCCAAACCAGCAACGTCCACCTGTAGACAGTACTGTTTCAGAGTTTTTGCTACTACTGTTGATCAAGCACCAAAATGCTTGAGGGTTCGTTACTAGAGTCGAGCATTTTTTAGTGCTCAAGTGGACAATTCAAGTAACAAGCCCAACTTACAATAATGGGAGACTTGATTAGGGTACCTGGTTAACCCCAGAAGTTACAAAGTGAGGATATGTGCACACTGAGTAAAACACAGATTCCGCCTCTCATCCCCGCGCACTCCCGCTTCACTAGCCTCTGCCATAGACTCCATTCTATGGTTAGATAGATTCTGCCGTCTGCCCAAAGAATGAACCAGTTCGGCGGCGGTTGATCCGCCAGGTTTCCATAGTGTGCACATTCCCTTGCAGTCTGGCCCTCAGGGGGGTTAAGTTAACCTCCTAGGGGCCAGACTGTGCTGGGGGGGTTGAAATTATACTTCCATTCCTCTAACTTCATTATCCTCACTCAGCCAATCAGGGGCTGCAGCAGTGTCCCGCCTTAGTCGCTAATTGATGGTGATAGTGAACATAGAAGAACGGAGTGGTGGGTATAATTTAACACACACATGCCCATGGGTTTAAGGCTATAGAAATGTATTATGCACTTCCACAGCCTTAAAGCTTGTTGAAAGGCCTCTCAACCCGATGCTTGATCGAGCACTATGCTAGACCGAACATGCTCGCTCAACTCTATCTGCTACTTATGAATGCAGCCATGTGGTTGGATGGGTGAGATGCCTTTGAAGCAGCTCTTGGAAGACATTGGTTTTACTTTTGAGGATCCAAACAATTAGTCTCATCTTCAAACGAACATACAAACATTTCCGAACATGTTCGCAACTAGCTTCGTGCTGCCAAAATTGTGGGGTATTATTTTGGTGTAAAGTAGGCAAAATACTGTAATAGTTGGTCTTTAGACTACACAGTGTAAAAATGTGCCAAATTTATCAGCCTGAGCCATCGTGATAAATCTTGTGCATTTTTAGCCTAGTATAAACTTACACTGTCTAAAACTTATGGCCATATTACACCACATGAAAATGAGGGGGAAACGAGTGCCGATCTGTCAGTTCAGTGCTCGCTACCCCCTCTTTCCCGGCCACTGCCTGTGTTATTACATGCACAAAAAATGAGAGGGGAGGAGCAGGGAGGAGCGGGGAGGAGTGGAAGGGACTGCCCGAATGATCCTTAGATCGTTCGGGCTGCCCATTGAAGTCAGCAGCGGTTCCTGTTGCACCGAGCAACACACAGCAGACCGTCGCTGACATGATCAGGATTTTTCAACATATTGAAAAACCATGATTACTTGCCTTTTAACATGTCCTATTACACCAAACATTTATTGGCCTGAACAGCCTGTATTAAGCCAAGTAAGGTCGATAATCATTTCATGTAATCAGGTTTTTAGATAGTATTTGTAAATCTAAGCTATTGTTTATGGTGCACTTAATATTTCACCATAGATTTTCATGCAGAATGTTGGGCAAACGATTGCATTTGAAAATACTATAGTAGGCTGTTTAGCAATTTTATGAGCCAAAAGTAAATCACAAGGAATAAGAAATTTAAAGGAAGAATTTAAAATTTCCCTCTTGGTGTATACACTTTTGACTTTGGCTTTAAAGCCATAAATGGGCTGTCGCCAATGTGATTCTCATTATATTTCTGTATAACTTCATGTAAAATTACAGCTTTAAAATTGTGGTCACTAGATGTCTCCCTTCTTAGCAAACTGCTGTCCACTGCCTGTTGTCAGGAGATTTCTGTCTCTAGTAAGAGAGACCCAGTAAAAGATACAGGAAATGGAATGAGAGATAGCTACTGCTATATACAGGAGCAAAAAGAGACTGAGAAATCTTGGCTTTGAGTTCCTTTAAAGGTGAGCCAGTCTTGGCTTCTGCTTATGATTCATAAAGTCAAATCAAGGCTTCACTCTCATGTCTCACCACAATCTCAGGGTATCAACTGATGTATGTCCTTAACGCTGCAGTGTGATCTTTCCCTCCCTTTAGTGTCTCAGTAGCTGCTCACTGCTTAGTGTAACTCTTTGATTTCAGCTACTTACCATAGCTCATAAACACACACAGATCCCAAACAATTTGCAAACTTACATGCTGAGATGAGGTTTGAGTTTTTATATTTTCACTAAACCTCCCATACATGTATATAGTATAGAATGGAGTAAGAGTAACAAGTTTCATAAGCCTGCATATATTTATGTGCTGTATGATATATATATATATATATATATATATATATATATATATATATATATATATATATATAATGTCCATACACATAGCCATAGCAATCAAAAAGAACACATCTCAGGGTAACTTTGCTGGTACATTTATCCAAATAGAAAACCATACTAAATAGAGCAGGTTTAGGTCACACAATGATTTATTTTTCATTTCACGACCAAACAGCTTTACGTATGAAAAGATTAGATCCCTTCTAAAATAAAGCTCTCCCACAAATCAGCAAATAGCAAATCTGCTAAAACCGTCCATTTTTGTAATGTATAGTTATAACTTCTTTAGCAATTTTGACTTATTTATTTGTACAGCAAATTGTTATAATAAGCAGGTAAGAGGCTGTTGATAGATTTTATTGTGTCAATACTGAGCCCTTACATAAGGCCCTATTCCACCAACAGATCTGACGACAGATTATCTGCCAAAGATTTACAGCCAAACCCAGGAGTGGATTTGAAAAGAGGAGAAACCCAGTCTTTCCTTTATGACCTGTTCTCTATTTATAGTCTGTTCCTGGGTTTGGCTTCAAATCTTTGGCAGATAATCTGTCATCAGATCTGTTGGTGGAATAGGGCCTATACATTAGAACAGCCGTGTAGTCAGATCCTATCAATAGGAGAGGAGACACCACTAGACTTCTAAGGTGGCGGCATATCTTCCTGAGAACAAAAGGATCAGGTAGTTGAAATCCAACTGCCAAGATTTATTTATTGTGTATGGTCAGCTTACAGGGGTATCCTGGCCTGAGGCCTAAAATTAATATTGCACTGGGCCCCTTACAAAATAGATAAAATCCTATACTTAATAGATAAAATCCCAGTCCGCGATCTCTCTTCTTTCCGCTTAGGCCTCATTCACATGCTCAGTAATTTTTCTGGACTGCAAAATCTTCTGCTATTTTTACTCCGCTATCAGTATAAATTCATCCGTTTTTTCATTTGTTCCTATTTCCGTATCCGTTAAATAGTACTAGTTTTAGTACTAGATTTGATCCATGTTTTTTGTGGACGTCACTGATGTGACATCCGTGGAGTCCGTAAAAAATATGGATCCCATAGACTTCAATTGGTAATCCTTTCCACAATCACAGTCCGCACTAGTGCATGTCCTTTTTTAACGGAACAGATTATGGATAAAAAATTAAAACGGACTGTGTGATTAGCCCAATATAAATAAATGTGCTTGAAGTTGAATCGCGATTGCGGATCCACAATTTCGGACAACTTTACTGAATGTGTGAATAAGGCCTTGGGCTTGATTCACACTACGTTCTTAAAATCCTGATTTTTTTTTTCATCTGTTTTTGCAAGAAATAGATGGATAAACTGATGCCTTTGTGTACATCCATTTTGATCCATTTTTTCCATTAACTTTCATTATAAAACAAAAAACATAATCAAATCACATTTGTTTTTGTTTTTTTTAACATTCACGAAAAGAAGATCGGCTATGTTTTTGTGTACGTAAAAAAAAAGGATGCGTTTTGATCCTTTTTTTTAAATGAAAGTCAATGGAAAATTGGATCAAACAGATGCAAACAAAAGCATCCTTTTTTCAATCCTTTTTTTTTTTTTGCAAAAACAGATGAAAATAAACGGATTGAAAGAGTGAAGTGTGAACCCAGCCTTACTAGATGAGCCCTTGGGAGCAGGACTTGCCAGCTCAGCCAATCACTAGCCACAGCAGTCTCCTGTCCTGGCCTATGATTGGCTAAGCTTATTGAGCACTCATAGAGGCAGGAAGAAGAGGGGACCAGATGGATCACAGCAGGACTTGGGGGGAAGTAAAGGCACAAATAGAGACATATGTTTTTTTTTCTAAGGTCTTTGTTGGTGCCTGACATGCAGTGAACCCGCCAGCTCTATTTACCACTGTTGAACTGAATCTGCTATGAAGAATATAATTGCTCAGTACAGCGTAAAACATAAACCTATTCTTTAATGGAGCCTACAAGAACTGACCCTATGTATTCTGTATTTTCCATTGTTTTGTGCGTTATTGTGTCACAGCTATTTACTTTTTCCATGTTATGTTGTATTAGCAGGATTTCCATGACCGATCACCCATTATAAGCATACGTGCCTGTCCCCGCTACAACGTTTTACTAATACAATACACTGATTTATTAGGGCTGTTCAGATCGAGCGAATCTCCTTAATGTATATACAGTATAGCTATCGATTGGCCAACTATGATACATAATGAAGTTACAGACTGCATTGTTTTTTTCTCACATTGTCTGTACTATACTTTTCACGTTGTAAAAATAGCTGCTACCAAATTAGTAATGGAACCTGTTATAAGCAACTGGTGAAATGAGATAATGCACCATCTGCAAGGAAGAGCTGCTGTCCCAATATTGGGCTGGCTCATTGGTGTAGTTATGTATCGGAGTCTATTAACCTCTAAGGTAGGGGTTACCTGGAACTGCTATCAGGAGCTAAACAGGGATTGCTTATGGTTGTTGGATGCTGCCTTTCCACCAATATTTATGCTCAAGACTAGAGATGAGCGAAGCAGACGGAAATTTGTTTAGCGAGCCTCGCAAATTTTCGGTCAAACTCGAAATCTTAACGAATTTCATTAAAACAGACAAAACTATAGTATCTACAATACTGGAAAAACTACAGAAGGGAGAATTTGTTAAAGTGGCACTATCGTGTACAAAGCGTACATACCTACGTCTCGAGGAACCTCCGGGAGGATCGGCGGAGGCCTGGGAGATTCACGTATGCACGCGAAGCAGCCTGTCTCTGAGAGCTAACCTGCGCAGCTGGCGTGTAGAGAGCCCACTATGCAGTTATGAATATGCATAGTGGGCGGGATGGGAGGGAGCGGGCTGGGCGGGTTGCAGCAATGCTCTCCAGCCCAGAGCAATGCCCTTAAGCAAGTAATTTGCATAAGAGCATTTAGCGATTTTAGAAACAATGCGGGGGAGGAGAGGGGTGTAAGTAGTGGATATCTGACACTGAGGGACACAACTACTGCGGCATATCAGCAGGTTCTCTGAGAAGTGCCACTTTAAAGCATGTTGTTGTAAAAGTATCAAAAATCGGAAAATCACCATTTAAAAAAAAAGTCAATTAGCCAGTCAGTCATCCAATTTCCACCATTCCTCGCCTCTGTCCCCATATCACTCTGTTAGTCTCCCCTGCTCTGCTGTAACTGCCACCTCTGTCTGTGGGGATTTGCTGGTACTCTGGACAGTCCCGGTTACGGACAGAGGTGGCAGCAGAGGGCACTGTGTCAGACTGGAAAGAATACACCCCATCCTACAGGACGTACAGCAGCTGATAGATACCGGAAATACAAATTTACAAATCTGTATCTTTCTGACACCAGTTGATCTGAAAGCTATTTTTTCTTTTCTTGGGTACCGCTCTAACTTATCCATAGGATAGAGTAAACAAGCAGATTGTGTGTGTCCAACTGCTGGGACTCCCACCAATCCGAAGAAAAGGGACATTATTGTCACTGGAATTAATGGAGCGCACCTCATGTGCCTGCCCACCAGTCTACGGATAATAATAATATGAAATAATAATAATATTCAAATATATATATATATATATATATATATATATATATATATATAGTGCCAACAGATTCCACAGCACCAATAGTGGATTATAATAGGTCCTTTTCGGGTTGTAGCCCGGGGCCCTGAGCTCCTGGGGGGCCCATGGCCACTCAAAAAGAATTATACTTTAAGTGGTATACTGTCTCCTGGCTACATTTCTGCCATGATTTGCAATTATATTATCCTGTACTATAAACACCACGCTAGTGCTGCCATAGTTACAGTGGGGTGGGGGGCCCAGGCTTGGTGAACATCCCGGGGCCTATGATAAAGTTAATCCTCCACTGCACAGCACTTAACAATTCTGGGGGTGTACACAGAAAAAAACTAGATATTCATTTATTTTGGGGAAAATTATATCCCTATTCTTGTGATTGATGAGTTCCCAACAATCAGATCCCCATTGATCTGCTTGTTATCTCCTATCCCGTGGATAGAGGATAACGCAATATGATGGGAGGGCCTGTCATCTACCAGAATATTCCACTTTGCAGCATCCATTCAAAGTCACTGCTGCAAAGATGAATCAGATTTTTTTTTTTCCCTATACCCTCAACTGTATGGCCTCTAACTCTTATGTCTTATATTCACTCCCCAGTGGTAGTGACCTGCCTCTTAACAGTCCAGAGGCTACAACTAGAGATGAGTGAAGCAGCTGGAAATTTGTTTTGCGAGCTTCGTGAATTTTCGGTCAAACTCGTTAAGATTCGTGAATGGAATCTTAACGAATTTAAAACAGCGAAAACTATAGAAGCTTTAATACTGGAACTATTACAGAAAGACAAATTTGTTGAAGCATGTTGCTGTAAAAGTGTCAAAAATTGGAAAATCACAATGAAAAAAAAAAAAGTCAATCAGCCAGTCAATCACCCAATTTTCACCATTCCTCTCTGTCCCTATATCACTCTTAGGGCCCTATTCCACTGGACGATTATCGTTTGCATATCATTAACGATTAACGATCGCAAACGACCACTATTGCGAAAGACCTGAAAACGTTCACTCATTTCCATTGAACGATAATCGTTACTTATGATCGTAATTGCGATCGTTTTTTCTTCGCTATTTATTCGCTATTGCATTCGTATCTATTGCGAACGACCGAACGATGTCTTATTCAACGCGAACGATTTGCGAACGAGCAACGATAAAAATAGGTCCAGGTCTTATAAAGCGATCAACGATTTCTCGTTCGGTCGTTAATCGTTAACTGCATTTCAACCGAACGATTATCGTTTAGATTCGAACGATTTAACGATAATCTGAACGATAATCGTCCAGTGGAATAGGGCCCTAAGTCTCTTCCCGCTCTGCTGCCATCCTGCTCTCTCCTCCACACACAACCGACTGGCCACCTCTGTTACCGGACTGCCTTATATAGAGGGTGAGGGGGGGTTGCTGACATCCCAGAGGGGCCTGCAGCTGATTGGACGATGCTAACGATTATGGTTAATCCCTTTCTCCCGCCCAGTGACGCTCCAGACAGCATGTGCAGTCGCCATTTTGTTTTTTTTGCGAATTTCCTTAACGAATTGGCAGAAATTTGCTTTGCATAACAAATGCGCAATTCGCAGCAAATCTTGATTCGCCAGATTTGCTTCGCTCACCTCTAGCTACAGCAATATCCTTAGATTGAAGATATCCATAGAACTAGGCGTGAAACCAAGCCCTCTTCCCATTGGAATTGGACCTGCGGGGATTGTCTAGGGCAGCGTCCTCCAACCTGTGGATCTTCAGCTTTGCAACATCTGGAGAGCCACAGGTTGGTGGGCGTTCATCTAGTGGACAACTAGCACATTCGCTCAAGAGATAGCGCTACTGATACCTAGTATGTGAGGGGGCCTAGGAAAAAAAAGTTGATTATTCTGTGCAGTGTTGGCTAGATTATTCAGTGGATGCTGCCGGCTGGATTTTCAGAGGATGTCCTGATCCTCGAAAAAAGTCATTTAAAAAAAAACGACATTGTGGATGACCAAAAATGTTTCCAAGCTCCCTGTAGTGATATATATTCTAAGCAATCCTGCTAAAGCATTGAACAATGTTGCTAACACAGCTGATCACAGGACTTCTCTATAGTGAGACCCTTACAGTCATCTCAAGGGACCCCTTGAGACCGAATGTAAACCCATGCAGCCACCAATCAACAGTAAGGAGTTATCTCCTAGAGATCTGCTCATAAGTGGAAAACCATGATTAAACTCATATCCGAGTGGCACTTCAAACACTATTACATAACCAGTCATTATTCCCTTAAAGTGATATAGTCACCCCCCCCCCCCCCATGTGCTGTTCTCCTTACCATCCATAAGCTTATTCGATATATACCTGTGAAATAATTTTTTCTTTGTGCTCTTAAATTGCTCCACTTCATCGGTGGACAGTTTCAATTCGTCAGTGAACAGTGTTACCTGGGCGGGGCTTCATGGTAGTTGGGCCTTATTCCTCTTGAGAGAGGGCCTAACTGTCATGAAGCCCCGCCTAGGTGACACTTTCAATCAATGAAATTAAGCGATTTTAGAGCAGAAAGAAGACACAGACAAGTTTTATACAGGTATATATCCAATGTGCAGCATCTAAGCTTGTGGATGGTGCAGAGAACCACACATAGAGTAAAGGGGTGACAATATCACTCTAAGTCATGGAGCCACCAATATGTCGCCATATTGGATTTTCTGCCACAATCAACATTAGACCCTAATTTCCAATGGGTCTCACAGCAGATGCAAGAAGCGGTGCGGCTACAGAGAGAGCACAAACTCTTAAATTTCTCTCTGACTTGAGGAAGTCAATGGAAATTATGAGGGCCATATAAACTTTATAGCAATTTGCATGGTGAAAGATTGGTTATAATACAGTAAAATGCCTAAATATATTGCCGGTTTAAGAGGTGTCCACGCATCACATTTATTTTACCCAACAATAGGTGCTGACACTTACTAGCACACCTTACTGACTGTCTAGAGACGGGGTGTCACACTTCCATAGAGCGTTATCCATGGACAGGCTGTATATAAAAATCTGTATATACAGTGTTACCATAGAGACTGTTGCATGGTTGTGCACATAGAAGCCAATACAATATGTCCCTCCGTCTCATCCCAACTTAAGACCTGAAGTGTAAATGGGAGTAAAAAGTGCACCTTTAGTGTCAATTTATTTTATACAACCTTAGATCTACTACTATAAAGGAAAGCAAAGATATGAAGCTGTGATCCATCATAAGACATAGGAGATTCAGGATTCAGATTTTAATTGGGAAAAAAAAATTACATTTTGAATCATATGGGAAAACCCTTTGGAAAAATATTGGATCTACCCACATAATCGTCATGACCGGACATGCATGGGAGTTGGAAAATTTCTAATCATCATCACACTATGGAAATGATGCTTCTATCCGGATCCAAATAATGACTAAAGGAATGCACGGTATCTGGTCTCCATCCAAGTGCTAAGAAGGTGGCTACCCTCAAACACCAATGAACGTATGAACTATGTGGAACCCTAGCTGGGACTCTTGCAAGCATTACAGACCAGATCACAGATAGAAAATGGGTAATAAATATATTCCTCAATCCTATTTACAGTCCTTCGTTCACTTAGAGCATGCACAAGCATAGTAAAACACAGCTACGCACAGATGCACATACAGTAGCCTTGAATGAATACAAATCAGACACATAAATGTCTATACAAAGCAATAAACAGCTCGCTTGACCTACACGTACTGTAAACCCGTCATAAATTCCAATATCCGGAAAGTCATACAATAAGACTACGCTGAGACACGGGGGTAACAGATGCCTTGAAACACAATTACCATATGCAAATATCATAAAAAACAAAGCAGCATGGATGAGTCTATGACAGAATGGATACTACAGCATAGACATGGATCTGCACACACTGGCATTGAATTGGCGTAGAGAGACGGGAGATCTGCATATCCAGTGAGGTGCACCGATTAACACAAGCAGACACACTTAATAGTTACACATGCAATATCCCAGCTAAATAACCCATCGCAAATCAGAACACACCCAAAGTGATCACACAATCCGACACCTTCACGTGTTTCACATGGTATTGGGATCACGGCTTTATCACATGGGTTTCATACTCCATTGCAAAATGCTCACACCTAATAGAAGAGATGCATATGTAAAATGCAGCAAAGACTGGATGGAAGGCATGCATGCATTTAGACATATAGATGTGCCCTCGTAGACATCCACATATATACAGATAGACGCAGAAAAAAAAAGATCTATGTGACCACTCACGCAGTTTATCAGTGTCTCTGTATTATCGGTCCCTGGTTCTCATCTCTATGGCATTAGGGATCTGCTCATCCGCTTAGCAACCGGTGTCCCTGTCACTTTTCTTGCTCTTCTTGTCACTGACGCTCCCCCCTATACGGTGTCACCAGCAGAGCTGTGTCCCTCGCGGCGCCAGAGACAGGCACCCAGACAGAAATCTTTCCAGATCTCTCCAGCTGTCTTACTCCAACATATAGGCACCCACACAGCAAGCGAGAGAGAGAGAGAGAGAGAGAGAGAGGAGAAGAAGGAGAAGGAGAAGAAGAAGAAGGGAGGGGAGCGAAAATAGGAGGAGGATAGAAAAGGGGAAAGAATACAGCAAACAGAATACAGCGATGGAGCGAAGAGGATGGATGGCAGAAGAAGCAGGCTGCGAGGAAAAATAACGTATTATACCAATTTAGAATAGCAAAGATCTATAAGGAGAAGAAAAAAAAATCAGCGTGAATGAGGCATTAGACACTGCATAAGAGATGAGGGACATCTAGCAAATAGAAGGCAGTAGCATGATGGATGATAGGCGCACATTGAGCGAGAGAGAGAGAGGGAGAGGGAGCATAAAATCAAAGTGGTGGGGACAGAAGCCTTGCAAATCATGAACAGACTCCGCCAGTGCAGCACCACGCTAAGCCAGAGAGGAGATTATTGTGGGTCAAACCTGATTGAAAAGCCAGAGAGGAAAGGATGAAGAGAGAGACTGTGTGAATCAGAGAGTGCCAAGAAAACCAGGAGAGAGATGACATGGGGAGAAAAAAATAAATGAAGGAAAAGAGAGAGAAGGAGGAAGGAAAGACAAGGAAAGGAGGAATTGGAAGGAGCCCAGATTGTGTGTACAGTGTACTGTATGTGATAGGAGAGGAGGGGGCAGGCGGCATTACAGGAGGGTGAAAGATAATGGAGATAAAATATACACACACACCATGTTAGGAGAATGACAGAACAAATGGGACAGGCAGCCACAAGGCACTGCCATGTGTGCTGCAATAGTACATCTGTATACATCATCAGTCTCTATAGGTAGCTAGTTGGTAATAGGAGTATATGATCCACTTCACTGACTGTCCTGAACATTATTTGTCATGTCCAGATATACAGTCATTAGCTGCCCTCTGTGTATCTCACCGCGGTGCCATCATCCCACAATCCCCTGGAGAAGGTACCAGAGAAGCTCGTCTGGATGGAACAAAGCCAAGAATTCCTTCAGTAGCAAAGATAGAGATGATGAATAGAGAGATAGATAGGAGGGAGATAGATAGATAGATAGATAGATAGATAGATAGATAGATAGATAGATAGATAGATTGATAGATAGGAGATAGATAGATAGATAGATAGATAGATAGATAGAATTTTTTGTATTTTCTAGAGATGTCACTTTAATGACCAATGGTCCTCCCTGTCCTTGTACATATGGAACCTCCTTCCTATAGTCTGAATCACCTGCTACATAATGAGAAGTGTCAGGGAGATTATGGCCTCCCCTACAAGTCTCTGTGACCTGCAGATCAATCAATCAAAATTAAATGAGAGTGGAATACAAGAGAGAGAGAGGGAAATGTGTAATACAGGAATTATCCTGCAACGGCAAGCCAGGTCCAGAGCGGCAAGACGCCAATATACCATGTTATACCGAGCTAGCTCTATGCCATATTACTCGAGCCAAACAAATACTGTGATCTCCTGATTAGCTGAATCATATGCCAAGCAATGGCCTCAGTGGTGTCACCTGCTTTCTGTAAGCATCAACATAATTAAAAATTAAAAAAACAAAATTGTATGGAAATTTCTGAAATTCATGAGAACCATGAAAAAACACATGGAATCATTTATAATATAAACCTAAGCCTAAGGTATATGGCGGCCTCCTGACTCTCCGCTGATGGATGATGTCGGTGGACAGAAGAGTCCGGTGGTTTGGATTTTTAATGTCCGACCCTATTTTAGAGATTAGCAGCATTTAGGTGTAGCTTTTTGAGTCCTCATGGGTTTGTCCTATAGAGTTGTGGGTACTTACCAAGCCACTCTATAACATGGGGGTATCCTCTATGTCTAAAGGAAAGGTTTCCACAACAACCCAGAAAGTGATTCTTTACTGTAAGAGCAGTGAGACTATGTAAGTGCTCATGGTGTGTTCAGTAAGGGGGTCTAGATGGATTTTGGAGTGTAATAATAGTATTACAGGCTATAGTGATTAGATTCTGGAAAGTGTCTTGATAGGGGGATTTTTTCTGTTTGCCAGATTTAGAGTCTGGAAGGGAAGAAAAATTGGTTTCTATCTTGTATGGGTTTGTTGCCCTAATCTAGAACAACATTACAGGACAATAGACTGAACCAGATGGACACATTACATTTTTTAGCCTTAGAAACTATGGGGGAGATTTATCAAACATGGTGTAAAGTGAAACTGGCTCAGTTGCCCCTAGCAACCAATCAGATTCCACTTTTCATTTTTTTCAAAGAGTCTGTGAGGAATGGAAGGTGGAATCTGATTGGTTGCTAGGGGCAACTGGGCCAGGGTCACTTTACACCATGTTTGGTAAATCTGGCCTTATGTAATGTTTTAACTCCATATGATTCCTAGAGGAAATTCTCCATTGCTTTCCTCATGACTGCTGATTAAACCCATTAAGAGAAAATCTCACTTGGCAACGAGGGCATGTGGCATCTATGAGAAAAAAGTGCAACATGGGCTGCTCAACCGGATTGGCTTTGGGCTACGCCAGGGAGTGAAGTGCCCACTAGGTTTTCACCATTTATCCCACTCCAGGATGCGAAAGCTCGACTCAGCTAGAGGACACCAGGTCGTTCTACAAGCATGGTCCATATGTGAGCAGCAGCTGGCCCCCAAAGACCAAAAAAAGTTTGTGCAAGCCACCAGGGAACAGTCAAGTATATGTGGTCAGCAGGCCAGGTCATTAGTGTTAGAGTCAGTGCATTACCAGAAACAAGACAGGAATTGTGGGTTAGACAGGCGAAGGGTCAGGCAACCCGAGTTAGCAGCAAGAGAGGCAAGTAGGAGACAACGGTCAGGCAGAAAGTGTAATCCAGACAACAGGCACATGTGAGGATATACTAGAATTCAGCAGGAAGAACAGACAAATACCTTTGCCACATGTGCTGGAATGCAACAACACTCAGGTAGGGAGGGGCAAATGAAGCTAGTTTAAATAGGTGCAGGTGGCTCTGTATTGGAAGACGGCAGTAGCAGGTGGAGACAAGCTGCCCCTATAAGAGCATATGCACCCTAGTGGGCAGAGGTGTTATTGCAGCAGAAGAAGAAAGAAAATGCCAGAAGACACAAGCATCCCCAGACGAGCATGGACCATAGCAAAGGAGCCGACAGGATGGCGCTGCTGCCAGTGAGTCTCATTCAGCAGTACAACATAAATATTAGGTTCTTACAGTGCAATAGGTTCTTACTGTCCACTAGGAGAATTCTGGGTTTCCTTGGTAAATATGTGCATAAATGTATATATGTTTTTTCCGTATGTGACTGTATATTTGGACATGACAAATGTCTCTTTTTGGTTCAAATAAATAGATTTCACACTTTCCTTGATACTTCAAGCACCCATCATCCATATCTGCCTCCATCTGATGAACCGTAGGATTCTCTGGCAAGTGCTCTGATATATTTGAGCACTAGAAGTCTTATATGTGTAATATTCTCACTGTATAAATTTATTCCTATTTTAAGATCTACAATAAGATCTCGGTTGTGGGATGGATGTTTTGAAACGACTGTGGTTCCCAAGAACATCGCTGAAGAAGAACATTTAGGTGTATATAATGTTATACTTCATGGAAGTTTAAGACCTAGCAAATCTAATCTTAGTTTTGGTGTAAGACTATGCAACTGTATGATTTGTGTATATGTAAATATCCACCTGTACTATAATCCCGAATGAATGAATTGTTTATGACTATGATAATACATGCACAATCTATTTCAGAAGGCGACATTACCCATCTGTGGACAGAGAACAAGTTCTCAAGCTTGCATGGCCTGGAAGATTCCACAGTCGTTTTGGTGTTCTGCTCAAGAAGATACATTACTACTTCAGTCCCACAACAAGGGCCTCTGTTCTGATGAGGGGCAAGAGTCCCTGTAGTAGCCATTGTCGGCTGATTGGAACTTTTGACTGGTGGTCTGTGTAAACAGGAGATGTTTGGCCCATAACAATGGATATTAATGGCTGCCCAACTCATCATGTCTTGAAAATGAGCACCAATCTTGCTGATCAAACCTTTAAGCAATGGTAAACCAGCATATATAGGCAATATGTATATCATTAATTTTGAGATTTTCATGGCATATACATTTACCAAACATTTAACACACATGTGGGGTGAACCTAGCCTACACCACTCAGCTGTAGAACTAATGCTTAAAGGGATTTTTTTCTCACAAAAAGAACACTAGGTACAGGATAGATGCTAAGTGTCTATTGCTGTGACATAGACCACCCCCACCACCACCACCACCATTCATGAGAATGATAGCTCAATTTGTTTAATTTCCAATGATGCTCTGGCATGGTTGTTATTGTTCCATTTGGCATTGACCAAGTACAGTGCTCGGTTATCTCTGTCATTCTCATAGACATTACATAGAGCAGCAGTGAGTATGCCAGACCTCTATTCTATTCAAATGGTGGATATTGGCACCCTGTTCTCCTGATCAGTGGAGTCCCAGCATTGGCGTGTCCAGTGATTAGAACCCTTTGCTATGAATAGGTGGACAACACTCAGATTCTTGATCAAAACGTCCATCATTTAGACGTTTATACCCCCAAATCTTAGTACCAACTCTCTAGGACTGAAATGTCAGCATTCCTTATCTTACTCCTTATATCAATAAAGGCAGAAATACAAAGGAAAAATCGATAGGAAACCAACAGCTTTGATGACATACTGCTATGGAAGAACTCCCATCTTTGTTTTCTCATATCTACTGACCAAGTGTGTTTGGGCAAGAACCGAGAAAAAAGATGGCTTTAAAAAAAATCCTGACCTATGAGAGAATCACAAGATCCTATTAAAGAGCCTGTCATACTGAGAAGCTTTTTGAAAAAGCCAAAAAGACCAGAAATCATCTAAACCATTGTAATCTATAGGGAATGGGAAATCTGCATAAAGATTTAGGCAATGTTTCAAACATATTAAGTAGTTTTATTTAGAAATGTAGAATTCTGATTTAGATAAAAGTATAATTATCTTGTAACTATTACTTCAACTATTAAATCTTTGAAAACGACTGGTTAAGAAGATGGAAAAGTAATGCCAGTCACCAAAAATTTACAAAGACAGTGTTGGCATAGTGCCCCTTTTTAAACAGAAGGAATCCACTACCCGAGTATCATATCAGAAATTCTGTGTTGGCAAAGACTTTAGAAGAGAAGGGGACAGTGATTTCTGACAGCTTTAAAATGAGTCAAACCAGTGCAACCAGGGGGTAGAGAAAGCAAATTGTGTGCTGGGCTGTATAGCTAGAGGTATAACCAGTATAGCAGTATAACCATGTGTGTACGGTGTATTGATAAAATAGAAAGGATCCAAAGATGAGGTACAAGTGGTGGAGGGTCTTAGTCATCAAACATATTGTATTGGAAAATTGTGGAGGAAAGAAGGGAAAAGACAAACAACCACACACACACACACACACACACACTTTTTGTGTCACATGTGGGGTGTGTGACTACCTTCTTTTAGCCGTGCACTTCACCCAGCTTTTGTGGTTGTTTTACACAGAGTAAAGTGGATCTTATATGTCCAGTTTTGTAGACTTATAGACCGAGGGGGTTCACCTTAACACAGTAAGTTGGTGCATTCTATTTGATCAAATGGTTTGCTAAGAATTTAAATTTTTATAAGGGGCAAAGGGGGTATGTACGAGCGAGGTACATACGGTGAATCCTGACACACACACACACACACATTATATATATATATATATATATATATATATATATATATATATATATATATATATACACACACATATTTACAGTTCAAACACTGCTTCTCTGACTATGTACTTGTCCATGGCTGTATTACAATTCTGGTCACATCAGAGCCAACTTCCCCCTCCCAATGCTTTTGCAGGATGAAGAACTTGCTCTAGTAATTTACATTTGACAGTGATTTGTCATCATTATACCAGACTTTGTACAGAACTTTGTATGGAAAAAATAAAATTTCCAAACCTGAAGCTTTGTAAAAATAATATATAAGTTATACTCACCACCCCAAGTCGATGCTGCTCACAATTTTCTGCTGGTCAGCTCTTTTTTTCCTGTGAGGATCCAACTGTTGAGCCAATCGCTGGTAAGATACTTCCACTGCCACTGATTGGCTGAGCAGGCAAGTTTATTCATGGTCGCAAGGTCAGAGAAACCAAGAAGAAACCAAGAGAACCAGGGCCTAGAAGACGGCATAACTGCGGCTGTGACAGGTGATAGGATAGGTGAGAATAGCTTGTTTATTATTTTAACAACACCCCCCCCCCTCCCCCCTGTCATGGAGAATCTTTTGGACTGGGCAACCCTTTTAAGCTGTATGAGTCAGTTTGCTCAATAAATTTCACAATAAATTTCACCCCCCCCCCCACACACACACACACACACACACAACAATAAAATCATATTTTTTGATTAAAATAATTTCATCTTGGCTCAATATCCATCCACAGCCAACCTTTGGGATTTTCTCAATATACGAAATTGTGATACAATATTAATGTAAACTATTGAAGAAGCCTATGTACCTGTATCTGGAGCCCACCAGAGGAAATAATCCTGGGGGCCCACCAGTGAAGAACCAGTGAGAAATTAAATGTCAGTCAGTGTTAGTGCAGGCTCCAATGCTGGGGGCCCTCCGGAGGATTCTCCAGTCCTCTGGTGGGCCAGTCTGACACTGTATGTACCTAGTCAGGCTATGCAGGAGAAGTCCAGGGATTTTTAAGATTTTGCAGCTGGCAGGGGCAGAGGGCACTTTAATTAGAAGTACAAACTTACCTCTCCCTGTGCCCACAGTGAATGGCAGGACTGGCCTCGGGATCCCCGCTGGGCTCCAGGATCTCCCAGCGCTGACACATCATGAACTGGCTGATGGACTGGCCGCTCAGCCATTCAATGACTGGTAGTCACTGATTGGCTGAAAGGCCAGTCTATCAACTGGGTCAGGCAAGGGTCCAGAGGCCAGTCCCGCCGCTCACCACGGGGATGGGGAGAGGTAGGATCGTATTTGTTATTAATTTATTTTTATTATTATTATTATTTATTTTTTCATTATTTATTTATTTATGTTTATACATAATTTAATTGGATTTTGGTCCGGTAGCACATTTAAATTATATCAGAGTGGCTTATTGCTTATTAATTACACATATAGACTTGTTCATAGGTACGTCAGATAATAGCAATGTCAGAGTCTCATCTTGACTTTTCTTCTATATCAGCTGTTTATCTTCTCGCCAATAGATGGCAGCAGAATTTTGTCTTTTCAACTTTCAATGGAATGGGCATGCGCGCGCCCACGCTACTTACGTATATCGGCGCGCATCATGTGACTGGCTGCCAGGACGTCATTACGCCGCGGCACCAGCGCTGACGTCAATCGAACTCGGAACTAGTGTTCCAGTACGGCAGGTAATTACATTATGTCTAATATGTTATACATGTGAAGCGGGTGGGCGATTGGGCAATCATGCAGCACTTTAGGTATTTATACCCCTTGAAAAAGGCTACGCCGAAACGTGCGTTGGGGTGGGGGCCGCCGGTGGACACCTGGACTTCCCATCACTATTGGTATAACACTTTAGTAGCTCTATATTATTAGGGCTTTATGAACTTTCTATAGCACTTTACTTGTTTATTTATATATTACTACTTCTCTTATAGTCTTACTGTGTTGTATTTATTATTAATTATTTATTTATCCATTTACTTGTGTCCATCTGCAGCAGTCGTTGTTTTTAACATTCTTTCAGCCATGGTTCATTGTGTATTTATTTACTATTTCTCATGAATTGTTATTGTATTGTGTTTTTAACAATAAAATTTATACATATTGTAATATATCAGAGGTTCAGTTGTTTTTCTATTGGTGTTTAATTAAATTCCTACCCTACCCCTACCGGCCGTCAAATTTTAAAAATCGCCGGACTTGTATGATTGCTTATAAATCTCCTGAACCAAAGTTGTCCAGACACAGGGATGTTCAGCTGAGGGCATCCTCATTGCATTTACTGTCAGGGTCCATCTGGGGTTATTCAGTTTATGCTAATATCTATGACCTGTGTGTTTAAAGAAAAAAAAATGCAGAAATTACAATACATGCATCTAACATTATAATAAGAATTAGGAATATAATAGTCAGAATGAATCTAAACAGCGATAGAAAAGCCATTCATTAAAAATAAATATTGTAATCATTGACTATTTGAATATTAAGGATAATGTAATGTATTGTTGTAATCCATTGTCATGTAATCCATTATAAAAGAGAGAAAACACACTACTAGAAAACCAAATCTCCTGACAGAACTCGGCTTATATAATATACAACAGCTAAGACCTTGTTAACGTTCGTTCTCATAAAAATGTATAACATAGAAACACATCAAAACACTAATACAATACAACATGATATTAAATAAACCTCTATGTATATAAGGGGCTGTAATGAGATATTAATAAGAATAATAGTGCTTATCATGTCTCATTAAACGCTAGCACTTCATCAAAAGGATGTAAAAATGAGGGGAAAGGAAATCACAGCTAAATAGATGCAATAGGTAAATGGATAAAACTTTCATTTTTTCTACCTACTGTATACGTATCCCATTTCTTATTAATGTGACATTTTACTTTACGTTTCCAAGTTTTCATCTACAATTACTTATGCTTGTTTGAATTTACATCAGATTTCTATTAGTTTCCATTGGAAACTATCAGCTGCTGTGCTTAGTTCTAATTATCTGAGCTCCCATAATGCAATCTGGTGAGAAAACCTAGCCAATCAGTTTGGGCATCTCGCATGTACAATGCTTATTATTAGGCAATCAGTGTCTTGTGTTGGGTACATTCATTGGGTACTGTGTTAGTAAAGTGCATGTGCAGTACAGTATAACATTGCCACTAACCAGTGATGGGGAAAACTGCTCTGTTGATTAGTACCCATGGGGATGATGAGTGTTATGCTGTGGGAGTAGTAGCGTTAAAGGGGTACTCCAGTGATACTTTTTTCTTTCAAATCAGAAAGTCATCCATTTGTAATTTACTTCTATTTAAAAATCTCAGGTCTTCCAATACATAACAGTTGCTATATGTCCTGCAGGAAGTGATGTATTTTTTCCAGTCTTACACAGTGCACTCTGCTGCCACCTCTGTCCATAACAGGAACTGTCCAGAGCAGTAGCAAATCCCCACAGAAAACCTCCCCTGCTTTGGACAGTTCCTGACATGGGCAGAGGTGGCAGCAGAGATCACCATGTCAGACTGGAAATAATACACCACTTCCTGCAGGAAATACAACAGCTGATAAGTACTGGAAGACTCAAGAAAGGAGTAGAAATATAAGTAAATTACAAATCTAAATAACTTTCTGAGTTAATCTGAAAGAATTTTTTTCACCGGAGTATGCCTTTAAGACACATTGCAGAGTGTTGTTACTTACCTGGTGGTCCTTTGTGAGCCCAGCATTCCCCCTTGTCAAGGAAGGTGCTGCAATGATACATATAGTACATACATACAATACATACTTGAAAGTTTACCCACAATTCAGGCAAAGACTTCTTATACAGGATAGAGTTGTGAAGGTAAGTAAGTATGATAGATCACAGCTCCCATTGAGCAGTTTTAGGCAGTGTAGTACATGGCCTGACCTGTGGTAAAGCAAGCACCTATCTGCTAGATAGCTGCTTGCTTAGAGAGCCTATTACACGGCTTGAAAACCATGAAGCCAGGGCTTCACAAACATGGCTAGCAATGTCCGTGCAGCCCTTTTCTCTCATTAGCCATTGGTTGCACTTGGTACACAGACAGATGTGCGGCCGACAGCAGATTATCCTCTGATGTGTTTATAATGAGCAATGAGCCGACTGGTGAGCACATCCCTGATTTGGCAAATAATCTCTCTGTGTGATAGGCCCTTCATTCTCTGACTTGTGAGCACTGCAAGCACTTAATAGTTTTTGGTGGTGATGTGAACATACATATAGGCTAAGTTCACACTACGTAATTTTTGGCCGTCATTGCCAACAGCCATCAAAAAGACATCCGATAGCAAATATCGGACGTCTTTTTGACGGCCGACAACAATGGCGGCTGGAAAATGACATAGTGTGAACTCAGCCATAGACTAGACTTTTTGTGTCGCGAGTGGCACACCGTACTTAATTGGACTGATTGGTCATAAGTAATTTTCAGTCCGGCCTGTCTCAATCTTCTACTCGCTGACTGTCTGACAGCATATAAAAGACACACGACAGCACACTACACCCCCCTGCTCGGCACTCAATCCAACAGCGACAGCCAACATAGACTTATAATGGAGCCTGTCTCCTGCAATCAGTAAGATGGAGCACCGGGGCAGGAAAGGAAGACACATTGCCTCACTCTCTTCCCAGCTTTATCTCATGATTGGAGAGAGTGTGTGCAACATGGCAAAATGTTTTAAATTTATCTTCTGGGATACCCCTTTAACACTTACTTTTTTTTTTTTTCTTTTTAAAGTTGGCCACAATTCCTTACTGCCTTATAGAATATTCAACCAAGCTGTTCTAAGCCACAGGCAGAAATATACAGCTAAATATTCTTCCAGGAGAAGCTTGAATTACCTAAATAAATTGTCGATATTCTGACAGTCGTTTCATGTTGCGGAATTTATTTATTTTATTTTTTTTCAGATCTGCTCATTTTACACTACTCATCTCCAAATATCTTGATCCAAGAAGAAAGGTAAAGAAGAAGACATCTGTCCGGTATTTTGATGGACATGATGTGTCTTGTTATAGCAGTAACAGGTGAAGTCCATCATACATTTTTTCCTGGGACTTTTTCTAAATATTTATTTGCCCCATGGATCATTTCTGCCCATTTGTTCCACAGATCAGACACCTTTCATCTCCAGTTTTGCTTACACACCCATCCAGTGCCCAGTCAGGAGATTGACTTGTCTTAATGTTTTTTCACCTAAGCCTTTCCATGTTCACACGTATATTTCTTTTGTGTTTTGAATCACTGTCTGACTGCATAACCCAGTTACACTTCATCTCCAGCTTCTAGACAGATGGCCAGATATTCTCCTTAAGAATTTTCTGGTACAGTGCAGAATTCATGGTTCCTTCAATAATGGCCAGCTGTCTAGATCCTGAGGCAACACAGCATCCATACATCATGGCAATACTACCTAATTTATGGAATTCTGCTTTTACTTGGCTTCAGACATAATAGAATCGGGGATGACCAAAAAATTCTAGTTTGCTTCTTATAATTTAAGTTTTTTTTTGTTTGTTTTTTTCCATTCACAAATGTAAGGCCCCATTCACATAACATTGTTGGGGGTACATGTTGGAAGACCAGCATACAATGGTGAGGGGTGTTCTGCATGGAAATATTTTTTAGTTACCTGTTTCAGCTGCATTAAAAAAAAAAACTGTACTCACCTCTCCTGCTTCCCCTGATGTTGCCCTGGTCTTCCTGCTTCTGATGGAATTTCATGCAGGAAGAAATTGCCAACTCAGTGACTGGCTGAACTAGCAGGTCCCACCCACATAAAAAGAAGGGGAAAGCCCCTTTAAACACTACCGGATTTTGATTGATCAATCTATCTAATTAGACATTATGTCCATTAAACACTTTCTGGTTAAGATATTATGCCATTCACCATGGAGCTATAATAATCAGACTAATATATTTCAATATGTATATTGAAATAGATACAAAAACAGATATAATAATAAGTATAATAATAATAATAATAATAAGGGTGACTTGTCACACACCGGATCCACAGCGGATTTCACGCTACGGATTCGCAGTGTATCCCTATGAAAATACATACTCGCAGCAGGATTGACATCCACCCCCCCAGTGGCTGGAGCATACATCACCTCCTCCCCGCTCCGGCTCGCTAAGGGGCTCCCGACGTCTGCTCATCCCGCTCAGCCAATCAGTGTGCTGCCACGCCGCAGCGCACTGATTGGCTGAGCGGGATGTCTAGCCGAGTACCCCTGAAGCAAGCCGGAGTGAGAGTAGGTGATGTATGCTCCAGCTGCCAGGGGGTTAACTTACATACACACAGCAGGATTTCAATGTATTCTCTTAGGGACGCATTGACAATGGATCCCCAGCGAATTTTGCTGCGAATCCGCAGTGTGAAATCTGCTGCGGATCCGTTGTTTGTGAAGGCACCCTAAAAATAATAACTAGTGAAGAGCGAACCTCGAGCACATTCAGATTCGTCTAAACCTGAGCATGCAGGATTTGCTCATCTCTAAAAAAAATAAAGAAAAACTCTGGAGAAGACATCTTAAAATAACTAATATGTGCTAGCTAGAGCTACAAACAGATGTTGCATGCATCATTTGATTCTATTGTGCCCTAGAAGCAAAGCAGAATAACCCCATAATACTATATATTGTCACATGGAGCACCATACAAAGGCTGGTTGTAGAAAGCCATGAAGTGGTTCTTCCGAATAGATCTTTAATCACTGTAGATCTCTATGTAAAAAAAAAAAAAACTGAAAAGTTGGGCACCACAAAGTATACATATCAATAGAGTCATCGTGTTGTCCGTGTTACCACATTTGATAAACATATCGTTTGGATAATCTAGCTAAGAATCAGACAAGTTTAAATATTTTTAAAAACACAAAATACATATGTAAACAATGTCCTCACCTCACATTGCTACAGGTCACTGTCATACTGCAATTTCTCAGTTCGACTACTGGTTTTGGTTGAAAAAAGACTTACAGAAATACAATGTGTGAACATACTGTAGTCTTTCTGTGTTTTCAATAAACTCCTGGTTTCGCTTGGAAAAATACTGACCAAAATACTGAGGGAAATACTGTATGTGAACATAGCCAAAGGCTGGACTTTTGCCCCCAAAAAACATGCCACAATTGGTGAATGTTGCAACCAGATGTTAGCTGAGAGTCAGTTGGGAAAAATGAAACACAATACCTACCTGATGTTTTTTGCTATGGTGTTTTTTGGTTTTTTTTCCCCCCAGGTAGTTTGGCGTTTCCATCATATTTGCAGAAACATTGCCAGAAACAAAATACCAAAAGACAACAACCACACATCTTTTTTTGGCCATTTGACCATTTTGCGCCTAAATAACAGCAACAACCATTATTTGGGTGCAAAACTATGGCCATTTAAAAAAAAAAAAAAAAAAACAGCCGTCAAAAGACTTGTTGGCGTGGTCCACAGAAGGAGAAACTGCTGGAAGTTTTTTGAGCAATATTTGTGTCTGAGGGAAGCATCAAAGAAAAGATTATGTTAATAAAAATGGGCTGTCACACCCACATGAAGTCATAAAAGGCAACCAAAACCTAGCCACAAAAATGAGATATGTTGAACATAATAAAAATAATAAAAAAAAAATCCCTTAAAAGTACCGTACCAAAAAACAAAATTTTTTTTTACAGTGGATGGACCCAAAACACCAAGTGAAATGCAAAAACATAATTATTCTGTATGCAAAGATAACAAAAAATATAACAAGGAATAAAACATTCTAGGCATGTTTTGCATGTAAAGCTTTGTTAAGGGAGTCTTATGAGTATTTTTTTTTCTTTTATGGGTACTATGTGAATTGGTTTATACGGACCTTTTTAATGTATATTGTATTATTTGACTTTATTCTGTTATTTGACTTTATTCCTTTATTGATTACTTTCTGTTTTTTATACTTCTTTTTTTTCTAAAAATGTTTTCTTAGTTCACTGACAGTGTAAACTGTGCCTTGTTGTATTGTAGGGTAACCATGGGGGGTTTGTTCTTTGACCCAATCAGAGGTCATGGCATTGTTCTGTGCTTTTTAAATGGTTTTAACATGACTGTTGTTAAGTTACATTATGTTACACACAATAAAAGCCATTAAATGGGGTAAAGGAACAGTCTGTAATATGTTTCTTTCATTGACAGTAAAGTTCACATTACTCTACAAAAAAACTCCAGGTAAACAAATAATAAAACTACATGTAGCCACACAGTTATATAGAAACAACACCACCACAGGTGTTGCTATTAGTTACACCCTTTGCAAAAGCCTGTACTTTTGTGTGTCAGTGGTGATGAAGTAGTGTTAAAATTTCGCCACAAGATGTTGCTATTGTAAGTATATATACTTAGTTGATGCACAGCTGTGGAACTGAAAGGTTATTGTTTATTGGTATGTCACATGGATCTGTAGACCAACGAGCATGTTCTCGTCTTCTGTCCTATGACTTCTCTCTTAACGTCTTCTATATGCACTCTTCACCCATTCACAGTGCACCATATAGGGGGCTGTAGATAGGAAGTCACATGGGTAGAGGAATTGTAGAGGTCTTTTGTCACTGGGCTCTGTGGAGGAAGGACACAAGCCAGAACGCTCTCTACAGCAGTCTAGTTGGGCCCTTGCCCTCTGCCAGGTCCCCAGTCTCAGTGTGAAGTCCAGAAGCAGACTTAGGCACATGAAGTTAAATTTTCCTTCTCAAGTAACTCCACTCGACACTATGCAGTGTTAAACCCTTTACTAGAGAGGACAAGTTAGAGATCATCTCAACCCAAGGAGAGTCACAGTGCAGGACAGTATCCACAAAGCAAGGCTAATAACTGATCCGGATAGAGCAAAGTTGCTAGAAGCCTATGAACTCTATCTCGCAGCGTGGGTGTGGATAGGAAAACCTCAGCATTCCGCTCATCCCAGGAAACAAGGTCTGGGGCTTGTGTCACCAACTAGGACAGGTCCCCCGACACTTGTGGTGCGAAGACCCAGGCACAGGCACAAGTATTCTCTCTTTCTTCTCAAGTATTCTTCTACCTCATCCTCCGACATCCCGGCAGAGCATAGTACTAATTGGGTTGGGACTCTCACAATATCCTCCTCTCTACTCTTATGATTCTCGATTCTCAGCACGCTACTCAGTCCACACAACTGTACTGCTTCGTATTCGCTCACTGCAGATCTAGATCCTAACCTTTCAAGTGTCTTATTAAGTGTGAAGTTCTATGTCAACGCAAAGTTGTATGCCCTGCTGCACACAAGTATTCTCCAAGTAAAGCAAATCTTATTTATGATAGAGACTCTGTGATTTTTCACCCCCCACCAACACAGTACACGAACATTCCTTGGGTCATCTCCCCTTTCTGTTGGTGGCAGTGCCAATTGTCCGGGTGGGTCACTACTCCACTCCGAACCACTGTGACTACAACCCAAGGGACTCCGAAACAGCCCTGCACGTCACTGACCACAAGGGAACAAGATATAGCCGGCCCTCTAAAATAAAAGCAGGTATGCCACCATACCTGTGTGCTCAATCTGCACTGGCATCACAACATAACATCTCTGGGCATGGCTATATCTCGACCAACCACCACCGGAGTGGCGTCACACTCTACCTTCTGGCAAGTGACCGGCCGTACGTCCTCCACACCACCGCAGGAGGTCACCACACGTGCACACACAATATTGTGGGTTTCAAGTCTTCCAGTACTTATCAGCTGTTGTGTGTCCTGCAGGAAGTGATATATGATTTCCAGTCTTACACAGTGCTCTCTGCTGACGCCTCTGTCCATGTCAGGAACTGTCCAAAGTAGTAGCAAATCCCCATAGAAAACCTCTCCTGCTCTGGACAGTTCCTGACATGGACAGAGATGGCAGCAGAGAACTTATAGGTATGGGAAGGCTTGATATTTCTACATTTACAAATCTATATAACTTTTTGAAACTTGTTAATTCAAGATGCTAAATGCCAACACACCAACCAGGCCGCACATCAGAATTACATTTGGCAGCTGATAAGTACTGGAAGACTTCATTACTGGTGGCAGAAGAAGTTGGATTCTTGAACCAAGGAGTCCATGTTTTCCAGGCTGTTAAGTTCATCAAAAGTAATACACTGCAGAGGCCATTTTTCTTCACTCCCTGGATTTAAAATAGCTACCCCCCTTTCTATAGATGGCCCCCTCTCCCCTCATAGATAGCCCCCTCTCCCCCTCTCTATAGATGGCCCCCTCTCCCCCCTCTCTATAGATGGCCCCATCTCCCCTCATATATAGCACCGGCTGATGTGCGGCTGCCGGGGGTGTCCGGACCTATCCCCGGCAGCGCGCGCATCTGAACTCCCTGTACGCCGGGGCTGGGACTTCCGGCACAGGAAGCGAGACGCTCTCTGTACCGGAAGTCAGGGCCCCAGGCGGCACAGGGAGTTTAGATGCGCGCACTGCCGGGGATAGTTTCGGACACCCCCGGCAGCCGCACATCAGCCGGGGGGAAGACGGAGTCAGCCTCTTGTGACCGCAAGCAAAACAATGCTTGCGGTCACAAGAGGGATTGACTGTGGGGGGCTCAGGGGCCCTGCGGGCCCCCCTCGTGGCGGGCCGGGTCGCAGCGGCGACCGCTGCGACCCCGGTAGTTACGCCACTGTTACTAACCACAAAGCTGCCATACCTTATAAGCCCCTGTGTACCGATAAGATAGTACTTTTTATGTTATATTGTGAGGCCGCTTTTTAATGTTTTTTCCTGAGTTACTTTAACTCTGTTGTGTGCATTTTTTATGGGCTAGGCTGAATTAAATAAAAACAACTAAGTATAGTATATATAGTATAGTATGTATAGTATATATACTAAATATATTAAAAGATTATAAATAAGAAAAATCTCACGCTGGTAAATTGACAAAAAAAAAAATACTGGACAATTCCTTAACTCTTTTAAGTCCCCAGTCTGCCCCTGCTGCATTCATAGCTAACAACTGTCTGCTCAGGCCCATCTCCTCCAGACTGATCTTCTTCTATACTAATGCACTTAAGCTTCAGTATAATAACCTAGCAGCTCATGAGCTTATGATAGCAGACAGCATCCCCTGTCAGCGCAGCCATACTAGTACATCATGTTGAAGGAAACGCACCAGAAAAGATGAGAGCAGCTGTGAAGTATTAAAATCCCCACAAGGCCCTTTGCTGAGTATCAGCCAAGTATTCATAAAGTTGCAGGGCTGCCACTTGCCAACCATCCATAAATTTAGAGGCAGTCTGTAAGAATGGGTGATGTTCTTCCATGACAGCCACAGATTGGCTAGTCCACAGTAGCAGTGCCTAAAAGGAAAAGACGGCAAACAACATTGTCTACACTGATTTCAGTTTACACTGATCTTTTATTTCTAGTATACATCTATCTTGTATTGCATGTGTTCTTATTACTATATTATACGCCTGCATTTGTACTATAGAAGGGTGCAACTTTTCCCATCATGAAATTTCACATATACAGTACATACTTGTCAATTTACTTATTAGGATTTTCAGCTATCAACCTTCTTTTTGTTTAAGGCTGTGATCACATATTGCAGTTTCAGTGTGTGGTATCCCACTAGGGGTGTTACTACTGTTCACACCCTTCGTAAAAGTCTTTACTTTTTGTGTTCCTATTGCAGCCAAAGTATTACTGAAAGATGACCACTAGATGTCGCTGCACTGTATATTGAAGTATAGAAGCTGCACGGCTGAGGTATCTCAAAGGGTTTTTGTATTTGTATGTGCCAGGAAGTTAGTCCCTTGGGTGAAGGAGGAGTCTTAGTTGAGCTTTGGTGGAGAGAGGACACAGCTCAGATAGCTCTCCACAGTGATTCTACCTAGGCCCTGGCCCTCTGCCAGGTCCCCTCTACAGAGAAGTCCTAGTCTTAGTTAGTACCCCGCATGGGTAGGACGCAGGACAGTGACCGCTTACAAACTTCTTTCTTGAAGCAGCAACACGCTGAGTGATGAAGTGCTAAACCCTTCAGGAGAGGACTAGCCAACAGATCACCTCAACCCACGTCGAGGACTAGGAGTAACCTACATTGCAGGACAGTATTCATAAAAGAGCCAAAGAGCTAGGAACGGATCCGGGTGGAGCAAAGTTACTGGAAAGTCTATGAACTCCATCTCGCAGCACAAGTGTCAACAGGAAACCCTCAGCACTATGCTCATCCCAGGTAACTAGGTCTGGGGCCTGTGTCACCCATCAGTACCGTTCAGCCAAAACTAGTGGGCATAAGGTGGTGTGAAGACTATAGCAAAGGTCAAAACACAGGCACAGTTTGTCGTCTTCTTCTTCTACAAGTATTCTTCTAAACACTCCAACATCCCAGCAGAGCACATTACTACCTGGGTTGAGACTCTCACGGCACCCTCCTCTCTACTACACTACCTCAGTACAACCTTACCAACTGTACTATATGCTACTCAGCACTTGTCACACAGATCTGGTGGTTCTATGTTCGAGTATTTATTAGAACTGTATGTGTATGTCAAGATCCGTTGTATTACCTGCTGCACATTTACAAGTAGTAAATCAAGTCAACGTTATCACTAGAGTCTGTGATTATTCACTAACACATGCACAGCACTTACACCGCAACCTTGGGACATTTCCCCTTTCTGTGGGTGGCGGGTTCTACTATTCGGGAGGGTCATTACACCGCTCTGGCCACCTGTGAACACACTTTCCCAAGGGACCCTACAGCAACCCAACAGGACACCGACCAAAGGGGAGAAGGGTACAACCACCCAAACTCCTTAAAAGCAGGCGTGCCATCACACCTGTGTGCCCACCAGGCACTGGTATCACGTGACAAACACTTAAGATCCGTCTGTATCACGGCCATCCACCACCATAGGGGGCATTACACATCCATCTAGCAAGTGACTGGCCATCCCACCTCTACAACACTATCCAGGAGCTCACCACAATTGAAGTATTGCATAATTTCTGTGAAGATGCTAAAGTACTGCAATGAAACTCCAATGTGTGAACATAGCCCAAAAGATCTCTTGTTGATAGAATACTGGCACATTATTTACTGTACCAAGCATACTAGAGACTTCTGTTCTTGTGGTCTCTAGGGATCCCACTAGTTGGACCCCCGACGATCAACTAGTTATTACACATTGTGTGGTTAGTGAAATAACTTTTTAGGAGACCCCCCCTTTAGAAAAAAAAGAGATACAGTGCCACAAAATGCATTGATTTTCTGGGTCCTCCAGAACATTTATATCATCTCAACTAGAGATGAGCTAAGAAGCTAGAAATTCATTTTGCGAGTTTAGCAAATTTTCAGTCAAACTAGTTAAGATTCGATTCACAAATCTTAATAAGTTTTACCAAAAATTTGTGAAGCTCGTAAATCCTGAATTGAATCTTAACGAATTTCAACAGCCAAAACTATAGTAGGACTATTACTGGGACTATTACAGAACGGCGAATTTGTGAAAGCATGTTGTTTTAAAAGTGTCAAAAATCGAAAAATCACAATTTAAAAAAATGTCAATTAGCCAGTCATCCAATTTCTTCCATTCCTCTACTCTATCTTTATATCGCTCTGTTAGTCTCTCTCTGCTCTGCTGTAACTGCCTGCTGCCATCCTGCTCTCTCCTCCACATACAGCCGACTGACCACCTCCGTTACCGAACCGCCTTATATAGAGGGGGAGGTGCTGACATCACAGAGGGGCCTGTAGCTGATTGGACGGGCGCTAGGGATTATGGTTAATACCTTTCTGCCGTCCTGTGATGCTCCAGACAGCATGTGCGTCCGCTATTTTTTTGTTTTGTTTTTTGAAGGAAAGAAAGAAAGAAAAGAAATAAATGTCTCTGTTTTACCTAAAGGAAATTGTGCATATTTATAAACTTTGGGGGAAATATATCAAACTGGTGTAAAGTAGAGCTTTCTCATTTGCCCCTAGCAACCAATCAGATTCCACTTTTCATTCCTCACTGATTCTTTGGAAAATGAAAGGTGGAATCTGATTGGTTGCTAGGGGCCACTGAGCCAATTCTACTTTACACCAGTTTGATAAATGTCCCCCTTTAAGTCTTTGCTAAATAATAGCTTTGGTTTCAATTTGTTACAACCTCACAGGTGTGGATCCATTGTGTCACCTGTAGAGATGACGGTTGGGCAGGCAGGTGCGGTAGGGACAGTTGCAGGAGGGTTAGCACATTTCAGCGTAGCTGTGTGGAGCAGATCCAGCAGGTGGCGCAGGTGAGCAGAAGATGATGCAGTAGAGCTGACAGCTTGCAGAGCTGGATGATCGGTGATAGCTACTACAGCCAGATGCATGGATGCAGAAGAGTCCACAGCATATTGTGTAGCAGAGCTAAGTGAGTGCACAGAGTGGCTATAGCCAGATGAAGCAGAGTCAACTGGCCTGATGATACACAGAAGAATATGCAAGGTACACAAGGGTCAGGCAGAAGCAAGGTCAGGAAACAGGAACTGGTTAAATACAGGATACTGGTCACAGTAGCAGTACTATGTCGTTGCTCAGGCCTAGGAAAGCGGATAGAGTCACCCCAAATAGATGGAGCCAGACGGATGTAGGTGGGCAACACCTTAGAGAGGCATGCACTAAGGGTATGTTCACACTGAGTAAAAGAGGCGGAATTCCGCCTGCCTCAGTGTGACACTGCTTCCCTATGAGAGAGAACACGCTCCTCCGCTGCCGTGGCTCTCCGCTCAAAGAAGTGACATGTCACTCCTTCAAGTGGAGAGCGGTGGCAGCGGAGGAGTGCACGTTTTCCCATAGGGAAGCAGTGTCACACTGAGGCAGGCGGAATTCCGCCTGTTTTACGCAGTGTGAACATACCCTAACTCTATAAGTTGCAGCCACAGCATGTGTGTAGCCCCTAGAGGACAGACCAGGAACTGCAGGCATGTTGCAAACAGCAAGAGAATTGCCAGTGGTGGAAGGATATGGCAGTCAGTGGACAGATGGAACAGAAAAAGTGTGCTGAAGGAGAGTGAGTGTTAAAGCACGCTGTACGCTGGTGGGCTCCGACCACCAGCATTACACTTTTATAGATACATTGAACTTTTTATGAAAACGATGCACACCTTGTACTGCTCTGTGCTGCTCTATAATGACCTCAGGGCTGCTGCTTCTGAGGATGTCCCATAGAGATATAGAGCAGCAGGATCCCTTCTTCTCTGTTCAGTGTATGGGAGACCTCATAGCAGCTAGTCTACACTCACTAGCACAGAGAAAACTGAAAATTATAGATGAAGTATTCAGAGGCAAAATTGGTGAAATGATAAACAATCCAATACAGTAACTTGTGGTGCTGGGTAATTTATACAAATCCCATTAACCTCTATGGGAGCTACATAAATTAGCCTGTTGTTTTTTCACATGGTGATCACCTAAGGCTGCAGCCAGTCGGCCAGATGGGTCTAGGGTTTTGGAAGGATGGGCCCTGTTCTCAAAATATGTGCAAGTTGCAAAGGTAGATGACCATCCACCAGACATTTATGGCATATCCTATGGTTTGAAAAAAATATTAGAGATGGTAATACACCTTTATTAATGTTATACGCAATCCGGACCAAATAAGTGTACATTACTTATCAATGTTACAGCTACCTAGAGGAACATACAACAGCAACATGAATGTTACTGGCCTAGAGCACTGCACTGAATCACTGTTACGGGGATACTGGCTCAGAACAGTACATGATAGTCATGTTATAGCAATCGCCCTGAGGAATGTCAAACTCAGCGTAGTGAATAGTCAGACATAGAACATATGAGTGTAACCAGGTCATGTGATATAAAGATTAGCCTAAAGCATACAAGCTATGTTACAGTGATTATACGAGTACAGGACCTGGGATATTAGGAGTTTTGTTTTTACAAAAGTTTAAAAAGTATATAAAATTTTGTACAGTAGATGTATTATATAAACATAACTGTAAATATTTAGATATTTAGATGTATATTCAGATATAAAGCTGCTCCACTCCTTTTCATAGACTATTCAGTAGTACAACTTAGCTACCATTCCCATGAATAGGACTAACCTGCAATACCAGACACAACCTACAGATGAGGATGGCACTGTTTCCAGAAAAATTATTTTAATTCAATTTATCAGCCTTTGGAACTATCAAGCTTTATAATCTCTAAGGGCCGGACATTTTTAAAGAAAACTTTGGCATATGTCATTTTTCTTAGCTGGGAGTCATTGGGTAAAAATGAAATGCAATACCCCCAGGATTTTTTTTGGTTTAGCGGGGTTTTTTTCAGGGCAGTTTGTATTCTTTTGCCTAAAGTAATTTACATTAAAATGAGAAAAGTCTCTATCACTATTGATCACAGCATTTAAAGCGAATGTACAATTTTCCGATTCCCGCTCACAGCACCTCGCTCCAATACAATTAATGGAGCAGTGTCACAGAGGGGAGGGGTTTCTTTAGGCCCCGCCTCAATGACACTGTGAAATAAAAGTTGCTTTAAGCCCGGATTCCAGCTTCAGGAGACAGACAGACCTGGGACCAGTCGTGGATTAAGAACCACAACAGAGCAGTACCAGTAGTTTTGTGCATCCAGTGATACAAATTCACTTCAAACAAATAAATGACCAACATCAGAGTGATATCCAATGCGGACGTTACTGATGGGTATCAGCTGCAGATAAGAGTGGGGTATGGTCTCGACTCACCCTACCGATGCTGTTACTGTAAGTTATTGGTCAGTAGAGGGTTTTAATATTCATGTGAATATCAAAATGAAAGAATAATCAGGGAAAAATGCCATGAAGAAAAATACAACAAAAAATGCAGGGACTAAAAATAGTCTTCTGCAGTAATAAAGAAAAAAAATCATTAGTTGTAGTCTAGGTATAGCCCCATGGTCGGAGCATTCAATTGCTGGACATTGAAAGGGTTAGCACAGCTGTAATGTTCAGGCAGAGCTGTGACCCACTTGCACAGAAGAGAAAAGGCTATCTGGGGTGGAGCAGACCAGATGTGAGGAGGGCGAGAGGGAACGCACATCAAGGCATGAAGGAACCAGAGAAGCGTGGAAGAAATCAGATGGGGTGTAAAAATAAATCGGACGACATCCGATTTGGGAATTTGAAAAATTACGTGAAGGCTAAAGCAAAATACACAAAATGCTAAAAAAAAATCATATTTAAAAAATGATTAAAAAGTTGAAAGTGGAGGAACATGTGGTACGAGGAACATAAAAGAAATGGAAATGCGAAATGCGTGGAGGGATAGGGTAGCAGACGGCTCCTACATTAGAGAGGGCCACTCTCTCCAGCTCTCTTTAATCTTTTAATCTTTTCTATTTTAATCGCTCGCTACTGAATTGTGTACGAAAACAAAATAAATAAATTAATCACGCTGCCGGTGACAGAGGAAAAGTCTGGGATGGATTATCCTGCAATAAACAGGGACACACAATGAGTCATTTATGAACATGAAAAAATTAAAAAATAATCATGGGTTCAGGCCTTTCCTTTCAAACCGGTGACGTCACAAACCAGTGGGGAAGAGTCACCAAGCTGTGTAATGGGTAGAAGGAGCGGTGGGCATGCCGTTTGCCTTTTGTGTGTTGGTGGGTTACGGGTGATATTTAGTAAAGTTGTGGGGCTTTTACCTCTGCAGCTACTGAATTGTGCCGACTGCTGAGAGAAAAATGAGCGTGTTTGCACTTAGCTTTTTCTCTTGCCAGTTTTCTACTGTTCTGCTTGATTTTATGGTCTTATGGGCTGATTGAAAGGAAAAACTGTTCATTGTGCGATGAAGAAATGTTTGTTTAATGTGACGGGTCCAGGTGGTAGCACTCATACAAGATATTGCCATAGAAATAAAAAGTCTCTAGGATATCCGAAGGGTTCTTGGACTATGTTGGGTGTTGTCATGTTTAATAGTTTCAAGGGTAAAAATACAGTAAAAAGCTTCCATTCTGTTAAAAGTTAGGATCACGACCACTTCCGACAAAAGTTTAAAATGGATAGAGGAAGCTGTGGACACGATCCGCAGGTGCCCATCAATTCTCTTATCTGAGAGAACTGAGCTCTGTGTGAAGGCAAAGGGTTTCATATTGAAAGATAGCTCTATTGAAGATTTGACAATAGGACGATTCCACTTTAACATCTGGCGATGGAGCAAAGGTGGAAAGAATACTTTAAAAATATTCAAGGCATGTTGTCAACTTCAAACCTTGTCTTCATACGGGAATGGATTCATAAAAGTCTATAAGAGGCCTGGGCTACCTCTGCAGGGTTTTAGATCAACTCACATACACATGCCTCATACACATGGAAGAGCCATGTGCATCGAGATTGTACGGAGGCAGAGACTCTGTGTCTCTATTATGGATTTGTAGGTACACATCTGCAACCCGCAGCTGGGAATTGCAGTGCCAACGTGTGTGTGCCATGTAGCTTGGAATTACACGGACTTTGAGACTGAGTGGAAAGAAATTGCATGTCTGTCTGAACCTTGAGAAACCTGTTTACGAAGGAGTAGAGAGAGAAAAATAGTTTGCAAAATGAAGAAAACCTGCTCCAGACCCAAAAAAACTTGCCTCCATATTGATGGTGGAAGTGTAACTTGGCAAAGCAATGAAAAATCATGAGTTTACTGTTCCACGTTACCTCCGTCTCTTGGTAATTGCTTGCACTCCACCATTGATGGCACCCCATGTTGCACCTACACAGGGAATATCCTGAAAGACTACTATCAATTTCAACACCCCTATTACTATGCAAGTCCAAGTAGTTACAGGAGCCACCCCTTGGCTAGGTCCTTCCCTGGATGGATATCTGGCTAGTCCCAAGACTTTAAAATGAGGCTCCACAAACTCCGAGTAGTGAAGAAGGTCTAGCGGAAAGACCCAACTAATATGACCACCATGACCAGTCCATGACACCTAAGGATTACTATCTTCATCATAATAAGCCATCCCACTGGACTGTATTGGACTTCTACCTAGAGTCCTAATAGACATGAAGACCATGTTATCTAATAGAGGTTGCAAGTAGGGGGGGGGGATTTAATTCAGCTGAAAATAGGAAAGGACTAACCTGCAACCAATAGCAATTATTATAGGGAATAAAACTGTACACCCTATAATTAACAGAACTTGGTTCAACAACGATTGTATAGCATGTCAACAAGAAATTATAGGATCTGGTGTGGATAAGGGACAGGATACAGCCGCTTCCCCTGTGCAAAATAAAGTTTGACCTATTTTTTCATTGTCACATTTACCAGCTGTCTGCTTTCCTTTTTTTTTATTTTTTTTCCGTCTGTCATTATACGTTCACCTTGTGTACATCTCCACCTCTCCACCTGTCAATTTACCTGCTCATCTGTCTGAGGCTCCACATCCCTTTTAACTGGCTATATCTGCTATAAAAAAAAAAAAAAAAAAAAGTAAGAGACTTTTCCCCATTTCATTCAATTTTTTTTTACATTTTTTTAAAAAGTCAACAAAATGGAAAAGATTCTAAAATTTAACGCAAAATAGTAAAAGTGCCAATATATAACATAGGCAGTACCTAAGTAAACAAATTATACCTAACCTCCTGTGGACGATCTATGCTTCCTCCCCTCGGGTCCTGGCACCTAACACTAATTTGTCTGCTCTCTCCATGTAAATATAAATCTAGATAATGGTGTGTTTGTGAGCAATAGGCCAGCCCCCGGTCATTTCCACCCAGCGGGAGGCCGGGGGAACCTCGATTAAAGTAATTAGGCAGAAATAATCCTTTTCGGTGAAAAGCAAATGAAAGGCATTGAGATAGGCTGCATTAACCCTATCAGTCCTAGGACTGCAGATGTATCCCTATAGACAGGGAATGTGTAGGCTGCAGTAGCAGGGCCTTGACTCTTTGGTTGCCATTCGTGGAATCGTCATTCTCAATCAGATTCAAGCAATCTGGTAATAAATCTTGCAGGAAGGCATTTCCATTGCACATCCACATCTAGACTTCAGGTAAGGGCAGAATGAGCTCTGTACAGTATATTTACTTTCCAATACCAATCAATGGGCAAGAAGACATCTACCTAACCATCTATCTTCTTTTATTTGTCTTCTATTACTGGCATGTTGGGGGAGGAGTGAGTTATATGTCCGTTCTTGGTTCTGGTAAATGGCTGGGGGGTTACTAGGAGTAGTCGTCTATGTGGCAAGACATCTTCCAGGTATTCCACTAGACGTACAATATAGCAGAAGTCTAAACTGATGCATTAGGTGAGATGAAACGTATTTCAAATTTACAAGAATTTTTGATTCAGTGACTGGCTGAGCAAGCAATCGCTCAGCTAGCCGTGACATTGCAGCTGGAAGAGCTGCAGTATTCCAGCCAAAAAGAAATCCGACAGCCGTCAACAGGAACCAGAAGCGACGCTATAGACAAGTATGTTTACGTTATTATTTTTCTGCACCCCCCCCTGCCTTCCTCACTTTTTAAAAATTTTGCGGGACTTCTCCTTTAAAGTCCAAATCACCGATACTGGTATGTGGCTTTAATAAATCCAGGGCTGGTTCCTCCTGGTGCTGGTGTGGTGGGCTGCCGTGTGGTGTTGCAGCTGCAACCGGTCACTTGCCAAATGGTACTGTGTGACTCCACTACTGCAGTGGTTGGTTGGTGGAGTATAGCTGAGCCATGTATGAAGGCACACCTGCTTTTAGTTTTTTGTGATTGGCTATACTTTTCCCCAATGGTCAGTGACCTGCCGGGTTGTGATGGATTCCTTGGGCGCTTATCACGGTGGACTGGAGTGGAGTTATGACCCACCCGAACTGTCGGTACCGCCACCCAAAGAAAGGGGAGGTGGCCCAAGGACGGTGTAGCCTGTGTGTAGGTGCCAGTAGAATAAATAAACTTGTTCTTTACTGGTAAATCTTCTGTAATACAAGTGACTCATATAATACAATCTTGACTTTACTAGATCTGCACCGAGAACTGTTTGAGGTAGAAAGTAGAATAGCAGTGCTGGTTTGGTTGGGTGCTGAAAATAGTAGAGAAAGTTCAGAGTAGTGGAGGGGAGTAGGTCGTGAGAGTCCCAACCCAATGGAGTACTGTGCTCTTTAGAGGAAGAACTTTAGAAAAAAAGAAGACAACTTGTGAAGAATACTTGAAAGAAGAAGAGTACTTGTGCTCATGTGACGACCTTTGTCGCTGTACCACCTTTTGCCTTGCGGTGTCGAGTTAGCCATCCTATCAGGGTGACACAAGCCCCAGTTCTAATTACCTGAGTTGAGCGGTGTCTGAGGGTGTCCCGGTGTCACCTGCCTTGCGAGATAGAGTACATAGGCTCTTAGCTGCTTTGCTCTATCCAGATCAGTTCCTCTACTATTAGGATACTGTCCTGCACTGTGTTTAATATGTTCACGGTGTAGGTTCTGACTTGTCCTCTCTTTAGTATTTAGCACTGCATTGGAGCCAGGTCCCTGGCTAACTCAGCAGGGATGCCTGATCTGTGTGCCTTGCTCCTCTGAGAAACAAAAGGGAACTCAACTAAGTGTGAGTGTACACTTCCTCTCCCCATGTAACAACTTCCTACAGGGTGTATGTAACACCTCCTGTGAGTGGTGGAGAAGAGAGTTCAAGAAAAAAGGAGGATAGAGATAGGTAGAAGAGAATAGTAGCTCCCATTGGTGTGCAGATCACAAGCAAAACAGTAACCCTTAGTTCACTACAGCTGTGCAACTGTTACAAATATATAAACAGTGACCTCTTGTGGTAAAACTAAAATATACACCTTGATCACCAAATTTTTTCTTACAGTACAAGTGGTGTTCAAACTAGTAACACCCGTGGGGGCAAACCACACCGGCATTGCAGTAAAAAAAAAACCTTATATTCAGGCAGCCCTGGATTTCCGGTACCATACCATGAGAAAAACGGAACCTGGCACCAGCCATGAACTTGTTGAAGCTACATATGGGCCCAGTGGTTTGGGGGGGGCGCAGTACAGATTCATTTAAGAGGGTTGTTTTATCAATCTTTTATCTCTTAAACAATCAGAGAAAACAAGTGACGGAGGAACCGGAAGCAGAACAGGATCTGCAGGGGACCTGCAGGGGACCAGGTGTAGGTCCTCTTTAGTTGGGATTTTCTGTATATAGTAATATTCTATGATACGTTTTCAGTCTTCTCATACATTCAGATGCTAATCTGGCTGAATACATTCACAAACCATTAACATAACTAGTGTGTGTAAAAACAAAAAAGGAGCATTTTACAGCAGAAGATATGCCATTAGCTCTCAATTACTCATCAGAAGGTTTCCTTGCTAAAGCTGCCTCTTTGTCTTCTTAAAAAACACTGTACACATGTGAATCTCCCTCCTAATTGTTGGTGGTGGGCATTAGCGGAAACATTGATGCTAGTCACAATACATGCCGTTGTGGGTGTGCGGCAGCAATGATTTTACAAGGACATTCGCTGAGGTGCCATGACTAATGATGATGCACATCAGTTATAGGGAAGTGACAACTGAAATAATGGCAGCGATTCATTTATCAGATAATGTTTCATTAAAAAAATGGAAAATGTTCAAAATAAAAAAAAGTCCCTGAAAACTAATATCCTTTAAGCTCCTGTTTTACAATTTTTTTCAGATCTACAATGAAATATAGGGCCATACATAATTCTGTGTAACTGTAAATGAAACTATCAAGCTGATTAACTGGAACTGATCTATTTTTCCCCCCATAATGCTATAACATAAAGCCTATAGGAAAAGCTGAATAAAAATATAAAATAAAAAGCATAAAGGTGCACTCACCGATCCTCCATCGATCATTTGACATATTTCCCACTTATCTACATCTCCCAGCATGCATTGCACATCAGAGCTAACTGCCAAGTATCTGCCTAATCCTGTAGTATCTGCCCATCATTGGCTCTGCTTTACCCTGTAAGCAAAATATCTATCTATCTATCTATCTATCTATCTATCTATCTACATAGATTTTTAAGAGAGAGATAGAGATGGAACAATTGTATCTCCTTTCCCCTATACTGCTCAGAAGGCTTTCCCTGTTCTGTTGTTTCTTTGCCCTTTGGCCAGGTGCCTACTAATTGTTGTAATGTTAGTGGTGGTGGGGGTTATAGATGAGGTGTTACAGAGGCCTGGTAACAGAAGAGACAGAGATCATGACCCTTGCTGCACAGAAAATATTAACCAACCAGGGCTAGACTGGAACCAAAAATAAGCACTGACACACAAAGAACAAGGAACACAGAAACAATTACTCATGTTCAAAGATAAGTGTGCGTTACCACTGAGTTTGGCAACTGATTGGTTGCAGAGGTCTTGTGGGTATGTACCTTAAAGGGGTTTTCCCATCTTAACCAACATAGTGAAACTCTTTCAGGACATGTGAAGATTACATACCTCTTGTGGATTGCTACATGTGGTTATTATCTTGAATATACAGGTTGTAAGTACAGTTTTAGAGGTTACTGCCCGGTGAGTGGGGTCTTGTTCCTGCACGCAGGACAGAGCCATAGGTTCAAGCAATTGTAGGCTATGTTCACACTTTGTAAATGTACGGCCGTTGTTGCCATCGGCAACCCGTACTTTCTACGGGTGAACATTGTTCTATGGAATCCCAGCCGGAGCGTATACACATCGTATACGCTCTGGCAGGGATCCTGCATGGGGCCGCAAATAACAGACATGTCCGTTTTCTGCGGCCGCAATTCAATGAATTGCGGCCGTAGGAAACTCTGTCAGTTCACACAGTGAAGCGAGTGGCTCCGGCCGCTCGCTTCACTGTGTGCTATGGGAGGTTCCCTGCGGCCAAAAGATCATCCGGCCGGTACTTAGGTACCGGCCGGGATGATCCGTGCAGAGACCGGCCGTTCCGTGACCCGGCCGGGTCACGGAACGGCCGGTCTCCATACATTGTACGAACATAGCCTTAAAGTGTTTTTCATTGTTTTGCACAGTATCATTTTTTTGTGACCATGCATTTGTTTTTGTTGACTGTCCTTATGTGTTTTAAATTACTTTGTATTCATGACGGTTTGGAGATGCATTACTTATCATATACAGCTTTTTCCTTCTTTTGTTGTGGTCATGTGGTTTATGTATACTTAACTGTACTCATAGTTGTTGGTGCATATTCCATTATTACTTGTTGAAGTGGCTGAAGTGTTTGGATGCCTAAAAAACATGGATACAGCCATAGGCCATAGGCTGTATCCATGTTTTACAGGAAGCCCTAGGGCTGTGTCCAACTTCTTCAACCATCGGTAATCAAATGCTTCAGATAAAACAATGCATGCTTGAGGTTCGCACATCTCTAGTGTTCATCAGAATTCATGTCACCACTGCATATAAAGCTATGCTTTATCTATGTTCACTAGCTAATAAGCTGTCACTCATTTTCTGCTTAGTATGTAAATTCCGGGTATAATCTATAAACAGGACTAAGTACTGTAAGGTATGTAGCACTCCCAGAAAAGTGGCAGCTAAAGCGCCTCAAAACAATAACAGCTACAGCGCCCTCGGAACAGTAACTGCCACAGTGACCCCAGTTTAGTGCCAACTATGGTACCCTCATAACAGTGACTACTATAGTGCCCTTATAACAGTGACAACCATAGTGCCCTCAAAACAGTGATAGTGTCCACGTAAGAGTAACAATTATAGTGCCCTCATAACAGTGACAACTATAGTGCCCTCATAATAGTGACAACTATAGTGCCCTCATAACAGTGATAACTATGGTGCCCTCATAACAGTGACAACAGTGGCCCCCAACACCATCATCACCACAGCCAATTAATTCATGATCCATGCTCCATTTTGCTTTAATGAACAATTGGGTCACCATCTGCCAAGAAACCTGACATTTCTATATGGAACCCTCAAATGTTTAGTACCAACTTCACTCAGAGTATCGGGAAGGTTGCTGGTGTTCTCAGAGCTGAAAGCATGCAGCACCCTTGGTAGTTGCGCTCCCGGGAATCTGCGGGCAGGATCTTCCAGGGAATTCAAGATACATACCCTGGATTTCCAGGGAATGTATCTTGAATTCCCTGGAAGATCCTGCCCGCAGATTCCCGGGAGCGCAACTATGCACCCGGGATCGCAGGCATCGCAGGCATACTAATTGAGCGAAGAACAAACCAATAAAACACCACTGAACCTCAAACTGATATCAAAACAAACAAATCTTTATTGTATGAAATATTAAAAAACACATGTAATAACAAGACAGCAGAAAGGGAATGAAGCGGTAAACCACTTCTGGAAAGAAAGTTAAAAACACAAAACAGTAACGAACATGCAAGCCGGGGGTGGTGGTGGTAACTAATAAGGTGCAATGCAGGTGGGAATAGTATCCCATCTGTAGGAGCAAAAGAACCTACACCTAAATGCTAATATCTAACACATAATGATTGTGACTTAAGTGAAAGGTATATTACCACAGATAGAAGTAAAGTAGACGGTCCACTTTACTTCTATCTGTGGTAATATACCTTTCACTTAAGTCACAATCATTATGTGTTAGATATTAGCATTTAGGTGTAGGTACTTTTGCTCCTACAGATGGGATACTATTCCCACCTGCATTGCACCTTATTAGTTACCACCACCACCCCCGGCTTGCATGTTCGTTACTGTTTTGTGTTTTTAACTTTCTTTCCAGAAGTGGTTTACCGCTTCATTCCCTTTCTGCTGTCTTGTTATTACATGTGTTTTTTAATATTTCATACAATAAAGATTTGTTTGTTTTGATATCAGTTTGAGGTTCAGTGGTGTTTTATTGGTTTGTTGTCTAGTAACTAGAACCCGGATTATGTCTATTTTTCCCTACGGAACAATTATTTCCCCATTCAGATGTGTGATAATAATGATAACTGAGTGAGGGAATACTGCTTAACTGAATTTCGGTATATAATTGAGCGAAGATGCTGTCGGACTAAAAGTTCCACGGTTCGCTCATTCCTTTTTGTAACTAAAATGACTCCTTACCCAAGAAAAACAGCTGTAAAGGCTTGACCACTAGGTGTCTTACTTTGAAATCTGAAGTCCACTGTCTATTGTCTGGGTAAATCTGTCTCTAGTAACAGCTAGATAAGGACAAAGCATAGGAAGATCCATACTGTCCATTTAAGGTAAATCAATGCTTCATTTCCATCTCTGATCACCAATAAAGCTCATGGCAGCTGTCCCTTGTGTAAATATTAGTGTACCAGTAGTGTACTGTAATTTTCCCATACCTTTAGCTTGTCAGCTGCAGCACCTTAGTGCTCAGTGTAACCCTTTCTTTACTATTATCTTCCTTCCTTCCTTCCTGCTGTACCACTCCTTTCACTTCCAGCTGCTGATTGACAGCTGTCTACCTATACGCAGTATATAAACACAGTATAGATAGACAACTGACAATCTGCAGCCAGTGAGCAGAGGGAGCTAGTGCTCATGAATATCCAGGACTACTGAGCACATGCACACAATGAAGAGGACTAGTTATTTTCCATGTTATTCAGGAGGATATCTCTGGATCAGCTGCACAGAACAATGTAAGTGATACGTACTTCTGTTAAACTTCTCTGTCACTAGTTTATCCTACCCAACAACATAAACATGTTGAAAGAGTCTCTTTAACCCTAAGGACGTGGTACAGGGGTCACAAGTCTGAAATCACCCCCATCCATATAACTTTGCCTCTACTCATGTCATATGTCCTCCCAAAACTAATTTCCCAGTTTTGGTTTTCCATTTTCCTAGGGCAGTACTGCACAATACATGTGGCTACAGTTAATTGCTTTCTTAATTGTAGTTCCAACACTTTTGTCATGCGAGGTATCAGCATACAAACAACTGTAATCCTGGGTGTACTTAAAACAATATTGTATTATGACGCCGCCATTCTGACTCATTCCCCAGTAGTACTTTTGTATTGTTATTTTATTATTACATTTTTCTGCTTTCTACCCTTCTCCGTAAACTCCACATCTCCAAAAACAGCTGTGATTTTTTTGTTGTTGTTTTACTTTTTATTGTGTTATGTTTATTTTTCTAATATTAAATCTTTCTAGTCATAGTTTAAAAAAAGGACCTTTTTACAAGGGACACTTATGAAAATTGCAAGTTCTAACTTCATAGCTCTTTGTGTAGCTTTGTCCGGCGTTCTCTATATAAATCCCCTTGTAGTTGAAGAGCGGATTGATCACCTCTGGGAGGTTCATTAATTGAAGGAAATCTAGAGTACAAATTCACCAAGTCTTAGGCTATAATCTGTCTTAGCTTCCAGCTGTTGGTGACATGGTCCAGAGAGAGTAATAATCCTACTGACGTCACCCCTCGTGTGTATTGCTTGAGACGTACAAGGTTAAAAAAAACAATGATGTGTCGGTGAATGCAATGGAATTAATGTCACGTCTACCATTTTGCCCTTTGTGAATGTAATGCTTAATGTATGGTTTACCATAACTATATATTAAAGGTACGCCATGGATTACTGCGGCTCAGTCATCCTTGGTTAATCCAGAGCGCCACAGATTAAAGCAATGATAATATTAGTGGAGGAGCCATCTTTATGTTTAAATGGTATTTTACAGCTTTGTATTATAGAGGTACTGTACCCTGGAGATTTTTTTTTTGTCATGAACACATTGGGGGACATTTACAAAGCTTACGGCCGGGGCATGCGCCAGGCAAATTCGCCCCTTTTTCCTGGCGTATTGCCACTTGCCCAATGGGCGAGCAGAGGAGCGTGGGGGGGGGGGCGGCAAGGCAGGGAGGAGGCGTGGCTTCCTACCGTGCCTCATTTATCATTTGGTACGCCGGGCACAGGTTCAGGCGCCCGGCCAAATTTGCTAAGAAGTGTGCGCCTCTTAGTGAATTCGGCCAGGGAAAAGGGGACGGGACCTAAGTCGATCTTCATAAATTCCCCCCCCCCCCATTGTTTTAATACAGTTATATTACTTTGTCATATAATATCCTTAAAATAAATGTAACATTTTTTCTTTACCCTTCAACTTCTATTGAGTGGCAGCAGTAAGGGGCGACACAGGCCTCTCTGCTGCCACCAACGTTCGTGTCGAGGAACTGCAGCACTATAGCAGAGTGGAGTGGCTCCTGAGATCGCCTTTAGTGACAGACAGCCTCCACATGTACTGTATATCCTAATAATAGTATACAGTACATGGGGGAAGGGGCTGTCCTGTAAAGTGCAGTGAGGCACCACTTATAAGAGCACGCTGTGGAAACTGCAGTTCAGACAGCCTTGCAGTTCCTGACACTAACACTGGTGGCAGTAGAGAGGCCTGTGTCACCCCTTACTGCTGCTAATCAATGGAAGTTGGGGGGTAGAGGATAAAGCATGCATTTATTTTAGTGAAGTTATATTACAAAGTTATATAACTTTATTAACCCCTTAGCGACCCATGACGTATCTGATACGTCATGGTGCCGCGGGGGGTGTTCAGAGCGGGGTCCCGCCGGGACCCCGCTCTGAACGGCGCTGATCCCGGCTGACACGTGCAGCCGGGCAGTGCCTCTGTTAGCCGGCGCGGGTCCCGTTGCCGCGCCGGCTAATTAAGCACTTCAATGCAGCTGTCAAACCTGACAGCTGCATTGAAGTGCTTTATGCACACTATCCCTGGTGTCTAGTGGGTCGGATCTCCCCCCCGCGATGCGATCGCGGGGGGAGATCCGTTCTTCTGCCCGTGCCGGGCCTCAGTGTCGGAATGACGCTGATCCCGGCTCGGCAATAGATTGCTATGGCCTGCAGCAGGCCATAGCAATCTATGACCGATCTGATGGATCTTTGCTGTGTATATACACAGCATTGATCTCTATGAGAGATCAGTGCTATGTATATACAAGCCCCCCAGGGGGGCTTCTAGTCCATGTAAAAAAAAAAGTAAAAAAGTGTTTTTATTAATAAAAAATCCCCTTCCCTAATAAAAGTCCAAATCACCCCCCTTTTCCCATTTTATAAATATAAATTAATAAATAAACAAATAAATAAACATATTTAGTATCGCCGCACACGTAATCGCCCGAACTATTAATTAATCACATTCCTGATCTCGCACGGTAAACGGCGTCAGCGCAAAAAAATTCCAAAGTGCAAAATTGCGCATTTTTGGTCGCATCAAATCCAGAAAAAATGTAATAAAAAGTGATCAAAAAGTCTTATATGCGCAATTAAGGTACCGATAGAAAGAACGCATCATGGCGAAAAAAATTACACCTGACACAGCCCCATAGACCAAAGGATAAAAGCGCTATAAGCCTGGGAATGGAGCGATTTTAAGGAACGTATATTTGTTAACAACGGTTTGAATTTTTTACAGGCCATCAGATACAATAAAAGTCATACATGTTATATATCATAGTAATCGTAACGACTTGAGGAACATGCATAACAAGTCAGTTTTACCATGGGACGAACGGCGTAAATGCAAAACTCCCCGAAATCAAAACAAATTAGTTTTTTTTGCAATTTGACAGCGCAAATGATTTTTTTCCGGTTTCGCAGCATATGTTATGGAAAAATAATGCCTGTCATTACAAAGTACAATTGGTGTCACAAAAAATAAGCGCTCATATACGTCTCTAGGTGAAAAAATGCAAGCGCTGTTGACTTTTAAACTTAAAATGGAATAAGCAAAAGCGCAAAAACGAAAATTGGCTTTGACCTTAAGGGGTTAAAGCAAGGTATTAACACAAAAACAACATTAAAAGGGTACTTTAGGGAAATTTACTTTCTTTCGATTCAAATTTCAAGTGCCAGAGATTTGTAATTTGCTTAAAAAAAAAAAAGATCTCATGTCTTCCAGTACTTATCAGCTGCTGTATGTCCTGCAGGAAGTGGTGTATTCTTTCCAGTCATACTTAGTGCTCTCTACTGCCCCTTATATCCTTGACAGGAACCGTTCAGAGCAGTAGCAAATCCCCATAGAAAACCTCTCCTGTTTTCCAGAATGGAATAAATACACTTCTTCCTGCAGGACATACAGCAGCTGATAAGTACTGGAAGACTTGAGATATTTTAATAGAGGTAAATAACAAATCTCTGGCACTCCCTGACACCAAATGCTTTGAAATTATTATTTTTATTTATTTATTGCTGGGATATTCTTTTAACTCTCCAGAGACCCCCTTTAAAAAAAGAAAAAGACAATACTTTCATACTGCTGCTTCCATCAAGAGACTTTGAGCTCTGACAAATTCCTTATCAGGGAGGAACCATATGCCCGTAATAGTCGGCAATAATCACGAACGGAACGTGTAGTGTTTCGCAACAAAACGCACTGCGCGATAGAACTTTGCAGAATCAGACGTGACTCCTAGCGAGGAAACTCAAAGTGAAGAGGAGTGAAATACAGCTCGGAGTGCTCCATAATCCATTCTGATTCGCTTACTATAACGCGTTCTAATGTGTATGAGAACAAGTGACGCTGTGGCAACATGACAGCGTGACACAGAGCAGACTGTGATTTCTGCATGGCTTACTCGGGATCCCATACCCTTGAGTGACAGCGAAGAAGAGCCTAACAAATTGTTCACAGATTTCTGCTGTAAAACCCCATTCTTTCCTATCCATAATATCACAGAGACAGAAGCAGCTCTCCTTCGCGTCCTGTCCTCTGCCCGCAGTATCTGCTCATCTCTATTCTCAGCTCTCCTGGCAGCGGACAGATACACTAGTGATCCCTGGTCTGAGCCGGAGCAGAGTGTAATTGGAAGAGGGGGCATTGCAGAAGTTGACAGATGCAGACAGAATGGTCTCGCTCATAAAACCACGAGGGAGAACGGAGCGGAGTTTCCATGGTAACACTAGGCCTAGGAAAGTGAGGCCTACTTTGCCGCCACCATTCACAGGTCAGATGTGAAGGCTTGTTAGCAGGCAGTTTCATTAACCTGCACAAATTAAGCATCTTCTTATAAAATAGGGCTTAAGGAGACTTCTAAAATATCAAAACAGAAGTTATTATGCAGCGAGAAGATGTCATTGACAAAACCAACCATAAGTACAGTATACATAGGGCACGACGGAACTTTATACATTTCCTTTATTAGTGGCAATGTGTAAGATAAGGTGGACGAGTGTAAACACTGAGGACACTCAGGTAACGTTTCAGGATAAGCTGTTGTGTGTGCACGTGAGGAGTAGCGCTATTTCTGGCCATCTTGTATATGGAAGTTTTTCACCAGTTTTCTCCTGTCCAGGGTTCATCTCTGCTTTTCAGCTGTCCCTGAGTTACTCGTAGCCTCTGTGATGGCCCATACCCTGTACACACAGAAGAAGGGGTTTGGACCCCCCCTATATCTTTATAATATGTCCCAAATGCAGCAGCATGAAGGACATTATAGAGCAGTAATGAGCAGGGTATGTTGTGAAACAAGCACTGGGAGAATAATAAAGGACTAAAATAATAATAAAGGAATAAAAATAAGAATTTCCAGTCAGACAGGGGCATAGGAGAACATAATAAACAAACACTACTTAGCTCTCTCTATGCTGCCAAAGCGATGTGTCCCAGTCAAAACTCATTTTCCCCCAAGTTGCGATGTTGTCACGACTTTGGGGAAAATGCCAGTCCCAGCTGATGGATTGCATGCTCCGATTGCATGCTCAGATTGGCAGAGTGAGCAATCCATCATCCGAGTCGTGGGGTCGCTGGAGCAGGAGATCCCTAAGTATGGCAGAGGTCAAGGAGCAGTGATACATCACTACGGAGGCATGGGGAGAGGTAAGTAGAGTTTGTTTAATAGTTCCTCTCTAACTGATTAAAAAAAAATTATTTCCTCCGGACTTCTTTTTTAACTCTCAAAAAATATATTTTCAACTCTGCTTGTTATCCCCTATCCATAGGAGAGGGGACAACAAGTTGCTCTCGATAAAGCCATTGACTTTAACTCACAGCTATGAGTTCTCATACTGGTGTATAGAGGACTCATAGCAGACAAGACATAATTCAAAGATAAAAATTTACAATAGCTAAGAGCTCATCTTTCCGCTTGCTGCAGAATTACATCTGCACAGGTCACAGAGCATGCCTTAAAACCTTTCCCATACAAATGTATAGGGTTGTCTCCCAACTATTCTGCATGTAATCATGGGGCTTGCTGTAAAGCGTACCTCTAAATGCTGTTAAACAGAGCCTATGGCCAACATAAATAGCTTAAGGTGGCCTGCTTATAAACCTTTTTACAGCTTCTAGATAAGCCCTCCCCTTCCTGAGATATGTGGGTTTAAAATATAAAAATATTTAGATGGGCATTAAATTAATTTTAATAAAGGGATAGACGGGTGATGGGTGTGATTAAATAGTTAGGGGGTGTTAATGTTTTACTTGAGCGGCGTGAATATTTAATACATACCCCCTGACTGTATAATCCCACCCATCACAATCACTCCAATTATAAAATGATCTTCACACCCATCTGACTATTAACTGAATTACCAAAGTATAAATTCACTTATCTGAGGAATGGGAGGGCATATCAAGAAACTGTAAAAATGTGTGAAATGGGGGAACTAATGATCTCAGTTTTCTCTGGCAAGATGGCTTTCCCCCTTAATAATGTGCAAATCACATTAAATTTACAATCAAATTATGTAAATGTATAACTTGAAAATAGAAACAGAATAGAAATAACTTAGATTTAAGTATCTTAATCTTAAAAAAAAAAAACACTGGGTGACACATTCACTTGAATCTTAAAGTGGTGAAACTATACTGTCTGGCTACTTTCAGAACAGGAAATCTGACGGTCAGGCATAACATCTGTTAGGTCAAGATCTGGTCTGTACAGATCTGATAATAAAGATAGAGTGATGTTCTTATCTGTAAAAACAGGATACTGGGGCAGGTGCAGATCAACTCTCAATCCTTAATGCACTTAAGGCGTTCACATGCTGGAAAGAGTACACACAGCTCAGCTATGTCTGGGACATCTGCCAGTATGTTCAAAATGGCAGTGGGTTTTATGCCGTTTCAAAGGCATATGTACTGAAAAAACATCATTTTCTTTTCTTTTCTTTTTTTTTGTGTTAAGAAAAGGGGGTTTTCAACAAATACCATGGATCAAGAAGGTGGGTATCCAGGTCTGAAAGGGAAGATGACCCCAGAGCAATAAGAGACGTTGCCTGTTATCTATTAGATCAAATCCAGTAGATTATTACCAGCCCCACCGAGACCACATAACCTGTTGCGGCAGAGGTTGCAAGGAAGCATGCTCACGTAAACTATTACGGTGTGACCTAAATATATTTTTAACCCTAGATCCATATACGAACACAGCTCCATATATAGCACCAGTATCAATTTTGCAACAGTGATGGGAAATAGATTTTTTGCTCCGAGCAACAACCTTCTATACAAAATTAAAGGGTCTGCAAGGTCCAAGAAATTCCCCCAGGGCTCTCTAGACACTATTACTCATGTATTTTGTTGCTATGGCAGCCTGGCATCTGGGGCTTGACCATGGCTGTGGATACACGTAGATACTGAATATGTTGATTTTACTGTCGAAGTGCTCGTGTTTCTTCAGGCGCTCCATCCAGCTGGCTGAACTGACACAATGCAGTAGTTGAACTACTTTACTTTTAAAATTGTCCAGCCCGTAATCCATTCTGCATCCCACGGGAACCAATCAGAAATGAGATTTGATGGCTGAAGAGTAAGTTAAATTGTGTCTTTCACATTTGTTTAGTTTTAAATGGCTGACTTGACATTTGGACTCGAAGCCTGGAGCCCTAAAAACTGGAAGCTCAGGGCCTAGAGCCTGCATTACATGGAAATGTTTTATTAGTTAAGGCATTCAGGTTTATTTGGGATCTGTCTAGTAAAGTCATCTTTTTCTTTATTTACTAAAAATATCACCTTGATTCTATAGTGGTTTCAAAATTTAAAGGGGTTATTCAGTGTTTAAAAAGTTTTTTATATTGCTGCACTCTTGCAAAACATATTAAGACTATGTTCACATAGCGTAAGAGACCGGCAGTTCCTTGACGCGGCTGGGTCACGGAACTGCCGGTCTCTGAAAAGATCAATCCGGACGGTACTGCAGTATCGGCCAGATGATCTTTCGGGCCGCAGTGTTCTGATGCGAGCCCATCCGTGCGCGCCCTCATAAGAACTTTACAGTGCACGCTATGGATCCGCTCGCTCCACAGTGTGCACTGACATGGGTTTCTGCGGCCACTATCCAGTGAATAGCTGAATAGTTGTTTGCGGCGCAGCTAGGGATCCCGGCCAGAGCGTATACTATGTGTGTACGCTCCGACCGGGATCCCATAGACAGCAATGCAACGTATATTCTCGTAATAATCACAGCTGTTGTACAACGGCCGTGATTTTACGAAAATATACATTGTGTAAACATAACCAAAACCTGTAATGCTTAACTCTCTGCGCTTCCTCGGTGTCCCGATGTGGCCTCTCCGGTGTCCCCCACTGACTGCAGCTCCGCTACTTCTGGGACTAACTCATCTCAGCAGCCTGATCAGCCTGATGAGACAAGCTTAATGGAAGCAAGTTTGAACGGCACTCAAGGCTAGGGGTGCCCGGACCAGATACAGTCTATGCAAAAAAGATTTCCGGAACTCACCCGATCTTCTGCACACAGATTTATTTATATACAAATATACACAGTGAATACAGTTCACCAGACAGGACGTTTCGGCTCTCTTGCCTTTCTCAACTAGTCTAATACATGCGGTAACACTATCTAAATTATACCATTAGACGGTATGTCTTGATAATATAGTGCGTGCAATAGTAGCGCTCCCTCCTCCGTCACCAAACTGGGCGGGGAATAGCTTCAAGCAAAGGCGTCATCATGCAAAGCGTCCATGGTAACCATATTATAAATGGATTATATGAGATTTAGACTTAGAGACGGCAGCAGACAGTAGGTGAAGTCATATTCAAATACGACATATACATACAATACATAAAATACATATGGAGTAAGTATACAAGGCCATACTGACAGGTAGTGTTAATCACACGGACCAACCTACCACCCGGAGTTTCTCAATCAATAATGGTTATCTAAAAAGAAATGAAAAAATCATTAAAATATGGAAACCTAGGGGGAAAAAATTTTGGGAAAAAGATTAAGTAGTTACACAAAAATATATTTCATTTTACATAAGTGTGGACAATTCCTACTCTCTATTTAGGCCGGCTGGCTCTAGGGTCTGATGAGTGTGCACCCACTTTTCTACAAAAATATGTGTCTTTAAACATAAAAAAAATTCTCATAGAGTACTACTCGCAGTAGGTCAAGAAAAAAAGATTTTTGTTCATCAGTATAAGGGCTGCTCTCAAGTAACCACTCCACTGCACTAATACTTTTATGATGTTCTATAGAGGTATTTAATGATGTGACATCAATTGTCACCAAAAGGTCCTCCTCCCCAATATTATTAAAAGTACCGATTATTTGTAAAAAAAAATCTGCAGTATCTTTCAAATAAGATTTTGTTTCTTTTACCCATGGTGTTAAAACCCTATCCAATAACCTGGACAAGGGAGTGAAGACAGAATCAATGGATGCCACGTTTGGTCGTCCTGGGGTGTTTTATACACCTTATGTGTCTTTAATCTAACGTTCCAAAAGAATCTGTGCAAGTCTATGTCCATTTAGAACATATTAAAGTGACCCACAGGACAATAAGAAAGTCCTTTTTGCAATAAATTCATCTGGTCTACAGTCAGGGATCTGGAGGATATATTTAAAACTATGGATGTGTCCCTACCTGGAATCTCGTTGACTGAACGGGTCCCGCTTAGGTCGCTGTTTGACCTTGTGTTGAGGTAGTGGTGGGTCCTGCCTGCTCTAGTAGTTTTCCTGCGGGGCGCCCCCTCTTTCCCTTCCGGAAAAAAGGACGTCTGGCTCTCGCCTCTCTGGAACGGTCGCTTCTTGACACTGAGGAACGGTAGCCACCACTTGGTGCACTGATGTGCTTTGCTCCACCCGATGGATCCTGCCATCTGTAGACCCGCTGATTGCCGTCCAAACTTGCTTCCATTACGATTATTTCCACTTGCTTCCATTACGACTAGTTCACCGGGTAACTGCATTCATGTCTTTTACTCTTACTTTTGATGAGACAGGCTGTCTCAGAAATAACGGAGCTGCAGTCAGCAGGGGAGCGCATAGAGTTAAGCATTACAGGTTTAATATGTCTAACAAGAGTTTAGCAATATATAAAAACATTTTAAACACTGGATAATCCCTTAAATTTTTGTTGTGCTGTGCTGTTAATTAAAGGGAAAACTTAAACTTTTCCTACAACCTCCCATCTGGCATAACACAATAAACCATACTTATCGCACCTCACTTCTCCAGCTTTAGGCTATGTTCACACTTTGTAAAAGACCGGCCGTTCCGTGACCCGGCCAGGTCACGGAACGGTCAGTCTCTGCTAAGATCATCTCGGCCGGCACTTAAGTACCGGCCGGATGATTTTTATGGCTGTAGTGCTCTGATGCTGGCACATCAGCGCGCGCCCCCATCAGAACTCCCCATAGGACATAATGAAGCAATCATCCGGAGCCGCTCGCTTCATTGTGTAAAATGACAGGGTTCTTTGCAGCCCAGCATGGGATCCAGGCTACGATGTGTATACGCTCCGGCCGGGATCCCATAGAGGAATAGGCTATGTTCCACTCCGCATAAAGTACTTTTACGTAGTGTGAACATAGCTTTATGCTGAAAAGAAAGATAACTTTGTACTAAAGTGTTCCTTTAAATCACACGATGAACCTGCATATTTCTGTATGTATGTTTGCACCATGATGCATAATATTTTCTTCATATCACTGATTCTAAGGTTGTTGTTCGTTTTTTTTGTTTAACAGTTAAGAGCAATAGATAAAAACGTAATAAAAGGGAACGAGTTAACCTTCACCACCTCTCACAACTTACCAGTAGATACCAGAGATGTGGTTTGAGTTTCACTATAATCCTTTCCACAATTCCCATACAGACAAATACATATTGCTGGTGATTTTTCCTGTTAGCGCCTATTTTATTTAAGATGGTACCAATAGCCCCATACACCTGCCACCTGCACCACATAGGTTCCATTTAGGTTTAAATATCACTACAATATATGTGTTTATTAGTGGTCCTGCCCCGATATCACTGGTTTGGTCAATGTTGATGGCGTGAACAAAAAGCCAGATTACCCTTCCCTTGAGGTCACAGCTATTTTTGGCCTTGACAACATTTTTTTTGTTTTTTGTTTTTTTCTTTTTCCTTGCATCCTGGGGCCTGAGGAGGGGGATATGTTTCTCCTTGAGGAAAAGTCAAAGTGGCATGTGAAGTTTCATACGCCAATCAATGCCATCTGCAATCACCACATCCTTAGAGCCATCATCTTTTTTATTCTTTTTTGACATAGCTATACGAGTGCATCTTTTTAAGGTACAAGTTGTATTTTTTAATAGCAGCTATATAATGATTTGAACAACTTTTATTCTTTTGGAAGGGAAATTGGAAAAAAATGGGGGTGGGGGGGTTTACTATATTAATTACTTTAGTTTGAACAAGTACACAGTGTATTAAATAATGGATGTTGTTTGTACGGACGGCAAAATAATGATCATGACAATTATTTGCGGACATCTTTTGTAAACAATGTCCGTTATTTTTTAGTTGTTCGCACAATTTTTTTTTCGTTTTTCACCATCTTTTCACCGTGTTTGCTAATAAATTCCATGGATTTTTCAATTAAAGACACAACCAAAAGCCAATCAGTCCTCCTGGACTAAAAAAAATGTTCCAGCCATCATTCCACTGACGGCCACTGAAACATGCTACGAATGTTATTTATTATTATTATTATTATTATTATTATTTATAATATAATAATTATTAATAATTATATTTTTACTGAACAAGTACCTAAGCATCATTTGTGACCTTTTCCAAGTAAAGTTTACAAGTTGTTTAAAGTGGGACTCTCTGCCACCACACTTGCACCTACACTCAGCACCTCACACCTGTCCAAACCAGGGTCCAGTTGCCATGTGTCCTGGGGTGGGTGTTACCACTCCTGGCCACCTGACCACTCCAAAACACCAGAACCCACTAGCATGCCCATCGGTTTCAGCAACTTGGGCCATGGCATCTCTGACCAGTAGTAGTCCAGCAACAATACACAATGGTGGTGCTCAGTGGAAAAAGCATAAAGATATACACAATTCAAGTATATAGTGTATATGCTACTATTACATATATAATCAGTAATACCGCCATATAGTGATTAGGTCCATACAGGGCTGATTACAGAGTATGATCACTATACAGACCATATATGAGAGTACAGCACTGAGCAGATGAAGTCACAGGCAGAACACATGTATAGAGTCCTCTCTCCTGACTTGTCTGTTTTAGTAAATCTTCGTATTCACCATGAAATAACAATTCTGGAGGATCTTTTCTGAGAACTTTATTGTATGATTCCTTTGTTATTCCTCCAGGAAATGCATGAATAACTGTGTAAATTTACAATTAGCGTTTAACATTCTCCCTGTGAAAGGGCTGTATACAAGAGATGTATACATTACAAAGAATAAGTTAAAATAAAATCATGTATTTTGAGTTAATGGCATGTATGTATTAGAATGTAATACTAGATCAAGGATCTGTGATCTTTATATGATTGGGTGTAATTATAATGTTTAAACACTCTGCGTTATATAGAAACATAATAACACCCTATAATGCCAAAACCACATGCAATATGCAATTAATTATTCCTTAAAATGGACCTGTCAGCAGCTTTTAGCGACCAAAGTAAAAGCAGTGTACAAATTTCTTACCCTAAATCGTTAGATATAACTCTTATTTCAATCCGTCACTCCAGCGCTGAGATATAAGCTTTAGCTTTTATGCAAATTAAGAGATAAAGCCCATGGGGTGTTCCCTGGACAGTGAGAGACCAGCAATGTTTAGCTCATCAATCTAAACAGAATGGATGCTTACTTGTGGGTATAGAAACATTGGAAAAGAAGGGGATAAATGTTTCTGGGCTTTAGAAGCCCAGAGGAACACCCTGTGGTCTAAAGCTTTTACATCAGTGCTGGACCTAAAGATTGAAACAAGAGTTACATATTCTTATTTAGGTTAGGAAGACCTATTGTTCACTTTGTTTTGTCAGTAAAAAGATGCTGACAGGTCTACTTTAAAAGAAATGGACAGAATACTTCCACAAAGATTATACATTTAGATTTTCTTATTAATCATTACACAATGCTCAAAAATGCTGGATGGTTTTATGGTTTATATTTATTTCTCTTTCACTGTACTAGGAAATGTTCACACAGCCAAAAACCTGAAAAATAAATGGGTAAACATTCAAATTATAGAATATATATATATATATATTTTTTAATTTAATGTCTGGTGATGCACAACTTTTAATATTTTGCTGCTATCATATAGAAAATGGTAAAAAGTTTATACTTACCTCCCTGCGTTCCCCCGGTGTCTTGATGTGGTGTCGCTGGAGTCCCCTGCTGATTGCAGCAACTCCTCTTCCGACACAAACTCATCTAAGGAGTGAAAGCCCACTGAATCAATCACTGGCTGAGATGGGACAGCACTGTGGCCAATGATAGGCTGAGCAGGTTGTCACTCCTGAGGTGAGTTCGTCTTGGTAGTGGAGGCGCTGCAGTAAGCAGGGGACACCGGAGAGGCTACAGCAGGACACTAAGGGAGCATGGAGAGGTAAGTAAAGGCTCTTTATTGTCTTCTTTATGATAGCAACAATATATTAAAAGTTGTATAACGCCAGATAACCCTTAAGGCTGCTATTAATTTCAGTTTATGCTGTTTTTTAAAAATGCTTTTTTCCACATCCTCCATTGAAATAGGATTTTTTTTTTTTTTTAAGATATACTAACACCGTTTCTGAGATTGTCATATTGTAGATGTAGTTTTTTTGTTGTTGAAAACAATGTGGGTTTTGGCCATTTTCCTAGGATTTTAATCTGAGGGGATCTTCTGAGAATAAGTGCAGTTGAGCAGTCTGCCACCTACTAAAACCTATGAGCATACGTGAAGTGAAGGACATAGCATCCTGGTTAGACATGTGCAGAATGAGACGGGGTTCACAATTATTTGGAACTATATTTTTGTCAAAATCAGAAATAGAATCAACACAGAACAAAAAATTTAATAAAAAGATTTGCACCTTGTTTGTGTTTTTGACCCACTCCTGTTTTCCCTAAAATACTGACCAAAATACTATGTATGAACTTAACAAGATGGGAAAGTGTTACTGATGGTCCCGTTGATGCAGGGTATGGTGTTATCCTAAGTAGCTGCTACATTTTGCCTGTTTTTTTTACTTTTTCAGTTGGCGTTGATGTGTCTCAGCAGATGCATAAGTCTTTCTACTGTTCAGCCACTAGAGGGAGAAAAGATAAACAGTAAAACTTTAGACGCTTCTCCACCTAAAGCAAATTATATAAAATACAAGCATAAAACAATATCCAAAAATATATATATTAAGAATGGAAAATAAAGAATAGACATGGGATTCCCTTTAATAAGTTTATCGTCCCAGAAAAAGTCTAGATTCATTCTCATTGGCTAAAAAAAAAATTAAAATTTGCTGTAAAAGTGTGAACAGTACAATATTTCCTGAGAAATCACTTCTACAAGAACATATAGGAGGACATTTATGAAGGGTCCGGCAGGGACGTAAATCATAATCCAAATCCACACCAGCTGGAAGCTGCGCTTGTGAGCCTCTTAGGGCCTTATTCTACAGGACAATTATCGTTCAGATTATCGTTAAATCGCTCGAATCTAAACGATAATCGTTCGTTTGAATAGCAGTTAACGACTAACGACCAAACGGGAAATCGTTGATCGTTTATTAAGACCTGGACCTATTTTTATCGTTGCTCGTTCGCGAATCGTTCGTATTGAATAAGTAGTCGTTTGGTCGCGACAACAAGACAACTGCAAGAACGATCATAAGTAACGATTATCTTTCCATGTAAATGGGCAAACGATTTCAGGTCTTTCGTAATAGCGGTTGTTTGGATCGTTTATTGTTAACGATTATGCGAACGATGATTGTCCGGTGGAATAGGGCCCTTAGTGAATTCGGCCAGGGGGGAAGGGGCGGGGCCTAATTTAAGGTCAGGCATACGAAAACAAGTAGGTCTTGATAAATCACCCCCCCCCCCCTTTATGTTTTATGCCTAATGTAATGTGCTCAATGACAAAATAAATAATGCTCCTATATAGAAACAAATCAATAAATTGCCGCTATCTAGGCTTTTCTCACCAAGCTGTTAATAGGTGTTGGGAGCAGTGGTTATATGAGGGCGCACACACCAAAAAGATTATGGCAACATACATTTTAACCATATAGTTGCAGGGTTAAAACCTGGTAACATTCAATCAAATACTTTTGATGTAGCTGCTGCAACCATGCCGTGGCCTTATACATTTTCTCCCTTTTGGTTGAATCTACATGGGTCGTAATTGTATTTACCTGTAGATTTTTGGCATGCTCTTTATATTGTGGGTTTGTTTTCACCACTTACTGTGTATAATGCATGTGGGTTTACTGCGTATTAGTGACAGATCTAAACATTTTGACACAAAAACACTCATCCTAGTTGAGTGTATTCAAACTAAGGGCCCTATTCCACGGGACGATTATCGTTCGCATAATCATTAACGATAAACGATCCAAACGACCGCTATTGCTAAAGACCAGAAATCGTTCGCCCATTTACATGGAACGATAATCGTTACTTATGATCGTTCTTGCGGCCGTCTTGTCGTCACTATAGCGTTCATCACTACTGCGAACGACCGAACGATATCTTATTCAATGCGAACGATTTGCGAGCGAGCAACGATAAAAATAGGTCCAGGTCTTATTAAACGATCAACGATTTCTCGTTCGGTCGTTAATCGTTAACTGCTATTCAACCAAACGATTATCGCTTAGATTCGAACGACTTAAGGATAATCTGAACGATAATCGTCCCGTGGAATAGGGCCCTAAGTGTCTAGGGCAGTGAGGGTGTATATATAGAGCTGGCATTGTTGTGGCTACTGTACTCTAAGTGCTGTAAGTGCTGCTGTCAGGCATCATAGCTGTGAATGCTGCATTGGCAGATCCATTTATTTGCTCCAGACCGCCCTCTATGGGCCAGAGAGAAGAGGTGCAATCAAAGAGCAACTCTCATTGGCAAACCCATCCTATTCATTATTACATTGTCAACTAGGACTAGGTACATCCAATAGAGTTGTATATAACATTTGTAAGATAATTGTATGCCATGATTTACATCAGGATTGTGGCTCTGCCGAATTACCTGTATGGAAGTTTAGAACCGATACAGAAGAACTAAGAGCCCCATGCGTCACTTAGCAGCAACAGGCAATCTGAAAGGGACACAGTTACACTTCCATCTCACACAGTGCCATCTAGTGGCTGAAAGGATCAATATCATGGCATAGTGAGGTATATGAGTGTGGTATGTTGTGTGACGGTTGTACCTGGTATTACAACTCATTTCCATTCACTTCAATGAAACCGAGCTGCAATACTACACACAAAGTGGTGACAAGAGTAGCGCTGTTTCTGAAAGAAGGAAGCTATAGTTTTCTAATACTGGAAAGCCCCTTTAATATAAGAGATTGTGTTAAGTTGCAAAGATCTGTGGTAATTTAGCGCTGTTAAAGCTAAGTTAAAGCTACTGTAAGTTATTCACTGTATGTAAAGATGGGCTGACCACACACACCAAGGGTGACCATGTGACCATCAGCTATTGTAACAAGTATAATAGTGCCACGTATTATGTTGTAACCACCAAGCTTAATGTGTCTTTAATGTGAACTGCAACTATTGAGCAAGCTGTGCTACAGTAATGTGAATTAAAGAGGTTTTCCGGGCAACAAAGAACTGAGGATCTATCCATAGGATAGCTCATTAGTCACTGATCGGCAGGGTGCTATTAAATAGAAGTTAAGCTGCAGTTATACATCACCACTGCTACACAGCAGACAGAGACAACTTCCATTTACTATGTAGTGCGGACTCCAAACAGCTAATCGTCGAAGAAGATAGCTCTTCGTCCTTTTTGCCACAAAACCCCTTTAAGAAATGTAAAGGCTTCCAGATGACCAATAAGGACTGTAACTGTTTCTTTAAAGGAGAAGTCCGGTGGATAATAAAAGTTGGCAGGGGCAGGGGGGAAATTAAAGTACTGACTTACCTCTCCCCGTGCCCATGGTGAGCAGCGCGGCTGGCCGTGGGACCCCTGCCGGAAGGCGTTTTCCCAAGAGTTGTGATGACGTCATGACTCGGGGAAAAATGCCTATCATGACTGATGGACCGGCCGCTCAGACAATCAGGGACTGGAGAAGCGTCCCACCCCAGTCACTGACTGGCTGAGCGGCCAGTCAATCAGCCGGGCATAGGGAGAGGTAAGTTAATACTTGTAATCAATTACCCCCCTGACGGCTGCAGGATTTTATAATCCTCCAGACTTCTCCTTTAAAGGAGAACCCTGAACTACCTTTTGCATGTGCTAAAGTCAAATACCACTTACAATTCCTGTAATCACTATAAAATATGACATGACTTCTTTTTGCATTCTTCTATGTTATAATCACAACCGCACTACACGTCACACGTCCCCTGCAGTCTTAGTATTCACCTGTAGAAAGAGGTTCATAGATAGTTCACAGACAGTCACTCCATGGAAGTTCAGATCCACGTGGAGAGGAACACGCATTCTGACACACCATCAAAGAGGAAGCCTGGAGCATTAAGGCAGGTTTACACATTGTGTATTCACCGCAGAATTCAAGAGGCAGAATCAAGGCAATGAACTTGAGCAACAAAGCGCAGTAAACAGAGGTGAATTAGACTTTATCAAACCTCATTCACACACAGTGTAAGAAGTCTGGAGTGGATTCTGGACAGGTTGTGGATTTACAGATCTGCTCCAGTACGATATTCCTGGATTGTCACCTCAAATTTTAGTCAATGAGCGAAATACGCCACTAAAATCTGCGAGGAAATACACAAGCAGCAAGGATCTGTTTCATGGAGATTTGTAGACTGTTTTAACAACTTAACATTTACGCTACGTGTGAATGTGGTCTAAAAGGGGTTGTCCCGTAAAAATATTATTTATGGTTAATTCTAGCGGCAAATTTTGAAAAATGTTTGCATTCACACATTATTTTTTTATTTTTTTATTAAATCATATATCCCAAAAAATAATGTCAGTACAGCGCCACCTGCTTTTTTTTCCCACTAGCTTTACTGTGACCACCTCAGTATATGTTGAGGTGGTCACAGTGGTTTCATAGTCCTAAGGGATCCCTATTTCAGAGAGCCAGATGACACTGAAGATACAACGTCTGCTCTGTAAGGTGTAAGTACAAAAATTGTTCAGAATTTATACATTTATTATTTTTTATACCATAAAAATTTTTATGTAAGTACAATTAGTGTATTTAGTCGTGAGCATAAGTGTAAAGATAAGTGAGCGTGTATAATTTGATAGAATTTTTATATACTATATATATAGGATATTGCACAATTATCTGTGTATACACTATGGGGGGGATTTATGAAGACTGGCGCACACCTCTTAGTGAATCCGGCCGGCCTGGCGCCCGAACTTGCACCCAGCATACCAAATCTTCAAGCACCTCCTTGTATACAGGACACTGTCATATAGAAGAATTGTCTTCTTACCATATTATTTTCATTCTTAGCAACTAAAAAAATTCTGCCTAGACGGCCTAGAAGTTAATAGGCTGAGATTCATGTACTATATTTATAATGTGTTCCCTGCCCTATAAATGCCAGTCAGCTATAACAACTACATTAGAGGTCGTCTTTCATGAGACATGGCCTCCAGCTGACGGTTCTTGGAACAATCTTCATCGCAGGTGGTGAGAAGCTGTAACAAAGTGCCTTAAGCAATGCTTCAAATCCCTAGGTTCTCCTTCCCAATCATTGATTTATTAGCCAGAAAATTAAACAAAGGTCAAATATACACAATAACTGAAAACCCCTATTCAATAAACTTGTCGCACTTCAATGGAAAATCTATACCAGATGATGCTGTTAAGTCATAGATACATGTGAGATGGTTAGACTGATGTAGTCAGTGATCCAGAATGAGAAGGCTCTATAAAGGGTCCAAACCCCTTTGGCATCACTTACAGGGTTTTTTTTTTATTATTAATATTATTATTATACTTGAAAATCTGACACAAAACTCCAAGCACAATACCATTGGTTATAATGGATCACTGTTTGGAATCTCAGATTTCAAGAATAGAAATCTCTGCATTGTATCAAAGAGATTTCAGGGAATAGAGAATATTATAAACCAACGATCCATGTTCTTACATACATATAAGACATACTGTACTGTTTGGAGAATCATTCTGTTTGGATTTCCTTTATAATAAATTCTATAGTTTAACCTTCCAGCATGTACTTGTATAGCTCACGTTGTATATTATGATATGTAAACACCCATTTCAAATTCCTGCCATTGTTCCAGGCATCGTTCCTTATACTCCACATATTTACGTCAGGTTCCTTCCTGTAAGTGATTCAGCTGAAAGTTTGCAGATCACCATGAAAGAGATTCACGTACTGTCACTTGCACAAGAAAAATATCTCAATAATACCGGAAAAGTCATCCTTCAGTGGCTGAGAGATCATTGTATTAGTATACATGTTAGTGTCCAGCAGAGATTATACTCTGAGTGTCAGATCGGGTGTCAGATTCCCTCCGACCTAATATTGATAGTAGATGGCTTAGTAGCAGGAGACCCAATCTGTTAATGTCCCGGTAGCCATCTACTTGGTGCTGAAGGATATAAGTTGTAGTGCAGCTGTAGATTGTCTTCTGTCAAGTATCGTGAGTTAACCATGTCCCATATATACTGTATTGCTTCGCAGTTCTTAACATGTACATACAGGTACAATGTCATACAAGGGTTAATTTCCTCAGTGCTGCCACCACTGGTGAAATATTCTGTAGAGTGTATGAGAAGCAGGTCACATAATCTTCCTCCAGACAGGCTTCTGCCTAGAAACCCATAGAAAAAGTCCAACGATTTCTTCCCAGAGGGTTGCAACAAACTAGTCAGTCCTGGATAGAAAGTCTAGTTAGTGTGTTGCAGTCTGGTCCCAGCTCTTGACAGTGAAGGGGCTCCTGTTAATCAATCATGGCCGTCATCTTCATGTCTATCACTCTGCCATCCATCCCAGCTGTACCTACTGATCTCCCTTCCTCTGGTCTCATGATACTAGGAGAAAGAAGCACGTCTTTTCTTTTTTGTGTCTGACAGATGAGTATACTAATACACACTATGCATTAGTAAAAATGAGCTAGTAGTGAAATATTCGACTTTCGAGAACTCTAATCGAATAGGCACCGATATTCGACTATTCAAACGAATATTCGAAACCATTATAGTCTATGAGAAAAAAATTCGACCACTTGGAGGTCACCAAGTCCCCCATGAAACCTCCCTAAACAATGCCAACACCTCCGGAGTGACACTGTGACATCAGGGAGAGCATGCCTGGGTGCACACAACTGCCGAAAATCGCAGTATAATGCCGCTCTCCGCAGTTGTGAAGGAAAAATATTTGCGAACGCTTTACAAATGTTTACGGCAATGTTCACACATTTCCTTTGTATTTTGTGCGCAGCGTTACATACATGATTCCAATGTGCGTCTGTAGAGCGTCATGTTATTCGCGCGTATCACGCACTACGCTGTACGAACGCTAGGCTGCAGCAGAGCAGAGATTAGGCAACTGGCACAATAGGTATCACTTGCCTTTTACTGGGCAACTGGCACAATAGGTATCACCTGCCTTTTACTGGGCAACTGGCACAATAGGTATCACTTGCCTTTTACTGGGCAACTGGCACAATAGGTATCACTTGCCTTTTACTGGGCAACTGGCACAATAGGTATCACTTGCCTTTTACTGGGCAACTGGCACAATAGGTATAACGTTTACGTGCCCTTAGTGGGCTAAACCAGGGACACTATAAGTCACTTGTACACACAGGGTACTGGAATGAATACACCTGCTGATGCTGCTGTTATATCATCTATGTCTTAGCACTGAGAAGTTTGGATTCAAAGATGACCTTTTTCGCTGGATCTTAGCCCTGAAAAGGACTTTTGGGTTCTGTAGTAAGCCTGCCTAACCATAACGCTACTAAAACCTATCTCTCCCTGCTCGAAGATCTCTCCCTGGCTAGGTTGAAAGCGCATCTGCGGTCAAGAGGCGGAAGTCAATTATTAAATATTCAAGGTTATGTGGTTCAGCCATCCAATAAGGGTAGATGCTGTTTTCGCGCTGCATGCATACTCCCAGGGTCCCTCATGGCCTCCCTGCATGGTGATTGGATTAAAAAAAAGCTCCAAGTGCGATGGGAGGGCTTTCGAATGTTTCCCGTGTATTCGTCACACCACTCGATTGAATTCGAATCTTTCGAATACCGCAATATTCGATCGAATACCATACTCATCCTAATGGTCATCCTGATGGTTACCTGAACAATGGTACAGTGAGTATAGTACTCAGCTGCACTTACATTCCGTCACATACATCTTAATCATTGGTGTTTTAAACATGCCATTTCTCATGTTATTTGATGTAATTAGTATACACAAACTTCACAACCTTTTACCTTACGAACCCTGATGATGTAACCGACATTGGTACTGAAATGCGTTGGACAAGGTGGTCCTATACTCTTCTTGAATTAGTCTTAACTGGAGCATTATGGTTTTTGACTATTAGGAGTATTTTTTAGTATTGACATATCTTGGTAACTGGGAGTTAACTGCTGTTGTGTTTAAATATTGAGATCTGTGGAGATATACAGACTGTTCCTATATATGACAAGACAGACTGACTAGTAGCCCTCCCCATGGCTGGATATTTCTGCAGATTGTTGTAAAATATTGTAAATAATTGTTTTTAGTTTATCACACATTTTTAATGTATATCCAATAAAACATAACTTTTTAGGCTTTTCCTTCATTCTTTAATTGCTATTGAACTTAATATACATCCAGAAAATGCTAAAGGGGAATCTACTCAAATCCTGTATTCACACTCTGAGAGGGAGAATTGTCTTCAGACAGAAGATAGAAGTTTGAATAAGGGCTTTTCTTCTTTCAGTGGACTCCTAGTGGGGCTCCAGCTGGAGTCGCCCTACAATAGGGAATCGTAAGTGCAACTAACCACAAGTAACCAAGTCTTCTAAAGACTCAACACAGTGAGCTAAGCTTTGAAGACCACTTGTTAGAAGAGTTAATCTTATCTGGACTGCATGCTTTAAGCTAGTTGTTTACTTTGATACTACTGTAAGTCCTGGGGGCATCTGAGTACTGTTTTACTAATTTTTTACTAATAAGCCCCATGGTTTTAGCTCCTCTCTGCACTATTACTACTTCTATTGATGAGCTATGACATCATGATAATGATTGCATGTGACATCATTATATGTTGGCTCATACTATGATATTACAGCCTACTTCGGGACCTTTTTCTGTGCATCACTGTTTCTGTAGTTCTTGTCATAACGTGGATTGTACCTTTGGGGTGACTCTACAGCAATGGTGACGTCACTATATCAGATGGTCACACGTTAAGGAGCAGAAAAGAAGTGTGCAATTGTACATCAGCTTAATAGGCGCATATAGACAAAATGATCCATTGCATTCTAATCCGCCATGGCCTCTTCAGCCGCAATTACACCAGTATAATTAAATCCCAAATGGGAAAATGCTCATGGATATGAAATAGTTTTTATTAAATGCAAAGCTTGTTTCATGCTCCGCTGCAGCACGTTCTTTAGTCAGGAAGAGCAATGTTATTGAGATTCATAAACTATATAGGAATGAAATTCAGCTGATTCCAGTGTTTCATACATTTCTAATAACAATCCGGCCAAGAAATCAATGAGACCATCTCCAGGGGTGCTATTATAGAGGATGGAGAGATCTCACCTGGGCTCTAATGGTCAATGAAGCACAATGTTTTTGGGGCCTTGGTAAATGTTTTGAATGGAGGTCAAAGGCTTAAAGTTACATCACTGTACAACTCCATGATCTGACATACAGTATTTGTTAACAGCAGCTTGTTGATGGTTTCTAGAAAATAATATTCATAATAGAAAGAAATTTTAAAAAACAACAAACAAGTAAAATATAACATATTATAAGGAGCTGGTGATCACTTTCATGCTGCCTGAACGCCAAGTCATTGAGGATAAGGGTGGACACAGACTGCAGAGGGCCCCTATGCAATCTGCTTGGGCCTCCCATAACCGAATCGTACAGCCACCCATCTTCACCACATGGTAAGCAATGCCACCATACTATTTCCAAAATCCATTATACCAAGACTAATAATACCAGGAACAAGACCAATAGTACCATATAAGAACAAAAAATTATTGCCACACCCTGACCACCGCTATTACCACCACATAGTAACTAATGCTCCTGTGTAGTATATAGACCCAATTTGGGCCATCAAATAGCAGGTAGGCTCCCACCTGTGCCTTCATATAATAGTAAGGCCCCTCTGTAACTCCATACAGATGATAGGCCCCCTCTGTGCTTTCATATAGTAGACAGACCTCTCAGTGCCCCCATATCATACTTCAGCCCCTTTGTCTAAGGCCCCCCTCTGTGCATTCATATAGTAGTTCGACCCCTCAGCTACCCTATATAATAGTTAGGCCCTTCTGTACACCCATATAGTAGTCAGGGTCGTCTCTGTGGATCCATATAAGATTAGACCCCTCTGTGCCTCCATAGGCGCTCTCTGTGCCATATAGTAGTTAGGTCCCCTTGTGTCCCTATACAGTAGTTAGGTCCCTCTGTTTCAATAAAGTAGTTAGGCCCCTTTATGCAACTGTATAGTCAGGCCCCCCTCTGTGTATCCATGTAGTGGTTAGACCACCCTGTAGGCATTCTCCCTGGTAGGTGGGCATCCCAGTGTAGGTAACTCCCCAGTTGTAAGCCCCTCTAGTGTGTAGAATTCCCCATGCAGGCCTCCCTCTATAGGTCCTGGTAGTAAGGCCTCACCCTTGACTTTGCAGTATCCACCAATGTAGCAGGGACCCCACTGTAGGTAATTCCTCTGTTTTTGGGCTCTTTTAAAAAAAAAAAAAAAAAAAACATTTTTTTTCTTTATTCCTAGTTTAACGTTATAATATTTTTTTCTTTTATTGCTGATTATAATGCAGCCCCCGAAGCAGTCACTGCAGAGTTGACCTGCTTCAGCTCCTGTAGCTGCCCAGGTCTGACAGTCATGTGATCCCTGGGACAGGGGTAGGAATTGAGCATCATGTATACAGTGATTGGAAGGGCTGGGATAGTAATAGACATACAGCATGGAGACAGCCTGTCTAGAAAGTTGTTGGTTCTTCGCACAAGATGCATAAAATGTTTCATTTTACACAAATATTTTTCAACACATTGGAAAAAGACTTTTATAAGTTAAAATTTTGCATCTGGTGTGAACAGACACTTATGTGCTGCCTCCATTCTATACTTTTATTGACTATACGGACTTGGATTCCAGCTCTTTGGGGTGTGCACCCTGTCCTACAGGTTATTTATTGTATAAATGTATCAGTGCTGCTGCCTAAACTTACAGGGATAGTAATAAACCATCTAATGACAGCCGACTCTGTTCTCCTGCAACTAAATGATTTGTGTACAGCTATAGGCCCAGCAAGGCCATTAAGGATAGTCTATGAATTCTCATATGATTTCCAGCCGCACGCTTAAAGAGGTTCAATGGTCTGCAAATGATAAAAGTGACTAACCACCTTTAAACACAACTTTTCATACTGTATAAATTATCTATATTTATATAATACTCAGCCCTTTAACAGGATATAGAGCTCCAAATCCCCTGAATAGAAATTTAAAAACTATCTGTGCAGTGTCCCTGAATAGGTGTGCCACTGCTATTTTTTAGCATTTGTAGGCTAGTATTAAAATGTGTTTATGCTCTGGGATGAAGATAGAAGTTTGCACTCCCACCACTAGATGTCACTGTCTTCTAGACACTATTTGGAATGGCTGAAGGAAAGGTTTACTAAGGGTTAACTGCCTATGTGACTTTCTGCATCTGAAGCTACCAGTAGAGGGGGCTGTAGAGTGTAATGCATACTGTTAATACATTGTGGTCAATAATAAAGAAGTATACAGGAAGTGGTGGCCGAATATAATAATATTCCAAGTAATTTAGAATTCTGAATAAGAAAAATAGACAGTTTCCAGAAGGACATTTAAGGAATTAATCTAAAAGTGACATTGGGTTCATTATCATTAACATTAACGTAAAACTTCCTATTAAAAGCTTTGTCCCAGAGACTATATCTCATTATCAGTCCTGTGCTGCTTATATAACCCGATATTTCATGACCTTATTCTGTTGTTTATATTCCATGTATTATTGATAAGAAATATTTGAATTCCAATTCATAAAATCCAAGCCATAAAGATAATAGAATCAGATTGATGTGAAGTGACACTAGATGGCGGTGCTTGTTATTTGTTAAATAGGCGGCTTTTATTATATACACCGGTGATTTACTCTGGATTAACAGAGGGAGAAGAATATCATTTATGAACATGAAATCACATTATATTGTTATTTGAGTGTATCTTTGCATAACAATTTAGATTTATAAGGCATTAAGGGCTTCTGGCAAGCTCGATGAGTACAACCCCTAGGAGTACAGCTTGCCATTAGCAGTGATTGTTCTCATCTTAGGAAATCCAGCATCTATTAGAATACGATAGCTCCGAAATAGAATAGAATATTAAGAAAACTTCACATAAGAGGACAATTCAAAAACATATTTTTTTATTATTTTAATAGGGAATGTTCTTTGAAGAGAAAATCTACTTTTATGAAGTTTGGCTGCTCAGCCTGGGCCCCATGAGGGCTCTTACATTGTACCGCTAAATAATATTTATGTAGGGCCAGATCTCAGGGACCACTGTTCAGGATATATTGGTTCTACATAAACTCTATTTTTGCTCTTGGTTATAAGGACGACTGCACACACAGCTGTATGGACAAGCAGGGAACATTAAGATCCATGTCTACAGACTTTCTTTTAAGGCAAACTAACAGAAGGTTAAGATATTCTAACCTGGTGGTATGTTCCCATAGGGCCGGGGATGCAGAGAATTGAAGGTAGTTTCCCTACCTTCATGCTTAGCATCATTTTTGTTAAATTTTACGTTTTATTATCAGGTAAATTAGGCCGTTTGGTACACTGGTAGTGATCCTACAGCCCTCGGTGCACCGATCCTCCCCACCTGACCACTGCCTCCTTATGAATATTTAGCTAGAACTCGGATAAGCAGCAGGAGTGATATTACTACAGAGCACTGCCTCAATATTCACGAGGAGGCAGCAGGCGGGCGGATTAGATCAGTGCTGTAGTACTGCCCCCAGTGCACCAAACCGCCTAATTTACATATTAATAAAATGTAAATTAACAAAAACCTACCTTTATTCTATATTCCATTAAACTATGTACTGCTATGTTACTGCTATGGGGATCACAAGAGTGGAAACATCAATAATTTAAGGAAGAACCCTTTTTTATTTTGTTATACAGAGATTCAAATCATTTTGGTGTCCTCCAACACTTGATCATAAGAGCAACTGTGGTTAAATTTAAAGAAGAACCCTTTGTTCTGTATTTCCTCTCCAGGGCAGAGCTTTACTGCAAGTCCTCGCTCCAGTCATCACACTTGCAACCAACATCCTTACCAGCACTCCTCCATCTACTCTCCATCTACTCTGTCTAAAGGGCAGATGAAGGGCTAGCCACATCACCACTCATATCATCAATGCAACTAAAAGTCCCAAGCCTCATCACCTCTTATTAGAGAAGAAATTGGATGCAGCCCTAAGACTGCTTGGAAAACATGGATACGGCCATAGGGCATAGGCTATATCCATATTTTCCAGGACTCCCTAGAGCTGTATCTAACTTCTTCAGCCACCGGTAATCAAATGCTGCATGCTCGAGGTTCGCTCATCTCTACCTCTTATGTCTTACAATTGGGCTTGCTATATTTTTTTTCTCAGAAACTATGACACTGCAGACTTGCCCAGTTACACCAAACACCAAACCATAAAAGCTCTAAAGGTCCCTGGGGTGTGATCTGCAGGCAGGTATATTCTATTATTTAGCTTTAAAGGGGTATTCCAAAAAAGAATTAACTGTTCTCCTATCCACAGGATAGGGGAAAAGTAGGAGATCGCAGGGGGTTCAAACGCTGAACCCCCACAATGATCCCAGTATCAGACCTCACCGGCTCTGTTATGAATAGAGCCCCAGGTCAGCACTCATTCATTCTATTCATTCCTATGGAGCCATACTCTGCTCCTTCTGTCGCTCTATAGGAATGAATAGAGCCGAGGGTCACGCGCCGACCCGGGCTCTATTCATACGGATATTGCCCGGGGGTTCAGGGGTCAGTCCCCCCACAATCTCTTACTTTTCCCCTATCCTGTGGATAAGGAAAAGGTTAATTTTTCACGGAATACCCCTTTAATGCTTTTCAGGGGATTAGGAGCTCTGTGTCAGAACAAAACTGAGCTCTAACCACTATCAAGCAATAGATTAGCCCAGAATTTTGGACATATTACAATTAATACTAAATTGTGTTCAATAGTTAAGACTCTGTATTTATAATTGAGTCTGCAAAAAGGAGGCTATAACTATTCATAAAAGAATAAATTCAAAAGAATTGCATATTAGTCCATTATAATAAGTAATCAGAACATTCGTTTCCAGCAAGACTTCTCCAAATGATGAAGAGCATCCTACTCTGTCAGCTGTAAATGTCATCAGTGTCACACATGCATTACACAACACCTCATAACAGCATCTATTATCACTTTGGCATGGGTTATTCTTTGAATACTGGTGCAGGAACTAGATGTTGTATTCATCTTTATAAAAGTGGATATCCGGTTAGGGAAAACTTTATTTAGAAATAATACAGAAAATAATAAAGAAGTAATGCTTACTTTTCCATGTTCCCCCAGTGTCCCCCTACGGGTCTCCAGGTCCTCCTCTAAATGATGCCATCTCCACTTTCGAGACAGACTCATCTCAGCACTGACAGCCCAATCAGCCAATCACTGACTGACATCAGACAGCGCTGTGGCCAGTGATTGGCTAAGCGGGTTGTCACTGCCCAGACGTGTCCATCTTAGAAGTGGAGGAGGGATTATTCAGCAGGGGACCTGGAGACCTGTAGGAGCTTACTGGGGGAGCACAGAGAGGTAAGCATAGCTCCTTCTTTATTTTCCGGAGCGTGCGACCGGACTGATAGAGATGCCAACGGCGTCCCTTGTGATCAGCAGGGCCGGTTCCTGGGGGCTTAACTCTGATGTGGCCCTAGCTAGGGTTTCACCGCCCCCGGCCCATCAGCATAAGGTGTCCGTAATTTAGTTGATTTGACAGACAGCTGACACACCAGTCGGCTGTCAGCAAGTGGGCCAAACCTGGAGTCTCAGCCCTAATTGCTTCTGAGGCTGGGATTCTGGGTTCCATAAGTACCCTCCCTTGTCTCATGTTCCTTGCCTGCGATAGTGCCTTGTTTATTAGTGTATCTTAACCTAGTGTTTTCCTACCTTTTTCATGCTCTCTCTCCTGCCCCCCTGCACATTGCACATAGCTTTTTATTGCCATCTTTTAGCATTAGACCTCCATAAATAGCGCTCTTTCTTTTGGAGAAGATTCTGGTTTGGATTAATATCCTTAGATAAACTGTACATCAATGTTTTAATAGAGATCTAGCCTTGACCTAAAGGTGAGCTACCTCCAATAGGTGGCCCTAGAGAGTCAGCTTTCTTTCTTCTGGAGGAGAGTTATTTATCATATTTTTTTTTTCCCAGGGAGCATTGCCTGGCCAATAAGACTTCCAATGCCAGAAGAAGACAGAAGTGACAATGTCTACCAATCTCAACTGTTCTATAAGGTAGTGACTATCCTACTGAATCTCTATAGGACAAGCAACCTTACTCAGTCCTATATACAGTATATTTCATATAAAGAGTGAAACAAAAGGTGTCCTGGTGTGAGAGTGAAACAAAAAGCAATGTACAAGCAAATGTCAATAGAAAAGCTCCAAATACAAAGATCAACAATAGAAGGAAGAGATAAAAATAGAAGACAGACAGTGGAAGGAGGGGAACAGACACCCCAGGAGAACAACAGCAAAGCTTTACACACAACATGCCCCATGTGCAATAGTCCCAAAGTATAATGAACAAGTCATCACAAGATACTGAGAATAGCTGATGACAAACATATCCCTTCGGGACCCTCAACGCTGGCAGCCCCCAACCGTTCCACACCCCATTCAGGAAACAGTCGTCACTAACCCCCCCCCCCCCTCCTGCTCTGCTCCACATTTCTGCAGCCGGTGCATAGCGTCTGAAATGAACCATTGTTTAAAACTTTGTCCATTTCCTGTCTGGGCTCAAACATCTAAACAAGACGGACAATGTCCGAACTAACTGCGAGGGGAGAGCAGCGTTACGCCAGGGTAATACGAGGCACACAGATCACTGACTGTACAAAAACTATTTTAATGACCGTAATCCTATCAATTTAAATCTGGGTTTATACGGAGATGCACACACAATACATTCTCTCCTGCAGACTTGGATGTGCATATTATATTTAGGGAGCACAATCCAATGATTAATTTAGCTTCCTTCTTTCCATAAATGTATATGTAATAGCCACTTTACATTATACTGCTTCTTTCATCTCCTAGGCAAGGGGTTAATCGGATCCGGAGGCTGATGGTGGGAATCCAGTGATAAACTGAATTGGCAGAGAAGTCTTAGGAATGCCAGGGGAAAGCAGCTGTTCCATGTTATACGCAGTACTGTGAGAACCCCTCTAAGCGTGCTGCAGTGTATACTTGGGTTGGCTATGGCTACCGCTGATCATTTCTTGTGCGTGACAATGTTGCCATGCAGCAGAAATAATTTATTATTACCTTTCAACTACACCTAAATTATGTACATGTAGCCATATGTTATTATAGGTCATACTATACATTCATTATGTTATTGAATATACTAGTTAGTAATAAGTAAAATATAAACATAGTAGAGGCCTGAGTGGTCAGACAGTTTTTTTGGTCAGTTTTGGACCCGTAACAGCTGTTTTAGTGCTCCCTACCTCTCCTACACAATAATACTGCCACCTTAGTGCCCCAAAGAAAGTTAAATGCAAGCTCCCAACAAGCTATTCTATATGTTGTCAAATGCCAACTGCATATAAAAGAAAGCTTTGGGGGAAAATTCAATGCCCCTGTGAAGTGTCCTGGTACGGGTGGTCCACTAAGTCTTATGTCACCTGGGTAAAGGTAACTCTGTCAGGTATCACACAAAGGGATGAAGCTGTCTTTACCACTTTCACCACTTGGTGTCTCACTCTCCCCTAACTGTCTGTAAGAGCACAGCTGAAAGACAAGGGTTAACTTCTGTACTTTATATTCTCTATTTCAACCAATCACAGATGTAGGTACCTCACACAATGCACAGCCAACTACACTTTTGTTCTCTTCTTTCTCTTACACAGATGGGAGGTTAGACCCGGTAACCCCTATAAAAGCCTAGTTCGTTCCTGGTGGGAAGGCTTTTTGTCTGGTTTACGGAACGAAAAACAAGCAAGCTACAGAGTTCCTGTTACAGGTTCAACCAGGCCTGGCCAAGGGCCAGAGCCTTTGTCAGGGACCAGAGACCAAGAAAGAGATTTCTACTATAAAAGAGACTTTCCTTATGATGCATTGCTAAACCCAATGGAGGGGTAACCATACTCTAGGGAACACCTTGTCCACGCCAGGGATTCTTCTTCACATTCGTCAGGACAGTCACCAGAGTAAAGGGACTGATCCGCAGTAAGACAAAGAGCAAAACCCGAAGTATCTTACTGAACGGCTACCTTAGGAAGTCTCGAGAAGTCTGCCACGCCCAGCTGTATAGGCCTGAGGCTCATATTACCCAACCTGGCACTCTCTGATGTGGTTGGACAGAAGTCAGTCTTTTATATATCTCAGTATGTATATTCTATCTCCTTCACAATAAGTACTATTCTCTACACTAATCCTGGCAGAATACAGTTCTACCTTGGACAAGGCCCCAAGGCAGTCCCTTTACCTTCTCCAAGTCAAACTTCACTCATACTTCTATTCACTCCTCTTCTAGTCACTACCTTATACACAACCTGCATCTGTGAAGTTCTCTGTTTTTCTATCAACTTTATTGCACTGAAGATTATAGGTAAAAGTCACCTCTGTTTAAGTGCCAGACCTTTTACAAGTGCCAGTGCCGATGTTACCGTAGTTGGGTAACACCACTCCTGGCCACCGTGACAAGTGTTCTAGCTACCAAACACCCACCTGCTGCTTACCACCTGCTCACCTTGGGCCTTTGTATAAACACAAGGCACAGATCTAAGCCAATGGCCTTCTGGAGTTGGACAAAATAACTAGAAAGCCTTCTGGACACACGAAAGCCACATGAAAGTTTGGAGAAAAAGCACCAAAAACCCTCTCAGACTGTGAAGAACAAGATCCACAGATCTGATGAAACCAGGATTGAACTCTTTGGACTCAATTCCAGTCTGGAGGAAACCAAGGATTAGTCATAACCTTCTCAATACCATTCCTACAGTAAAGCATGGTTGTGGCAACATCGCGGAAGCAGGGTGTTTCTTTGCATCTGGGACAGGTAAATTAGTCTGCGTTGAGTGAAGCAAAGTACCATGATAACTTTAAAGGACAACCCTGGTGAAAACTTTTTTTCTGGCGATTAAAATACATTACAATTTTATATAACTTTGTAGTAGTAAAAAGGATACTTACCTGATCCCTGTTGACCATGGCCGGTGCCATCTTGTGTTGATGACGTCTTCACAGAGGGAGGCTGGCCTAACTAGCATCCTTTAGTTTTAGTTAGGCCAGCCCCCTCTACTACGTAGACTCCGATTGGCTGAGTAAGCTGTCAGTCATGTGATACTCACCAGGACCTCTACGACATCACCAGATGAATCGCAGCTTGCTCAGGTCCGCTTGGCTAAGCAAGCTGTCATTCATCTGACGCTCCCAGCCAAAAAAAGAAGAAAGAAGCCAGGAAGAAAAGAAGTAGATAAGATGACAAACAGAGCTCTGGGAACCGCGAACAGTGGGAAATTCAAACAAATATGGACCCAGGAGTAAAGGTAAGTATAAACTGCATTTGTCATTGGGTTTTTTTCCAGGTGTCGGAGTTGTCCTTTATGGTTTGGGGTGTGGATTGGCAAGGGAAGGGGATTGGTGTTTTGTGTCAGAAATTGAAGACAGCTCATGACTGGTGTTTATGTCAAGGTCTGGCAAAAGGGGAATGAGGAAAAAAAGGCAATTTTTTTAAGAGCCTTCAGCTTCTTAATAAATCTGTCTCATCCTTTCTCAGTACAATTTAGGTTTAGACCGATGTGTGACGCCAGCGTTAATTTATCCTTTCTAAGATATTTAAGATTGTAACTGATACTTCTAATAATTTAATATATAGTATCTATATACTGACTATTTTTCATTTTGCAGTGTATAGCAAGCGTGCATAACATGAAGACTTGATCTCATTAGCAGCCAGATCACACTGTACTTCGGTCCTTTGATGGAAATGATTTGATACTATATAATTGTAGAACAGGCAATAAACCATGCAACAGTGCACAGTACCAAGACTCTCTTGAAAGTCACTAAAACTTTATTATGATAAAATAGCAAAGAAAAAAATTAAATAAAATCATTGAACAAGAAAAGAAAAATTTCCTTTGTGTAAATCTTTAAAAAAAATATATACAAAACACTGTTGGGAAGCAGTTTACAAAAGAATAGAGGGAAAAAAAGGTGCAGAAAATCATTAACTGTTCCAGAGCTCAAAGGTTCTACATCATTCGAGGTCATTGTATTGCACTTCCAAAAAAACACACTACATGACACAAAAATTTAGATTTTCAAAAGCGGGAATAGGTTGGAGTTCAGGCCCCTGCTATGGTCAAAGAAATCCTAAACAAAGCTTGTAATTGGGTATCTACAATATATTGTTCATAGTGGATTGAACTGCGATGAAGATGGCCTTTGTGCCATGGCCACCCCTGGTGTGGGTATTCATCCAGCTTCTGTTCTCAAAAGCAAATTGTAGCAAATTACTTGTTGTCATATGGGCAAATAAAAAGGGTTCAAACATAGTTACTTGTGGTATGAACTAGTACAGTTTAACCCCTTAAGGTCAAAGCCTATTTTCGTTTTTGCGCTTTTGCTTATTCCATTTTAAGTTTAAAAGTCCATAGCGCTTGCATTTTTTCACCTAGAGACGTATATGAGCGCTTATTTTTTGCGAAACCAATTGTACTTTGCAATGACAGGCACTATTTTTCCATAAAATATGCTGCGAAACCGGAAAAAAATCATTTGCGCTGTCAAATTGAAAAAAAAAACGAATTTGTTTTGATTTCGGGGAGTTTTGCATTTACGCCGTCCGTCCTATGGTAAAACTGACTTGTTATGCATGTTCCTCAAGTCGTTACGATTACTATGATATATAACATGTATAACTTATATTGTATCGGATGGCCTGTAAAAAATTCAAAACATTGTTAACAAATATACGTTCCTTAAAATCGCTCCATTCCCAGGCTTATAGCGCTTTTATCCTTTGGTCTATGGGGCTGTTTGAGGTGTCAGTTTTTGCGCCATGATGTGTTCTTTCTATCGGTACCTTGATTGCGCATATACGACTTTTTGATCGTTTTTTATTACATTTTTTCTGGATTTGATGCGACCAAAAATGCGCAATTTGGCACTTTGGATTTTTTTTGCGCTGACGCAGTTTACCGTGCGAGATCAGGAATGTGATTAATTAATAGTTCGGGCGATTACGCGCGCGGCGATACTAAATATGTTTATTTATTTATTTATTAATTTATATTTATAAAATGGGAAAAGGGGGGTGATTTGGACTTTTATTAGGGGAGGGGATTTTTTATTAATAAAAACACTTTTTTACTTTTTTTTTTTACTGTAACTAGAAGCCTCCCTGGGGGACTTGTATATAGACAGCACTGATCTCTCATAGAGATCAATGCTGTGTATATACACAGCAAAGATCGATTAGATCGGTCATACCTGCTGCAGGCCATAGCAATCTATTGCCGAGCCGGGATCAGCGTCATTCCGACGCTGAGGCCCGGCACGGGCAGAAGAACGGATCTCCCCCCCGGGATCGCATCGCGGGGGTGAGATCCGTCCCACTAGACACCAGGGACGTGAGGTCTGAAGCCTCTAAGTGCAGCTGTCAGGTTTGACAGCTGCACTTAGAGGCTTAATTAGCCGACGCAGCAACGGGACCCGCGCCGGCTGATAGAGGCACTGCCCGGCTGCACGTGTCACCCGGGATCAGCGCCGTTCAGAGCGGGGTCCCGGCGGGACCCCGCTCTGAACACCCCGAGCGGCACCATGACGTATCAGATACGTCATGGGTCGCTAAATTAAACATACTTTCTGCATACTCATGCTTGTTTTTCAGTGGAAGTATTTATGGAAGTCAGCATGGTGGCTCAGGGGTTAGTATTCTTGCCTTGCATCCTTATGGTCCTTTTACATGTATAGATCACTTAAGTGCTTGTTTAGCGAATGACAAGTGCTGATTTATTTTATTTTATTTTTTTTCATTTAAACGATAAGCGATAAGACGATAAAATAAATCGCTAATACAATCATAATTACGATCATAATATAATACTAATCCCTGTGAATGACCGAACGACGAGTGTTTGCATTGAAAGACCTGCGAATGGTTAGTAATTTTGAGGACGGCTCAAAAGATGCGATCAGTGACATGTGAACTAAATTTCCTTCATCGTCTGATCTGTGCCCCGATTACACTTACAATTACAATTATTGTTTTATTATTCAACCGATTTAAAGGGAACCTATCACCCAGAACAATGCTATCTAATCTATCGCCATCATTTAGAGCAGTAAGAACTGAGCAGATTAATATATATCTTTGAGGGAAAAGATTTGGTATAATGTGTTATATGTTGATTAAAATCTCTGATCATTCTGCGTTAAGGAGTCCAGTGGGCGTGTCTCTCAATGGACTGGACTCTTTAGCATGGAAACATCCGAGATTTCAAGTTATGCTGAATCTTTTCCCATAAAGATATATATCAATCTGCTCCGCTCTTTCTGCTCTATAAGAAGATGGTAATAGCTTAGCACTTTCATGGTGATAGGTTCCTTTTAACAATTTATTGCGCGCTAATTGCCCTGTGTAAAAGGCCTTTTAGGATAAATACCTCCAATCTCCTATACAGTTCCAATTGTATCCATTTTAAAGCGACGTCTGTAGGGGCAATTGATGGGTCAGAAAAAGACTGTGGTCAATTGGCTCGCATTGGCCATGATAGGACAGGAGGCAGACCATTTGGGACAGCAAGACAATGCCTAAAATCATGAACTGTCCTGCTGGATCTGGTATGGATGGCAAACCATCAGACAGTACTTGTCAACAATGATAAATGGTGAAATTTATGCCTGACAGCCACTCATCTTTCCTTCCTCATTGAAATAACATATTAACTAAAGATGGACATACATTTTAATGGAATCATTAGAATCATAACTGTAAGGCAAGGGTAGGGGGGGTATTCTTCTACTAAGGCTTGTGTCAGTACTTCATTGGCTGAGGTACAAAAAGAGTTACTTGCATAGCACTAGTATTTACCTACCTAAGCTTTAAGGAATGTAAACATCTCTACGTGTTTAGAAGGTCAGCACCATATTGTAATGGCTTCACTAACTATACAAAATATAACATCCTTAACATCTTGGCATGGAAATGGTTGGAATTATTCCAAATTGGAAAGCAATACCTTTTATGTAGATATTTCTGATATGTCATATAGACAGGGTCCGCCTTTAAATACATATTGAATAGGACATTGTATTAGAAATATAATGATCCAATCTGAAGTATTTACTTGAGGCACATATTCAGTTACTGGCAGATCGTGATTTGGGTATACAGTGTCATCTCCACCACCTCATGAAATACATTTTATCTACTGCATTTCTCTCTCGTAAAAGCATGTCTATTATCTGGGCGCTTGTAAATGTTCAGTTTAGAACATTGAGTGCCATAAATGTTATTCATTCATGTAATGTAATATTTCCATGAATGGAAATATGCCTGAAAAATAATTACTTCATTGTGTGGTCTGTCATCTCTCTACTAGAACATTTGCATCAGACTTACTTTGCTTAGGAGTTTTAGGACTCAGATAGGATCCTTAAGGGGTTCTATGTGTGAAGAACTTCCAATTTAGACACCTATCACCTATCCATAATGGACCCGACTACTGAAACCACCACTGATCATGAGAACAGGGGTCTCGTGTCCACAGTGTGAATGGAATAGTGGTCGGGCATCTGTGTTGCTGCTCCATTCACTACCATTGCTGAGCACTGTCCTCTATCAGTTGTGTACCTGAAGTAGTGGTTGGGCATAGGCGATTACAAGGCTACTGATGACTAAGCAGAGCCTGTTGCAAAGCACATTTACTAGATAACATATAATAGACTAACAGAGCTCATATATGGGAAAATTATATCCAAATGTCTCACCGTTGCTGCAATTCCTAACAGTGAGATACAGGTCTTGAATGTTCATGGTCTAAAAGACAGGTGTACTAGGCCTAGCCTGATGTAAATTTTTAGTATTTTGCTATGGGACCTTTATTAAGCGTTTACCTTAAAGTCTGGAAATTTCCCATCTCCCATTTTCTGCCCTCAGACTAGGGCTAAGTGTAACTGGTGTCTGGGACTGGTGTTTCCCAAAGCTGTCCTGGACCACTGCCAACCTCTCTGTTTTCCTAATTTCCTTTCAAAATTGAAGTTTTTCTCTGTAAGGTTCCTAGCAGTGTTAACTCTTTGATGACCACAGTTATGCCTGATACATTACATGACAGTTACGACTGTATAAAACAACATAAAACAATGTTAACAGAATAAAACCGCATAAGTAAAGCAGGCACAATTGAGATAAGACACTTGTCAGATAAAATCCAATCTCAGGCCCCGACGGGAGCCCAGTAGGAAATTATATAGCAATAAAATCACAATCTTAATAAAGCAGTACTTTAAAGGTAAAAAAAATAATGTAATAAAATAAAATTAACTGGTGTCAAAAAGCTAAACAGATTTGTAAATTACTTCTATTTAAAAATTTCAAGTCTTCCAGTACTTATCAGCTGTTGTATGTCCTGCAGGAAGTGGTGTATTCTTTACAGTCTGACACAGTGCTCTCTGCTGCAACATCTGTCCAAATAAGGAGAGGTTTTCTATGGGGATTTGCTACTGCTCTAGACAGTTCCTGTCATGGACAGAGAGGGCAGCAGAGAGCACTGTGTGACACTGATAAGTACTGGAAGTACTGTGCAGCTGATAAGTACTGGAAGGCTTGAGATTTTTAAATAGAAGTAATTTACAAATGTGTGTACTGACACCAGTTGACTTTTTTTTTCTCTCCAGCATACCCCTTTAAACTAAAATCAGTGCACTCAGATCACATATCCATCTGGATCAGTTGTATATATTATCAGGTTTTTTCCACTTTAGTGTTCAGCTCAATCTACCGTTCAGTCTACCACTGTAAAATCGCTTGAACATGGTTACATACAGACTAATATTTGACTATCATATTGAATTGCATCCCGCATATACCACTGGTTAGAAGATCAAGGTCGGACAAGAGGGTAATACTAAGCAGTTTGGTAAATTGTTGAAGCTAATTTTACTTGCAGATAACATCGAAATGTATAGGCATAAGTGGAAACGCTGCGCTCCCAAATTTACTTGATCCTAGGAACTTCAATCACGACATGTGAGGATTATGAATGTACAACTAGTAGGGATAGACGGAACTTGAATACAAGGAATATGAATTGGAGACAACAGAATTTATTATGTGGAGGTTCCTATTCCAAGTCATGCTATCCTACTGTCTTTGTTATTGCCACGTCAACTGGTTGTTATTCTTGGAGATGCGACCACAGTTGTAATTATATGAAGTTTTGAACAATCGGCATTGAAGGAATGACGAATATAATATAGCTGTAAAAATAAAACCGACTCATTAGGAGAAAGATCAAGGGATGGTAAAGCCAGAGAAAGGAAGGGAAGGCATCACTCGGTTACGCTGTGTTAACAAATAGGCACAATTTGACATTTCAGCAGTAGCGATATTGGCAGCGGCAGAGGTTGCTGGACTTGGGCCCTTGTGTCTGATAGGGGCCAAAAATATCTCTGTACTATAAATCACAAGTGACTGTTAAGGGCCCTGGTATAGATTTAGGTTTTTGTTTTGTTTTTTTTATCCTAAATTATTATTCTAAAAAAAGGGGTTGCCTTTCTTAAAGAGGTTTTACACCTTAAACTAACTTGTGTCCTATTCACAGGATAGGGGACAAGTAAGAGATTGTGGGGGGTCTGACCTCCGTACCATCGGCGATCTCCAGATTGCTCCCCGGCTCCTTTATTTTTAATACAGCCATCTATGAGTACATCTCTCTCCATTGGCTCCTTAGAGAATGAATGGAGCTGCCAGAGTGCCATACCCACGGCTGTATTAAAAATAAGGGAGTTGGGGGCGATCTGGAGATTGCCGGGGGTATGGAAGTCAGACCCCCTGCAATTTCTTTCCTTTTCCAGTGGATAGTTAGTTAGTTTAAGATGAAAAACCTCTTTAACCCCTTAGCGACCCATGATGTATCTGATACGTCATGGTGCCGCTCGGGGTGTTCAGAGCGGGGTCCCACCGGGACCCCGCTGTGAACGGCGCTGATCCCGGCTGACACGTGCAGCCGGGCAGTGCCTCTATTAGCCGGCGCGGGTCCCGTGGCCGCGCCGGCTAATTAAGCGTCTAAGTGCAGCTGTCAAACCTGACAGCTGCACTTAGAGGCTTCAGACCTCACGTCCCTGGTGTCTAGTGGGACGGATCTCCCCCCCGCGATGCGATCGCGGGGGGGGGAGATCCGTTCTTCTGCCCGTGCCGGGCCTCAGCGTCGGAATGACGCTGATCCCGGCTCGGCAATAGATTGCTATGGCCTGCAGCAGGCCATAGTAATCTATGACCGATCTAATCGATCTTTGCTGTGTATATACACAGCATTGATCTCTATGAGAGATCAGTGCTGTCTATATACAAGTCCCCCAGGGGGGCTTCTAGTTACAGTAAAAAAAAAGTAAAAAAGTGTTTTTATTAATAAAAAATCCCCTCCCCTAATAAAAGTCCAAATCACCCCCCTTTTCCCATTTTATAAATATAAATTAATAAATAAATAAACATATTTAGTATCGCCGCGCGCGTAATCGCCCGAACTATTAATTAATCACATTCCTGATCTCGCACGGTAAACGGCGTAAGCGCAAAAAAATTCCAAAGTGCAAAATTGCGCATTTTTGGTCGCATCAAATCCAGAAAAAATGTAATAAAAAACGATCAAAAAGTCGTATATGCGCAATCAAGGTACCGGTAGAAAGAACGCATCATGGTGCAAAAACTGACACCTCACACAGCCCCATAGACCAAAGGATAAAAGCGCTATAAGCCTGGGAATGGAGCGATTTTAAGGAACGTATATTTGTTAACAATGGTTTGAATTTTTTACAGGCCATCCGATACAATTTATGATACAAGTTATACATGTTGTATATCATAGTAATCGTAACGACTTGAGGAATATGCATAACAAGTCAGTTTTACCATAGGACGGACGGCGTAAATGCAAAACTCCCCGAAATCAAAACAAATTCGTTTTTTTTTTCAATTTGACAGCGCAAATGATTTTTTTCCGGTTTCGCAGCATATGTTATGGAAAAATAATGCCTGTCATTGCAAAGTACAATTGGTTTTGCAAAAATAAGCGCTCATATACGTCTCTAGGTGAAAAAATGCAAGCGCTATGGACTTTTAAACTTAAAATGGAATAAGCAAAAGCGCAAAAACGAAAATAGGCTTTGACCTTAAGGGGTTAAAGCTTAAAGTAATTATTTCCAATTACAACAACCCTTGTCAAAATCCTCTATTAGAAGGATGAGGAACCTTCAGCCCTCCACCTGTTGCAAAACTACAATCTCCATCATGCCTGGACATCTAGAGGGTCGAAGGCTCCCCATCCCTGCTCTATTAGAAAATACTAACATAATAACAGTGGACCTACCTGTATAAACCTGTATAAGTGAGAAGACCTCTTTAAAGGGTTGTCCAGAAAGCAGAAGTGGGCTCAAGCCTCCCTGGCATTCAATTTCTTAGATCCCATGTCTTGGAAGTAAGCCTTCCGATATATGAGATGGGCAGAGCTTAGTCATGATCATCGTGTGCGGACAGGACCACGTTCACACACAATGTCAAAAAGCTGCACAGTATCTCTGATATTGCAGAGACACTGTGCAGCCACTGGACATTGCAACTTGCCCTGACTGCTCCTCACTTCTCGTAAGGGAGGGGGAATAAAAAAGTTTCAGCGGCGGCGAGCAGAAGGCTTCAGCCCTCTTCTACTTGCCAGACAACCCTTTTAATCTGTAAATGTTCAGTAAATAATTTACATGTTACTTCATTAGATTTCCTATACATTGAATCTGACTCATAATGTGGTTAAATGATATTAACAAGGAAAAAACATTTATCTGGATTGTGATTGGATCAGATGACCATCTAATGTGTATAGGGACCTACAAGGCAGATACCAGGTGAATGAAGCTTTGTCCCCTCTCCCCTTCAGAATACACCAATGATGTATAAGGGGGAATTGGTAGAGATATCTGTCAGCTGAACCAGCGTTCCCTGACAGCTATGTACAATGGACGACCAGTGTAAAAAGATAATTGTATATTTTAGTACCTTTTATCACTTTGCTGCCTTGGGAAAATGAGATGACATCATTTTCCTGCGATGGTTTCCTCCAGACCAGTATTTTGGGGCAGTCATGTATGAAGTAATATAAATAGCAGGGACAGTGAACATTAGAAATGTTGCCAGTTTATTGAGTAATATCATTGCTTTACAGCCCAGTTCTTCTCTTTTATGTTTCTCTTGCCGTGATCTGTATGATGTTTCTGTAATTGTGTATTGTGTGCAACATTTAAACAATTGCTAAACACCAGAAAAAATCATGGGGATGTGCAGATATTAAAGTTATATTTGGTTAAACTATCCAAAAAAATTTTAAGCATATGGTTGAGTCCACTAACATGCCACCTCTGCCCCCTCTTCCAATGCAGATTAGGATCCTGAGCAGCTAAATGCCAGAAGCCAAAAGAACCACCAAGAAATTAACTTACCATGGGCTGCAGAAATCTAAGGTTGTCCAACTTAATAAACCTTCTTAAGTGACAAGCCAGGGAGTGAAACAGCCATACATAGAGAGTGATGGGGGTTTTAAAACCTACTTTTTAAAAATCTTCAGAACAGGTTTTTATTGTGTGCAACGGGAGGGAGGAGTATATTCGGTAAGTCCTGGCACTTGCAGGTTGCTGTTATTTTCCTGGTTTTGTCTGTATAGTAGCCACAGCCTGCACAGTATTGGTGTGATGGCCATTTTTTTTTGTGTTTATGGGGGGGGGGGGAAGCAACCTCCTTTTGACTTCCAATCCACCCATCTCCTCGAGGTGTTTTAAAGAGTTTAGTCAGATTCTTCATACCCTGTATTGTAGGCCTAGCATTATCCCAAGTGAGGCCAGTGTTAGAACTATCTCTCTGAGGTCACCTTAACGTGGTGAGATGGTATACTCTATTTGATCAAATGATTTGCTAAGAACCTCTTTTTAAAAAGTCTTTAGAACAGGTTTTTATTGGTAGGAGTATATACGGTAGGTCCTGGCACTTGCAGGTTGCTGTAGCATTGTCCTGTTTTTGTATGTCTGCATGACATGTCAAAAGCTTTCTTTAAATAACAGTAACACTTTACTTTGCTGATGGAGTCTGTCTCAGGTAGGCTCTACCAGTGAAGCACTGATCTAATCAGAAAGAAAAAAAATTATAAAAAAAAAAATCACATTTAAACCAAAAGTGTAAAAACTACATATCACAGCTCAAAAAGTGAGCCCTCATGTAGTTCAATGGAGAGAAAAATAAAACGTTTTAAGTAAAGTTTTAAGTAAAGTAAGAATCTTTTTAAGAAAAAGTTTTCATTTTTTTTTTTGTTAATGGGCACAGTCAAAAAAGAAAAACTTTTGACATGTGCTGTTTCGATTGGTGGGACCCTTAACAGTGAGGTAAGTCACAGACCCACAGTACCGACCCACAGAATACAGATAACATGTCAGTTTTACTGTAAAATACACAGGAGGGAAAACAAAAGCCCCCCAAATTTCAAAATACCTGTTTTTTAAATTTTTTTATTTATTTATTTTTTCATTTTATTAAATTCACTTTTTTTTTAAAGGGGGAAGTATCTAATTTAGTCACGAGCCTTTGTTCATTCTGCTAAATCTTTCTTGTCATGTCAGTAAAGTAGGTACATTTATTCTCCAGCTGACCGGCCTTTAACCTCGGCATGAATGTATGTTTATAACATATATATTATCATTAGTTATTTTTATAAAGAAGTCATGCTGTGATAGACAATGTTTTCTTATATACTTTATCCCACAGCTACTCGATTTCCTCTGCGGTCCCCGCTTCCCTTCTTTCTGAAGCTTTCCTTATTTTTTTGGACACTGAGGAGGAATCTGTCTTCATAATATTCACCTTTCACCCCTGTCTTACTCTCCCTTCTGTGAAATCAGACTTATCACTTTTGTAAAACGCCCTGGAATTTCAGCTGAGGGAATTGTGTGACCCCATCAACCTCCTTCTGTCTAGAAGAACAGAGTTATTCAGTGGTTCAGCTTGAATAACCCCTTAACTGCTACGAGGATATAGCCAATGATTCTCCTCCAAGACACTGGTCCTTCTGCTACATTTTCTTGCTTAGAATGGAGACCAAATGGAGATAAAAATAGGTGTTTATACTGAATAAAATGATGTAGAAAAAAAACTGAAATAGTTTTTCAGTAGGGTTTAAATGAGCTCAATTGTGACTTTTAGCGAAAACAATCCTCATGGTATTGCTTGTTGGCACAAATAGAAGGGAGATTAGATGGATATGAGATAGAAAGAAAGAAAGAAAGAAAGAAAGAAAGAAAGAAAGAAAGAAAGATAGAATTGTTCTTTTTTCACAGAATAGACCAGGATACAAGGGATTATTACTCCTATAATCCCTTGTATCCTGGTTTTTTTGTGAATATCAAGATGTGTGCTGTCCCCCCTGTTAGGGTGAGACCTTAAATTAGTCTCCTCAGATATATCTGGGTGCTGCCTAATCAAAAATTTAATGTAACAGCTGTCTGTAAGTATTAACCAAGACACATGAAAGCAACTTCAGTGTTTAAGCTTATCGAAATTATTAAGGGAAAATCTCAGTTCTTATCTTCACAATAAAGGTTCAAAAAATAGGAGAACCCTGTTTAGCCGCAACAAAAAAAGTTTAAAAAAAAAAAAAAAAAAAAAAAAAGTCCAAAAAAAAGTGCCATCACTGTTCCAGAAAAAAAAAAAAAAAAGTTTTCAGCTGTCCCATCACTGCACAGTTTTGAAGAAAAATGTTGGTGACTCATTAGGTATCTTGGTGTCCAAGACCATGCACCCCAGTGCTGATGTCTGGTCCTTTAATTATGGGCAAGGGCAGTACATGTCTGTTACTGCCCATTGGGTCAACATTCCCAAAGAAGACCATCAGGATGTTAGCCCATTCTTGCCACTGTCACCTCCCCGGTGCTTTAGGGGGTCAGTTCTGCAAAAGTCCTGCCTCCACCAGATTGCAACCATCGACCGCTTTGACTGCAGTCCAACCTGCCCCGGTGTCTTACCAACGATGTCAGGCCCGGCGCTCTCATGCTGTCCTCCATTTGGTGAGCCTGGGTGAACGGAGCCATAGTGGGCAGGAGCTCCTCCGGACCATCAGGGAGAAGGAGATATATAAATGGCTGACCCAAGGTCAACTAACGGTGGGAAGTGTTGTACTCCACAAAGGGAGGAACATTGTCTCTGCAGTGCAGCAGGGAGGGCTGAGTCATACACCTTGTATGGCGCATGTGATAAACCTCATAGTCAGTAGTGGATTATAATAGGGGCGTTCCGGGCGGTAGCCCGGGGCCCTGAGCTCCTGACCCATGACCCATGACCACCCAAAAAGACTTATACTTTCAGTGGTGTACTCTCTCCTGGCTACACTTCCGCCATGATTTGCAAAAAAATCACAGTTTTTTTTATGGCAATTTTGCACAAATCAGGACATCATGACATTATCTATACTGTACTATGAACGCCAGGCTAGTGCCGCCATAGTTACAGTGGGGTGGGGGGGCCCAGGCTTGGTGAACAGCCCGGGGCCTATGGTAATGTAAATCCGCCCCTGCTCATAGTGCACATCCTCCTCCTCCGTGAATTGTCTGTTCTCAACCATACTGGCCTGGGTCTAATCAGGTACTGCCTCCTCCTCCTCCTTCTCAAATAATCTGTTCTCAACCATACTGGGCTGGGTGCAATCAAGAGCTACTGCCTCCTCCTCCGTCAATTGTCTGTTCTCAACCATACTGGGTCCAATACAGTACTATTACTGCTGCTGGTTCCACTGTCAAATGTCTGTTTTCCACCCTACTGGGTCCAAGGAACTTTGTGTCCTATGTCCTGTGTAATCACTTACACCTTGGCTAAATTTTTTTCACTATTTTTTCACTTTAATTTTTTCCACTTTTTTCATTGTCATAGCAACTGCAACTAAACGATACCCTATCCCTATACCCTATCAGACTCCCTCTATTGTAGCTGCAATTATTCAGCCGTTATAGCAAAGTTCTTTTTAGGTTTGAACTTTTTAAAAGTTTGCTCATCCCTAATAGATAGATAGATAGATAGATAGATAGATAGATAGATAGGTAGGCAGATAGATAGATAGATAGATAGATAGATAGATAGATAGATAGATAGATAAATAGATACAAGGGTAAACAATGCTGGATGGACCCTGTGCATCTCTCCTTAAAGAGATATTCCAGTGATATTAAAATTATTGTCCCTTAGAGGGAGTTACATAGGATTTAAATATACTTGAAAAAAAAGAGAGAAAGAAAGAACAAATACAGAAAGAACCCCTCTGATTCTTCATGCACCCCCTCCCCTGTGTGCTCTTATCATTTTGCTGACCAGGCTGTGATGTCTCTGCCATGCTTGTTCAGTTTCGGATCATTCCTTCAGCAAGTCAAAGCCCCCTGAGCTGAAGGAATGTGTTGGCCAAACAGTTAAAGGGGTACTCTAGCACAATTTAGTTTTTCTTTTAAATCAGCTGGTGTCAGAAAGTTTTATAGATTTGTAATTTTCTTCCATTTAAAAATCTCAAGTCTTGCAATACTTATCAGCTGCTGTATGCCCCACAGGAAGCATGGTATGTTCTGTCTAGTCTGACAAAGTGCTCTCTGCTGCCACTTCTGTACATGACAGAAATTGTTCAAAGTAGGGAAAGGTTTTCTATGGGGAATTGTTACTGCTCTGGACAGTCCCTGGACAGAGGAGGCAGGAAAGAGCAGTGTGTCAGACTGGAAAGAGTAAACAACTTTCCTTAGCAAGTTTCTTTAGCAGCCATTTGCCCACACTCCAGAGTAGAGGATTTGCTTACGACTGATAACTAGTGGAAAGTAAAAGTAGATTGAACAGTAGTCAGCCGGGCACATCAGCAGAATAAGCAACTTCTCCAACCTCTGTAAGGTAGTCAGCTGAAAGGACTTTCGTAGACTTAAAACTTGAGCACAGCCCCCTCTACATAGATAGGTTGGTCCCCTCTTTAATGGTAGTAGCCTGTCTTGGTGCTTAGCAGGCCATAAATGAGGTCAGCAGGAGCTTGTAAACGGGCAAATCTTAATACAGTCTTTTAGCAGACCCAAGCATCTGGCCACATGACCAGGCCCTGGAAAGGATTCTCTCTGGTTCTTAGTACTACAACTATTCAGAAACAAACTACAACCAGTCTAGACTCCCTGCATGGCTATCTCCACCAGCTACTTATAGGCTACAGCTTCCTATTGGTGGAGAACAGCCTAAGGTATCTTTGTACCTGATAGATTGGGACCTTCTGGAAAGAGCCTATGATGAAGGAGAAGAAGGTGACTGGCTATCATTCTCTCACACTCACAGTGTAAATAAATATACATAAAATTAACCCCCTGAGACCTTCAGTGTGGCTGTTATAGAAGAAAAGAATGTTAGTGACATCTTGTGGCCAAAAATTAATACTACACTTAACATAGAATATCACAGAAAAACCCATCAGGAACATATACCTCAGTGCCAACTGACATCCTTGAGAACTTATCAGTGGCACATGGGTTTCAGTACACTGCACGTCCCCCAACAACCCAGAATCATGATTGAATGAATTGATGAGTGATCAGTTGTGATCTAGGCAAAATACTAAGGTTCAATGATCCGGTAAAGGAAAGCAGGGTGATCTCTACCCACAGTCAAGGAGGTGGTAACTAAGGGGACTGGCTGATGGGTGCTACAAACTGTTATCGTTTAAACTCTGCACCAGATGCTTAGAGGTGCAGCTGGCATCTTGGATTCCAAGAATGAAATGCGTACTCCATGCAGCCTCAGCAGCTGCCAAGCTAAAATGATTTGCATGTGTCCCCTGTTGATTCCCTGTGTCCCACACTGCCAAATAAATCACAATCTAAGCTAATTTGGCAATGTGGGGTGCAGGCAAGTGGTGTAGGATGTAAGCATTAAGTAAGAATGATTTTAGCTCAGCAGCTGTTCTGAATTAGCAACAAGAAGTGCAGTTAGATGCCGTCAACCCTGCATTATCACAGCGGTGTCCATGGCCTGAAGGGGTGCAGTATATGCAGTAGAGATATCACATGAGCAGGTCTTGTACAGAGGTAGTGATACTAGAATTGAACAAGGAGGTAAGATAGAAGCCTCTAGAATTCTCCTGTTATGCTCCCTTCCACCTCCAGAATGACACTGTTTCCTTCTGCAAGCAGCATATTTCAATCTCTAGCCAAATCCAAGGAATCACCGGCACTACAGGTCCCAGGATGGAGGTGTATACGGACAATATTCCCTCCCTCTTCGGTGTAGGTGGTGCTCAGCTGTACAGTGGTTCAATACAGTCCATGCATAAAGAAGATTCGCTTCAGTGGCACTCACCATAAAATTCACCTTTATTGGAATACAATCATGCTTTACAGGACAACGAGAGGACGCGCACTCCCCACCTACGAATGTTTCACACCTGTCTGCCGCTTTCTTAAGATGCCTTGAGAAAGCGCCAGACAGTTCTCGAAATAAGTTCTGCTACAAGAGTGTTCAGAGGGTGGAGTCTCCCAGGTTCAAGACTTAAGGTCCTATTACACTAAACGATTATTGGCCTTACTTGGCCGATTACCGGCCATTCAGGTTGATAATCGTTTAGTGTAATAGCGAATGTTTAAAGGCAACGATCAATTGACATCCACAATATCGGCTGGTCGTGGTCTTTCAACATGCTGAAAATCACGATTATGTCAGCGACGTTCTGCCGCTCATTGCTCTGTGTAATAGGCTACAGCCGTTATTCCCAGGTGAGAACCAATCCCAACAAACCAATTCCAAACCTTCTTCCCCAGATTGGTGGATTATTCCGGTACTGTCTCTGGCCAGAGAAGGGTGAACATCCAGCTACACTCCAGTCTTGGTAGGCCTAATGAGAAATATTTTTGTAAGTAACAGAGTCAGTAACCAGCTTGAAAGCACCATTGTCTGTACCAGAGAACCTACATCCAGTTCAAATGGGTGATGTTCTACTCAACTCCAAAATCCTGTTCCTGCTGCAAGAGGGAGAACTTTGTAGTCAGAAAAGGGCCTTTAGCTGTGCAAGGGCTCTTCTGGGTGGCTTCCACATCAGTATCATCTTCTGCATATGATAGGGAATCATGCCACATCTAACCATGGGTAAAAGTCTTCTCAATTATCTACACCACTGTGGTTTGGCATCTGTTTCACTGTATTCATTTATGAACATTGATTTTCAACACATAAAAATTTGGTCAACCACGTTTGTGTACAGTAAAAAAAAATAATAATAATTAAAAAAAAAATAAAGTCAATGGAAAATGAATCCTGACGGATGGCATACAACTGCATCCATATTTTCCCATAAAATGTTAAATGGACAGCAAAAACTCAGTGTGAAGGCCCTGTAAAGTAGGAGAAGAAGTGAGTGAAGATGCTGCTATTAGTGGGGGAGGGGTGAGAAGGGAGACAAAGCTGCTGTCAGGGGGGTAGAGCGGCAGCAATGACTATAATTCTGCTACCTGTAAGGAAAGTGTGAGAATGGGAGAATGGTGGTTACAGCGGTAAAGTGGAGACAAATGCTGTTGTGGAGGAGGGGTGGTTAGAGAAGCATCCTTCTAGCAGTTGGGGGGGGGGGGGGGGGGGCTGCAGTCTGAATTAGTTTAGGGGTCTCCTCTGGGATCTGAATCTATTAGGTTGGTGGTCTGATTTAATTTAGAAATCCTTGTATGAAGTATATATCTGTGTTGCTATAGAAAGGGTTTGGATTGGCTGCAGAAGCAAAAGGTCAAAGATGTGTGGAAAGCAAACACTGTAATCATCAGGAGAAGTGATCATAGCAGTCTGGGCCGAATAGAGAAGAGAACAAAAGAGAACGTCTGAAATCAGAGGTCAATGGATGTAAGAGGTATCTGTTTTGGCAGATTTGTAGTCATTATTGTATTATTTTGTACAGCCTGTATCAGTTGTATAATCTACAACTGACTGAACGAACCAGTGTACGCCTGTGTTATACTTTTTTTTGTTAGCTTTGCCAAAGGGTTGTGGCCTTACTATCTTACTATGTCCTACTGCAGACAGAGCATGGAGGGTAGGTTCCTGCCACAACAAACTGCAGCCAGACACAGGACTGTTAGGGTGCGTTCACTCTACGGAATTCTCACGGATAACAGCCCGCGGACTCCACCGCTCACCCCAGCTGAACTCTCCGCCTGTCCCATAGACTCCATACTAAGCTCGGGCAAATTTCACTGCCTGCCCAAAGAATTGACATGTTATCTGTGAGAATTCCGTAGTTTGAACGCACCCATGTTCACACAACATATAATACCAGCCGTTCTGTGACCCAGCTTGGTCACAGGACGACCGGTGTTACTGAAGATCATCCCGCACGGTACTGCAGTACTGGCAGGATGTTCTTCACTGCTGCTGAAATTTGGATGCACCAGTGTGCGCCCACATCCGAATTCCCCACTGCACACAATGGAGCATGCAGCCGGAGCCACACGCTCCATTGTGTGAACTGACAGGTTCTCTGCGGACTCTATTCAATGGATAGCGGCCGCAGAAAACTGACATGTCAGCTCTGGTAAAATATAAGAGGAGCTGTGATTGGTTGTTGTTGGCAGTTTACACCAGGTGTATATTTACACCCTTTTATAAATCTCCCCCTATGTGTATACACGCCAGCCGGGATTCCCTCTAGCTGCAGCACAATGTAAGTAAAGTATTAATCTCGTCAGTGTTGCAAATTGGCAACAACGGCCGTGATTAATACTTTAGTTACGTTGTGTGAACATGGCCTTAAAGTAGAAGAGTGGAGATGAGCAAACCTCAAGCAATTGGATTAATCTGATCTATGGACATGAGATAACCTCCATGTTAAGCAGAATAATGACAGATCCCCTAGGAATGAATGGGTTTTGTTATGTTTCCATTTCAATACATTAACACTAGATCCATCTTGAATCAGTCAGAAATAGAAGCCTGGATGCAGATGGGAATAAAGCCATATTTAGCTACAAGAAACCTTCGTGACCAGTGGGAAACTAGCTTTTTATGGGATTATGGAATGTGCTGCCATTAAGATTTCCAATGCGCAGGCCGTGTCTACATATTTTTGCATTGCAGATAATTAATTCTATAGTTAACTCGGCTGCTCCCTCCATATCCAGCATTCCAGAGCACAGCAGGAAAGGAGAAAGAGCTGTGTATGTAAGAGTACAATTCCGGGAGCCCAGATCTGAGCCCAAACAGGGAGAAAATCAGCTAGAGCCCAGATAGGTAGTGCATAGACTATAGCGACCCTGAACATCGAAGACACCTATAGGCTATGTTCTCACAACATTTTTTTTTTTTTGGTCACTTTACGGGTGTTCTTTTGGTCGGACGCCATTTTGGTGCCAAAATGCACTTTGCAAATGACTTTCATAATTTGCATAATATGTCAAGAGATTCGGTGCGTTAATAACGGTCATCCAAAAAGGCGCCTAAAAAAGACATTGTGGAAACATAGCCATTTAATGTATTGTGCCTGGTCACTATAAATTAATGGTGATCAGCAACCATCATCAATAGATATGTTCTCATTTCCTGTCTCTGGTTTCAACACCTGCTATACTCAACACCATTAAGTGCGTTTACACGAAACGATAATTGGCCCGATCGTACGATTAACGATGTCGGAGTAACGTTTTTTTTTTTTCATAACGATCAGCGTTTAGACGGTACAATATATCGTACGGAAAATTCGTTTTGCGATCGTTTTGCGAACGCTTAAGCCTATCTCACACATTGGTTAAATCGGCGAACGACTGTTCACACGGAACGATTTGCGAATTTTTTGCGAACAACGAACGACGATTTGATAACATGTTGAAAGATCAAAATGAGCGATGTATGATCGTTCGCTGCATTTACACGTACGATTATCGTTCGAATTCGATCGTTATAGCGCAAATTTGCACGATAATCGTTACGTGTAAACGCACCATAAGGTCCTTATATATGGTGTGATATGGGGCTGTGCAAGGATGCATAAACAAGTAATCACACAGACAGGACGCATAACTGTTCCCTGCATAGATCGTGTGGCCATTTAAATGTTTTAATATTGGCCGCACATCCCCTGTAGGGGGCCCTATAACGCTTGCCTTAAGAGATGCTTTTAGCACAATCAATAAAGCAGTCTCAAGTCTCTGGACCCCACTTCACTACCCCTCCTGCTATCTACCAGGCTCAGAACACCACTCTAAGTATAGGTCACAACACAGATGTTAATACATAGGCCACACCTCCCCTAAATAAACAGGTACCAGAAAGTTATGCAGATTTGTAATCACTTAAAAAAATGCAAGCCTTCCCGTACTTATCAGCCGCTGTATATCCTGCAGAAAGTGGTGTATTCTTTCCATTTTGACACAGTGCTCTCTGCTGCCACCTCTGTCCATGTCAGGAACTGTCCAGAGCAGCAGTAAATCCCCGTAGAAAACCTCTCCTGCTCTGGGCAATTCCTGACACAGACAGGATTTTTTTCCCACCAAAATACCAAAAACAGGCAACTGTTTACAACTAATTCTTGCAATAATGTAATGTAGAGTTTACCCCCCTTACATGCTGGTTCCTTGAATGAGAAAAAAAAGATATTACATTGTTTTTTCCATTGATATAATGTTCAGCCTTTGGCATTTTTCTAGTTAGTTTTGAAAAAAAAAAATATATATATTTTCAATTATATCACGTATATGTACAAAACACAAAAAACACCCCAGAGGGCATGTATGGGGTGCATATTTCTTGTATGTGCTTTATGCTACAGTGCAACACAAATGCGTAAGAAGAACTAAGGCCTCATGGTAATATTGCTGCTAGACACAAAACAGACAGCTTGTCTGGTGACACTAATAAACCCTAATGTAGCTGGCAGCTAATGTAGCAAATAGGCGTTCTTATGTATCTAGGATTATTGCTAGCACACAGTATTTTGCAGCTTGTACTTGACCCCTTTCAGTCAATTCCTCCTACGGTACTTTATACGTGCCGTAAATGAGTTACAGTTCCAGAATGATAATTTATAAAGTTAATTAGTTTTTCATCAAAGAGCAAGTGAACAATGAAATATGGAGGAATTCTATAATTAACCAGAGGCTTCTGGTTTGCTTCCACGCTAGTCATAGTGACTCATTCTTTGACCAAACAATAGAAATCAAATTCACAATTTTTTTAAAACTTTTTTTAAGATTAGAAAATGTTATTAATTCACGCCCACTCTCTATGTTTTACGGAAATTAATATACTGGGGTCTATAGGTAGTTAAGTAAAAACAGGAACAAACCCTACAGGAACCCTAAAGAAAAAAATGTTTTATTCTTCAGTGCAAAGAGTCACCTTCCCGCTCCCCTCCCATCCCTATTCCTGCTTGGTTGTCATACAGCTGGTAACTGAGCCCTAGGCAGGGATCCCGGAAAGAGTTTAGGGGGAGTTTGATCATATTGAACCCAGTCCCCATTCACCTCGCCGGATTTACTATGAGGTGCACGCCTGCTGCACAGCAGGTTCCAGAGAAGGTGTAGATATCTGCCATGGTTTACTCCTCTTTCCAGACGTAAACCATGATAAGTTAAGCAGAGGAGGAGCAGGGGCATAACTACTAATATAGCAGCCATAGCGGCTGCTATGGGGCCGGCCGCATCAGGGGGCCCCATGGCCTGGTCCTGCAATACACTGGGCCCCCTGAGCCGTCATCATTTGCAGCACCTGGTTGACAAGCTGGCCTCCCGGTTTTGCAAATGTCCCTTTAGCTGTAAGCACTTCCTGACCAGCGCTTGCAGTTATGCAGTTATGACTACACTTAATGGCTTAGTGGTCAGTCAGGGGGGGGGGCCAAATCAAGTTTGCTATGGGGCCCAGCCATTTCAAGTTACGCCCCTGGGGAGGAAGGTATATGCCAGGCTCGGATAATGCTAATTATGCCCCTCAGTTTTTGAGTTTTCCGATTCTGTCTAATTCTTCCTTGGTCCAAGAACACAATAATCGAGAGTTGATTTGCACTCTCTGCATTGACAGGAGAAAGTCACGAGTAAAACATTCTAAAATTTAGCATGGTGTCATCATCACATCAGTCTTCACTTTGATCTATCCTATGTGAAGCTTTGGCAACTGGAACAGAATTTAGGCTTTTGGTTCAACTTGGTTATCTTTCTTCTAGCAGGCTTTATTTGGGAACTGGTTACTGACTAGGCCTAAACCTTTTCACAGGGCCTGGTAACTAAAGTCTAAGGCTATGTTCACACTGCGTATATGTCCGGCCGCATATTTTCGCGGCCGGACATATACGCGGTAAACTCCGGCCGGAGATTTACGCTACTTGCGTCCGGCTACATACGGAGCGCGAACTTACGCCTGTAATCTACTTACGCTTCCCGAGCGCCCTACGTAGCGATCTGACAGCGGTCTTTTACTTGGCAATCTTCGCCTAGCCCCGGACACCCCACAGAACCTTTTGGATCGGCACAAAAAGCTGCAAAAATGAAGAAATCACCACTACGTACGGGACCGCATGTAACGCTACGGGCGTAAGTTACGGTATTTTCGTCCGCAAACAATGGTCTGGTTCATTTTTTACGGCGCCGCGTACGATCCGGGCGTAAGTTCGTACGTAGTGTGAACTGTGCAGCCATACTTCGTATACTTTCCATTATACGCAAACTACGTAAGTCTCCGGCCGCTTATTCACGGAACGCGCTACGGCCGGAAACTTACGTAGTGTGAACATAGCCTAAAGCTGCAAAGCTGGAAGTGATTGGATTTAGGTTTGCAGTGATTGTTCTAACCCAGGAAAAATGTTTGAACTTGGAAGACTCTCCCCTCACACAACATTTTTGGTAGAGTCTGTCTGAGTAAAGGTCATGTGACCAAACTTTCATACATCCTTAAGCATGTGACCTATTAGAAGTAATTATAAAGAACCCCTGCACCTCTATAACATCTCAGTGTATGCAGCATCAGTAGTGTGACAGGTTAAATGACCTACATGTCATACAAGTTAACTCATAATAAACAGACACGGATTGGGACATTTTGAGAATGTTATTGAACCCAAACAGTTCAGCCTCTTAACTCAACACTAGTATGCATTTCCCTTAGGGGTCCTGGTACTGCATATATTGGGGACAGCTCCCACTGTTGGCCTGAAGGCAATTTATATATATATATATATATATATATATATATATATATATATATATATATATATTAACTATATAGACTCCCCCTCCCCTCCTTGAGAAGGAGCATCCATCTGGGAACAGAAGGAGCGTGGAATTTATGTGACATGGAAAAACTCAGGGGGAAAGGGCAAAGAATTTGAGGGAAGATGCCAAGTTTTTAGTTAACCCTCACAAAGACATACGTCATCCAAGTATTATGGGAAGAATGTAGATGTGAAGAGAATGCATGAAACCATGTGGCCGTTAATGATTAATGTAAACTATGACAGTCAAGTGCAAACACATAACTAGAGTCCTATGGGCCCCAGAGCAAACTTTGGACCAAGGTTCCCCCTGCACACTACACTCAAACTATTATCCTCTTTGCACTTTCCCTATCTTATTCCCACTATACAATGTTTTAGTTAAGAGGCCACCAAACTCTAACAAGTCCGAAAAATACTTGATTTACACAAACTTAAGTCATCTAAAAAATTCATGGCCAATTCAATGCATTCAGAATAGATTTACTCATCTCTACTCACAGTATTTTTCTCAGCCGACCCCTGCTCTTGTCTCTTCTAGTCTAGTCTAGCCTAGCCTACCTTCTGTATATGAGTGTCCTTGATGGTCTGCCATCTTTCTTGCTGCAATCCTCCACCAGCCCTAGTCTCACACTTGACCTAGTCCTGACACTACTAACATTCCTAGGGGAGTATAGGTTTGGCAAAGGACGAGTATTCAGTTCAAATAAGATGTACTTTGTGTATGTATTGCAAAAAAAAAATAATAATAATAATAATCATTATAAGGGTCTTGTACCCAGTAAGTAGTTCTTTGTGTGGTGAGCGACCAGGACCACAAAAACACCTGTACACATAGTACTAGTGTAATATACTGAATAGATGCAGAAGAATGGGGACAGTTTCAGGCTTCAAAAAGGTGAAGACAAATTATATCTATTTATAGTAGTCTTTTAGGCATGTCTGTGCAAGGGGACGCTCCCTCTCCTTCACCATTTGTCTCCTGGGGTCACTGAGTGTACAATAGTTCACACAACAATAGACTCGGACTGAGAACTGTACATAAAGTCTGTTTCACTGAGCAATGCCACACTCCCATACACTAAGCTGCACTTCATTTTCCCCTAGAGAATGGCTCTGTCTATGATTTGTACACACGCTTGTCAATATTACCACTGGACAACCCGTGACCTGGATCTTCTGCCTTTCCTGGATCCAAGCTTTTATGTCTATTTCTCCAGTTTCTACCTAGGACTTGAGTATGTGACTTGTTTCACTCCTGTGGGAGAGACAGACAAAAAAACAGAAAGTGCAGCTGTGATACTCGGCCACTTCTGTGGTAACTGAGTATTAGGTGTTTCTTGTACAGGTGTGACGTAGGCACCTGCTTTGAGTGGTTTACTGTCCCGAATGGTCAGTAACCTCCAGGAGTGTTGAGGGTCACTTAGGCACTTATCACGGTAACCAGGAGTGGTAGCAGACCCACCCGGGTAGTTGGTACTGCCACTCACAAAACGGGAAGATAAACCAAGTGTAGGGTGGTGTGTGTGGGTGCGGGTGCCAACAGAGTAGACAGAGTCCCATGCGTTTATTAAAAAAATAGAACACTTTATTGAATAAGGCTTGAGTTTAACAGTACACGTGGTACAGCAGTACAAATCTTGATTCAGAAACATTGTCACTGACACTAGTGCTTGTAAGAGTAGGTGCTTTGCAGAGAGAAGGAAGAAGAGAGGTGTTGCAAGGGGAGGAGCCCTGCCCAATAAAGTGAATGTACTCTCCCGGAACAAGTGAAGAAATAAAGATAAGAAGATACTCATACTCACGGATGCCAGTTGTGGCTCTAAATCGCCTTATACCCCTAGTTGCGAGATAACAGTCCTAGGTGGGAAATACCAGCCCCAGTCATCGGTTATCTGGGTGTAGCAGCTTGCCGAAACTTCCCAGTTGTCTAGCACTGAGCAGTAGGATACGTAGACCTTTTCCCTGGTAGCTTTGTCCTACTGGAGTCAGTTCCTCTTGTATCAGGAGACTGCTGTGCACTGTTTTAAGAGGTTCCTGGCGTGGGCTAGGGTTATCCCAAGTGGCTTCTCTCTACTAAGTTGAGATTAGCACTGCATAGTTGCTGTAGTGTATAGTAGGATAACTTTGAAACAAGCTAGCATCTCACACGTCTGTCCGCTTGGACCCCCCAACTACTAACTCCCAGGGGTCCTGGCCAAGTCAACTTCCACAGGAACTAGTTGGTCTTTAGCATCCTCTCAAAACTAAGTAAATACTGCACTCACTTCCTCCACCAAGCTAACTCCTCCTACAGGAGCTAATCTAAACCCTCCTGTGACTTGTGGGGATGAGTGTGTGTAAGAGACAGAATATGAGGTAGATTAGAAGAAAGAGCACCTGTGACTGGTCAGCACACAAACACGTAGTACAAAACAGTTAGCTCTTGACTTCAGCTGTGCATAGTAGAAACAAAAACAGTGGTGACACCTAGTGAGGAAAAAACAATACTACAGCTCCCACTTGTGAACCTCAAAGAGTGACTTACTCAGGTGCTCTAGACAGCACCAGTGGTGGGACACCACACAGCAGCAACCTATAGGTGCAAGTGCTTTCCGTACATACTACCCTCAGAGAACACCCAATAAAAACTTGCTCTTTATATAATAAAAAATGAGGATCTTAGCAAACTATTTGATCAAATAGAGTGTACCATGTCAGCACATTATGGTGCCCTCGGAGACATGGTCTTACTCTAGCATTCTGACACTAACGATGGCCTCTCTTGGGCTAACCACGACTGAGGTATCTAAAGAGCAGGTTTTTATTGTGTGTACATCGGGGGAGTATATACGGTAAGCACTTGCACCTGTAAGTTGCTGTTGCACTTTCTGTTTTTTTGTCTGTACTTAAGCCACATGCTGCATGCAACCCAGAGTGTGAACAGAGGCATAGAGGTGCTGCCAAGTATTGCTTTTTTTCTGTCATATGTGTGGTGTGTGGAACTCCACCCATATCCTGTGGGTGCTTTAAATAGAGATTTGGCTCCTATCTGCCCAGTTGTAGGCTCATTGTTAGCCAAGGAGAGGCCATTGCTAGTGTGAGAATGCTAGAGTAGGGACCATGTCTTTCAGGACACCTTAACATGGTGACATGGTACACTCTGTTTGATCTGTTTGCTAAGATCATCATTTTTTTTATATCTATAGAGGAGGTTTTTATGGTATACACTGGGGGGAGTATGTATGGTAAGCACTTGCTCCTGGAAGTTGGATGCAGCCCTTGGGAATATGGATACAGCTTATGGCTGTTTTCCAGGATTCCCTAGGGCTGCGTCCAACCTCTGCAGCCACGGGGAGTAAAATGCTAAGTGTTTGAGTTCAGAGAATGTTACTGAACCCAAACAGTTCAGCCTCTTAACTCAACACTAGTATGCATTTCCCTTAGGGGTCCTGGTACTGCATATATTGGGGACAGCTCCCACTGTTGGCCTGAAGGCAATCCTGCAGCATCCCTTTGGCTTCAGGGTACACAGATAGTTGTAAAAAAATTTAGCTGTAATAATAGTTTTCACATATTCCTTGTGAAGATCTTGAAGTCTTTAGAACTTAGAAATTCCCTTCCCCCTACATCTGCCCCCCTCCACTTATGTTAGTACCGGTTATATAGCTATATAGCAGATTTAAGAATTCTAGGTTTGTATTAGCTGCTCCTCTCTTGCTTCTGTCATTCATTTCACATCTTCCCCCGCACAGCTTAGGAGATGTTCCTTTTAGTCAAAGTGGATGTAAACCTTACATTTGCATTTACATTTATTTTCACTTTTGGAAACAGTGGAGAGTTGGATGAGACTCTAACAAGCAGAACAGTAGACAACTAGGGACCACCCTGCTTTCCCATACTCATTGCACAAGGTATTCTGTTAATAAAGTCCTTTCACCTATTCACTATTACAAATCTGTAATTCCCAATTTATTTTTCAAGAAGTATGAAAGCATTGGGAATTCATAGATGAACCATGCGAGACCGAACATGGATATTCAAGACTGCATTTGCTAAAGATCCCTTTCCATTGCTATTGAGCTGAATAGGCTAGTTTCACATCTGCACCTCTGTTACAGAATCCATTCAAAAAGCTAAACAAAGAAACGTAGTCAGGATTGTCTAGTTAAAATCCAGTAAAATGATGGACACAAGATGGAAAACTGACTAATTCCACTAAAGTCAATGTAGTACTGTGGGCCCCATTGGTCTCCGTCATGGACCAGCCAGCTCAATTTACCCCTGTTGAATAGAATCTTGGATGGAGGCCTCAAATGACTCTATAACTTAGCCTTAAAGGACAACTCCCATGAAAAAAATGTTTGGCTTATTTAACACACATTACAAAGTTATATAACTTTGTAATGTGGTTAAATACCCGGTTTGACCCCCTTCCCCCACTTTCGGACCCCCTCCCCCCAGGCCACCCCTTCCCCCCCCCCCCCCCGGAAGTTAAAGAATGTATACATTACCTATTACGATCGTCACGATCCTCTTCTCTTCTGGTGACAACGACGTCAGTGTCAGGGGGGCGGTCCGGGTCTTCTTCCTCCTCGGCGTCTTCATTGAAAGTGAATGGGATGGAAAAGGCTGTTGGTGCACATGTGCACCAGCAGCCTTTTCATTGGCTAGAGCACATCACATGGCTTCCAGCTTGCTCAGCCCTGATTGGCTGAGCTTGCTGGAAGCCATGTGATGCGCTCCAGCCAATGAAAAGGCTGCCAGTGCGCAAGCGCACTGGCAGCCTTTTTTCTCCCATGGACCCGGAAGTAAGAGACATCGCTGGATGGCGGACGCAGGTGACGGTGAGGCCGACGGCGGGCGAATGGAGTGGCGATTGTCACCGGAGGGATGATGAGTATGGTGTCTGTGTGTGTCTGTGTTTTTGTTTTTTTGGGGGTCCTGCCGGAGTTGTCCTTTAATGAGACTGTTGGGTTTAGATGTGCTTAAAATGGCTCAATACTAGGATCTGCCAATGTATTGGGCCCAAAGGTCCAACAGAAGGCAACCACAGCTACCACTGCATTAATTCACAAAGTACTAGAGATGAACAAATCAAAAGCCCTGTGGATAGGGGACAAGTAAGTTTTATTTGGAAAACCCTTTTAAGAACCATAGGAGAAAAAGATCACTGATCTCAGGGAGACGAGCCAAAGATACTTGGCTTTACTAGGCATTGCTCCCACCTAGCCAGAAACCTGCTCCACACTGATGAGGGGCAACACCCCAAAACAGCTGTCTGTGAATGGATACCTGGCCTTGGTTTTTCCCTGGTCATTACATTGACTTATAGGGCCACTTAATATGGTGGTTTTGGTGGTTTCCCTACAGGAGCCACCTCTTGGCTGGGTCCTTCCCAGAGGGATATCTGGCTAGTCCTGTGTTTTGAGACTCTTAAATGAGGCTTCACAGGCTCTTTTTTTGCATATCCTTTAAGAACCAGTCATTGTTGTATCACATGGGCTGCTATTTATCTGAGTGGCCACCATGTAATTCTACATTTGCTTGGGCGGCCATGGCTACCCCCAACAAAATCCCTTATTTGCCTGTAAAAGCTGGAACCAGGACCCACAGCAAACAGCTAATGACTGCAGTGGTCTCATTGTGGAAGGGGTTGTGTCTGATGAGACAACCCATAACCTCTCGCCTTTAGCTGTTCACTGGGGCCTGACAGTATAGAAGAGCCTTATTATCTTTTTCCTCTATTTCATTAAGTATGGATTGTGACATTTTCCTAAGAGGAACGTCAAACTAATATGTTTTCATTTGAAAACCTGGCCACATTAACAATATTATAATGAAAACAGAGACACGGCAGTTTCCCCAGTGTTTTTCTAGAATTTATTAATTCATGAAATAGTGTCACAAAGGCAATGAACTGGAAACTGAAATGGTAAATGTATGAAAAGAAAATTTGATAAATCCTGGAAAGAGCAATCTAATGCACAGCGCCCAGATCCGGTTTTTCTCAGCACACGTATCAAGTGCAGAAGAACAAAACTAAACGTGCAAACATAAAAGTCATGAAATGTAAAAGTAACTAGTGTGACAGCTAATATCTCATATAGAAATACCTAAGGTTTTATTATCAACATTTTCGAAGGACCCCACAGGGTGTGTTCACAGACCTGGGCGACCAAAAGCAGGGCAAAGGTTCCTGGTACTGCTAGACTCCCTTCTGAGCATTTCAAGAAAAAGATGTTGGGGAGTTGATCATTGGATTTTACGTAGGTTTTGGTGTTCAATTTTCAAGCAGTCGCACATTTGCACAAAAATTTTAACTTTTCCTGTGTACAATTTGAGAGCAATGCACAAAAATTGACTGTGCACTGTACTTGATAAATCCCCCCATTGGGTTCTTCATCATTACATTGCATTACTGTCTACATTGCCATATGGAATAAAGGGAACTTTAAAAATGAATAATAATAATAATAGTTTAGTTAAACAAACAAAAAAAAAAAAAAAACGCTTCTGGAAATGCTGTGGTCTGCCCTCGGAATCCCATGTCAATTCTTTGAGCAGAGACGCATAAGGCATCCCATTGACACACTGAGACAGGCGGGATTCCGTGGCTCGCTGTAGAATTCTGTCTGTTTTACTCAGTGTTGACAGACCCTTACAGGACAAAAGAGGGTCTGGTGATCTGTGTTTTCTAATACCCTGTCACCTTATAGCTTCCTTATACAGGACGAACAGAAGGAGCAAGCGAGTGGCGACCAGTCAGGTCAGCGCTCGCTTGCTCCTTGTTCCCCACTTGCTGCCGGCGCTATTACACGCGCTGACAGCGAGTGGGTAAAAGCGAGGGGGGGGGGGGCACGGGAAGCTGCGGGGGCTGCCCAGGTGATTGTTAAATCATCCTGGCAGCCCATAGTAGATCTGTTGCACAGATCAGCGGCAGATCATTGCTATTTAAATCGTTTGTCTTTCAACATGTTAAAAGACAATGATCAGCCGACATCGTACATGTCATCTGATTGCTGCCTTTGATTACAACAAATGTGGTGGCTATAGTATAGCCTGGTTATGGACGACCGGTTACTTGTCAGGTGGTGCTGTGTGACGTCACTGATGTAGTGGTTGGTCGGGATATAGCTCAGCCAGATGGTCGGTTGTCGTGACGCCAGTGCTGGTGGGGCTCACAGGTATGGAGGCACACCTGCTTTTAGTTTAAGGGAGCTGGCTATAACCTTTCCCCTGTGGTCAGTTACCTGCCGGGCTGTGAGGGGGTCCCTTGGGTACTTATCACAATGGTCCGGAGTGGAGCTGTGACCCACCTGGACTATCAGTACCGCCACCCACAGAAAGGGGAGATGACCCAAGGATGGAGTAGTGACTGTGTAGGTGCTGGAACAATAATCACTGAGTAGTGATGAGCGAATACTGTTTGATCGAATAGATATTCGATCGAACAGTGAGATATTCGAATATTTGATATTCGTACGAATATCCCGCGAATATTCAATAAATGTTCGATAAGCGTTCAAATCCCCCAGCTTCCTGTTTCACCCTCCAAATGGTCAAATAGATGTTTTTTCACTAATCGAATACTTGTTCCCATTGACTTTAATGGGATCAAATATTCAATCGAATATTCGAATATCCGCGGGATATTCGTACGAATATCAAATATTCGAATATCTCACTATTCGCTCATCACTATCACTGAGTCCTGTTGTCATAAATAAAATCTTTTTTTTACTGTGAGAATACCTTGTACAATATGTGGCTCAGGGAAGAAACAGAGTGCTGCACATCACACCTATGGCTGATACTAGTGCCGCTTGGCTAAATAAAAAACACATCAGAATTTTGTGTATGAATTGATCAAGCCATACTGCCCCATGTACCTCGTGCCGGTATCTGATACACATGGGTCCCTACACTAAGTCCACATCGTGCCAGTCAGTGGCCACCAACCCCGCAGGCGTGCACAGCCAGGGAACGGGGGCCATGGGACGGCCCTGCGACCCCCATGCCACAGGACCAGACCCAAAAACACCACACCAGAACCCGGCCAGCACCGCCGGCGGAGAAGGTCGCCCCCAAGCAGCACAAGTCTGGATAAGGTATTGCGCTCACCATAGCTGCAGCAAACAGAATGGGAAAAAAACAGGAGGGATTAAAACCATGTGCACTCAGGTGTCTCCTGCTAATTGCGGTCATGTGGGTCTCACCAGGAGGAGTGCAAAACACGGAGAAAAGAGAGAAACAAAATGTGGCTCAGGGAAGAAACAGAGTGCTGCACATCACACCTATGGCTGATACTAGTGCCGCTTGGCTAAATAAAAAACACATCAGAATTTTGTGTATGAATTGATCAAGCCATACTGCCCCATGTACCTCGTGCCGGTATCTGATACACATGGGTCCCTACACTAAGTCCACATCGTGCCAGTCAGTGGCCACCAACCCCGCAGGCGTGCACAGCCAGGGAACGGGGGCCATGGGACGGCCCTGCGACCCCCATGCCACAGGACCAGACCCAAAAACACCACACCAGAACCCGGCCAGCACCGCCGGCGGAGAAGGTCGCCCCCAAGCAGCACAAGTCTGGATAAGGTATTGCGCTCACCATAGCTGCAGCAAACAGAATGGGAAAAAAACAGGAGGGATTAAAACCATGTGCACTCAGGTGTCTCCTGCTAATTGCGGTCATGTGGGTCTCACCAGGAGGAGTGCAAAACACGGAGAAAAGAGAGAAACAAAATGTGGCTCAGGGAAGAAACAGAGTGCTGCACATCACACCTATGGCTGATACTAGTGCCGCTTGGCTAAATAAAAAACACATCAGAATTTTGTGTATGAATTGATCAAGCCATACTGCCCCATGTACCTCGTGCCGGTATCTGATACACATGGGTCCCTACACTAAGTCCACATCGTGCCAGTCAGTGGCCACCAACCCCGCAGGCGTGCACAGCCAGGGAACGGGGGCCATGGGACGGCCCTGCGACCCCCATGCCACAGGACCAGACCCAAAAACACCACACCAGAACCCGGCCAGCACCGCCGGCGGAGAAGGTCGCCCCCAAGCAGCACAAGTCTGGATAAGGTATTGCGCTCACCATAGCTGCAGCAAACAGAATGGGAAAAAAACAGGAGGGATTAAAACCATGTGCACTCAGGTGTCTCCTGCTAATTGCGGTCATGTGGGTCTCACCAGGAGGAGTGCAAAACACGGAGAAAAGAGAGAAACAAAATGTGGCTCAGGGAAGAAACAGAGTGCTGCACATCACACCTATGGCTGATACTAGTGCCGCTTGGCTAAATAAAAAACACATCAGAATTTTGTGTATGAATTGATCAAGCCATACTGCCCCATGTACCTCGTGCCGGTATCTGATACACATGGGTCCCTACACTAAGTCCACATCGTGCCAGTCAGTGGCCACCAACCCCGCAGGCGTGCACAGCCAGGGAACGGGGGCCATGGGACGGCCCTGCGACCCCCATGCCACAGGACCAGACCCAAAAACACCACACCAGAACCCGGCCAGCACCGCCGGCGGAGAAGGTCGCCCCCAAGCAGCACAAGTCTGGATAAGGTATTGCGCTCACCATAGCTGCAGCAAACAGAATGGGAAAAAAACAGGAGGGATTAAAACCATGTGCACTCAGGTGTCTCCTGCTAATTGCGGTCATGTGGGTCTCACCAGGAGGAGTGCAAAACACGGAGAAAAGAGAGAAACAAAATGTGGCTCAGGGAAGAAACAGAGTGCTGCACATCACACCTATGGCTGATACTAGTGCCGCTTGGCTAAATAAAAAACACATCAGAATTTTGTGTATGAATTGATCAAGCCATACTGCCCCATGTACCTCGTGCCGGTATCTGATACACATGGGTCCCTACACTAAGTCCACATCGTGCCAGTCAGTGGCCACCAACCCCGCAGGCGTGCACAGCCAGGGAACGGGGGCCATGGGACGGCCCTGCGACCCCCATGCCACAGGACCAGACCCAAAAACACCACACCAGAACCCGGCCAGCACCGCCGGCGGAGAAGGTCGCCCCCAAGCAGCACAAGTCTGGATAAGGTATTGCGCTCACCATAGCTGCAGCAAACAGAATGGGAAAAAAAACAGGAGGGATTAAAACCATGTGCACTCAGGTGTCTCCTGCTAATTGCGGTCATGTGGGTCTCACCAGGAGGAGTGCAAAACACGGAGAAAAGAGAGAAACAAAATGTGGCTCAGGGAAGAAACAGAGTGCTGCACATCACACCTATGGCTGATACTAGTGCCGCTTGGCTAAATAAAAAACACATCAGAATTTTGTGTATGAATTGATCAAGCCATACTGCCCCATGTACCTCGTGCCGGTATCTGATACACATGGGTCCCTACACTAAGTCCACATCGTGCCAGTCAGTGGCCACCAACCCCGCAGGCGTGCACAGCCAGGGAACGGGGGCCATGGGACAGCCCTGCGACCCCCATGCCACAGGACCAGACCCAAAAACACCACACCAGAACCCGGCCAGCACCGCCGGCGGAGAAGGTCGCCCCCAAGCAGCACAAGTCTGGATAAGGTATTGCGCTCACCATAGCTGCAGCAAACAGAATGGGAAAAAAAACAGGAGGGATTAAAACCATGTGCACTCAGGTGTCTCCTGCTAATTGCGGTCATGTGGGTCTCACCAGGAGGAGTGCAAAACACGGAGAAAAGAGAGAAACAAAATGTGGCTCAGGGAAGAAACAGAGTGCTGCACATCACACCTATGGCTGATACTAGTGCCGCTTGGCTAAATAAAAAACACATCAGAATTTTGTGTATGAATTGATCAAGCCATACTGCCCCATGTACCTCGTGCCGGTATCTGATACACATGGGTCCCTACACTAAGTCCACATCGTGCCAGTCAGTGGCCACCAACCCCGCAGGCGTGCACAGCCAGGGAACGGGGGCCATGGGACGGCCCTGCGACCCCCATGCCACAGGACCAGACCCAAAAACACCACACCAGAACCCGGCCAGCACCGCCGGCGGAGAAGGTCGCCCCCAAGCAGCACAAGTCTGGATAAGGTATTGCGCTCACCATAGCTGCAGCAAACAGAATGGGAAAAAAAACAGGAGGGATTAAAACCATGTGCACTCAGGTGTCTCCTGCTAATTGCGGTCATGTGGGTCTCACCAGGAGGAGTGCAAAACACGGAGAAAAGAGAGAAACAAAATGTGGCTCAGGGAAGAAACAGAGTGCTGCACATCACACCTATGGCTGATACTAGTGCCGCTTGGCTAAATAAAAAACACATCAGAATTTTGTGTATGAATTGATCAAGCCATACTGCCCCATGTACCTCGTGCCGGTATCTGATACACATGGGTCCCTACACTAAGTCCACATCGTGCCAGTCAGTGGCCACCAACCCCGCAGGCGTGCACAGCCAGGGAACGGGGGCCATGGGACGGCCCTGCGACCCCCATGCCACAGGACCAGACCCAAAAACACCACACCAGAACCCGGCCAGCACCGCCGGCGGAGAAGGTCGCCCCCAAGCTGTGCACGCCTGCGGGGTTGGTGGCCACTGACTGGCACGGTGTGGACTTAGTGTAGGGACCCATGTGTATCAGATACCGGCACGAGGTACATGGGGCAGTATGGCTTGATCAATTCATACACAAAATTCTGATGTGTTTTATATTTAGCCAAGCGGCACTAGTATCAGCCATAGGTGTGATGTGCAGCACTCTGTTTCTTCCCTGAGCCACATTTTGTTTCTCTCTTTTCTCCGTGTTTTGCACTCCTCCTGGTGAGACCCACATGACCGCAATTAGCAGGAGACACCTGAGTGCACATGGTTTTAATCCCTCCTGTTTTTTTTTCCCATTCTGTTTGCTGCAGCTATGGTGAGCGCAATACCTTATCCAGACTTGTGCTGCTTGGGGGCGACCTTCTCCGCCGGCGGTGCTGGCCGGGTTCTGGTGTGGTGTTTTTGGGTCTGGTCCTGTGGCATGGGGGTCGCAGGGCCGTCCCATGGCCCCCGTTCCCTGGCTGTGCACGCCTGCGGGGTTGGTGGCCACTGACTGGCACGGTGTGGACTTAGTGTAGGGACCCATGTGTATCAGATACCGGCACGAGGTACATGGGGCAGTATGGCTTGATCAATTCATACACAAAATTCTGATGTGTTTTATATTTAGCCAAGCGGCACTAGTATCAGCCATAGGTGTGATGTGCAGCACTCTGTTTCTTCCCTGAGCCACATTTTGTTTCTCTCTTTTCTCCGTGTTTTGCACTCCTCCTGGTGAGACCCACATGACCGCAATTAGCAGGAGACACCTGAGTGCACATGGTTTTAATCCCTCCTGTTTTTTTTTCCCATTCTGTTTGCTGCAGCTATGGTGAGCGCAATACCTTATCCAGACTTGTGCTGCTTGGGGGCGACCTTCTCCGCCGGCGGTGCTGGCCGGGTTCTGGTGTGGTGTTTTTGGGTCTGGTCCTGTGGCATGGGGGTCGCAGGGCCGTCCCATGGCCCCCGTTCCCTGGCTGTGCACGCCTGCGGGGTTGGTGGCCACTGACTGGCACGGTGTGGACTTAGTGTAGGGACCCATGTGTATCAGATACCGGCACGAGGTACATGGGGCAGTATGGCTTGATCAATTCATACACAAAATTCTGATGTGTTTTATATTTAGCCAAGCGGCACTAGTATCAGCCATAGGTGTGATGTGCAGCACTCTGTTTCTTCCCTGAGCCACATTTTGTTTCTCTCTTTTCTCCGTGTTTTGCACTCCTCCTGGTGAGACCCACATGACCGCAATTAGCAGGAGACACCTGAGTGCACATGGTTTTAATCCCTCCTGTTTTTTTTTCCCATTCTGTTTGCTGCAGCTATGGTGAGCGCAATACCTTATCCAGACTTGTGCTGCTTGGGGGCGACCTTCTCCGCCGGCGGTGCTGGCCGGGTTCTGGTGTGGTGTTTTTGGGTCTGGTCCTGTGGCATGGGGGTCGCAGGGCCGTCCCATGGCCCCCGTTCCCTGGCTGTGCACGCCTGCGGGGTTGGTGGCCACTGACTGGCACGGTGTGGACTTAGTGTAGGGACCCATGTGTATCAGATACCGGCACGAGGTACATGGGGCAGTATGGCTTGATCAATTCATACACAAAATTCTGATGTGTTTTATATTTAGCCAAGCGGCACTAGTATCAGCCATAGGTGTGATGTGCAGCACTCTGTTTCTTCCCTGAGCCACATTTTGTTTCTCTCTTTTCTCCGTGTTTTGCACTCCTCCTGGTGAGACCCACATGACCGCAATTAGCAGGAGACACCTGAGTGCACATGGTTTTAATCCCTCCTGTTTTTTTTTCCCATTCTGTTTGCTGCAGCTATGGTGAGCGCAATACCTTATCCAGACTTGTGCTGCTTGGGGGCGACCTTCTCCGCCGGCGGTGCTGGCCGGGTTCTGGTGTGGTGTTTTTGGGTCTGGTCCTGTGGCATGGGGGTCGCAGGGCCGTCCCATGGCCCCCGTTCCCTGGCTGTGCACGCCTGCGGGGTTGGTGGCCACTGACTGGCACGGTGTGGACTTAGTGTAGGGACCCATGTGTATCAGATACCGGCACGAGGTACATGGGGCAGTATGGCTTGATCAATTCATACACAAAATTCTGATGTGTTTTATATTTAGCCAAGCGGCACTAGTATCAGCCATAGGTGTGATGTGCAGCACTCTGTTTCTTCCCTGAGCCACATTTTGTTTCTCTCTTTTCTCCGTGTTTTGCACTCCTCCTGGTGAGACCCACATGACCGCAATTAGCAGGAGACACCTGAGTGCACATGGTTTTAATCCCTCCTGTTTTTTTTTCCCATTCTGTTTGCTGCAGCTATGGTGAGCGCAATACCTTATCCAGACTTGTGCTGCTTGGGGGCGACCTTCTCCGCCGGCGGTGCTGGCCGGGTTCTGGTGTGGTGTTTTTGGGTCTGGTCCTGTGGCATGGGGGTCGCAGGGCCGTCCCATGGCCCCCGTTCCCTGGCTGTGCACGCCTGCGGGGTTGGTGGCCACTGACTGGCACGGTGTGGACTTAGTGTAGGGACCCATGTGTATCAGATACCGGCACGAGGTACATGGGGCAGTATGGCTTGATCAATTCATACACAAAATTCTGATGTGTTTTATATTTAGCCAAGCGGCACTAGTATCAGCCATAGGTGTGATGTGCAGCACTCTGTTTCTTCCCTGAGCCATACCTTGTACAATAGCTGATCATAGACTGTAAGTGTGACAGAACAGAATCTGCACTAACAGCCTTGGGAGTAGAAGAGCTGAGCTGACTTGGTTGCGTGCTGAGAAGTAGAGTGAGCTGAGAACAGTATAGAAGAGTTTGTGCCGAGAGTTGAGAGTAGTGGAGAGGAGTTTGTGCTGTCCCAACCCAGGGTAGAAATGTGCTCTGCCGGAACTTTAGAAGAAGATGTAGAATACTGAAGAATACTTGAAAGTAGAAGTATACTTGTTCCCGTGTTTCGACCTTTGCTGTCGTGATGCCACCTGTTGCCCTATAGTGTTGGGTGACCCGTCCTATTTGGGTGAGTTACCTGAGTTGAGCAAGGTGGCCAAGTGTACCTGGTTTCACCTGCGCTGTGAGATAGAGTACTTAGGCCTGTAGCAACTTTGCTCTATCCAGATCATGTAATGTCCCCTGTGAGTGGTGGAGAAGAAAGTGTAAAGAGAAAAGGAGAGTAGAGATGGGTGAATAGAAGATTGCTCTCATTGGTGTGCAGATTACAACAAACAATAACCCCTTGTTTACTACAGCTGTGCAATAAACAAGTACTGTGCAATAGACAAGGCCTCTTCCCACACCTGGTTTATATGGGTTTATGCCTAGAAACCGGCAAGCCATGCAAAAATCTGCATATGCTCCGAAGCAGGTATATATTTTTGCGCAGGCAGGGCAGGCCGGCTTTACTATGAAGTGTGTGCCTCAGTAAATCTGCCCAGAAAAATGGGGAGGGAAGGAGCTTTATCTAAGACTTGATAAATCTCTCTCTCTCTCTAACTTGATGAGCCCTACAAGCTCAACTATGTTAGCGGAAATGGGACTACACCTTTAATCCCTTTAAGCTCACGTGCCAAAACAAAGTCTGTAATAACTTACCATTAATCACTTACATTCTGTCGTTCTTATGTAACAGTAGAGCCCCTTCAAGCTCCGGGGCTCAGGTATGACTGTTACTTCTAAAGTAGTGTGGTTGCAGTTTTAAAGGGGTTATCCAGCGCTACAAAAACATGGCCACTTTTCCCCCTCTCTTGTCTCCAGTTCAGGTGTGGTTTGCAATTACGCTCCATTTACTTCAATGGAACTGAGTCCCAAACCCCACCCAATCTGGAGACAAGAGAGGGGGAAAAGTGGCCATGTTTTTGTAGCGCTGGATAACCCCTTTAATGATCACCATGTTATGGAACTGCCAGTTAAGTAATTAACATTCAACAACTCAAGCAACCATAGGCTGTATCCATGTTTTCCCGGACTCTTTAGAGCTGCATCCAACTTCTTTAGCCACCAATAATAAAATGATCGCGCTCGAGCATGCTCGAATTGCATTAATCTCTAATTCCCATATCACTGTTTTGCTGCAGCGCTTTTCATTTATTTGGAGTAATATTACAAACACATTTAGGATGGGAACACACATACCAGATCCACAGCGGATTTCACGGGGCAGCCCACTGATTGGCTGAGCAGGACATCCAGCCGGGAACCCCCGAAGCCGAATCATGGAGCAGGTAATGTATGCTCCGGACAGCGGGGGGTTAAGGGGGCTGTCACTTACATATTCGCAGCGGGATGTAATCTGATTGAAAATGACAGGCAAGGTATCCGTGGTGGATTTCAAAGCAAATTCGCAGCGAGAAATCTGCTGCGGATCCGGTGTGTGGGAGTCACGCGTACAGGATCCGCAGCAGATTTGATGGTGCAGATTTGATGCTGTGTTCAGTTATTTAGATCAAATCTTCTGTGGATCCGCACCATCAAATTCGCTGCAATACAGTACGTGAGAAGTTACCCTTATACTTTATTTGATCTTTTTTCATCCATCCAAAAACTGCATCAACGTGCAAAGTGTGAGCACAGGCTTAAAAGTGTCATGTGTAGTCCACTGCACACAGTCCTTCCTTATCTTTATAGATTTCTGTACTTCTCATTTGTTCTCACATACTAACTCTCACCTAAATCCTTCATCCTTTCTCCTCTCCTATTACAGGACTTCCTAACTTCCCTTCTTTCTCCCATCTCCCTCTCTCCTCCCTATAGGCTCCTTCCCTGCCCCGGCTGTCCCAGCCTACTTTCCTACCAAACTCTGACTCACTTTGTGGACCCTTCTCCTTCCAGCTGTTCTGATTTTGTCCTCGCAGCCCCGGAGCCTGGACAGACGGACAGGACAGGTAATTGTACCACATTCCATATGTTTTATCACATCTCTTTCTAAGCAGCTCTTTACCCTTACATATGGAAAGCACAATGGGCACTGAGTGATCTGACACCACACATATAAACCCTGTAAGCCTTAAATCCTTGTGATCCTTAAACATCTCATATTCAGCCCTTAAAGTTCTAAAGACTTAATCTGCTATAATGCTGACAAGTGTAAATGGATAGACACGTCTGTGGGTTATATGCATACATTTTGCTAGAATTATAAATAACATCAATTTTTTTTTATTCTTTTATTGAATTTCTGCTGATTCTGTCATTTTTAGAGGTATACAAGGGGCCACGTAACCCAGGGAGCATAGGGAACAGTCATCCTGCTGAATTTTGTATCCGCATTACCTCTCTTTTTTGTATTTTATTGTATTGTATTTTTATTGTAATCTGATGTATGTAAAGTTTAGCATTGAATACAAGGTGGGAATTTTTTCAGGATTGACATATGAAATTGTATTCCTTTATGATACAGTACATCTACTGGGGGGAAAAAAAACTGTATACCACATTGTATAGTCCACTCAAGTTCATTTTCCTATACTATTCAGACACCATCCAGATGTTGTTCAGAAAATAAGTTGGCCGTTTATGGGCTCGTTGGATGTTATTTATGGGCACGTTCCCAGTGCATACAGTATATACAGAACACACAGGCGGCTATGAACATCTGACTGTTGGCGTCTTATGATCTTATCATCCCGGCCTAATAATAACCTTGATATCACTAACATATTTCATATGAATGAGACAAGGCCATACACATACAAAGCTTTATCAGGAGACAGAAAATACGCATTGTTAACCATTTCACTGCCGCGTTGGCCACAATAAGAACATGACACACATGAGTACTTTCCCACTGTGTCATAGAAGTCTCCTCTGTGTTCTCTGTTCTGCCTTATCTTCCCTGTATAAATAACTTTTACATTTGTTCATCTGTTTATTATTAATCTCTCCTGCCCTTTCCAACAGACCTTGCTTACTTCTCGATCCAACCACGTCCATTCACTTTCATTGTATTCCTTTTATGCTTAATCACAATAGAATTAGAATTATTTCTAGTGACAACTGTAGAAACCCACTAGAGTATAGACATGCAGGGTAGTCACCCACTGGTGGCACTGCCTGCTGCTTGTGGTTTGATGTTTGTTTTGCTTTTTGTATATACAGTATATTTTTGTTGAAAAACTAATCTGACAAATTAGTTTTCTGTCTTTTGTCAATGATGGTTTCCCGTTCTCCTAATCTGTTTTCTCCGCTCCATTCAGCGTATTGTTCCTAAGTCCTTTTCTTCATCCTCTTAATTCTATATCGTTTTCTATGCGCTGGTAATAGAAGGGTGGATCTGCTTGAAAGAGCCAAAAAATGCTGAAGAAACTGCTGATTATACCAAATTTAGCCTCAGCCTCAAGACGAAAACTGCTACTGAAAGCAGAGAATGAGAAAGTGAGGGTGAGTGAGGGAGTGACTTCAGGACAGAAAGTATTCGGTGGGCAAGAGAACTGGGCTTTGGCAGATCTTGTATATTGATGTAACCCTTTCACTGCTGACGGTTTGGAATGTAACTGCGAGAAATGTCCCGTCCAATTTCGACGCATACGTTCTATCCCGTTTATTGGTTGTTAATGGATGGAAACCATTATCACGTTCTTATTACTCACCAGGTGCCCATTATGAATGGTTTTGGCACACACAAGCTAATGCTGCTAGAATATATAAGAATATGGCTCTGGCGTTATGCCGTAGTATAATAGTAATGTATGTAAAACATAGATATAAAAATATGTAGTATGAACTAGTGATGGGAAATCTAGTTCGTTTTGGTGATTAGTTCACTATGAACTAGTTCACTGAAAAGATTAGTTTAAAAGATTAGTTCATTTAGTTCATTTAGTTCAGTATTTCTCTGGATTCTGCTGAGAAGATATTGAACAGTTCTAGTTCATTACACAGAAGCTGTGGCTCCTAGGATGAGTTATAGTCTGTTAAAATGATCAGATATAGTTAATACATCTGATCATTATATAACAAACTTTTGTTAAAGGGGTACTCTGGAGAAAATAAATTCAAAAGTTATTTATTCAAGTTAGTAATTTCCTTTTTTTTCTTTTTTAAATATTTAAGCCTCCCAGTACTTATCAGCTGCTGTATGTCCCACAGAATGTCATGTTGCATGGAGCTCTGTGTCAGACTGGGAAGATTACATGACTTCATGTGGGGCATACAGCAACTGATAAGTACTGGAAAGCTTACTTTTTTTTAAATGTTTAACTTTCATCATTCTCCAGTTCTCTCACTTGCCAGAGCAATATCAGAAAGCTGAGCTGTGATTGGTTGCTATGGGGGCAAAGAAAATCTTCCTCTAAAACAGCCTGCTGATTCTCCAGCCATATCCTATGAGGAGCTGATAGAGAGAGGCATCATGTGACCTGTGAACTAAATGAACTAGATGAACTGCTGAACAAAATGGTTTGAGAGTGAATCAGGAGAGTCTAGTTCAATGTGATGCATATGACTGAGCCCAGCACTGCCCCCTGTGGTAGTGTAGAGGACTGACTCATAATGAATGTGTATGAGGGAGCTGAGAAGCAGATCAGCAGCCACCATTTTGAGTACAGAACAGGAGCCAGGGGGTAAAGATTTTAGCAAAACTGATCTTCTAGGCTACAGGAGGCTGATCTAATCCCAAAGACAGGTGAGGGACATGAACCACACATAGGAACTTTCTCTCTCTCTCATACACGCATATGGGCTGTGTCTGTCTACTGTGCAATTTCAATGTTATTAATATTATTACTATTATATTTGTATGTGATGTGTGCGTTATAGTGTTTTACTACCTTATTTTACAGCATCAGGAGCTATAGAGCAAGTGTGAGAGCAGGGAGCTTGTTCCTGGAGCTGGATGAGGGATCACTGGCTCCTCCCACTTTCTGTTTAGTTCATAATGAACTAATCTCTGTCAGGATGGTGAACTAGATGAACTAGTTCACTCTGAAGATTAGTTCATTTTGAACTAATCACTCACGAACTACCCATCATTAGTATGAACCCTTTGTGATGTCAATAAACATAACCAAGACCAGAACTTTATATTGGTGTTCAGCAGATACTTCTGCCTGGTAAAAGTGAGAAAATTTCCCCCTAAAATTTTCCTTCCACAATTCTGTAGCCAGTAGGAGTCAATGTTGGAGATTTGGTTTTGTCCATTTAATTATTATTGGGTAAATAATTTGTCCCGATCATGAATGGTCTGTAAATGGAGATGAGCGAACCGGGTTCGGGTTCGAGTCCATCCGAACCCGAATGTTCGGCATATGATTAGCGGTGGCTGCTGAACTTGGATAAAGCCCTAAGGTTGTCTGGAAAACGTGGATACAGCCAATGACTATATCCATGATTTTCACATAGCCTTAAAGCTTTATCCAAGTTCAGCAGCCACCGCTAATCAAATGCCGAAAGTTCGGGTTCGGATCGACTCGGGCATGCTCCAGGTTCTCTCATCTCTATCTGTGAAGAAGGACTCAGGTGTAACACTGGGTTTTCCTTCCTGGCCAATAGAGATGAGGGAATTTTGAGTATGCTCAGGTTCATCTGAAGCCAGGCGTGCAACATTTGATTAAGTGTGGCTGAAGAAGTTGGATGCAGCTCAAGGGAGTCCTGGAAAACATGGATAAAGCCAATAGCCTTTGGGCCGCATCTAACTTTTGGATGAACCCAAATGTGCTCGAGGTTCGCTCATCTCTACTGGCCACTTGAAACTGTTCACTTTGCAAGACCCTTACTCCCGACCCCCTTCAGTTCTGATTGTAAAATTCTAGGCCTGACCTGAACCACAAGTGGCCATTGTTTAACCCACAGATTAGCACAGTATGAATTTGTCATTATTGTGAGTTATATAATTCAATGAACATTCATGAGTGATCTTTGATTGATTGATTGATTGATTGATTAATTGCCATGAACAAGAAAAACCTTACTATACGACAATCAGCAACAACGGCCGTACTTTGTACGCCAAGAGACTCTGCATATTCTTCTATGGGATCCTGGCCGGAGCGCGTACACATAGTATACGCTCCGTCCGGGATCCCTAGCAGCGCCGCAAAGAACTGACATGTCAGTTTTTCTGCGGCCTTAGAAAACCCTGTCAGTTCCCACTATGAAGCGAGCAGCTCCGGCCGCTTGCTTCATAGTGTGCTAGGGGAGTTCTGATGCGGGCGCCTACTGATGCACTCGCATCAGAACTCTGCAGCAGGAAGGATCATCCGGACAGTACTGCAGTATCGGCCAGGCTGATATTTGCAGAGATCGGCCGTTCTGTGACCCGGTCTGTTCCGGTGTGTGAACATGGCCTAATACTGCATTAGTTGGGATAAGAGTTAACTCTGATCCCTGCATTTAATCCCCTAGATGCCACAGTCAATAACTACTATGGCATCTAGGTGGTTACACTGGTTAGACAGAGATAAGGGACTGATGGGTTGGCATGTCGACCTACATCTGCCAAGTATATCAGAGAAATTAGATTATTAAACAGTAAAGTCTCATAGTGAAAGAAAAAAATAATTGTGGAAAAGTAGTAAAAGAAAAAGCAACTGTGAGGCTGAGGGAGGCCTATACATATATATATATATATATATATATATATATATATTATAATAATAATAATAATAATAATAATAATAAAAAAATTATTTGTATAGCGCCAACAGATTCCGCAGCGCATATATATATATATATATATATATATAATTTTCCATTTGTTATACATTGTCTGGCTATTCCTCCCCTGGGGTCCTTTATAAAAAGTGGAGAATCTCACTTATCCCAACTTTAGTACTTTACTTATAAATGTAACACAGTACTTCTTGTTATGCTTGGTCTCTAGTACATGCGCTTCCGTTTGATTGTCACATCTACCATTTTTTCCATATTGACTCTACATGCCAGACTGTCAGTATGATTAGTTGGTGCCTTAGGTCATGTTCTGTATTGAAATATCTATGAAAATGTGTGTGATAACGCCATAGTTTACATTGTGAAGTATGACACAGAGTTCTTTTAGTGTGGATCTGAAGTCTGCATTGTGGAAAATAAATAAGTGATTTATTATTTACTGATGTGTTTCCATAAGTATTCTGTGCTGAACACATGTGGGATAGCTAGTGTGCAGATTAGCCACAATTAAATGGGCTAATTTGTTTCCAACACCAAAAAAAATGTTAAAAAAATAAATACATAAAAATAAATTATATATATAATCACCATAAAATTATATATATATATATATATATATATATATATATATATATATATATATATATATATATATAATCACCATGTTGCCACTGTGGACAGGGCCTTATACATTGTGAGGATCACAAATAGTTAATAAAGCAACCAGTGAGCAAAGTACAAATGTGAATCTAGAACAAACCTTGCAGCAACAATATTTGGCAATATATAACAGTATTAAGTACACAGTGAACTTTTAAAAGTGTTTTTGCTATGACATTTATGTGTGACCCCCATAAGAGTTGTATATAGAAAGTAAGGTTATGTCTAAGATGTACTAAGAGGCGTACGGCTCTGAGTAAAGCAGGCCAGCCCTGCGCAGGCATTGTGGTACTCAGGAGCAGGTATAGATTTGTATCATGATTTACACCTGCGAGCAATGCCTTCTCCCTGCCTTGCCACACTCCCCCCCCCCCCCCCCGCCCCACTGCCTGTCCCTGCTTGCCCATTTTTTGCACATGTTTTGGGCACAGTTGAATAGGAAGAAGACCCTATACTTACCTTCCTTGCTCTGCTGGCTGCTGTCATCATGGTATATTCCTTTACTGTAAATCACTTCCTTCTGTCAGTGTCAAAACATGGACCAATCGGTGGCTGAGGCGGGATAACGTTGTGGCCACTGATTTGCTAAGCAGGATGGTCCTTGATCTGATACAAGGAAGTGCTTCGCAGTGAGGATCGACACAGCGACAGCAGCGGTAGCAGAGGAGTGAAGAAGGTAAGTATGAGGGAATACCCCTTTAAAATAATTTTTTTTGTTTTGATTTAGAGACATGGACGTTCACCAATTAAAATAGAAAACCCACCTTGAAAACACAGTGTAAATAAAACCTATGAGCGAAAAATATTAAGTTATTCTCATACATAAAATATTTAGAATCACTTTTTAGAGAGAACTAGTCATCACTCTCATGCTGCCTGAATCCTTAAGTCATTGCGATGGTCCCCAGTGGCTTCTCCCCTTCCCACCTCGATAGATCTCTCCCGATATAGGTAAAGAAGGAGGTTTATCGATTATGGCTGGTGGGACAGACAGAAGCCACTGGGAACCAGCCCAATGACTCTTGGTCCAGACAGTATGAGTAAAGTGATGACTAGTTCCCTTTAAAAACTAAAATTGGCGCAATGTTGCCCATTGAACAGGAAATTCCTGTTGGTTTGGCATCAGTTCCCTTACCAATGGGTGATATGAATTTGAAATATGCATTAGACTTTGATCGACATTGAAAGAAAAAAAATGTAGGAACCAGCCCAAAAGTTACCCCACTATCCTTCCACCCTTTTCTTACCTAATGACAACACTGTCTCTATGGCTAATGTGCCTCTTTAATTTATTTTGACCCCGCACATAGCTACCATATAAAATATAATATAATATAAAAAAAAAAAAAAACAATACAATAGCAATATACAATCTATGTCATGACAGCTGGGGGTCAAAAGCAAAGTACATAGCTCCACAACATCAGGGGAGGGACAATCCAAGGCCCATCGGCTGCCAAGACAAGTCTCCAGCCAGTATATCTACGATGAAAACCAGTAGCGGTAGCTCAATTTGTAAACTGTAGTTTCTTTGCAGTCATACAACATAATATATCTAACTCCAGCTCACAGACAAAATATATTGCGCTTTGCATGGAGCGTCAGATGAAATATTGGGCCACATATATCAAATTAAAGATGGGTCCAGCTGGATCTGTAAGATTTATGGCAGAATCAACAAGCTATTGATACCTGTTTTACCACACTATAATACACAAAGCTGAAGAGCTCCGACTGTATTCATAGCAATTCATGTCTAAAATATTGATATATTCATCCAAAACCAGTCAGGCTGAGGAGCCCCTGTGGACAGATTTCCAATAAGTGAAGGACGCCGGGCAAGTAACACAGTCATGAACTATTATGTGGAAAGTCTTACCCACTGTTTATGATAAATCTCTTCTCCATTTCAGGCAGTAGCACTGACTCCAAATGGATTTATCTCTGTGCTAATAAGATTGTTTGATGTCTCGAATTATGGCCCATTGTTGGCATTTTTTTTTTTGCATAAAAGATTCATTAGTATTAAATAGAGATGAGCGCAACTCGAGCATACTTGCTCGGGATTTGAATACCGGTGGCTGAAGAAGTTGGATGTAGCCCTAGGGAGGTCAAATGCTAAACGATCAGACTCAAGCATGCTCTAGTCATCAGTTTTTGTAGGGTGGTAGGAATAGGTAAAGCACTAGAGATGAGTGAGCATGCTCTATCGAGTATAGTATTCGATCAAGTATTGGGCTACTCGAAAGTACTCGATACTCGAGCTAGTAGTGTATCCTGCTCAGGTGGTTGTGTAGAAAAATCTTGTGTAAGGCTGCTGAGCATAATGCATTTTCACAGCCTTAATAAAATATACATGTTACCGTCGAACCTTCCGGATCAACGGAGAGATCCTCTGCTAATACGGAAGGTCGGGTCTCTATGGACAGGGAGACACAATCAGACAATAATGTATTATCATCTGACTGCATCTCTGTATACTTGGAGACCCGACCTTCCGGATAAGCAGAGAATTTCTCTGTTGATCTGGAAGGTCAAATTGTGTCATACACACAAAGAACATATACTTACCAGAATGGCCGTCTTGCTGTCTTCATTATTACAGCTCAGTCCTGAGGGAGGACTGCAGTCGCTGATTGGCTAAGCAGACTTCACTCAGTCATTCAGTGGCTGCCGCGGTGTGTCCCGTCACAGCTGCTGATTGGGTGTGCAGCAATAGTGGAAGACAGTTGGAAGACCGGAGTGGTAAGTATCACTTTGGGTTAAATTAACCCCTTAGGGGGTAGACTGTGACTTTCAGATTAACCAGGTACCTTCCGCTCTGCCATGCAAGGACACCGAGTTAAATATTTAAGTTCCTCATTAACTTCACAGGGGCTTGAGTACTCGAGTAATGAAAAATACTCAACTTGAGTAATGAGCATATGGGTATTTTGGTGCTCGCTAATTTCTATAAAGCACTTATTATCACTAGAAGTTGTTTTTGGTTAGAAATAGTTTTGTAAATGGCTGAAATTCAAATTCAGTTTGATCCTATTAAAAATTTTACAAAACTCAATTTTAAGTCCGGTAATAGGAAATTTAGAGTTAAGGAGGTTCTCTGATTCAATTTGAATAATAACTACCACTTTCTAGAGCTTTAATATAATAAACTGCATGTACTCACTTAGCCTGATCCAACACCGATGGTCTAATCGGCCCTGCTTCCTGTGTTACTCATCTCAACTCTGTTCTGTTCTTCAGTATTTTAGCCAGAATGGAGAGTAATGGCAAAGAGTTAATCTCTCTAGATACTAAATTCACAACCTGTGATAAATGTTCACACCATGCAAGTCTCTGGGGAGACTTTCTTTATGCAGGTGCAGCACATAGTGTTATCATAGCCTTGGGGATACTTAAATGTATTTGAGTAATGTATTTAAGTAAGTGGTACGTGGCAAAACACTTATAAATGCTGCTTTAAAGGACCCAGCATGTCTAGGCAGCCCATTGTTTTCCATAGGGACTATGTAATGCTATATTTGGCCTCAGGTGGCGCTAGAGGCAACGTGAACACTTGTTGACAGATTATAACGGTATGCTGTAGGACCGTCAGGATTCTCCTAACAGAAAGTGATTGTCCTTAGAGGAAAATTAATTTGTAACCTTTCCATATAATAGATGATAACAGTATGATCACTGGGGGGCTGATCACTAACAGCCACACCAATCACAAGAACAGGGCTGACAAGTGTATACGGCTAAGCCAAATACAATGCTCGGCTTTCTTCATGAGTCGCGTACACAGAGAACAGAATGTTAGTGCAAACATTTAACTGCTGCTCCATGCAGACAGGGTTAAAGTTGGCCAAACCCATCAATTACTGTGGGATCAGCTGGTCATCTAATGTGTATGGGGGCCAAACAATTCTCTACAACTCTCAACGTCAGAAGAGAAAATTGTCCGGCATGTCAGATTTGTTCTTGGGACATGGATCAACATTAGAGCTGTCTGGGACAGTGGCTTTATCTCTAAACCTTATTTAGAACACAAAACTTGGCCAAGCTGACCATGCATATCCTTGGGAAATTGGTCATAGCTACTAGTGTAAAATATAAAATGTATGGCCAGTTACCTGGAAAGCAACAATTCTGCATAAAACTAATTTAAAGGGGTACTCTGAAGAGAGAAAAAAAAGTTTTCAAATCAAAAGTTATACAAGTTTGTAAATGACTTTTAAAGGGAATCTGTAAGCACCTGGGCTTGTCCTGAGGTACTAGTAGTGTAGTGTTGGTGAGTGTCCCCTGTTGTGTTACCTTTGTTTTGGCCATCAGTGTTGTAGATTTGTCACAATCTTACCCAACACATTGGATCCAAGTGTCAAAGAGAAGTAGTGGAGAGGCATTTGTGCCCAACTTTGACAAGCCTAACCATTACTTTCTCTTCCCTGTTTGCGTGCATATTTTCTTTCAGCCCGGTCTCCTGGTTCCTTCTGACATCATCTCCTGGTGTGCATGCGCCGTTGCTGCCAAGAGACAAGTCTGCGCACTCCTGTGCCTGGAATCATGCATGCGCCATAGTGGGGAGGAGGGCCTGAAGCAAAGGAGGCCAGAGGATGATGTCAGAAGATGATGTCAGAGCAAGAAGATGATGTCAGAAGGAAGCAGGAGGCCGGGCCGAAAGAAATATGCATGCAAACATCGAGGAGAGAGTAGTGGTGAGGCGTCCCAAAGTGCAGCACAAACGCCTCTCCATTACTCCTCTTTGACACTTGGATCCAATGTGTTGGGCAAGATTGTGACAAATGTACAGCATTGGTGGCTAAAACAAAGGTAACAGACACAACAGGGGACACACACCAAAACTACACTGACAGCACCTCAGGGCAAGCCCAGGTGCTGACAGATTCCATTTAAGCTGCTGTATGTCATGCAGTAGTGTATTCTTTCCAGTCTGACACAGTGCTCTCTGCTGCCACCTCTGTTAGTGACAGGAACTGTCCAGAGCAGGAGAGGTTTTCTGTGGGGATTCTCTAATGCTCTGGACAGTTCCTGTTAGTAACAGTGGTGGCAGCAGAGAGCAATGTGAGATTTTTGAATATAAGCCATTTATAACCCTGTTAAACAATTATGTCCCTCTGGAGTACCCCTTAATATATGGAAAATCCTGCTGTTCAATTAACATTTTAAAGTTCTAAATCCTTAACTGTTGATCTCTGTTCTGAGTTAGGATGGGGTGGGGTGGGGGGGTGCTGCTCCAGTCAATGAGTTGGACCATTTATGGGTGTACTGTATCAGCTAGAAGACCGGATATTGACTTCAAAGAGTTCCATTTCTAGTCTTTTTAAGGTTCAATGGTCGTCGTGTTTGATATTTAACACAATACAGCTCACTGTCTGGTGGCCATGATTATACTCGTTCCGTGCTTGCTTTGGAATACATTTTACGTAAATGCAATCGCTTTCCACGTGTCATCATTTTTCCTGACAAGTCTTTAGTAAATTACAGAACCCCACTGAAGGACGTGGACATTTTTCTTAAAGATTCGAAGGAAGGAAGTCACATTAGGTTCTAAGAATTTCACTGGGGCCAGAAGGAGCACAGGAAAACCAATGTAAACTTCCCCCTATTAACAGAGCATCGAGAGGGAAGAAAGAAGACAATGGGATCCTGGAGGGGAAGGGCGAGGGCACCAGTACATTGGAGAATGAGAACACAGGCTGTTTCCACCTGTGCCAATAGCCATATAAACAAGCGAATGATATTACAAGTGCCTTTAATTCTGGAGATGATCCAATTCCAGGACAAATGAGAAGTAATGAGCAGAATTTATCAATGCCCTCTGTTTCCAGGAGGTAGAGAACTGACAGCTTTATCAGAAGAAGTACAATGGGACTTTTCAACAGAGGATAGTTTGTGCATGGATAAACAGAGAACGAGGGAAGCAGAACCAGATCTCAAAGATACGTCCATGTGCAGGCACTGGTGGCTTCACCAGCCAAAGTAATAGGCAGAGAGAAAGGGACCCAGATACCTGATATTAGCAGTGATCAGACTATGAGAGATATCTATGCATAGACATGCCGAGTATAACATATATATATATATATATATATATATATATATATATATATATATATATCCTGTTTCCTGGAAAATAAGACAGTGTCTGATATCAATTTTTGCTCCCAAAGATGCCATATGTCTTATTTTCAGGGTACATCTTATTTTCCCACAAAGAATTCATACTCCCCTCCCTGTCCTGACTCTCCCCTCACTGTCCCATCAGTCCTGTCCCTCCCCTCACTGTCCCATCAGTCCTGTCCCTCCCCTCACTGTCCCATCAGTCCTGACTCTCCCCTCACTGTCCCATCAGTCCTGTCCCTCCCCTCACTGTCCCATCAGTCCTGTCTCTCCCCTCACTGTCCCATCAGTCCTAACTCTCCCCTCACTGTCCCATCAGTCCTGTCTCTCCCCTCACTGCCCCATCAGTCCTGTCTCTCCCCTCACTGTCCCATCAGTCCTGTCCCTCCCCTCACTGTCCCATCAGTCCTGTCCCTCCCCTCACTGTCCCATCAGTCCTGTCCCTCCCCTCACTGTCCCATCAGTCCTGTCCCTCCCCTCACTGTCCCATCAGTCCTGTCCCTCCCCTCACTGTCCCATCAGTCCTGTCCCTCCCCTCACTGTCCCATCAGTCCTGTCCCTCCCCTCACTGTCCCATCAGTCCTGTCCCTCCCCTTACTGTCCCATCAGTCCTGTCCCTCCCCTCACTGTCCCATCAGTCCTGTCCCTCCCCTTACTGCCCCATCAGTCCTGTGTCCCCCCTCACTGTCCCATCAGTCCTGTCCCTCCCCTCACTGTCCCATCAGTCCTGTCCCTCCCCTCACTGTCCCATCAGTCCTGTCCCTCCCCTCACTGTCCCATCAGTCCTGTCCCTCCCCTCACTGTCCCATCAGTCCTGTCTCTCCCCCCTCACTGTCCCATCAGTCCTGTCTCTCCCCTCACTGTCCCATCAGTCCTGTCTCTCCTCTCACTGTCCCATCAGTCCTGTCCCTCCCCTCACTGTCCCATCAGTCCTGTCTCTCCCCTCACTGTCCCATCAGTCCTGTCTCTCCCCTCACTGTCCCATCAGTCCTGTCCCTCCCCTCACTGTCCCATCAGTCCTGTCCCTCCCCTCACTGTCCCATCAGTCCTGTCCCTCCCCTCACTGTCCCATCAGTCCTGTCTCTCCCCTCACTGTCCCATCAGTCCTGTCTCTCCCCTCACTGTCCCATCAGTCCTAATTCTCCCCTCACTGTCCCATCAGTCCTGTCTCTCCCCTCACTGTCCCATCAGTCCTGTCTCTCCCCTCACTGTCCCATCAGTCCTGTCTCTCCCCTCACTGTCTGGTCCCCCTCAGGATTGGTCCATGTACCTCTGACACGTCCCGGTAACAACATTGTGGTGCAGAGACAAGTTTTAGACCACGGTGGTCGCAGACCTCTAGGTGGAGACAGCGGGATGGCTGTAGCTACCAACACCCCCACACTGTGCATCCCCAGCATGCCTCCCTGCCTCTTCATTTAGTGGCGCATAGATGTTATCACACTGGTGGCCTGCATCCTCCCCTCATAGGGCACCCCCTCTTCCCCCTCACAAGGTACACCTTATAGGTGTCATCTCGCTGGGTTGCAGGACATGACCTCAGGTGTGTGGTAAGACGTGGGGGCCAAAGACCAGTGGTATTCCTGCAGCATCAACGGTGAAGTACCACAAGGGGCTGGTGGTGGAAGGTGGCAGAGGGTAGCGGCATGGTGGCGGCAGGGGGTCTTATTTTTTGGGGGATGTCTTATTTTAGGGGAATGCCTTATTTTCGGGAATTCCCTTTTTTAGGGGATGCCTTATTTTGGGGGGATGCCTTATTTTAAACTGCCATATAAATCCTCCACTATGCCTTATTTTCTGAGGATGTCTTATTTTCGGGGGAAACACCATTCCATCTAACACCATTCCATCCAAAGTCTACTGAATAGCTGAGAGCAGCATACTATAATACACTTTGAATGCCTTGACTGCGACAAGAGGCAAACAGGGGATGCAGGACCTCCATTATAGCAATTGATGGAGATTTCAGTGGTTGGAGCCTCACTAATATTGTAGTTATAACCCAAGCGTGCTCGAGGTCTGCTCATCTTTAATGAGGCACTATGGCCCTGGCCCAGCTACTAAGTGTGTTGTACAGAAGAGACAGGAGCCCCTGCTCCTTGTTTTCTGCCCGCTACCGGCGTTATTACACGTGCCGGGTAAGAGCGGAGGGGGGCATCGTTTGGAGCTGTGGGAGAGGCTCCCTGAAAGATCTTTTGATCATCTGGGGAGCCTATAGAAGATAGCACCCATAGGGGTCTGCTGCCGCCGCTCCTGTTCCGCGGAGCCACAGCCAGGAAACTGTTGTCATCACTGTAGTTTTTCCAACATGCTGAAAAAAAAGGATCAGCCGATATTGTGCACGTTGGCTGATCTGTGCCCTTTAACACTAGCTATTACATCAAGTGATTATCAGCCACATATGACAGTGTTGTATTATTTCACTATATATATATATATATATTTTTACATATATATATATATATATATATATATATATATATATATATATATATATAGGTCAAGAATGCTTTCCAAGTATCCCTCGTAAAAATATGAGAAGGTAATACTGAGGATAGCGGGTTACTCATGGAAGAGTCAGAATTTCTCATTTAGATATTTTCACATACAAGGCCACCATAGCGGTGTGAGCGGCTTCATCCTACAAGTACTGTGCAGAGATGATATTGCATTACCTATGTACAGACAAGCATATGGTATTTAATGATATACTGAACCCAAAAGTATTTGGACATTAAAATCTTGCCGTTCCTTAGTTACATAGTGTAATATTTCAGCCTAATATTGAGAATTACTTAGTGTAAACAAAATACACAATAAGCTTTATAAGAACATATTAAAAACCATTTTTATGCAAGATCAGGATATCTCTGGCCATCAATATTAGATGATGGCGGAAGGGGCAACTCTCGGCAGCCCTTGCCAGTCAGCTTTTTGAAGGGACCATACATGCATGGGCCTTGTTATTGTTTACAAGGGAGTATATACCAGTACACGTTACTCTTAGTAGGGGTTCTGCATGTTATTGCAGCCTTGTTCCATTCACCTCCTAAAGGCCATAAGTACTTACAACCCCCCCCCCCCCCCATTAAATTAAATGGTCACTGATGATGAGAGTTGCCGCCATCAGATCCACACTATCCCTGAAAGGTTATTCACAGTTTTCATCTCTTCTTACAGCAGGATTTCGGTCCTTAGTTTAACTCCTTCCTTGCCGTCATGCTGCTCTGCCTTTCATTTCTGCTTACATAGAACTGTGCAGCACCAATGCGTCAGTAACCCCTTCTCCCCCATATGCCCTCTATAAAAGTATACTATAAATCATCCCCAGCACAGTTCCATCCTGTTCTGTCCAGTGAACTTTACTAGCGCTATGTCAAAGCATAGCAATAAGGAACAGATTCAGGGCTGTGATTGGCCAGATAAGTAAGGAAAAGGAAATAACTTTACATGTACAGTACTACTGGCAAACAGTCCATTGCAGGTCTCGTCTTATGAAATATGTATGTATGGGTGCATATTACCAAACAATTGTTCTATACCTATTTATTCTTTATTTATTTTCCTTAATAAGCATATTTCACTTAAAGGGGTACTATGGAGAAAAATGTTTCAAATCTACTGGTGTCAAAAAGTTATACAGATTTGTAAATTATTTCTATTTAGAAAAAAACTCAAGCCTTCCTGTACTTATAAGCTGCTATATGTCCTGCAGGAAATGGTGTATTTATTTTAATCTGACATAGTGCCACATTTGTCCATGTCGGGAACTGCCTAAAGCAAGAGAGGTTTTTTTGGGGGGCGATTTGCTACTGCTCCGGACAGTTCCTGACATGAACAGAGGTGGCAGCAGAGAGCACAGTTTCAGACTAGAAGAATCTACCACTTCCTGTAGTACATAAAGCAGCTGATTAGTACTCCTCTCTTATTCACTGCTTATTATCGGGAAATCTCGAATAGTTTACATCAGTCGAGCCCTGTGTAACCTATGGAGAGGGGAGGAGGGAGATTAGTCGGGGGCAGAGAGCAGAGAACAAAGGATTACACACTGGGAGCTGTGTGAAAGCCAGTATTCAGAGGTCAAAGAGGTCAGTACTGACTTCCGAGGAGATAGCCTGGTGATGTAGCTGTAAATTAACTCTTTATTGTCCTGTTTTGGTGCCTCATCTCCCTAAACCCCTCCCCTCTCCATAAAAGAGCCATGAAGACAGAGGAGAGCTAAAATCACCTGTATTTTAATTTCTGCAAAAAAGTTTAACCCTTTCCCGCACGAGGACGTAACTATATCTATGCAGCATAGATCTTTATGAGAGATCAGAGTGCTTATGCTAGAAGTCCCCCAGGGTGGCCTCTAGAATATTTATAAAAAAAAATAAGTTACGAATAAAAAAAACCCTCCCCTAATAAAAGTCAGAATCACCCCCCTTTTCCCCTGTTATCAATAAAAATAAATAAATAAACATGTTTGGTATCGCCGCGCGCGTAATCGCCTGAACTATTAATTAATCACATTCCTGATCTCACACGGTAAACGGCGTCAGCGCAAAAAAATTGCAAAGTGCAAAAGTGTGCATTTTTGGTTGCATCAAATCCAGAAAAATTGTAAAAAAAAAGCGATCAAAAAGTCGTATATGCTGAATCAAGGTACCGATAGAAAGAACACATCATGGCGCAAAAAATGACACCTCACACAGCCCCATAGACCAAAGGATAAAAGCGCTATAAGCTTGGGAATGGAGCGGTTTTAAGGAACATATATTTGTTAACAATGGTTTGAATTTTTTACAGGCCATCAGATACAATAAAAGTTATACATGTTACATATCGTTGTAATCGTAACGACTTGAGGAACATATGTAACAACTCAGTTTTTCCATAGGACACACGTTGTAAAAACGAAGCCCCTCCCCCAAAGAAAAAGAATTGTGGCTTTTTTTTTCAATTTCACAGCGCATATAATTTTTTTCTGGTTTTACAGCATATTTTATGCAAAAATTCAGCCTGTCATTGCGAAGTACAATTAGTGACGCAAACAATAAGGGCTCATGTGGGTCTCTAGGTGTAAAAATGCAACTGCTATGGCCTTTTAAGCACAATAAGGAAAAAACGAAAACGCAAAAACAAAAATTAGCCCGGTCCTGAAGGGGTTAAACAACAGTGACACTTTAAGTTTATTTAAACAAAAATTCAACGGAGTACCCCTTTAAGTACCTTAACCTATGAGTACCCGTTAATTCTCTTTACCTATGAGTACCTCTTTAGGTTTTTATTACCTATGAGAACATATGGCCCAGTATATCCAGTGTGTATAACTTATTGATAACCTAACCCCAGAGGTGACACAGGTCAGGGCCTGAACAGTAGCTGATGTGGAATGCCATTTGATAAGTGTGTGTGTGTACTGAGGCGTTGATAACAGAACAAAGGTAACTTGTGTGGTGCGGATTCCCTCAAGGCTGCAACCGTGATGGGTGTAGAGTAGTCTTTAGAGGATGGCGGAAGGTTCATGTGAGAATGAGAAAGACTCATATCATTAATATTTCATGTCCGCTTCTTATCTCACTGATCCAGGCTACAGATTTATCACAAGTCTCACCAGACAGGATGTTTCCTTTGGGTATTCAGGAAGTTGTTGTTTGTTTTTTATGTTCTTCTCACTTGAAGGTTAGTCATTGCTTTTGCTGATGGGATGGATATTTAAAAAAAAAAAAATCCACATGTGCCTCCCAGTCCTGAAGAGCCACCGAGTGACTGTTATACTGATGTCTATATTGTGTCTTGTGCCGCAATGGTTTATTTCGTGTCGCCTAAGACATGCAGCTCCGTAATAGAGTCATTAATTTCCCAAATTACAATTTATGGCAGATGTATCATAGCTGCAGGAATGGGAGTCGGCAGCATTAGGAAGCCTCCATGTGCTTGGACTTTCTTACTTATTATCTCACATTGCACATTCTACAGCGGAACGTAATGTGATTTTCCTATATAACAATCCCTTTAGTTTATTTGAGACTTGCAAATGGCATTCTGTAGCCGAATATTATTTGTCTGTGGCATCAGATAACGTCCAAAGGAAATCCAAAATTGTCTCAACCAATTCTGTTATTTCCAGTAATAACTATAGACATTATACAGATAACCGAAGCCAAAAAGACAGATGCCGGGCTTCATTTAAAAAGCCTTTCCCCTAAATAACAACTTCTGAAAATGAACTTTTTTAGACTTCCCAACCACAGACAGCTATGGCAAGTCTACGAAACGTACTTATAAGAAGAATGAATGGGGGTCACAGCCATTCCGTGCATGGTCCTTATATACGGACAATGTGCTATGGACCGGGCCTCAGAACACAGAGCTTCATCATTTATTATGGTGCTGTGAGCTCTGAAACTTTTTTAATCTTTGCACTACAGTAGTATGTAGATTTAGGCTATGTTCACGCACTGTAATACAACGGCCGTTGTATTTGCACGTTCCTGCGGCTGATATCGTCTGCAGGAAGGTTACTGAATTGGCTGGGTACTGCTTAATGTAGTGTTAAACTAGGCTAAGGCTACGTTCACACAACGTCAAAAATAGAGAAAAGGCGTCCTACTTTGATATTTAAAAAAACATCCGTTTTTGCAGTGATTTAACTGACTGCAATGGCAATACATTGAAGTCCATGGGAAGACGGACGTCCAATGCACACAATGTATTGAATAACAGACGTTTTTACCGGGGACATAAAAATAATGAGCATGATCATTATATTCGGACGTCTTTTGCAAACAGCAGACGTTTCTTATTAGTAGTTCACACACAGTTGTTATTTTGTCACCGTTCTTTCTCTGTTTTTACTATTAAACCCAATGGACTTTTCAATTAAGCCGCACCCAAAGGCCAATTAGTGACCCCAAACTAAAATAATGTGCAAACAACAGTCATTGCACTAAGGGGAGGCCAGACAGCTACTGTCAATACTTGACTCGCAGGATTGTTGGATTGTTTATGTGCACCTTTGTTTCCATCCTTTTTCAGCCGCACAATCCCTATTACACAGGGCAATTTGTTAATGATGAAGAATTTTTTGACCTGTCAAAACAATGGGATCAGCCAACGAATGAGTGTTTGCCTGTTTATTGGCTGGTCTCTGGGCCTATTACACTGGGCGATATCAACCCAGTTGGCCAATCATCTCCCTATATAATTGGACCCCTACAATTTCCCCGAGATGGTAAGGCCATCAAATACTTGAATTAGTCTGTTCTCTAAATAGGTGAGTAGAAATTGTACCCCCACTTATTAGACTTTTATGGAAAATTCTATGAAAACAGTCAGAAATTCTCTTTATTATTCTATTAGGTAATATAAGAAGTATTTTCAGTACAGAAGTGATACCGGATTTCAATTCTTACAGTGGTCATAGGGCTGTCACTAATATAAACCATGTAATTTTACACTGCATAATAATAAAGAATATCTCTCCATCATTCGAGGTCTATAGAGGCTTCTGCTTCTATAACTTTAAGGCTATGTTCACACTGCGTACGATTCCGTCCGCAGTTCTTACGCCGCCGTACATGTGCGGCTGAAGCTACACGAACATACGCCCGTAGTACAGTTATGATATGATATATATACAGGTCATTTACTTTGAAATCTTCGCCCAGCCCAATACAACTCACAGAACCTTTTGGATCGAAAAATCAAGTTCAATTTGACTGAAATAAGTACTCCGTATGTAAACCGCATGGAAATCCACGGCCATGAGTTCGAACATTTCCGTCCTCAAACAATGGTCTTGTTCATTTTTCACGGCGGCGTATACGATCCGGTTGTAAGTTCATACGTAGTGTGCATTGTGCGGGAGTATATCGTATACTTTCAAGTGAACGCATCAACCTCAAAACTACGTGCGTATATTCGCGGTTCGCACTACGGCCGGAAAGATACGTAGTGTGAACATAGCCTTAAAGTAGTAGTCATAAAGTTGTGACCCAGCACTTTTAACTCACATAGGAGACTAAGGTTAGGCAGAAATTGCTGTAAAAGACACAAGGACAAGCCGGAGGCTTCAGTTTCTACCTAATTCTTTGATTTGTGGATAGAAGCTCTTACAGAGGTGTCGGCACCGAAACAAACTTTCCCTTTAGGAATAAACACATTCTGCTACCAGTGAAAAACAGTATTTCTTACATTCGAGGACATTAGCCATTTATATACTGCAATGTACTGAAGCCGCATACTAATAGGTTCTATCTGTAGCTGTGGTCCGGTTCAGGGCAGGTATGCTGTCTATGCCCATGGGCATCTGGCCATTTACAAAAGGTGAGGACCATAGAAGGAAACCGAATTGCTTATCATGTAGGAACCTCAAAAGGCGAGGACTGTAACTCCTTTAGGCGTCATTTCTGCTTAGTGTACACCATGGCATAAGTGTATTCAGTTTTCCTCGGCTCTTTATGTCCAGTCAGTGGAATGCTCTGCTTATTTGTCACAAGACATTTTAGGAAACCTCCATAATACCAGCTTTGTCTAAGTTTCTCAACAAGTGAAGAGGGTCATTTTAGCAAAGGGTACATTACTCTAGACTACTTTTTTTTTTTTCAGCCATTGGAAATACAGAACAGTTTTTTGTCTGTTTTTTTCTTCTGAGATCTTAAAATAATCATGTATATTTTCTTGTACTTGTGCTTTTACCTTTAGTATGAAAAAGTGATTTGTATAATTATTAATAGAATAGTCTGGGCAAAATTCACACATAGGGGGACATTTATTAAGACAGACAGTCTTAAATTACGCCCTGTCGTTTTTCTCCGGCCAAATTCACTGAATCTGAATCTGGCCAGCCATGCCCCTGAACCTGTACATGGTGTACTCAATGTTCCAGGAGGTGTAGATTTGAATCTTTATGAGGGGAAGGAGGCCACGCGTCCCCCCACCTTGCTGGGCCTTTTTTTTACATATTCATGTTTCCCAGGTAGCAATGCACCTAGGATTTCACTGCATTGAGCGCTTTAAGCAGAAGCCGGCAGTGTTATCTGTGGCTGGTCTCCCTGAGATCAGTGATCTGTTTCTCTTATGGCTCTACTAGGCATTGCTTCCACCTAGCCAGAATCCTGCTCAGCACTGATGAGGGGCAACACCCTGAAACAGCTGTATGTGGATGCATACCTGGCCTTGGTTTTTCCCTTGTCATTACATTGACTTATAGGGCCACTTAATATGGTGGTTTTGGTGGTTTCGCTACAGGAGCCACCCCCTAGGCTGTGTCCTTCCCAAAGGGATATCTGGCTAGTCCTGTGTTTGAGACTCTTGAATGAGGCTCCACAGGCTCTTTTTTGGCATATTCATGTTTCCCAGGGAGCAATGCACCTAGGATTTCAATGCATGGAACGCTTTAACTGCAGCCAGCAGTGTTATCTTTAGCTGGTCTCCCTGAGATCAGTCATCTGTTTCATTTAAGAATATGGCCAGCTTAAAGAAGTCTATGAAATTTGCAGGCAGGTGGGAGTGGGTGTGAAAATGACAAACAAGTTAACTTACCCGCCCCCGTGCCTTGCAGCGCCGCCGCCGAGTCACGTTTGCCACAGGTGCAATGTCAAGACCCTGGCTAAGTGATTGCCCGCTCAGCCAAACACTCCCCAGTCACTGAATGACTGAGCAGGTAATCACCATGCACCATGACGTGATGAAAAAAATAGCATATCGTGTAGCGCTATTGTTTTCTGGTAAAATAATAGACGTCATGACGGACCTGATGGCCTATTATAAGTCAATGGGGTCTATTATAAGGAGAGAGAAAAATGAAATTTAGAATAAAGATATGAACAAAGCACCAAGATGTTTAGATCAAGGCCAAATGAGTACAGATCGAATGGTGAATATTTTGTAGCACTTAATGTTTCTCTTACAGTAAAAAAAATAATCTGATTCTCCTGAAAAATAAAATCAGATGGAGAACCTCCTTAACAACACCTCGAGTAATTTCACTAAGGAGTCATTAATTAAGAAAATGCCGGCAGTTTGCGTCTTGCAGCGGATTCTCATTAAGGCTGTAATTTGGCATGAAGCCTGGATGGATAGTTTGTTACAGAATTCATAAAAATATTATTTATTCTCATTTAGGAAATTTGTAAAAATGAAATGTTTAGAAGATGTACTGGAAAATAACATATTGAATTAAGAGGCCTACGCAATATGTGAAATTGCTCAAGTAAACCGGAGTATGTCATCAGAAAACAAATTATTGTTTAAATGAAGGTCTTATGTTAAGCATATTTTCTAAGAATTTTGGGGTTTTTTTTTTCTTCATGTAATTATCTCCAATATCCAATATATCCATTCCAATACATGCAGTTTTTCATTCTGGCAACACCTAGTAATAAGCTGAGACTTCCAGTTCACTTTCTAGCAGTTTCCTCCTTAACATCACTGACAGGATTTTAGTGAACGTGACAGCAGTGTATGGGTAACAGAGGCTCATACTATTCACAGACTTATTTTTCCACTCCCTGCACAGGTCACAGAGTATGCCTAGAAAATGCTGCTATGGTCTCCTATATAATAATATGCTAAAATTGAATTTTAAAAATTATTCTGAAAATTTTAAAAACATATTAGAAAAAAGAATGTATTAGTATCTATCTGTAGTCAGTAAACACTTTAGGTAATATATTCACTTTAACATTATAATTAGTAAATACTGTTTCAAGAATGTAAAGGGAATGTTCCAGTTTGATTCTTGAAAACTTTTTCAAACTATCTTGTATGAATACATCCCAGTGTCTTGGTCCATTTTTTAAACCGCCGCCTGGTTCCCACCATGTGTGCCACTTTCTGATTGGGCTCTATGCTTTGGAGGTGGGGATTAGCTTCCCTAGTTTACCGATATCCCGAGCCCTCTGTGACGTGCCTCCATAAGAATCAAGTGTGGTCGCGCCAAAAAGATATTGGGCTGGAATCGGGCACCAATTTAAAAAATGGGCTGAGCCACCGAGATGTATGTGCTGGCGCCAACAAGGTAGTATGAAAACTATTGTTCAAGAATCAAACTGGTACATTTGTTTGAACTAAATTAGGGTAGGTGCACAATAAGGAATCCATGCAGGTCACCCGCAGCGGGTTTCGCACCTCACCCCCGCTGGCGGCACACGCATGTCTGTTAGTCCCATAGACTTCATTCTATGGTCAGGTAGATTCCACTGTCCGCCTGAAGAATGAACAGGTTCATTCTTTGGGCAGACGGCGGAATCTGCCTGTGCATAGAATGGAGTCTATGGCATGGTAAGAGATGTGCGCGGTCACGAGCTACCGAATCTGCGGCAGGTGATCCGCCCAGATTCCCAAGTGTGAAACCACCCTTAGGGGGTAAAAATCACTAAAACAGTCCAAAATTACAGTGTACAGAGCAAAGTAAGATTTTTTTTTTTTGCTAAAGTCAATTATTTTTTCTTTTTCAGGTTGAACATCAATCTTGACCCCTTGGTTGCTGTTGTCTCATCTGGACTCTTCTGGATTTTTTTCCAGGGCTGTATATGTCTACAAGTTTTCTTTGGCTAAAAAGCACAGGACCTTGAATTTGTTGTTATAAGATCTTCTCGACTGTTTTGTCTCAGTTTTTACAGTGTGGATTCATTATATCGATTTCACAAGAGGCACATGCAAGGTTTATAGAAGATAATTTGTCATTTCATTGAAAACTGTCGTCAGTCTGGCTTAAAGATCCTGAAGAGTTTCTTGCTGAAAATCCTATATTAAGTATGTGAGACAATGTTACCATAGACAATGGTGTAAAGATCTTTTCTAAGTGTTTCTTGTTCAACATTTTCAAGTTGTTAAATAGACAAAATGAGCCTGGGAAGTCTTCCAGTGATAAAAACCCTGGTTTCTCGATCCAGGCGAGAACGAGTGTCATTAACACCTGAAATGATCAGTCCTCCCCTGGGGGACTTTCGGCACACAATGCATGTTGGACGAAAAGGAGAAGTCTTTGGGGACACCTCCTTTCTTACCAACTGTCATGAAAAGCACAGGCACCCTCGTTGGAACTATATCACCAAGAAGCTACGCCAAGCACGATGGATGTCTCCTGAACGCCAATCTGTTGGGCATCCAATATCTCCTCCTCCACCTATATCTCCTATTATTAAAAACGCTGTATCCTTGCCACTTCTTAATAAGCGTAATTGGGATGAAGAAACAGATGGGAACACAGGAGAGGCCTGGAACTCTATGTCAGAGTCGCACTGCCATTATGGTAAGTTACAATTCAGATACTCTTTCCAATGCTTACTTGTTACTGAAAACAACTTTTGACATGTCATCAGACCTGCTGAGACCTGCAGTGATCAAGAGATCCAGTCGGGGAGACATCTTAGTATCTCCATAATGGCCAATTTTGAGGATGTAAGTCTATGAGACTACAGAATTAGTGGCCGGCCAGGGAGAGGATTGTGCTGCTGCCCCACTCTCTCCCTGGCTGTATCTCCTGATCACAGAGGGTCTCAATAACTTAAGACAGGTCTGAAGACATGTCAAAAGTAATTTTTCGTGAAGGTACTCTTTAGAACAGGGGTGTCAAACTCAAATACACAGTGGGCCAAAATTAAAATATTGGACAAAGTTGCGGGCCAACCTTGCAAATTATTGAAGCACGAATGACGCGGGCCTGGCTCTGTCAGAGAAGTATGCGGCATTCCTGGCACTGTCCATGGTGTGGGTCTCCCAGCACTGTGCACTACGATAAATGACATGATATATTGCTATCCCATGATTAAACCCCAACCCATGTAATAACCAACCCCCCAATGTTGCCCCATGTAGTAGCTAACCCAACCAAAATTGCCCCACATAGTAGCCAGCCCTCCCAATAGTGCCAAAATAGAAGCAAGCCCCACCCACATGTCCCATATAGAAGCCAGCCCTCCCCAATAATCTCATATAGTAGCCAGACCTCCCCATAGTCTCTTATATAGTAAACAGCCCTCCCCAGTAGTCTTATGTAGTAGCCAGCCCTCCCCAGTAGTCTCATATAGTAGCCAGCCCTCCCCAGTAGTCTCATATAGTAGCCAGCCCTCCCCAGTTGTCTCATATAGTAGCCAGCCCTCCCCAGTAGTCTCATGTAGTAGCCAGCCCTCCCCAGTAGTCTCATATAGTAGCCAGCCCTCCCTAGTAGTCTATTATATTGTAGCCATGGCGGGCCAGATGTAATTCAAACTCTGAATTGCCTGGTGGGCCAAAAATAATGGCACCATGGGCCAGATTTGGCCGGCGGGCCAGAGTTTGACATGACTGCTTTAGAAACTCATGCATGAACTTCACGCATATTATACTTACAATGATTGAAGAACCTGAAACATAAAGCTCTTTGGGTCACGCCATGGACTTGCTTTTTCTGGCCTATGACAGAAGATAGTTTTGTGTGGTTGATCCTGTATGTAGATGCAGGAGGATACTGAATTTACCTAAAGGTATTTACAATAATATTTTCACGATTTTAAGCTTCTAAATACCACTCATGTTGGTAGGAAAATATGCCCTTTATCTATCATTTTGCAAAGAAATAGGGACATATATTCTGAGGCATGCATAAAGAAGAAAGAAAATGAGCTTCTTTCTGTGCACGCCTTAGACTGATCAGTCTACTCAAACACCTCAATCGCAATTTTCCATTTCCTTCAGTACCTGAACCAGTCAAAGACTATATTTTTTACTATAACTGTATGTACATTACATGCAAAGCACATGTTATCAATGTGTAATCATGTGTAACAGGGTGAAAGTGGAGGGGCAATGGTTAACCCCCATGGGCTGTTAGCCATTCATTTACAGCCAACATTTATTGCTGTTAGCTCATGTAGGTTTTACTCAGCAGAGACATGGAAAACTTGGTGGTTGTGGTTAAACAATGTATAGATCTTGGTGGTTTTCATTAAGGGCCCTATTACACAGAGCGATAATCAGCCGATTTGATCGATAATGAGCACCGATAAGTCCGTTTTTACTCAACTCTGTGTCACATGACCTGGATTGATTTTCATTGCAACTCTATGGGGCCATTCAGGTGGGAAGAGGAGCGCTGGATAAGGACTAAACGCTCAGAACGATTAAAACTTTTGTCATGTCCCCAGGACACGTGAAAAGTTTTTTTGTTTTTTGTTTTTCTACTGGCAGGTTAACTTTAGTGTATACCTTGTTTTAAAGTAACAAGAAGTATCATTTACTGCTACACGTTTCTGTACTTAATTTCTTGAGGGATACTGATGTGTGCCAGCCTGTTGGAGGCCATAAAAGATGCCTTGACAATGGACTCCATTTTGCATGTGCATTAGAAGCTTTCTCCAAAAGTAGAGGCACATTGACTTAGGGCAATATTTTTTATTATACAACACGGGTGAAGTTTAGTTTTTTGTGTAAACTAATAAAAAAAGGGGTTTGAGAAACTTTTGGTAAAGTAACTAGAGTTGAGTGAACGTTGAGTATGTTCAGGTTCATTCAAACCCGAACTCTCAGTATTTTATTACCAATAGCACTAAGGCTGCCTGGAAAACATGGATACAGCCATAGACCATATCCATGTTTTCCAAGACTCCATTTGCATCCAACTTCTTCAGCCACCACTAATCAAATGCAGAGGAACCCGAAAATACTCAGTTCTCTCATGTCTAGAAGACACATAACTGAGTCTGGAAAGAAATATGGATAAAGGAGTGTAGTGATTGCTTCTATCAGTCGTAGCTCAATCATCTGATCTTATATGGCCCTCTGTTACTCCATCCCAGTGAAATTATTGATTTTCTCTACCTAGGTCTAGAATCTGGATTTTGTACCATGCCACGACTCTCCTCCTCTGAGGATCCATCAGAGGACACTGGTTCCCAGAAACCTGATGACGACTGGACCAGCTCTGGACTCCCATGTACAGAGGAGAGCAGCGTCTGCACTGTTCCCTTGGAGTCTTTTAGTAGTCTGTATCACTCTGACTCCATGCAATCCTTGGTCATGGACTTTGGCCCATCACTTATGACTGAAATCCTAGAAGGTATTAACTTCTCAGATTCTCCAAAGAAAACAGAAGAAGCAAGTTGCCTCAACGAACAAAGTATGTTATCAACTAACAATAGCCGGTCCAACTTTAATGGAACTGTAGACAAAAGCAAATCAGAAGCGCATCAGTACCATTGTGATAGCCAAGAACCAAAAGGTCTTGTTGGTTGGGAACCGACCACCATAACCGAGGAAATGGAGATTGATACAGACAGTGGGATAACAGGATCGGAACAGGGAAGTAGAGGTATCACTGCCGATCTATGGGACTCTGGCGATGGCTCGGAAATAGAAATGTAGACGTTTCTAAAATATTGAAGAAGGGGCTTTTGGGAACTCTACATAAATATTCAACAATATATTTTCACTAATGTTATCATTGTAAGAGCTTACACTATTGTATTCTATGAGCTGGGATGTAAGTTGTATCCTGTGTAATCTACATCACAACGCATTTTGGTCACTCCATTCTACGTTTTATTGAATAATAACCAGAAAGGGCAACATCTACTGTACCTGCAAGACTTCCAGACATTCTTCAGATCCATTTCTACATACATGAGAGACCTTATATACTTAAGAGCAAAGAAGTAGCCTGTTTAATTTTTCAGACCTCACTACTCCTAGGTCACAGAAAGAGGTACTCTGAGGAGAAAAGAAAAATCTTCAAATTAACTGGTGCAAAAAAGTTGTACAGATTTGTAATTTACTTCTCTTTAAAAACCTCCAGTCTTCCAGTACTTATCAGCTGCTGTATGTACTTCAGGAAGTGATGTATTCTTTCCCATCTGACACAGTGCGGTCTGCTGCTAGGGTTGATTGAACCTCGGGAAGTCCTAGGTTAGATCGAACTCAAACATTCACGAACCTGCCGCATTTGATTACTGATGCATTCCCAGTCCGTGGGGAAGGAGAAGAGTTCCCGGGTACCACCTGGAATTCCAGGCGGTACTCGGGTGATCTCCTCCTTCCCCACGGACCGGGAAGGCTTCAGCAATCAAATTCAGCAGGTTTGTGAATGTTCGAGTTCGATGGAACCTAGGATTTCCCGAGGTTCAATCAACTCTATCTGCTGCCACCTCTGTCAATGACTGGTGATGTCCAAAGCAGGAAACGTTTTCTATAGGAATATACTACTGCTTTGGACAGTTCCTAACATGGACAGAGGTGGCAGCAGAGAGCACTGTGTCAGACTGGACAGAAAACACCACTTCTGCAGGACATACAGCAGTATGTACTGGAAGACTGGAGAGTTTTAAACAGAAGTAATTTACAAATCTTTATCATTTTAAAAACTATTTATTTAATGGAAATACCCCTTTAAATGTTCGGTAATTAGCTACAATTATTAGGCTTTACTATGTATTATTACTTTTAGGACAACCTGTACAGTTGTTTTGTCTACATAGGGCATCCTTTACGTAACAGTCTAATATATACATAGTTATGTCCGAATAATTTAATAAAAATATAGAAAATGTCTATTTTGCAAAATATAAAAATATAAAAAAATATGTCTGCAGAACATCTTTAGTTAACATGGCAGGCAAAGGCTGAATGTTCTTTCTGTATAATAAGATGCCAGTAGCAGTTGAATAAATCACAAGCTGTAGGAAGGCTATACAGACACCAGTGAATAGCATGGGGCCTATTTAACATAGACCAATTTTGTCTTGAGTTGATTAGATACAAATTATGAACGTTCTCTAGAAAAAGACAATTTACTGTAAATTGCCGATATTCATCCTGGTAGACGCTGAGGAGTCGGTATTATTTTCTCTAAGGAATAAAAAAGTGACAAAAACAGAAATGAGCTATGAAACGGCTGAAAGTAGATGTAATAAATGTATGTTTACTTCAACGCGACTAGTTATGTCAAAGACAGATAAAAGAATCCGGAGCAATTCAATGTCTCTGATGGTCTCGGCAGATATCTATACAGAACAGTGAAAACATTAAATCTGTCATTAAGTACGATGTGTAAAAATGTTCAAAAAGTAAGTAAGCCTGTCTGCAGTATGGTAAAATGCTTTCCTTCTTTTCTTTCTAAAAAATCTCCAGTCTTCCAGTACTTCAGCTGCTGTATGTCCTGCAGGAAGTGGTATATTCTTTACAGTCTGACACAGTGCTCTCTGCTGCCACCTCTGTCCATGTCAGGAACTGTCCAGAGCAGTAGCAAATCCCCGTAGAAAACCTTTTCTGCTCGCTACACGGGAAAGAATACCACTTCCTGCAGGATATACAGCAGCTGATAAGTACTGGAAGACTAGAGATTTTTAAATAGAAGTAAATTACAAGTTTATGGCACTTTCTGACACCAGTTGATTTGAAAGAAAAAAGAATTTCACTGGAGTACCCCTTTAAAGTACAGTACGTATATATATTTGGCCATACTTGACCTAGACCATATTACTGTGCATTTCACTTTTCCAATAGTCATTGTTCCAGTGTTGTAATTGTCAGGGTGAAAACAATGAGATGAAGTCTTTTGCCTTTATTATACTGGCAGATTCAAGCGCTAATTTAGCAGGAGCATATCATATAGTTTGACTATCATTCAGACAGTGCCACAGAAATAATTGTGTGCCCTTTACTTTCCACCCCCTGTAGCTGATGATTGAGGGTACTCTAAAGTACTGGCACTTTAAAACTTTTTATATAATGCTGCCCTTACAAAAAAAAAAAACATAATAAACATCTTATTCTTCCCTCTCCACACTCCCCCGGTGCCCTCATGTGGAGTCTTCGGGTCCCCCACTGACCGCTGCCACCGATTCATCTTGCTTGTGACAGCCTGCTCAGCCAATCACAGGCCATGGCGCTGTCCCATCTCAGTCAGTGATTGGCTGAGCAGGTTGTCACAGCCAATATGAGTTGACACTCTGGAGTCCAGAGTGCTGAGAACACTTTTATTGTTGTGGTCCATTGAGATAGCGTCTGGCCTCCGCCTAGATCTATATTCATGCAGCCACATGAATATAGGAGGTGAGCTGACTCCCCTTATTTTTGCTTGTTTTGACATGAGTTGGCAGCAGCAGTCAGCAAGAGACCTGGAGAACACTGGGGGAGCATGGTGCATAGCATGGGTCTCCAAACTGCGGCCCTCCAGCTGTTGGGAAACTACAACTCCCATCATGCCTGGGCAGCTAAAGCTTTGGATTTGGCTGTCCAGGCATGATGGGAAATGTAGTTTTGCAACAGCTGGAGGGCCGCGTTTTGGAGACCCATGGTGTATAGTGATAAGCAAAACATTTCCCAGAGTTTGGATAAGCGCAAACCCAAACTATCAACATTTTAAAACCTCCACCTGGAGAAGGTGGATGCAGCCAGAGGACTGCCTGGAAGACACAGATGTAGTCTATGGCTGTATCCATGTTTTCTAGGCAATCCTTGGGCTGCATCCACCTTCCCCAGGCAGCGAGATTGAAATGCCAATTTTTTGTATAGCGCAAACCCGAACTTTTGGCATGTTTGCTCATATATTTATCATGTTTTATATAAGGATAGCATTATATAAAAAGTGTTGGAGTACTCCTTCGATGTACTTAAAGCATACGATCAGCCCTATGAAGGAATGGTTCCCATTTATCAGCCAATAATCGCCTATGTAACAGGACCTTAAAAAGACTCGTAGAAGCTCTAAATGCCTTCCATACAAATCATGCTCAAGCCTTTTTTTCACATGGTTTATACAAAGACCCATGAATGTGATTTTTGGCATGACTTTTTGTTTGTAGTAACTTCTTTATGTGAAATGCCAGAGTAAGTAAGTAAAAGGGGTCAGCATTAGATGTTTGAAGCCTTCTGTTCTTTGTATCTATTGAGTATCATTCAAGACGAGAACGTTCATAGTTTTGTGACCTTACATTGACTTGTGGTTTAACCCATACCATATTTTTTGTATATTTTTTATAAAACTTTATTGTGTACAGAGATCAGACTGCCCGCAGATCCAGGAGATAAAATTGTTACTGCCAAATGTATTATAGAAATTATTGTTCTTAGAAAAAGTTTGTGTTGTGATATTTGGGCAGAACAGCCCGTGAATGTTTTCATGTATATACCATTATGTTTAGCTATAAATGATCTTTTTATCTTCCTGGAGTCTCCTAGAAAAGCAGATTTCCAATATCCAGACTCTATTCAACTCTATTCAGCAAACACCATCTTTACTTTAGTTAAAGTTGCAGCAATTTGACATAGACAGAACACTTTCCCGTAATGAGCAGCGATCGAAGACCTAGAAGTCCATTGGCGCTAGTTTTCTTTCATTCACACATGTCGGTTAAGGGGTGGGAACAAACAATCATTCATTGATTCCTGTTAATCCCTCCACTCATTGTTTGTCGGCAGCTTCCAACATTTATGGTTTGTATCTCATTAAAGAAACTATGAGCAAGTGAACCTTTACTCAATTGGCAGCTGATCGCTGGGATGTTTACATGGACCAATGATCAGGAAAACACACAAGAACATTTGCTTGGCTGCTCATCACCCTAGGTAAAAGAGCCTTAAAGGGGTTATCCGGAGAGCAAAAAAAGGTCTTACCTCTTTGGCTCTCCGGCGCTTCACTTTCTCGACCTGCTTATCTGTGCTGATGTTTTCCACAGACTAGAGGGGGGTGGGAGAATGTTGCAGGTGCTGCAGGCTTTGCGTGCAAGCGAAACCACGCCCACACTTAAAGTCCAATAGCTGCACCGACTTCGGCAATATTGGGCAGCTATTAATCACTGCCCGCAACACATTCTCGGACCCTCTCTTCTGCAAAAGGCATCAGCACAAAGGAACGGAGGAAGTAGAGCGTCAGAGAGTAGAAGAGGTAGGAACTTTTCTTTTCTCTGGATAACCCCTTTAAAAGTAAAATGTTCTGACTCTCCTATTTTGGATCACATACACAACTATCTAAATATATGGTTGATTATGTAAACTAAACACTATGGGGGAGATTTATCAAACATGGTGTAAAGTGAAACTGGCTCAGCTGGCAACCAATCAGATTCCACCTTTCATTTTCCAAAGAGTCTGCAAGGAATGAAACGTGGAATCTGATTGGTTGCTAGGGGCAACTGAGCCAGGGTCACTTTGCACCATGTTTGATAAATCTCCCCCATGGGTCTGGTTAAAAATTTTGCTCGCGTTAAGGGTAGTTGTATTATACTCTATAATACCAGATGGATTTGTACAATATATATAATATATATAAACTGTTGCACATGCAGGACATGCCTAAATGTACAATCTCTATGTATCTAATATTATTACTCTTTATGCATGTTACAGGGTGGAAGAAATGAAGAAAAAGACAAGACAAAAAGAAATGTATTATATTGATCAATAGGAACTTTGCTTCTTGTTATGTAATAGAATCAGCTTAATGTTTAACCAAGAATAAATGTTGTTATTATGAAACATTGGAGGTTTACTGGTTATATGTGTTAGGACTCTAGTTCCGAACATGAAAAGTGATTATTTTTTCTTCTAAAGTTTTAAGACATATTGGCTAAGTGGGTGGTCGAATGATATTAACCTAGAGATGAGCGAACCTTGAGTACAAACTGGTTCATCTGAGGCTGAACGCTCTGCATTTGATTACCGGTGGCTGAAAAAGTTGGGTGGAGTCCTGAAGCTACCTGGGAAACATAGATAAAGCCATTGGCCATAGGCTATATCCATGTTTTCCAGGACTTCCTTTGGCTGCATCTAATTTCTTCCCCACCCGTAATCAAATGTCGAGCGTTCGGGTTCAGACGAACCTGGATGTGCTTGAGGTTCGCTCATCTCTACTGACAACTAAGAGTTTAGCTTCTGAAATCCTCAGTACTAGCTAATATCACTACAGAAAGAAGGGACTGTCTACACATTTATGGCTACTGTAGGGCACATTTAGTCTCGAATGCTAGCCATTGTAGTACAGGGATGGACTAGGGTCCACCAAAGCAAGTGATCTCATATGTTAGCACATACCCACACTGTACAGTTATTCAGGGAGTACCTGAGAACTGGCAACCCCTGTGGCATCTGTAGAAGAGGTTCATAAGGATAACAAGGTCCAACTTACAGCAAAATTAGAGCATAGCTGTAGTTTTAAAAGATTTTATTTTATTTATTTTTTTTAAATCTGCAGTTTTGTTAGATAAACCCTTCAGAGCAGTGACAAGGTGGCAGATAGACTGGTTTAGCTTGCAGGTGCACAGCCCAGGATTTCTCAGGCACTTCTTGCACATGGTAAACCTTGCTCCCCACTTCCTGTAATTTGTCCTGTTCTGTCTGTTACTAGAGACAGCTTTCTCTTCACAACAGACAGTGGACAGCGAATTGCAAAGAAGTGAGACACCTAAATTCCTAGACTTTAGAGCTGTTTTCTGGGCTAAGGAGTCATTTTAGGTTAATGAAATGATTTACAATTAGATTAGGAATCACATTGGCATCAAATAGAAGGACATTGTTTGACCATTTAAACCTTTTTCTAGAATTAAATGTGATACTGCTATGTGACCAGGATAAACCCCCAAGATCTTTGAAATGTGCAGTATGACATTTATGCTTCTGCAGCAGAGTATATTTCCAGCACGCTTGTTTACAGCCTGGAGAATTCTACTTTATATTTCAGCTTTTCCATTTTTAGAAGGGCGATTGAGAACGGGCTGGAGTGGTATGGAGATAAACACTCTAAACTCCTGGATAAACATTTAGTTTTGTTTCAGGGCCAGCTTTATCATCTCCCGTGGAGAGGCCATGATGAATGTGCAGGCTTCGCTGTTTTATGTGACTATCTGAAGTAAGATGAGATAGTTATGCACACATTCCCTGTTTTCTCAAATACTTGTTTGAGTATGTCAATGACATTTCGCATTCTGGGCGGGTTAACATTTAGACATTATCAAGTTCCGCAATTTTTTTTGGCACCCTCTACCTAACATTCCATGTACACAGTGAGGATATTATGTCTTTTGTTCTAGAAGGGCATGAGGCATTAACACTTTGATATTTATTAAAAACCAAGAGATAAAGAAATACGCGAACGCTGACTGCATTTTACACTCACAGAGGGCAAATTCTTTGCTTTAGCTTCAGATGAGTAAAATGTAGCGTGGAAAAAAGTGAATGGCAAAAGGAAGCACGCTGTAAACATTGAACTTCTCAACACTTTTCCCTTAGTTCAAATTTCCTCAGAGTTAGATACCATAGAAGCCACTGTACAGTCTGGCCAGACCCATTTTTTTAGCAAGCGCTGGGGAGGATAAAAGAAATAGCATACTTCTACCTCCCCCGCTCTAGCGCTGGTGGCTGCATACCACCACTCCATTCCCCTCACCCCCGCCGTTTCCTGGTTTTAGTGGGGACTGGGGTCGTGACATGTGAGGTCCGCTCAGCCAGTCAGCAGCCTTAGTGGGGTCCTGTCTCGGCCACTAACTGGCTAAGGGGACCTCAGATGTCACGACCCCAGTCCCCGCTCAGACCATGAAACGGATGAGGACCGGAGCAGAGGTATGCGGCCCCCAGCGCTGGAGCGGGGGAGGTAAGAGCATGTTATTTCTTTTATCCTCCCCGGGACTTGCTAAAAAAAATCGCTTTGCCCGGACTTTTAAAGGGGTATTTCCAACTTGTAAAGCCATGTCATAATGCTAGGATGTGCCATATGCTGATACTTTGCTGTATGATTGGTGGAAGTCTATTCTCTGCAATCTGCACCGATCATAAGAATGAAGGAGCCCCAGTACTGGTTTAGTGCTTCATCCCCTTAAGGAGGACTACACAGACCGACATTTGCTGTAAGCCAGCACTGATCTGCTAGCGCCCTTACAGTGCTCAATGTTCATGCAGCAGGGGCTGTATATATATTGTTATGCAGCCCTTGCTGTACACAAAATAGTGAATATAATTATCTCCCTATGCTCCCAGGTGTCCTCCTGACTTTTTCCCACTCACTGCAGCCGCTTCTAAACCCAACTGTGCAGTCAAAGGCTGGCCGAGATGGGACAGCACCATAGTCAGTGATTGGCTAAGCGGCCTGTCACTTCAGAGATGGCTTCAGAAGCTTTAGTGGCGACTGTGGTGAGCAGGGAACAGGCAGGAGGACACCAGGGAACATGGTACTTTTATCAGCCACCTGGAGTGTTTGTTTCAGACATAAGCTGTCTACAGAGGACTGATCTGCAATCAGAGACACTGGCTGACAGCTGAGCAAGCAGGAGGTCGGGCAGCATTGATTATTCATGAAGAGGAGGAAGGAGTGGTGAGATGAGCCAGAGTGTGGCACAAACAACACTTTGACACTACATTACAATAGGATTGTGCCATGCTCACTAGGGGACTGCCAACTACAGCCCACTGTCAGCACCTTAGGGTCCTATTACACTGAGCGATTATTAACAATTAACAACTAACAATTAACGATCACAAACGAGATTGTTGATCGTTCACCTGAAATTGTTCACCATATTACACAGAACGATAATCGTAAGTTACTAACGTTACTATGATCGATATTGCGATCGTTACTATGATCGTGTATTCGTTCTGATTCCAGAAAAACAATGAACAATGGGCAATTACACTGAACGATTAGTGAAAAAACGCGGAACTTGAGCGAACGAACGTGGAATTACAGCGAACGATTAACGATAATTTTAGGTTCAGATCTAATGCTGCGTTTACACGTAACGATTATTGGCCCGATCGTACGATTAGCGATGTTGGATTTACAATTTTTTTTTAAAAACGATCAGCGTTTAGATGGTACGATATATCGTACGAATATTCGCACTGCGATCGTTTTGTGATTGTTTAAGCCTATCTCACACATTGGTTAAATCGGCAAACGACTGTTCACACGGAACGATTTGCGAATTTTATGCGTACGATGAACGACGATTTGATGACCTGATGAAAGATCAAAATGTACGATTTATCATGCGTCGTTCGATCGTTCGCTGCGTTTACACGTACGATTATCGTTCGAATTAGACCGTTATCGCGCAAATTCACACGATAATCGTTACGTGTAAACGCAGCATAAACCAACGATCAACGACATACAAACAATTTTTCGATCATTGCCTGCAATTACACAGAACGATTATCGTTTTAATTCAAACGATTTAACGATTTTTCGCACGATAATCGTCCCGTGTAATAGGGTCCTTAGGCAGGTTTCCGGGTGCTGACAGATTCCCTTTACAAATTGCTGAAGGACAACGATCAGCCGTTGATCGGCTCCTCAGCTGATCATTGTCTTTATTCCACAGAGTGATGTCAGCCCGATTCTGCCCGATTGGGCAGATAATCACCGTACTATACAGATTGTTGACATTCACAGTCATTCATACGAGTTGCTGTCTCTAAAGAGTCTCCCTATCTAATTTCCTTATCTCAGAGACACACACACTAACACAGCAGTATGTTTTTTCCTTTGGAAGGTAGAAACCAGAGTACACATAGGAAACCCACTCAAACATTGGGAGAACTTACAAATTCCATGAATAATCACTTAGTCACTGAAATGTCTCTGCAATGAATGGGTCTGGTTGAAGTAGGTGGTCGGAGTGTTGTTGTGCAGGGAAAGAGGAAGCAGAGATAAAAAGCACTGCGCCACCTTTAAACTCCAGATCAGTGGGGTCCCGGAGGTCAGAGCATAACCTGGTGATCTTCTATTACTTTACAAAATGGGAAGAACCCTTTATTTGTCTAGTCAAATACCAAACGTCTGTTATTCTAACCATGACTGCTCCTTCCTTTGCAATTAATAGAAACTACATGTACAGGAGATTGCATTTTTTTTGTTTCCATTGTTACTTTTCAAATAATATAGAGAGTGTTCTTATCTAAGCATTGAGGCATCTTCCCCTTTTTGTACTATGAGAATAAAGACCCATTTATACTCCGCTATTATCATCCCAATTTGCTCATTTCTGTCCAATCATAGTGGTAATCGCTCGGTATTATTGAAGAGGACAACAATAAACAAAACCCCATTGTTCATCGTTGATATCGATCAAACATACAGCCATGAAAATTGCTGTTATAAATACTACTTATACCAACAATTGCAATAGCTTGTGCCGTCTACATGGATCTAATACGATGTCTTTAGACAGCAATGATCATCCCACCATCATATAAAGGACTGGTAATGCACAAATGACTCACAGATATGGCCATAAATGCTTTGATAACTGTGTAAAGTTTTCTTAAATGGATGAGCATTACTTTATCTCTTCTCTCTTATCCTAGAATTATATAGCTGCCATCACCCTTCCCTGATGACCTAACCATGTGATCCACCAAGGCATGATCAATGGTGAGTGACGGTCTTGTAATTGACCCCCTACAGGCTGATGCTAGTATTACAGGGGCTTAGAGGATCATGCGCAACCACAACAATAACATCAAAAGCAAATCCCTTGCTGCCAGCACTTCAAGCTTGAAGGGTACAGAAAGCACATTAACCCTCAAAGTTTGGTCATTCTTACACAGAGCTTTACATTTGGGGGGGGGGGGGGGGACACTTCCAGCTAGCGTTCTGTGTAGTGAAGTCTCTACAACTCCAGCCTGCGGCACAGTAATCTATGCTTGACCATTGAATCAGGGGATCGGTGCCTCTGGATGAGACATTTACGCCCTAGGTGCATTTTTACACAGCCGCTTGCTCTCGTGTTATCAGAGCTTACACGTCTTGCTTGCATCCAGCATACTTTATAATAGGTAGGCTTTGAAGTGATACTGTCAGCCCCCCCTACTCTCGCTTCATTTAATCGGTTAACAGTGTCACTTAGGCAGGGCTTCACAGCATTTGGGCCCTATTTTCTGGCTGAGGAGAGGTCCCAGCTGTCATGAAGCCCCGCCAAGGTGACACCAATGAAATGTCAATGTCTCACATCAAATCTGAGCTTACACTTCTTGTTTGGTGGGAAACATGTCCGTTGTATACAAGCATGGAGACTAACCCTTTACATAGCTTGTCATCACTCAAACTGGCCCCATTAGGACTAACAATCTAAATTCACCTCTCTAACTACCTATGACCACATGGTGTTTGGTGCCAAACTTCCCTGATGCCATAAGCATAGTAATTCACAGTCTCACATTCGGCAGTTCTTTATGACCTTGTTTCCTTACAGGTAGGCGGTGCTCTTGAGAAATGTATTGAAAGAACACTCGAAACTGCAAAGCACACAAAACCGAACACTACGCTACCTCAAGGGGACGTTCTGTCATAGGCGTTCTTCCCCATGTCACGAACCTCCCTTTCGGGCTTGCACTCGGCATGATACAATGGATCAGTTTTCCACAAATTGTTTCCTTAACCATCACATACAGTACGTTCAAAGATTACACTTTAAGCTTTCAGTCCCCAGTGGAAAATCTGTAACAGGGCCTTCTCGGTTTTGAATACGGGTGTTGTCTCATATGAAAGTGAAGCCTTGGGCCTCCTCCGGCACCAGAATCTGTGTGTGACTGCTACCTCTGCACCCCCTATAGCTCCCCGATTGCATATGAATAAAAAAGAAACAAAAGCGCAGTATGCTAAATTCTACAGCCTTCTTTGCTCTTTTCAGCTGTTCATTGTTTCAACATTTACCTGCTGATTTTTGCCGGAGATCTGTGGGTAAAATTATTTTTATAGCCTGTTACTGGAAGAAGCTTGACGTTAATTGCCGGGTGAGAGCGGCCCCGAACCAATCGCCTTCTATGCAGCTTTGCTTGGATTAGCAGAATTTTCCCGGGCCACGTGACTCAACGCTGGACATTTTTCTTCCTCACACTCCTGCGTCATATGCTGAGTGGCATACAAATATATCTTAAGCTCCTTTCTCTTAGCTTTCAAGTAAAAGGAGGTATGCAGACATAAACACAGCTGACTGTACAAAGCCGCAAATAGCAGGAATAAATCTCCCCGCATTTCACAGTATGATAAAAGCTGCACAGAAATTTAAGAGGCTTTTACCAGCAAGTGAACCTAAGGGATGATCACACATAAATAAAGAAGGAAAAGTAAGGTAATATCAAAGAATTGTCAAAAAGTAACAAGGGAAGATAAGGGTCAGGAAAAAAAAAATCCAGAAATTGAAGTATATTAGGTTAGTGTAAGATGTCAAAGAAATATTCTGCAGAGTGTTACACACTCAGTGTATCTATAGGGAGTGTAAGAGTAGCAGGTGCACCCAGCTCCTGGAACCTAAGGGAGTCCTAAGGCCCCTCTCCCATGTAATAAGAAGTTAGCGTACTATATGACACAATATCTTGGTGAACTTATTACGGATTTAGGTTTGGGGCCAGTGGAGTAACAAGTTACCATTGGCACAAAGCAACTTGGAATGGGGCTCATGCAGTGCCCTAGTACCCATCTACATGCTACTGAAGAGAAGAGGTTGTAGTGTAGCTGTGGAGTTACAATATACAGTACTATATTGCTTCACACTGCTTAATATGTGCAAACACTGAGGTACAAAGTCATGCATAGGTTAATTTTCTCTGTTCTGCCACCTCTGCCAAAATACACAGTAAGGCTATGTTCACACACAATTGATGATCACACACGTGATCATCATTAGAGGCCATCCTTTAAAAAACATCTGTTTTTGCATAATAAAAATATAGCCAAGGTCCTCAAGCTGCCATGATACTACAGGCTTTTCCCCAGAGAACTACTACTCCAAGCTGTCCCTACACTACTACTCCAACACCACACTCATAATACCTTGACCATCTTTGGCAGCAAGTTTAGAACATTAAAGGTTTATGATTATTTTAGTCTTCCATATAAATAGGCATAATGCACATGTGGTGTCCCACTAGGGGTGTTGCGTATATATACACCCTTCGCAAAAGTCTGTACTTTTTGTACTATTGTGGTGATGAAATAAGTACCAAAGTTTGCCACTAGATGTCGCTATATTATATATGTGTATATGGAAGCTGCACAGCTGAAGGATTGCAAAGGGTTATTGTTTTTATGTGTCACCTAAATCTGTAGACCAGTAGGAGTTCTGTTTTCTTCTTTGCTATCATCTCCTCTCTTTCTTCTTCTATTGCACTCTTTCACCCACTCACAGCGCACCTAACACACTGGGGAGGAAGTAAGTCACATGGGTGGAGGAGGAGCTAGGTTTTTTTGTTCTGGAAGTTGTGGAGGAAGGACATACGCTAGATAGCCCTCCACAGTGGCCTATCTGGGCCCTGACCCTCTGCCAGATCCCCAGACCCCAAAGTCAGTCTTAGTCAGTACCCCACATGGGAAGGACGCAAGACAGCACACTGCTACCAACTTCTTCACTAGTGACACTCCAAAGCACTATGCACTGTTAAAGCTCCAAATCACTCCAAAGAACTATGCACTGTTAAACTCCTCCTAACAGAGGACAAGCCAGAGACAACCTCACCCCACGCTGTGGACAAGGAGAAGTCACAGAGCACAGGACACACAAGACAGTATCCACAATAGAACCAAAGAGCTAGGAACTGATCCAGACAGAGAAAAGTTGCAGTAGCCTATGAACTATGTCTTGCAGCGCAGGTGTCAGCAGCAGGGAACCCTCAGCATTCCACTTATCCCAGGAAACAAGGTCTGGGGCCTGTGTCACCCTCATAGGACGGGTCACCAGAAACTGGCGGGCATAAGGTAGTATGAAGACTAAGACTAAAGGTCAATACACTGGCACAGGTGTTCTTTATATTCTTCTTCTTCTTCGAAGTATTCTACCTCATCCTCCAACATCCCTACAGAGCACAGTACTACATTGGTTGAGACTCTCACAGCATCCTCCTCTCTGCTACTCTACTTCTTGTATTGCTCAGCACAACCCAACAACACGACTATCTCCTACATTGCACTTCAACTACAGATTTGGTCCTTCTATTGTCAAGTGTTTTTGTCAAGTGTGTCTCAGAGACTTTATCTAAAGAAACCTTACACTGTTGAACCTGTATTACCTGCTGCACATTTACAAGTAGTAAACCGACTTAACTATAACCAGAGAGTCTGTGATTATTCATGGAAACAACCAACACAGCACACACTGCAACCTTGGGACCTTCTCCCCTTTCTGTGGGTGGCGAGTCCTACCATCCGGGAGGGTCACTACACCACACTGGCCATCCGAGATATAACCCCAAGGGACCCAGTAGCAACCCGGCAGGACACTGACCACAGGGGAAAAGGGTACAGCCGGCCTTGTAAAATAAAAGCAGGCGTGCCATCACACCTGTGTGCCCACCAGGCACTGGCGTCACGTGACAACATCCCAAGGTCCAGCTGTATCTTGGCCATCCACCACCAGAGTGGTGTCACACTACAACACCTAGCAAGTGACCTGCCGCTCCTCCGATATAACATCACACCGGGGGTACACCACACATACAGTGATGGCAGGGATATTGCATACAGTGCAGTTAAAGCACAGAAATAACATACACAGTGTATCAAAAGTCAGGACTAACACTGGCTCCATAGTCATCACACACTGCACCTTATGTCTGTGCCCCCTTAGTAGTTGGAGCTTCAAGTTAACCCTTTGATTCTACATCAGATCTCAGTGGCTTAGAGGGGTCCACATAGGGGTATCTCTATAGGCTGACCTATGGATACAGAAATATATAAAGGTTATAGTATGTATTATGTCTTTTTAGTGACACTGGATTCTAAGTGCAAAATAGGTACAGGGTGTCGCATAAGGAGATAAACAGAAAATACACCTTGAAGCAGCTTTAAAGTATGAATGGATGAATGAATGAATGACTTGCAGAAATAGCATTCTCCAATAAAATGTTCCCAGAACATCTCCCTCAGGACCATTCCAAATAGCCATACATGCAGCCTTATTATAGACGTCTGGAATGGGCTATAAGCTGTGGAAACGTTCTTTATTACCATGGGGAATTGTAAACTCCATGTACTGCATTTCTATTAGCAGAATACAGTCTGTATGGCCAGGACGTGCAGGACGTGTAAAGCCGATCAGCAGGTGCATTGTTATGTATAACACAATAGACCTACAGACCATTGGCAGAATACAGGCTGCAAGTGTTGGGTGCTGATCAATCCTGATCCTGGCAGGTGGTGGTAGTGAGTTGTGTATCTTGGTGATGTGGGGTGTGATTTATGCCACAATATGACAATACACTACCTGGTGATGGTGTCAGGGATGGGATACATTAAGCAGAAACTGAACAGTCAGTTCTTAAAATTAATTTGTTAGAAATAGAGATGAGCGAACTTTAAGTTTAAGTCTGGGTTAGGTAACTTCTTCAAACCCAAACACTTTAACTCCCATCATCTAATAAAGGTGGTTGCTGCCCTAGGGCCACCAAGATAAAGCCTATGGCTGTGTCCATGTTTTCAAGGACTTCCAAAGGGTGGTATCCAACTTTTACAGACACAGGGAGTTAAATGCAGAGTGTTTCAGTTCGGAGAAGTTGCAGAATCCGGACTTAACTTGACATTTGCTAGTTAGAAGCAGGAACAACTGGTAAGCCTAAGGATCTAAGAGGCTTTGATAAAGGCCAAGTTGTGATGGGTAGATGACTGTGTCAGTGTATCTCTACAACAGTCAGAGTTGTGGGGGTTTAAATACTACAAGTGGTTTAAGGAATGAGAACAGGTTTTGCCCCAAGTCCCATGGGTCCGGTTCCACCAACAAACTACACCACCAACAAAAATAAAAATTGTAGGAAAAGTTTATGCTGCCTATGATAAAAAGATCTCATATCACATAGTCCATTGTAGCTTGCTGTGTATGGGGCTGTGTAGGTGCAGATCAGGGAGAGTGGCCATGCTAACCTCAGTTGCCAAAAGTACTTACAATGGACACAGAAGTTTTGCAACTGGAACACTGAGCAATGTCTGATAAATCCCATTTTCCTTTATATGATGTGGACAGCTAGATGAATGTACATTACCTACCTGAAGAAGAGATGGCACCAGGATGAAATATAGGAAAAAAACAAGCTTATGGAAGGAGGGTAGTGTACTAATGTGGGAAACGTTTTCTTGGTGTTCTTGTATTCTTCTCTTTGTCACCTTAACATGTACCCCCAACCTAAACATTATAGAGACCACAAAGAATTCATGGTGTTGATTTGGTCTACAAATTCCCCAGATCTCAATCCAATCGATTATTTGAGGCATATGCTGGAATAAGAAGATCAACCTATGGAGGCCGCACCTCACATACCACTGCTACACTGCTACTAATGTCTTAGTGCCAGATACCACAGGACACCTTCAAAGGTCTTGTAGAGTCCAGGCCACAATGGGTCAGAGCTGTTTAAGCCTACACAGTATAAGAAATAAGGATGGCAGGTGGTTTTATTGTTGTGACGAATGAATATATATATATATATATATATATATATATGTATGTATATAGGCACAACCATCCTCAAAGGAGTATTTAATTAGTACCACAGTCTTCAGCTAAGTGGCTACTCACATACATAGCAGCTAAGTAAGGGTTAAGCCCTTTTTTCTTGACACAGGATGAGAGATGAGGGGGAGAGACATACCAGAAGGCTGAAGTCACAGCTCGGCTTGGGCATTGCCCTCTGCACTGTGTGATTGTGACACAAAAGTCAGCAGAACAAACACAGGCTGAAATTCCCAGACAATGCCCTCTGTGTTGTGATAAGCTGTGTGTCATGTACACAGTCCATATAGTATACACACTCCCATGTAAAGAGCAGGCCGTGTGTATAGCCGTGAGGCGGACACACGTGTACTCTTTACAGGCGTGTGTAAAGCTTAGATGAGAGATTAGTGTGTCCTTTCATGTATGGAGATAACAGGCCATTTGTATTTTAAGATCACTATAAAGGATTTTGGACGTTAAAGGGGTATTCCCATGTCAACTAATATAATTATTAGAGATGAGCGAACCTGGAGCATGCTCGAGTCGATCCGAACCCGAACTTTCGGCATTTGATTAGCGGTGGCTGCTGAAGTTGAATAAATCCCTAAGGCTATGTGGAAAACATGGATATAGTCATTGGCTGTATCCATGTTTTCCAGACAACCTTAGAGCTTTATCCAAGTTCAGCAGCCACCACTGATCAAATACCAAACCTTCGGGTTCGGATCGACTCGAACCCGAACCCGATTCGCTCATCTCTAATAATTATACTTGTAGGACTTGTCAAGTTAAAAGGAAACTATCAGCAAGTTAGACAACTCTAACCTGCTGATAGCCCCCTTTTGTGCATGGGGAACTGAGGATGAAGGTAAGGTTCTTACCTTTATTCCCTGTGCTGTTTCTGTGTAATTAGTAGTTATCTCCACAGGCTAATTCGGCACTTTGGATCACTAGCGATAGTCCTGCCCCTCCTAATGCCTAGCAACGGAGCAAACCTGATCGGTGCTCTGGGCGTGGTTATCCTGCCCCCAGTGCTCCAAAGTACCCAATTAGCCTGTGACTACAACTACTACATACACAGAAACACACCGAGGATGAAGATATGAGAATCTTACCCTCATCCTCAGTGCCCCATGCACAAATTATAGCTAATTATTTGCTAAATTAATGTATTTGCAAAAATATTTATTATGTGTTATACAGTATATATACGCTATGGGGGAGATTTATCAAACTGGTGTAAAGTAGAATTGTCTTAGTTGCCCCTAGCAACCAATCAGATTCCTCCTTTAATTTTTTTAAAGAATCTGTGAGGAATGAAAGGTGGAATCTGATTGGTTGGCAACTGAGCCATTTGTAAATTATAATTAGCTATGACAAGAATCTATTTTCTACTTTGAACTGTCACTATACAAAGGCCCTTTGGAAATTTTTGTGATCGCCAGTGATCAACTGGGGGAGAAACCTGGCCTAACAGTTGAAATGACATGCAGCGCCACCCCAGGAGAAATTAAAGCGAATGTACCACTACAAGCAGTATATAAATATTTTCATATGACCTGGTCGGCGTTAGCACAAAGATTCTGATGGTGCCATCCATTTTTCAAACCGCTGCCTGGTTTTTGAGACTGGTCCGGTTTCTATATATGCTAAAGAAGTAGTTTGGTGCACTACAAGTGGGCCCAGCACCTCCAGTGCACCTATATTGCCTCCCCCTGGTGATGCGCTGAGGCAGAGCCAGGCCAGGACCAGACTTGATTCAGAAGGTGGGACAGACATAATTGAGATGGCAGATGTCACCCAGGGGATATAGGTGCACTGGAGGTGCTGTGCCCACCTTCAGTGCACTAAACTAGTTCATTAGCATATATAGAAACTGGACCAGATCTCAGGAACTGGGCGGTGGTTTAAAAAACATACAAAAAATAGTAAAGGTCTGCTACACCTAACCCCTACGAATGGAGTCCACCCCCTTCGAGTGCACCACTATTCCCAGCGCTCACAGGATATAAATGAATAAATGAGTATGTACCAATATAGAGGGCTCTCTAGAAGCAGGTGGTGTGTTACAAACACTGTCAAGACATATGATTTGTGCACCTGTATAAATTGTACGTCAACATTTATTGCTTGAATCTATATATCATATTGATAGTAGGTCATCGCTGTAAAAAACCTAGTAAGGTAAACCTAATAGTAGAAAGCAGTCTATATGCATAGGAAATACATAAAAATCACATATAAATGCCTAACTAGTATAAAGATAAAAATGGATAAAATCTATAAGATAAAATAAAAATTGTGTGTATATGGAGCCTAGTGAGGTTGCCTGCGCCGGGCCCAGCGCAGGCAGCTCACCTAGATGTATTTAGCAGTAGTCCCGAATCAAGAAGTCTGGCATAGGCTCGTATCGCTGGATGGCCGTTGGAATAATTATATTAGTGTCCTAGTGAGACAGCTTACTTTTCAGATCATACACTTTGGGTGAGATAAGGTGCTATAAATGACAATGATCTGAAAAGTAAGCTATAAATGACAATGATCTGAAAAGTAAGCTGTCTCACTAGGACACTAATATAATTATTCCAACGGCCATCCAGCGATACGAGCCTATGCCAGACTTCTTGATTCGGGACTACTGCTAAATACATCTAGGTGAGCTGCCTGCGCTGGGCCCGGCGCAGGCAACCTCACTAGGCTCCATATACACACAATTTTTATTTTATCTTATAGATTTTATCCATTTTTATCTTTATACTAGTTAGGCATTTATATGTGATTTTTATGTATTTCCTATGCATATAGACTGCTTTCTACTATTAGGTTTACCTTACTAGGTTTTTTACAGCGATGACCTACTATCAATATGATATATAGATTCAAGCAATAAATGTTGACGTACAATTTATACAGGTGCACAAATCATATGTCTTGACAGTGTTTGTAACACACCACCTGCTTCTAGAGAGCCCTCTATATTGGTACATACTTAAAAAACATACAACATCATCAGAATCTCTGTGGTGGTACGAGAGTTGTATGACAATATCTGTTTACTGCTTATAGTGGTACGTTCACTTTAATCATTTCACAGAGTCTATTCTTATTCATAAAGTGTCAGTGTAATGCACAACATGAGGTGTCATCCAAAGGGAGAGGTGGTATTTGTCACCACCCTTTGCTATGGCAAAGAGATGGGACTCCTGATCAGAAGGCCTTTCTCTATTAGCCAAGAGTTCTTTAATGGGTTATACAGTCCTTGGCAAAAACCTGGACTCTCTATAGAAGTGAATGGTTACCACTTCCTAGAAAATACACAATTCACTGATATGAAATGTTTGTTTCATAGCTGAATATTGTAATGTTTTTAAAAATGTAATTGACTAAATTATTATTCTGGATCTAGTAGAGATAAAAACTATAAAAATTGCAAAATATTGACAAAACAAACCATGCAATCATTGTGTAACAATTGTAAAATGCTAATTCTGTCATTCTAAAAATGGAACCAACACAAAGGAAAACTATGATAGAAAGATTTGCACCTACTGTATATCAGTGCCCATTCCTGTTAACTAAGGGTCCCATTCCACAGAGCGATTCCGCCGATTATCGCTCCATGGAATAGAGGCAATGATCAGCCGATGATTATGTCATCGGCTGATCGTTTATTTAGGTTCAAACCTAAAATTATCGGGCACCAGCCTCACATCGCTGCGTAGAATAGCGATGCGCGGCAGGTGACCGATGATTCCACCGATGATTTAGGGTCCTTGCAGCCCTTGTTTAAACACCATACTTTACCTATCCAGGCTGCAGGGCTTCTCCTGCGCTCCTTCTTCCTCCCGATCCTGCGCGCAGCAGCAGCTTCGGTGCAGCCTGAATTAGCTGACAGACCGCTCAGCCAATCACTGGCCAGGACGGCCTTGGCCAGTGATTGGCTGAGTGGTCTGTCAGCTCAGACAGGCTGCACCAAAGCTGCTACTGCAGGATCGGGAGGAAGAAGGAGCGCAGGAGAAGACCTGCAGCCTGGATAGGTAAAGTATGGTGTTTAAACAAGGGCTGCAAGGACCCTAAAAGTTCTAACCCAGTTCTGACCCACATAGTATATGTGATCCCAGCCTGTGCATATGTTCTTCAAGAACATCTCCTTTGACCATGGAGCAATGTGCCGGAGAGCACATACACAATGAGCTCCCTAAATACATTTAGCTGCCACTAGAGATGAGTGAACCTGGAGCATGCTCGAGTCCATCCGAACCCGAACGTTCGGCATTTGATTAGCGGTGGCTGCTGAAGTTGGATAAAGCCCTAAGGCTATGTGGAAAACATGGATATAGTCATTGGCTGTATCCATGTTTTCCAGACAACCTTACAGCTTTATCCAAGTTCTGCAGACACCGCTAATCAAATGCCGAACGTTCGGGTTCGGATGGACTCGAACCCGAAGCCAGTTCGCTCATCTCTAGCTGCCAGACTTCTTTAATCTTAAGTATCTTGTCACAGCAGAGCAAGGTGATTTAAACCTGGATTTCCTCTATGGAAAGATCAATATACTGCATAAGTAGTTTCTCTAAAGCAGAGATACCAGTTCTCCCAGAACAACCAAGAAGATCACAAACACTATTCTGTTCTTGCTCCTTATACATACTCTCCCACTTGTCATTTCCCATCCTCTATCTAATGATTGCTTTCTTATACAAGACCATGATCTCAATGGCCAAATGGTCAAGATTTCCACCAAATTATAACCCATCTGGGTGGGCACAAGAGTATTATTCTTCACCCAACCCAAAATATGTTTCTACAGAGATTTGGTCTATATCAGGACCGCAACATGCAGGAATTTACATGATAGGTGCTAGTCCTGTCATGCTTTTAACCAGCACCCATGTGATGCAATAGCGTGATGCTGATTGGTTTGGATGGCAGCCTGGTGCCTTATATAAACCTCTGTAGTTCCATTTTAGATCTACTATTACAGTCTGCCATAGGCAGGCAGCAAGAGTAAATCACAGAAATAACAGTATACTGCAATACAAAAGTATTGTGGTGTACTGTGCAAAAAAAATTCAGAAGTATAAAATAAAAAAGTTTAAAGTCACTACCCAACCCCTTCGTTCTCGGAGAGATAAATTTAACCTCTCCCCATAGAGAACACAGGATACTCAGCTGTATATGGGGAGGACAGAAGAGAACAGGAGAGATAAATGTAGGCAATGTAGAACAATTATTCAGCTGCTAGCAGTTATTGAAGATTCATGGTCACCCTTATGCTGGGTTTACACAATACGATTATCGTTCGAATTTGCACGATAACGATCGAATTCGAACGATAATCGTATGTGTAAACGCAGCGAACGATCGAACGACGTGAAATCGTTAATTTTGATCTTGTATCTTGTTCTTAAATCGCCGTTCGTCGTTCACAAAAAATTTGCCGATCGTTCCGTGTAAACAGTCGTCGCGCGAAAGTCCGGCCGCTCACAGCCCGGCCCCCCGCTCATCCGCAGCCCGGCCCCCCGCTTATCCACAGCCCCCTGCGCTAGCTAAATCGCCAGCCCCGCCCCTGATCGCCAGCCCCGCCGCCGCCCCTTCCGATCGCCACCCCCGCCGCCCTGATCGCCACCCCCACCGCCGCTCCGATCGCCACCCCCGTATCGTTTCGTGTAAACCCAGCATTAGGGTCCATTTACACAGGAACATTATCTGACAGATTATCTGCCAAAGATTTGAAGCCAAAACCAGGAACAGACTATAAACAGAGATCAGGTCATAAAGGAAAGCCTGAGATTTCTCCTCTTTTTAAATCCATTCCTGGCTTTGGCTTCAAATCTTTGGCAGATAATCTGTCAGATAATCTTCCTGTGTAAATTGACCCTTAGCTTTTCCAATCAGACACAGTGCTCTCTGCTGCCACCTCTGTCTGTGTAAGGAACTGTTCAAAACAGACGCAACTCTCCATAGGAAACCTCTCCTGCTCTAGACAATTTTCGTCAGGGACAGAGGTGGCAGCAGAGAGCCCTGTGTTAGACTGCAAAAACTAAGGAACTGTGCAGAGCAGTAGAGGTTTCCTATGGCTATTTGCTACGGCTCTGTGCAGTTCCTGACACAGACAGAGATGGCAGCAGAGAGCACTGTGTCTGACTGGAAAGAACTCTATGACTTTCTCCAAGGCATATAGCAGCTGATAAATACAGAAAGTCCTGCAGTGGCACAGTACAATGGGCTGTGACCTGACAGAAGATTCAGCTACACTCACACAATGGCTGCATATGGTTATAAGTTCTTGTCTCCAATAGGAAGATTGGTTCTAGAGCACAATCGGATCTATTTGAAAAAGAAAGTATAGCGGAAAGTTATATAAATGTTCATTATATGGTGAAAAACCCTATATTTGTCGAAACCATAACACCATTTAACACTTTACGGAAGAATAAGTCTGAGGAAACTCACAATCCATTCTTACCTCATTAGTATTCCAAATTTAGTGGTGTTATAAGGGGTGCTATTGTATGTGTAATAAGGAAGAAAAAAGTGACAGTATTAATATGATTTTTACGTAAATTGCAATATTCATTCATAATGAAGTGTTAAAAGAAGAAGAGACCCAGTCTGTATTAACGTTAAAGTGGCACTGCCATCTAGTGTTCGTTTGTATCATTGCAAGTTTGTATTGGTGCACTTTTGCAGTTGTAGCTCTTCAATAGGCATGTCATAACTAAAACTAGGAGAAATCTGGTCATAAAAATGGAAATTTAGTGCATCGTCATCTACTAGGATTAATGGGGCATTCTTCTATACAGAGAAACTCTGGCATGCTCCATGGCTGCAATATTGCAAATGGTAGCACCATGCATGGAGACTGTCTGAGGCACTCTCTGTGGTGACATTCTGTTTCTGAGGCACTTTGTATGTTGACACTATACATGTAGACTGTCCCTGGTTAGCGCATTCTCTGGCTGGAACACTGTGGAGCACTTTCTGGAAGGAGCACGATGTATGACAGGAGAATTATTGGGGTTGGTGCACTATACTATATTTTGGCTTAGGGCAGTCGCTAAATGGAGTGCTTGGGCACCAGAGTTCTCTCGCTGAAATATTTCACGGGAGCAAGCGTGAGCACTGTCTAAGGGAACAGTCTCTGGTTGGGGCACTCTGTAATTGGGCTTTGCGCACATAGTGGCTCTATCTGAATGGGCACTGTGAATGGAGGTACTCTCTGGCTGGAACACTGTGTACATGAGAAATCTTTGTATGGAGCACTCTGTATTGAGGTCACTGTACATGAATAATTACTCTGGTTGGTGCACGGTATATGTGGGGACCCTAAGACAGAGGTACTGTCTAAAGGCCGTATTACATAGCATAATAATAAGGGGAAGTGAGCACCAACCTGTCAGCTCGGCACTCTCTTTCCCCTTGTTCCCCGCTCTCTGCCTGTGCTATTACATGAAAGAAAGGAAATGCAAAATAGCTCTCACACCTCTTAAGCAAAGAGATGTCCCTTCAAGTCAAGTCTCGCTCAGTCAAGGAGCCTTAGAACATTGACTGGGGATTTTATGCCAAACCAACAATCTCTCCAAAAGGAAAGATTTCCCATCTGCAGATAGCTATTTTGGGTTTTTGACCCTCATCAGTGCAGAGCAGGGTGTTGGCTGGCTAGTGAGAGGTCTATCGACATGGATCACGCACAGACAGTGAGTGGGGAAAAGCGGTGGTCTGCTGCTACCTCTCCTATTTCACTGAGTGATGTGCAGCAGACCATCCTGCACAAATCCTGCTCTTTCAACGTGTTAAAAGACCATGATCAGCTGAAATTGTACATTCTGGCCTTTTAACCTGTTCTGTTATCAGCTTGAACGGCCAGTGATCGGCCAAATAAGGCCAATAATCGTTTAGTATAACAGGGCCTTAACTGTCTTTAACTGGGTTGCTATCTCTATCTCTAGATGAGTCACTGTCTTAAGGACAATCTCTGGTTTGGACACTGGTCATATAGGCTCTGCACATTGAGGCAATATCCAGCTGGGGCACTGTGAGTGGGGGTACTCTTTGGTCGGACACTATGTAAAGGGGAGATTTCTGTATGAAACTTTATATATGATGACATAGTACATATAGAGTCCCTGTGTATTAGGGACAGTCTAAGGCACTGGCTAACTGGTGCACTTTAACTTGAATACTAAGGCTCTGTACATTGGGTCATTGCGACACTTTATAGGGTACAATCTCTGGCTGAGGTATTGTCTACAGTGCTAACAGGTAACAATAGCGTAGTAATAATAATATTTATATACTGCCAGCATATTCATTACCACTAGCTTAGCCAAAGTAAAAGAGAGAAGTCCAGCTTAAGTACTGCAATGTCTCCAGTACCCATATCCCAGCTAGGCAAGAATAAAGTTGTTGTGTGCCTGAGGAATCGCTTGCATCTTAACCTTTGTCTGGAAATCATACACATTGTCATTTTGCTGCATACACTGTAATATTATGGAAGTGCAAGGGTTAATGCTGTATTGTATTTGCCTCACCTAGTAGTTGCATGTCAAGGATGTGAGGAGTTTGGTCACAGGACCTTCCCACTGACAGCTTCAACCTGAAGCATGCTTTGGAGGCTCCCAGGTTTAAAGGGGTTACAAAAACATGGCCACTTTACCCCCTCTCTTTTCTCTAGATTGGGTGGGGTTTCAAACTCAGTTTCCATTTAAGTAAATGGAGCTTAAAGGGGTATTCCCCCTAAAATCATTTTTGCATTAATACTCTGCCCACCCGTAGCTTTCCATCTTTCCAATATAAAGTTATTATGGATTTTGCACAGTTTTGCTGTTATCCAGCTGCATTCACCTCCATGGATTGCAGAGAATCATCAGACCTCAGTCCACACCGACACGCTCCCTGCTCCTGGCCCCCACCCTCCGTGTCGGCATCACATGTCCTCAGTCCCAGCACAGTGAAGTGACTGAGAACACTGATAGGGTGGCTGCTGTTACAGAGGGAGACAGTGATCAGCGCAGCTGTGACTGCATCCCTCTCTAACAGCAGCCACCCGGTCACCCCCAGCCCAGAGCTCACCCCCTGTGTCCAGAGCCTCCCGGCAGAACTCACCCGGAGCACACAGCCCCCTGGCCCACAACCAATCGCCCCCCCCCCCCATCACCCGTGGCATAGCCGCTGCACTCACCCGTGGCACCCCCCCCCCCCGCGGCAAGCTCCGCCCCCGCGATCGCCCGCGGCAAGCTCCGCCCCGCCATCGCCCGCAGCAAGCTCCGCCCCCGCCAGCGCCCGCGACAAGCTCCGCCCCCATCGCCAGCGGCAAGCTCGGTCCCCCATCGCCCACAGCAAGCTCCGCCCCCCAATCGTCCGCGGCTCTGCTACACCGTCCCCCCCAACTCAGCTCTGCTACACCGTCCCCCCCAACTCGGCTCTGCTACACCGTCCCCCCCAACTCAGCTCTGCTACACCGTTCCCCCCAACTCAGCTCAGCTACACCGTCCCCCCAACTCAGCTCTGCCACACTGTCCCCCCCAACTCAGCTCTGCTACACCGTCCCCCCCAACTCAGCTCTGCTACACCGCCCCCCCCAACTCAGCTCTGCTACACCGTCCCCCCCCCCCAACTCAGCTCTGCTACACCGTCCCCCCAACTCAGCTCTGCTACATTGTCATCCCCAACTCGGCTCTGCTATAACGTCATCCCCAACTCAGCTCTGCTACACTGTCATCCCCAACTCAGCTCTGCTACAACGTCACTTCCAACTCAGCTCAGCTACAACGTCTCTTCCAACTCAGCTTTGCTACACCGACACCGCCATCTCAGCTCTGCTACACTGTCATCATCTCCTTCATTGTCTCAGCTCTGCTACTTCACCATTATCAGGCAGAAGCATTGCATGATGGGAAATGTAGTTTCCTATTTTGGATATAGATCGGCTTTTAGAAAAACTTATAACTCAGGAACGGCAGCAGCTAGAAAGATAGGAGATGGCTCAAAATACTCAGGGGGACTTGGTGAGTAAGGCCAGCTAGGTTTGGGAGCATTTAATTTTTTTAGCTCTTGGGGGGAGTACCCCTTTAATTGCAAATCACACCTGAAGACAAGAGAGGGGGGAAAGTGGGTATGTTTTTGTAGCGCTGGATAACCTCTTTAACCCCTTAACGACATCGGGCGTAAACTTACGCCCTCGCGCCCTGGTACTTGGCGCATCAGGGCGTAAATTTACGCCCGATGTTTCCCCGATCGCTGCGTGTTCACACACAGCGGTCGGGGAAGATGGCCTGCTATAAATCATAGCAGGCCATCTTAGCTTCACGGCACGGGGGGTGGTTAACACCCCCCGTGCTTACGATCGCCGCTATAGGCTGATCAATTCAGATCAGCCAATAGCGGCGATCGGAACCTTTCCGGGTCATCGGCGACCCGATGACCCGGAAAAAAATGGCGGTCGGTGCTGTCCGAGGACGGCACCGACCGCCATTACTGTAAAAAGTAATGGTGATCGCCGTGCCACCGGCCCGATCGCCGTGAACGGCCGGCTGGCCGTTCACGGCGATCGGGCCGGTGGCACGGTGATCAGAGTCCCACAAAATAGTAAATACCTGCCCTGGACCCCTCAGCTAGGTAGCCGAGGGGTCCAGAGCAGGTATTTGTACATTACTCACCTGTCCCGGGCTCCTGATCGGCGTCTTCCGGGTTCGCGGCATCCTCGTCTTCGTTCGGGTCTTCGGCTTCTTCCGTGACGTCACGTTCGGCTTCTCTCGGCTATTTTCGGCTCCAGCGTCGGCTCTTTCCGTATTTTGCGCTCTGCTGCCCTCTAGCGGCTGATATGTGTAATACACTTATCAGCAGCTATAGGGATGTTCAGAATGTAGAAATTTTTTTATTTTTTTTTTTCAAATTTTTTTTTTTCTATTTTCCGCACCCTATCGCCGCTGAGTGTTGATCAGCATCGCACGAAAGTGCGCTGCTAATCAGCAACTCCTCCTTATTGGCGTAGGGTGTTTTTTTTCTATATTCTACTGCCACAGTCTGCTAATAAGTGCCGCACATAAGTGCGGCATTTATCAGCAACTCCTTTGTTGGCGTAGGTTTTTTTTTTATACTTACTGTAAAAAAACACGTAAAAAACACTACATTACACCACACTACATTGAATAAAGTTTGACACTACACCACTACATACCCCATATACCAATCCCCATATAAAGATGGCCCCCAGAGTGTTTTCGGCGTCGGAGGGATACGTTATTGCCTCCGACACCGACACAGCCAGTGAGGATGAATGGGGGATCCTTCTTTCCTCCATTCATCCTCATCATCCTCATCATCCAGTGACATGTCTGGGGGTAGCGTAGCGTACGCTGCCCCCCAGACACGTCTTTTCCGCCAGTACCGTCCCAATAAGAGATGGCGGTATGGTGTGAAATTCTACACACTCTGTGACAGTACCTCAGGGTACACTTACAGATTTCGGGTACGTGCACACTGCGGAATGGCGAAGGATAACCCTTTGTGCATTCCGCAGCTGGCACCAGCCGGCGGACTGATGCAGGCGTGTGTCTCCACCCGTGTCATAGACTCCATTCTATGCACGGGCGGAATCCGTCGTCCATCCAAAGAATGAACACGTTGGACGGAGAGCGGAATCCGTCCGTGCATAGAATGGAGTCTATGACACGGACGGAGACATGCGCCTGCATCAGTCCGCCGGCGGGTGCCAACTGCGGAATGCACGAAGGGTTATCTGTCGCGATTCCGCAGTGTGCACATACCCTTAGAGTGTATGTAGGAAGGGACACCCGAATCCAGCCCCCAAATGCCCCCCCATCCTCCGAGTTAGTGGGAAGATCATCCGGGAACTGATCTTCCCACTGCTGGATAAAGGTCACCACCTGTACGGGGATAACTTTTATACCAGCACCCCCTCCTCTGGTCCCTCGCTGCCCGAGCTACTGTAGCTTGCAGCACCATCCGAACATATCAGAACCAGTAATAGCGCCCTAATATTTAGCAGCCATGGAGCGGACCCAGCGCTTCTGGATATGAGGGACCCCGTATCGCACCAGGACAACATTTTCCAGGTGACGTCCCCCACACTGGAAAACAGGAGACCCCAGAAGAAGTGCAGAGTGTGGCGTAACAGGGGGATCAGGAAGGACACCATTTACCAGTGTGACACCTGCCTCTGCATACTGGATCGCTCCAAGGCGTACCACGCGTCATCGGAGTTCTACATTTTCTAAATTCTGTCCCTTATTCCTATTTCAGGGGTCACGTTGATCCAGGGATTATTCTGATCGCCATTATGGAGTCAGGAAGGAATTTTTCCCCTGTGATGAGGCTACTGTCGTCTGCCTCACAAGGTTTTTTTTTGTCTTCCTCTGGATCAACACAGGTTGAGTTTGATGGACACCTGTCATTTTCAACCTTATAAACTAATAATTGGCCTAATACCCCCAAATAAATTAGAATTGTCCCTTTTCCCCAGCTAAGTAGGTATGGCCGCCATTCCCATTAGAGGATGCCATGATGCAATTACAAAGCCTCTGTGCGGCCAGGACAGTAGAAACCCCCCACAAGTGACCCCATTCTGGAAACTACACCCCATAAGGAATCTAAGAAGGGGGGCAGCGGGGATATGGCCCCCTGGTGACGGCCACATTTGGGACGTGAAAATGAAAAAATGGTATTTTTTATTTTCTCGGCACATGTTCTACGTAAGTGCCCATCACCAGTGGGGTCCATATGCTCACTGCACCCCTTGTTAGATTCCTTATGGGGTGTAGTTTCCAGAATGGGGTCACTTGTCAGGGGTTTCTACTGTCCTGGCAGCACAGGAGCTTTGTAATTGCGACATGGCCTCCATCCTCCATTCCAGCCTCTAAATGGCGCTCTGTCCCTTTGGTGACTTGCCCTGTGCCCATATGGCACATTATGCCCACATGTGGGGTATTTTCGTACTCAGGGGACACTACCCTACACGTTTTGTGTTCATTTTCTTTTTTAACCCCTTGTGGAAATGGAAAAAAATCAAGGCTAGACCAACATTTAGTGTAATTTTTGTAAAATTTTTACTCTAAATCATTAATCTTGTCATGTTTTTTCATTTTCACAAGGGGTTAAAAGATAAAAAAAAAACATTTAATGTGTAGAGCAATTTCCCCTGAGTACGGAAATACCCCACATGTGGACATAAAGCGCCATGCGGGTGCAGGGTAAGCCTCCGAAGGGAAGAAGCGCCATTTGGTTTTTGAAGGCTGGATTTGGATGGAATGGATTTCGAGGGGCCATGTTGCATTCAAAAGGCCCCTGTGTTGCCAAGACAGTTGAAACCCCCCACAAGTGACCCCATTATGGAAACTGCACCCCTCAAGGAATGTAACAAGAGGTGTAGTGAGCACATGGACCCCACTGGTGACGGACACAAATGTGGAACAATGTGGCGTGAAAATGAAATATTACATTTTTTACACTATAATGTTGGTTTAGCCTTGAATATATCATTTTCACAAGGGGTTAAAAGAGGAGAAAAAAAACAAAATGTGTAGCGCAATTTCCCCCGAGTCCGTAAATACCCCACATGTGGACATAAAGCGTCATGTGGGTGCAGGGCAAGCCTCCGAAGGGAAGGAGCACCATTTCGTTTTTGAAGGCTGGATTTGGATGGAATGGATTTTGAGGGGCCATGTTGCATTCAAAAGGCCCCTGTGTTGCCAAGACAGTTGAAACCCCCCACAAGTGACCCCATTATGGAAACTACACCCCTCAAGGAATGTAACAAGGGGTGTAGTGAGCATATGGACCCCACTGGTGACGGGCACAAATGTGGAACAATGTGGCGTGAAAATGAAATATTACATTTTTTACACTATAATGTTGGTTTAGCCTTGAATTTATCATTTTCACAAGCGGTTAAAAGAGAAAAAAACACACAATATGTGTAGAGCAATTTCCCCTGAGTCCGTAAATACCCCACATGTGGACATAAATCGCCATGTGGGCGCAGGGCAAGCCTCCGAAGGGAAGGAGCGCCATTTGGATTTTGGAGGTTGGATTTGGCTAGAATGGATGATGAACGCCATGTCGCATTTACAGAGCCCTCGTGCTGCCAAAACACTGGAAACCCCCCACAAGTGACCCCATTCTGGAAACTGCACCCCTCAGGGAATCTAAAAAGGGGTGCAGTGAGGATATGGACCCCTTGATGACGGGCACATTTGTGCCATGAAAGTGAAAAAATGAAATTTTTCCCTTTCACGTCACATTGTTCCACATTTGTGCCCGTCACCAGTGGGGTCCATATGCTCACTGCACCCCTTGTTAGATTCCTTGAGGGGTGTAGTTTCCAGAATGGAATCACTTGTGGGGGGTTTCCAGTGTCTTGGCAGCACGAGGGCTCTGTAAATGCGACATGGCCCTTGAAATCCTTTTCAGTGAAATTCAGCTTCCAAAAGCCAATTGGCGCTCCTTCCCTTTGGAGGCTCGTCCTGCGCCCCCTTGGCACTCTATCGCCACATGTGGGGTATTTCTGTACTCGGGAGAAACTGCGCTACACATTTTTTGTCTTTTTTTGCCTCTTATCCCTTTAAGAAAATGAAAAATTGAAGGCTAGAACAACGTTTTAGTGTAAAAAATAAATTTTTCTTTTTTCACGCCATATTGTTCGGAAAATCTGTGAAGCACCTGTGGGGTGCAGATGCTCACCGCACCCCTTGTTACATTCCTTGAGGGGTGTAGTTTTCTAAATGGTGTCCCTTTAGGGGTGTTTTTTAGGTTTTGGCACCCCAGAGCCTCTGCCAACCTGAAGTGGTACAGTCAAAAATGACCAAATATAACGGAGGCGTTGAAATTCTTTAGGCGCTCCCTTATATCTGAGGCTTGTGGTTGCGTCAAATAGCGCAATAGGGCCACATATGGGGTATTTCTATAAACTGCAGAAACGGGGCAATAATTATTGGGGTGCATTTCTCTGGTAATAGGTTTATAATTATGAAAAATATTGGATTACAATAAAATCTCTGCACAGAAAATTAAAATTTTCAAATTCCTTACACACTTAGCTTTTATTTCTGTGACTCCCCTAAAGGGTTAAAACACTTTCTGGATGTGCTTTTGCAGAGTTTGGGAGGTGCAGTTTCTGAAATGGGGTGCTTTGTGGGGCTTTCTAACATACAGGCCCCTCAAATACACTTTAAACCTGAACAGGTCCCTAAAAATATCTGATTTTGAAATTTTACTGAAAATTTGGAAATTTGCTGCTAATGTTTTAAGCTTCCTATCGTCTAAAAAAAATGAAAGATAGTTTAATAAATGCTGCCAACATAAAGTAGACATGTTGCTAATGCTATTTAATATATAATTTATGTGGTATAACCACTTTCTGTATACGCAAAAAAGTTTCAAAGTTGGAAAAATGCATTTTTTCACATTTTTTCACATTATTTGGGTTTTTTTCATAAAGATTTGTTATGAGTATCGACTCCAATTTACCAGAAATGTAAAGTACAATATGTCACGAGAAAACAATCTCAGAATCAGCCGGATAGGTAAAAGCATCCCGAAGTTATTAATGACTAAAGTGACACAGGTCATATTCATAAAATTTGTCTCTGTCATTAAGGCCATTTCAGGCTCTGTCCTTAAGGGGTTAACCACTTTCCAGGATAAAACCAATTACTGCAAACCAGGTCCAACTCTTTCACCAGAGGGCTTGACTTTTCTGGACCCTACATCTGTGGATGCAATGTTCCTGCCCCAAAGCACTTTATGCTGCCGTATATACAGTACATTTTATTTATTTTAATCAATAAATGTTAGAAATTATGTCCAGTCCTCATAGAGTGTTTGCGCCAGGATTTCATGGTTTTGATCTCCTCTTTCAGAACCCCACTAGCCGAAAAAGTGTGAGGAGATGTCCGAATGTCTCTTGTAGTCCATAAGAGAATAACAGAAACACCAATAGTGCATGGTGTTCCTGTTATTCTCTTATTGACTACATTAAAGCATTGCTCTTTGCAAGTGCTGGATCAAGTGCTTTTTCTTGGATGTGATGTACACATTGGCCAGGTGTGGATCTGTGCAAAGAAGGACTGCTGCATTCTGGTGAGCTGACATTCCTTGTTCATTGTTCAAGGTTCTGCCTTCACCTAGGACAGGTCTGACTTGTATACATGATGATCATGGCATTGTGTGGAGATTAGGAGATTTCACCAAAGACTGTCTTCAGTCCACACTGAATTCTACTTCAAGCACATGTTCCTAATTCAGGCAGGGAAAACTGGCAAGACAAGAGAGGATAAAGATGAACCAGGACTCTCCTGTAACACTTAAAGGGGTATTCCCCCCAAGAGCTAAAAAAAATAGAATGCTTCCAAACCTAGCTGGTCTTACTCGCCAAGTCCCCCTGAGAATTTTGAGCCGTCTCCCGTCTTTCTAGCTGCTTCCGTTCCTGAGTTACAAGTTTTTTAGAAAGCCAATCTATATCCAACATGGCGCCGGCCAGAAAACTACATCTCCCATCATGCAATGCTTACGTCTGATTGGTCTATGATGTAGCAGAGCTGATATCCACAAGATATAGCAAAGTTGAAAGCGTAGCATAGCAGAGTTGAGTGTGTAGCATAGCAGGGTTGAGAGCGTAGCATAGCAGAGTTGAGTGTGTAGCATAGCAGGGTTGAGAGCGTTGCATAGCAGGGTTGAGAGCGTTGCATAGCAGGGTTGAGTGTGTAGCATAGCAGAGTTGAGAGCGTAGCATAGCAGGGTTGAGAGCGTAGCATAGCAGAGTTGAGTGCGTAGCATAGCAGAGTTGAGTGCGTAGCATAGCAGAGTTGAGAGCGTAGCATAGCAGGGTTGAGTGCGTTGCATAGCAGGGTTGAGTATGTAGCATAGCAGAGTTGAGTGTGTAGCATAGCAGGGTTGAGAGCGTAGCATAGCAGAGTTGAGTGTGTAGCATAGCAGGGTTGAGAGCGTAGCATAGCAGAGTTGAGAGCGTAGCATAGCAGAGTTGAGAGCGTAGCATAGCAGAGTTGAGAGCGTTGCATAGCAGGGTTGAGTGCGTTGCATAGCAGAGTTGAGTGTGTAGCATAGCAGGGTTGAGAGCGTAGCATAGCAGGGTTGAGTGTGTTGCATAGCAGAGTTGAGTGTGTAGCATAGCAAAGTTGAGAGCGTAGCATAGCATAGTTAGTTGAGAGAGGGGGGCCACAGGTCAGCCGGTGAGCCGTGCGGGGGGGTTTGGGTGCCGCAGGTTGAGTTGCGGGGGGAGGCTGGGGGGTTGCGTGTAGTACCGCAGGTGAGTTTTAAAATACAATGATCCTATATGGAGGAGGGAGGGAGAGAGGAGGTGAAGATGGAGGAGAGAGGAGGTGATGGGGGAGATGGAGGAGGGAGGGAGAGAGGAGGTGATGGGGGAAGATGGAGGAGGGAGGGAGAGAGGAGTTGTAGGGGTGGGGGGAGAGATAGATGTGAAGGGGGGGAGAGAGAGGGTGTGTAGGGGTGGGGGGGAGAGAGATGTGAAGGGGGGGAGAGAGGAGGTGTAGGGGGAGAGAGAGATGTGAAGGGGGGGGAGAGAGGAGGTGAAGGCTTGGGGGGTGAGACACGATACAAGTTGACAGGGAGCGGCGGTACCAGCACTCCCGTACCCCACTCACCCCGCGGGTGAGAACAGGGTTGGGGGTGCCAAGGGGCTGCGGATGAGACAGGAGGGGGGGGTGTGCCGAGGGTGAGACGGGGGGGGGGGGGGGGGGGGGGGTTGTAGTGCCGAGGTTCCGCAGGCGAGAACGGGGGTGGTGGTGCCGAGGTGAGCTGGGGGGGAGCAACGTCAGGGGGCACAGTGTGAGGGCCACAGGTGTGTTAAGGGGCAAGGGGGCACACAGGTGACCTGGGGGGAGGCAGTCGGGAGACAACAGAAGCTGTCAGTGCCCTTCCTCTCTTCAATAGGCAGGGTTAGAAGCCAGCCCATTGAAGAGACTGAGGACACGTGATGCCGTCTCGGAGGGTCGGGGCCAGGAGCAGGGAGCGTGTCGGGTTGGACTGAGAGATGATGATTCTATGCAAACGGTGGGGGTGAGTGCTTCTAGATAACAGCAAAACTGTGCAGAATCCATAATAACTTTATATTGGAAAGATGGAAAGCTACGGGTGGGCAACATATTAATGCAAAAATAATTTTGGGGGGAATACCCCTTTAACTGTTTATGGGCTTACAACCAGAGTAAGTGCAGCATGCCTTTTACAGAACAAAGACTTTCCGTAAAGTGTTAAAGTTGTTTCATGTAATCTTAGTGCCCAGAGGTCTCACTCCTGCACTTTACATCACTAGAGCAACCATTTTAGCAAAGGGTTTTGTTGGGATCACAATAGACTACTGGGATAGTTGCACCACTCTGCCATGTGACTCAACACTACTACTATTAGCTTGCCCACCCACAGCACAAAGATCTTCATCTTCATGGGTACCATAGTAGTAGAACTCTTCATATAAAGCATTGAGTATGGAGGTTACTCTGTATAGGGGTCACTCCGTACCTGAGGCACTGCTCTGTACTGTGTGTGGGGGCACTCTAGCTGGAGCGCTGTATACTCAGCTATAGCTATCCAGAAAACACAGGAAATCTTTGGCTACATAGTCAAATGGAATAAGTCAAACAATGAGAATCTGATTGATGCCGGCTCTGTAAAATCTCAGCTGTAACTCAGTTAATAACATCCTAAATGGTGCGGCTGGAGTTAATGTTCTATATTTCTAGAATGAGAAGTGGATTCAATTTATTAGATTTAAATGAACTTCATTTATTATTGATGAGCGGATGTGACAAAGCAGCCAGTTTGTTAGTACAGAGCCATCACAGGCATCTGCTCCGGGCCCTGACTCGACTCTTCATCTGACACTGGTCTAGATTTGTCTGTGGTAATTGAAGCTCCACTACTTCAGAACTGATGACAATATGTATTTTGACAGCATCCAGAGTCTATAGCGTTGCCATCTCTGCATTACAAAGTGTTTGGAGGCAAATAACTTCTGCTTTATCTGGAGGGAAGAGAGGATTTTGAAGCAGATGTTCAGCTTGCACAATCTAGACAGTGATGTGACAGATCTGAGCCCGGGCTTCAAAGACCGAGCGGGGAAGGAACCATCTCCATAAATATTACTGCTGCCACTGCTCTCCATATATATTTAGCAATAACACATATACTGAATGAAAAATGATGATTTTACATCTTTCACAGAAATCTCACATCTTATATTTATAAGTTAACATTTTTACACTTTTCAGGATTTTTCTTATTAGAGGATTCTTGATATTCAAAAGAGAAACGGTAATGCTGGTTTATGGATTTTTAACATTTGAAGGGATTTGTATATTGAAGGCCTTAAGAGAGGTCATCCGTATTCATATATCGGCACTCCACCCATGAATTGATTGAAGGGGTTGTGATCTTCATCGCCTCTTCATCACTTACTCGACACAGTGCTATATACTTGATAGTGGTTGTACCTGCAGCATTCACTTTATTGGGACAAGTTACAATACCAGGTACAGTCAATACGAGATTGCTTATCAAAGCACAGTGCTGTACACTTGATAGTGGCTGCACCTGGTATTGCAGCATTCACTATAAGGGAACAGGTGCCCCTTGTAGCTATAGACCTACTCCGGTGAAGATGTGCTGGTGAGATCTAGTTTTCCGCAGACAAAATGTTAAAGTGCATACTACTTAGACATACGTTATAATGGTAAAGAAAGTTTTAATTCTTTATATATTGATAAATTCAATGTAGACTATTCATCCCTGAAAGGCAGGGATGGGGAACCTTCGGGCCTTCAGCTGTTGCAAAACTACAATTCCCATTTTGGCTGCCCAGGCATGATGGGAATTGTAGTTTTGCAACAGCTGGAGGGCCGAGGTTCCCCATCCCTGCTGTAAGGAATCACTTTCATATACTTAATTTAATTATCTAATAGAACGTCTTTAATATCTATGGGATTATTGCTTATAGTTTTAGTGCTCCTAAAACACCATAATGATAGATCATAGGCACATGTAGATTACAGATATCCAGAATTCTCTTCTTACCCAGGGTAGGTGTACTACACACGAGAACAATGAGGCCTGGGTAGATGTCTTCACACTTTATAGTGGGGTACGTTTGCAAAGTGTAGTTTTCTAGTCACAATTCTGAGAGGTAATATTAAAAAATATATGGCTGTCTTATTGTCCTTGATAAAAGTTAAGGTTGTTGAGCTTCATTCACATTTGCATTCAGCGTGGCGCGCTACACAAGTCAGTGCTCTAAACCGCTTGACTAAATGAGCTATAATTGCTTGTCATGCTATTTATCCACTTGAAGTTGTCATTGACATTAGTTTGTGTATGTAATTAGGGTGAATCCACACGGGACAGAAAAGCTGAGCATTTTACCTATAGGTTTGTGCAGGTAAGATCTGCAGTGAATTAAAGTAACAGACAAGAAGAGGAGTTCTGTCCAAATCTCACTCACATGCTGTAGACATGTTCCCCATGAAAACTGAGCTTGTTGGGTATTTTCACATCTAATGTCAATTATGTTGCAGATTTCTTCCTTTTTAATGTACAGATGTAGCGATCTCCAACACGATTGAAGATGTGGTACTCTGTTTACTGCTTGAAGTGAACAACACATCATTCAAGAAGAAGCCCTGCCATGCCAGGCCATTATGTGGATGACATACCTGCTACAAAGGGTCTATAGAAAGTTGTAGACAGCCAAAAAAAAAAACACATAGTATGGGGAAGTGCTGCTTTTGAGTGACTTACAACTCTATTACACCAAACAATTATCGGCCTTACTTGGCCAATTACCGACTATTCAGGCGGATAATGGTTTAGTGTAAGGCTATGTTCACATTACGTAAAAGTACGGCCGTTGTTGCCATCGGCAACAACAGCCGTACTTTGCACGGTGTGGAACTGCCTTTTCTTGTACGGGATCCTGGCCAGAGCGTATACACATCGTATACGCTACGGCCGGATCCCGTACGGGGCCGCAAATAACTGACATGTCAGTTTTCTGTGGCCGCAATTCAGTGAATTGCGGCCGAAGAAAGACCAGTCAGTTCACACAACCAGTCAGTTCACACAATGAAGCGAGCGTCTCTGGACGCTTGCTTCATTGTGTGCTGTGGGAGGTTCTGATGCGGGCGGGCGCGCGCTGATGCGACTGCATCAGAACCCTGCAGCCAAAAGATCATCCGGCCGGTACTGCAGTAGCGGCTGGGATGATCCGTGCAGAGACCGGCCGGGTCACGGAACGGCCGGTCTCGTCACGTAGTGTGAACATAGCCTAATAGTGTATGTTGAAAGGCAACAATGCATGTCGGCTGATTTTGGTCTTTCAAGATGCTGAAAAATCACAACGTGTGCAGCGATGGTCTGCAGTTCATTGCTCATGGGCTGCCTGAACAATCTAAGGATTATTTGGGTGGCCCCTCCTGCTCCTCCCCACTCGCTGTCTGTGTGTGTAATAGCACAGCGAGCAAGAACAAGGGGGAAGCAAGTGCTGATCTGACAAGTCGGAGCTCGCTTCCCCTAGAAAATTGTGCCAAGCAATATGTCCTTTAGTGATGAGCGAATAGTGAGATATTCGAATAATCGTATTCGTACGAATATCCCGCTAATATTTGAATATTCAAACGAATATTCGATCCCATTAAAGTCTATAGGAACAAGTATTCGATTAGTGAAAAACATCTATTTGACTATTTGGAGTGTGAAACCAGAAGCTGGGGGATTTGAACGCTTATCGAATATTTGTCGAATATTCGCGGGATATTCATACAAATATCGAATATTCAAATATCTCACTATTCGATCGAAAATCTATTCGAACGAACAGTATTTGCTCATCACTAATGTCCTTTAGTCATTGCTGCAGTTCCAATTCAGAGGAAGCAGATGCAGTACTAAACTACCTGAGACAAGGACTACCTGGAAGATGTGAATCTCACGGGTTGCAGCAGATTTAAGAAAAGCGTTTAGGAGTTTTTTAAGAGCGGTTTTTCCTGGAATAACATAGTAATCATAAGTCACCTGGCACCCCGGCCAATCATCTGATCACTGCCTGCAGTACACAGTGAACAGGGCAGGAAGCAGTTGTCTCCGTTCACTGTATTTAGCTGTGGTGATGTGTAAAATAACTACAACTCAGTCCCATTCAAATAAATAGGAGCTGAGCTGCAGTTGAAGGTCACCACTGCTACACAGTGAACAGAGTCAAAATCCATTCACTGTGTATTGTGAGCACCAACCAGCTGATCACTACAAATGAGGAGTGTCGCACCTTGCTGATTAGTGACATCCACAGAAAAGTCCATTTGCCTTCAAAATCCATTTAACCCTAGGTTAGGACAGGTGGCAAAAAGACAGTAGTCAGAACGATAGAAAAATGTCATACTTACAGGAATCTAGGAAACGTATTCAAGCATAGATCAATGTGAGATTAAACTATGAATAGCCTGGGGTGACAAACCATCGTGTAAGAATGAAGAATGCACTGGCCTTTATGGCCTTTAGCATTCCAGGTGCTAACGCCTGCCCACTATGCAACACAAGAGCACCCAACAAGAGGTGAGCAATGAAAGGGTGGAGAAGAGCGACAGTAGTAGAGAGAGAATCCTCAAACAAAGAGAGCTACATCTAGGAGTTGGACAAGGTGACTCCAGGAGGGATAATAAATCACCATTCCCTATTTCCGTCCTATTAATATTATTTCTCTCACTGTTGTCTTTTTGTGAACCTTTGCAAGTAGCTAATGTAACACAGGCACAGGATGCTACATCTGATGTTAATCCCTAGTCTCGGAGCAGCCACCCAGGCTTATTAATCATATTTTTTTTTTTCTTCATCTCAGGTCAACAGTACAGGTTCAGGATTCATTTTGATGCAATAACCTTACTATCAAGATAAATTCCATTGATTATAACACTATTACATAGATATACAGTCAACCCAACTTTGGACTATGTGGCATGTGATAGAAGATTTTTGGCTTCATGCCAACCTGGTCCTGCAACTTCTACACGAGCGCGGCCTTCCATTACTCACCCTCATTGTAGATAGGTTTTAGGGAACATGGTTTCCTCTTTTTCCTTTTCAATATTATAACCTAAACTAAGGGTGAACAACCTTGTGGTTATTCATATCACTCTTTCCTGAAACTAAACTGGGATTGTGAACTTTAGGCGTAGACCATCTGAGATAAGACTTGGTTAAAGTGAGGTGAACATTTTCCGTCAAAAGTGATGACATTATATACATTCCATTGAAATTCAGTATGTGTTAAATAACAAAGTAAACCAACTCATGACATGACATATAATATAGACATGAGGTTATTGTTGGTGATGAGAGCTCGATTGTCCTCCAACACCATCTATTAGGAGAGATAAAGGTCAAACTGGTTAGATTTCATTCCATTTGGTTCCATCATTTTGCCCCAGGAGAGAAGGTGCTTGACTATATATATATTTCCCTCCATAGAATTACTATGTATTTCAACAACAAAGTAAGTCATAGAAAATTGTTACTGATTCCTTCCCTGTGTAGTCATCTCTTGAGTTAATAGCCTATTATAGAAGGGATGTGACTGGAAAAAATAAACTCTTTATAATTTGAGAGCATGGTTTATGTCAAATGAAGAAAGTGATTGTCGCATCTGCTGAATTTATTGCATAAAAAACATTAAATGAAAGTTTAAGGGGTTATCCAGGCTTAGAAAACATGGCAGTTTTCTTCATGAAACAGCACGACTCTTGTCTTCAGTTTGGGTGAAGTTTTGCAACTTAGTTCCATTGAAGTGAATGGAGCTTAATTGCAGACCACACCTGAACTGGAGCTGTGTTGCCTCTGGAAGAAAGCGGCCATGTTTTTTTAACCTAATAAAGAAAAATGAGCCATCAAGATCCGCTGCCAGCAGTTCTCTTTGCAGTTGCCATCCAATCACGTCTTAGATATGTTCAATGGGTGACAGACCCAGAGATGCTGCAGGCCATGGTAGCATTTTCAGGCTGCTCACAGTACTAATAGAAACACATGGCCTGCATTGTTATGCTGAAACAATGGCTCTGGGCCACTTCTGAGAAATGGCTGTACCACTGGTTCCTCGACAAAATTAATGTAACTCCAAACTCTTAGTGTATGTATAATAAAGAATAGAGGAGTACAGTTACTATACACCTTGCTACCCATCAGAATTCTATAAATATGTCCGGTAAGATGAATGGTGTTTTTTATGTGGCCTCTTGGTCAATCTATGTTTTTTTATTGCTTTGAAGACATAATCATGACTAGTATAGACCTCCACTGCCATCTTGCTCTGCACCACACCTCACACCTCTTTTTTTGTCTTGCAGTTTTAATGTTGAAGAGAGAACATCACACCGACTAATCACAGTAGCCTTCAGTTGTCGTTTGTGCACGGCCTGACATCACCAGCATTTTCTTCTGAGTATTGACTGTGTTCCTGACCTTGGCTGACTGCTGAGCATTCTGTACCCCTAACGCACCCTACACATTGTAAAAGCAGGAAACGTCACTTTGTTAGGGGATGCTGCCTTGGGAAGATCATCCAAATAAGTAGGGAGTGTTTGTTTTTCTGCATGTAGTGCTAATACTTTATACTGAAAAAAATGTAATGTTTCTTTATCATTTGTGTAGCGACAGGAGTTGTGGATCCGGTGTACCGCCACTAGCGATGATGTAAGCCGCACCAGGGAGCAGAGGGGGCTGCTGCTCTTCACCAGTGCCCATCGCAAGGCAGGATGGACTTGCTGCAGCAGGTAACCCCCAGGTCGCTACCCCTGGCTTGCTAGTGGCGGCAGGCAAGGTGCAGCTGGTAACATGTAGGCAGGCAAGTTGGAACACAGCAGGACTCACAGCTTGAACCGGAATGGCAGACATAGGTAGAAGCACAGATAGCTGTAACTAGAAACAGCAGGAACCAAGAACAGCAGGAATCACGGAAAGCTGGGACCACATACTTATGGGAAGCATGCTGAGGCTCCAACAGGGAATGTCAGAACAGGAGCTTTATTTATAGGGCAGGTGATTGTGCACTAACCAATTAGGAACGCACTATCCCTTTAAATCTGTGACAGCTGGCATGCGCATGCCCTAGGAGACGGGGACGCAGGTGCCGGCCGGGATAGCGGGGAGCAGGAGCGTGGAGCAGTGAGGCACCCCCAGGTGCATATGGGCTCCAGTGTCTGCAGAAGACAACCGGCGGGGAGAGAAGGTGCGTCAGCGGCCCAGCGCACGGGACACAGCAGCAGCCCTAACAATTTGCATTAAACAATCTAGTTATTTCCATAATTATACATTGTATAAAAAAACACAACCATACTGACCCGGTATATAAAACAAATACATTAGTTCCCAAAGTTATGTCCATCCTCAAGGCCCAAAATAGGTTTTTCTTTTTGTTTGTTTGTTTTTGTACAAGCCATTTATATTTTTATACCAACTTAACATGTTTCCTTTAGACATCTATTGTCAAGAAGAACTACATGTGATCATTTTAATCCTTCCTCAGAACTGTGGATCTCCATGGTTTTGTTGCTTTCCTTTGACTTTTTTTATACACTCCATGGCAGTCTTTAGATGAACTGGTGCACAGAAGGGAATTGTATATTGTAGATGAAGCTGAACTAATGCTTTCTAAAGCCATGCTATCAAGTCCTTGACACCTGAGTCCATGCCTCTTTTGGTACATGACAGTACCCCGCTGGCTTAGAAACAGCTTATTGCCATTGCATGCTGTTATTTGGGCTATTATCTACATCTAGCAGCTTTGTTGATGTGTGATCACTGTATATAAACTTTACATCCAACCAGGTGGAAGGACACTTTAGGGTTTATATCATTGAAATCCTAATGCTTAGAAAGAGAACACACTTTTCTGTTTATTGTGTGTATCATTATCACATTGGGAACCGCATCACAGAAGAGAAAAACATCCAAACATGTAATACCAGTTGAAGTTTTGTTCCAATGAAGAATACAAAAATATTTTTAGCCAAAGAATTATTTATTGTAGCCATCACTAAGTAATATTTTATTCATATTTAAAGGATGTGACCTTGAAGTCACCTTTGACAGATAGGTATGTGAGTTTATCATAGCCATGGCGATTTGGAAATGAAATCTCATGACCATCAGGAAGTTTCACTTCAAACTTGTCTCCAGCGAATTTGATGGAGATCTGTGAAAGAGAAAGCAAATATATGAATACATATATAAATATCTAAGGGGTATTACAACCAATCCCCTGTCAGATGACTGGGTCCCACCAATCAGACTCCCCATAATCATGAAAACTGGGACCCAAAAAGAGACTATGGTCCCCATTTTTAGATCGCTGTGATCCTGACGGTCTGACCTACCGCGTTCTGATACTTATCCTGTGGATAGAGGGAAAATGTTTTACATTGGAATACCCCTTTAAGTGAGATCCCCAAGGGTAGGCTTCTAAATAGTTAAACACATGGACAATTGTCCACCCAAGACACACAATAAAGTTTTACTAGAAGAAAGTCTATCTCTTGCTGCTTGAAATGTTCTCTATTATCTATCTCTTCCAATTGCTGTGTTGGCTATTGATTCATGGAGGACAATTCATAATCCATAAACCTCAGGCTGCACGGTTCTGTGACTTAAAAGGGTTGTCCACAATAAACTGATAATTGCGAATGTGGGAGGCATGAGAGTTATGTATACCTACCTGTCCCACTCCCCTGCCGATTGGCCGCCACAATGTTTTTTAAACATATGGTGATGTCCCGCTCCCTCTGAAAATGGACAGTCTGCATAGACAATATAAGATCCATGCTGACTAGCCATTTCCGGAGGGAGCAGGACGTTACTGACTGTGTTCAAAACACTGAGAGCAGCAGAGAATCGGTGGCCCAAGATCTGGCAGCTGTGAGGAATCAGTACAGGTAAGTATACATCACTGACATGCCCCCTTGCAGCCCGTCATAATCCACAATTATCAGTATATCCCGGACAACCTCTTTAAGTCACAGAAACATGCAGCCTGAGGTTTATCGATAATGAATTGTCCTCCATGAATCAATGACCAGCACAGCTGAAATACAAGAAATAGATAATAGAAAAAAATTTCATGCAGCAAGAGACAGACCTTTTTCTAGTATAATTTTATTGTGTGCTTTGGGTGGACAATACACATTAGATAGCTGTTGGGTAAATATTTATCCGCCCATTAGCTATTTCTTCCAGTTCCAGCTCATTGTTCATGGGGGTGGTAAGCCTCTTCAAGATTCTGCTGGCCTTCCCGGAAATAAAAGGATCTTTCTTTCCCAACAACATGATCCATTAGGAAAGGGTTGGGAGGCCACTACGGACATATAATGGTTCTCCCAAAATTGACAGGTTTGGCCAACACATGTCTAAATGGAAAAATTTTGATTTTTGTTGATGCTGTTGTATATACCTGATATATAGGCTCTGCCTCTAGCATGGCCCATCTATAATCTCATCAGACATACCTTGACTTCAGTCCCTGGGGAAAAGCACATGTGTCCATCTCTTTGTTCTGATTCCCAATTGTTGCTGCGCTTGGAGTTGCAGACAATTGTTCTCTCATGCAGACGCGGGTTAAAATGTAGCCCTATATCGCTGGCACTGCGTCCCAGATTAAAGGAGAAGCTGTAGGGGAAGCATAGAGCCATGGCAGACTGGTAAGATAGTTGTAATCCTGACAAGCACTCTTTAGCCTCGGTACATGGAGATTATTATTTCATAGATTGATTAATAAAGGCAAAAAAGCAGATTGGTCTGGGGGGAGAAGAATAACATTGTGCCTGGGGTAAGTAATGTTTGGGGTAATGTATATTCAGGAAAGTATTGATGGCTGAGCGTCCACGCAAACTGCATTTGTGCCATGCAGGATACAGGATTCATTACTTCTGTTTTTGTTTGTTTTTTTTAGGTACATAGACTTCTAGTTAAAAGGTTTTTCCAGCATTAATCATAGATGGTTCATCATTGACAGGGTGCAGGAGCAATTAGCAGTTCAGATAAGCCACAGCTCCAGCACATACACAATGAACAAGCCAAGCGCCATACACAAAGCTGGCTGCCATATATTTACAATGAATGGTCAGGAATCGGTTAAAGATGTTGACCACTTTATAGTAAAATTGTTCAGTGTGCAGTATTAGTAACTGTACTCACTGTATATACTGATAGAAGCTCCCTGTGTACCTCATGGAGCCTTCATGTCGGCCATCTTGTGGACAGACTCACCACAGAGCAGGGCAGCACAGCCTGGAGGAGGGGAGTCTGATGTTAGCTCTATGAGGTACACAGGGAGCTGCTGTCAGTAAGTGCAGTATAAATTCAAATAGAATACCAATGTTGAAAATGTATTAAATGGAATTTGTTATTCAATTTAAAGGAATAGTTCATTGCTGTATGAATATATTATGTAACAGACAATCTAATCATGAAGGTAAACCCCATTAAAGCTCCTAGTAGATGCTTATCAGGTCCCTTACGGTTAAAGGAGCAATGCTACAAATATCTTACTTCTTTGCATCTCCAGGAAGTTTTCCTTTCAGCTTCAAACTTTCTCCTCGTTTCAGTTCTAGGTTCACAACTTCAAATTTCTCCTGTTTTAATAAAAAGAAGGTAATATTACGCTATGTATTTTGCCTGTGTAGAGGGTCATAATGAAAGTGTACCTGTCACAATGGGCCCCCTCTGGATCAGTGGCGAAGTTCACTGCTAATCCAGAAGTTCAGGTCTCCATGGATACAAAAGACTCAATGATACTGTAATGCTTACCCATTGGATTCAATGGGGGGGCCACACGCATTATTTTCTCATTGCATCTCCATATGCATGGAGACCCGGACTTAGCAGTGGATCTCCCCACTGATCTAGAGGCGGCCCTTTGTGACAGGTACACTTTAAGTAAAATATCATTACTCTTACATCAGCATATGTGAACACAATACTGTATACATGTACTGTTTTTGGCTTCTTGGCTTTAGGGCTGTTATATAAACATTATTTGCTTCTACTGTACATATGAAGTACAATTATTTGCTTTTACTGTACATATAAAATTTTACTGTAAATCCCTTACTGTAAAATTTAGGTAATAGAAACTTTGGGAATTATGATTATAATAATATATTAATGTCATTAAAAAAAACTAATGGGCCAGTTTTCTTATTAGCATAATGTATAAAAGAGATTTAGGCACTGCTTTGAATAAAGGGGTTGTCTTATCCAGAGAACGTCTTAAATTGCCACTGTCCTTTCAAACAACTTCTTCCTATTTGTGATTTTAAATATATTTAATAATGTAATTGTAAATAATTTCATCTACCAAAAATGACTACTTATCCTTGGAAAACAACCCTAAAGTCTTGCCCATTTATATCACTTCGGTCTAATCGGCTGTCCACTGCTAGTTGTCTAGGGAAATCTGTCTCTAGTAACAGGTAGATAAGGACAAATTATTGGAAGTGGGTGCAGGAGAGATGAAGAAAGAGCCTGAAAAAGCCAGGGCTGTGTAACTGAAAACCGAACCAGTCTGACTGTTGAAGACAATCTTCGCTGTTCCTCAAAGGTAAATCAAGGCTTCCCCCTCTTTAAGCCACCTATAAAACTCTTTGCAAAGCTTTGTGCAAATACCAGTGTTAGTGCAAGTAGAGCATGCGTAAAAAATTAGCAAATGTTGGGAGGTCCCCACATACAGTAGATAGTCAGCCAGTCCTGCCAGATTTAGTAGGTTTGGTAGACACATGTCAAATATATAGGTAGGTCTTTAGTTTTCATAATTGTTTGTAATATCCATTGATTTAAACTATAGATTAAGTTGTATACGCAACGCACAAAACATCAAGTGATATATTTGTAATTGATGTAAGTAGTAAAGGCCTCCATTAGGGTTTCCCGTTTTCCGCAGTATTTATTTGCTTTTCAATGAAACCAAGATAAAAACAACAAAATAAAAATAATTAAGGCAAACCATGGCCAAAAGAGATAAGAGAAGATGTCTGAGAAATTCTAGAAGTTATGTCCCCTCTATATATAAAGGTGGAATGTTTTAGCTAACATAGCCATTGATGAAGATAAATGATGAATCATTAATTGCTCCCTGTTTTCTCATATCTCTTCATTTCCATTAAATAGGTTGAAGAGAACAAGTTGATAAAATGCGGCCATAAAACCAGGGAATAGCGGAGAGATAATTATATACTGGTAACCACCTGCTTCATTTCCAAGATAAATAAAGGGCAGAGCTAATGTGCGGCACACAGGCTGGTACGGGGGTGCGGGAGGGGTACCTTGTAAGGGAGATTCATGAACAGGGAAACACTTTGTCATCAATCTCAATTATTTCTCAAAAATGTTCTTGGGCTTACTTTATTAACCAACAATTAGATTGATCTCCTAAAAGGGTTCTCTCATTTAGAAAACACACGTTGAAATTCCCATTTAGGGAATTCGGAGTTAATAGAGAGACAGCCCATTGATTTAAATGGGAACCCTGCAATGCTTCATTTCCCCTCGGATGGTGCAGCAGGGAAAGTGAAAATTTGATGCCAAATTCTTTCCTTCACGATAAGAAACTGATCACTGGGGGGGTCCGAGTGGAGGAACATTCAAAGTAATATATCACTTGATCGGCACACAGCTATTTCTGGCTGGGGACCCTAAAGTACAGTGCTAGCTGCCAGGTTAGGTCACTTCTAGTGATGAGCGCAACTTGCTCATTCATTCTGCATTTCAATACCGATGGCTGAAGAAGTTAGATGCAGCTCTAGGGAGTTCTGGAAATCATGAATATAGCCTATGGCTGTGTCCATGATTTCCCAGACTCCCTAGGGCTGCATCCATCTTCTTTAGCCCCCGGTATTTAAATGCTAAACAATCAGATTCTAGCATGAGTTGTGCTCATGTCTAGTCACTTTTTATTTTCCAAGAAAAAATTGACTGGAATTAGTTTTTTTTTACTATATATACTTGACTGATCTGCATTAGTTTCTCTACATAAGGTCCTTTGACTGTTGGTGACAAAAAAAAGTCAATAAAAATGTCAGCCTTCTTGATCAATACTTTCCCTCATATATCTAAAACATCGTAATAGTACTCAAATATTGACATATATTCCTCAATGTTATCATTAGCTAAGACTTATGACACACTTTGTGCTTTACATGTATAGATCCTTTCAGTAAAAAAAAAAATAATCTATATACACTTAAAGGGAATATATCATCAGATCATCAGAGAAGACAAATACTAGTGGGACTTTGTCATGAGATTTATGCGACCTTCCTGCAAGAGGCTCCCTGGTTACAAACAGTTATGTCTTCTAGAATATTGTAGTAATTCATAAAATATATAGTTTATAGATGAGCTAGGGCACAGGCTGTACCAAGGCATGAACCAGGGCAAGTGCCAATGGGGCGGTCCCTGCTGACTTCTCCCTGCCTTTTAGGTTTCATTCATAGGTCTCACTCCAGAGGGTGCTTTACCCCAAATCAATTTTAGAGCATAACATAGCTGTCAGTGAGCACTATGGTTCAGAAGCAAAAATCTACTGTCATACTGCTCAGTTATTGATTTTATTAGACCTTTACATTTTTTTTTTATTATAGATTATAAAATTCTAAATATTAGAGTTTTTACCCTGGCCTCTACAGTACACACAATAAATTAGCACTTCCTTTTTTCTGCACTTGTTACCTTTGGCGTGTAGACTGAGATAAGATCAGCAGAGTTATCTCATTGGTATTTTTCGAATTTGAAACAATTTAGCTTCATGGCCTGGTATATAGCTTTTAGTGGCCATAAGCATTTCAAATGGTCTAAGTACAGGGAGAAGACAATTTAACCAGTTAGTCAACATTCTACCCCCATTGTAAGGTATATGAGTAGACTTAAGGTGGAGTCCATAGAGAGAGTGGTGACAAATCCTAGGGAATATAGACTGTTAGGGTCCTATTACACTGGCTGATGATGGCTTGATCAATAATGTATAATCGGCGTTTGTTTACTGAGCCTATTACACCGCTTGATTATCTTTTAGCAAGGGCTGCATGGACATTGTTAGCGATGTCTGTGCAGCACAGCACCTGTCCACAGTCACAGTTTTCTCATGCCCTTTGCTTGTTTCCCGGCAATGATTGTTGTCTCTATTACAGGGGTGATTCTAGCCTCTCTGCTGCCCGAGGCGAACTATAGAATGACGCCCCCCCCCCCCCCCCCGTCAATCCGCCCACATTATAATCCACTACTGCCCCCCCCCACTGCTGTCCCCAATAAACATAATGTTTGGTCCCTTTCTGCACAGAGGATGTCAGGAGAGGAGGGGGCTAATCCTATAGGAGAGGTCCCAGCAGCACAGAGGATGTCAGGAGAGGAGGGGGCTAATCCTATAGGAGAGGTCCCAGCAGCACAGAGGATGTCAGGAGATGAGGGTGCTAATCCTATAGGAGAGGTCCCAGCAGCACAGAGGATGTCAGGAGAGGAGGGTGCTAATCCTATAGGAGAAGTCCCAGCAGCACAGAGGATGTCAGGAGAGGAGGGTGCTGATCTTTTAGGACAGGTCACAGCAGCACAGAGAATGTCAGGAGAGGAGGGTGCTGATCTTTTAGGAGATGGTCCCCCTCCTCCCCCCTTATAGATGGTCCCCCTCTTCCCCCCCTTATAGATGGTCCCCCCCCCCTTATAGATGGTCCCCCCTCCCCCCCCCCCTTATAGATAGTCCCCCTCTCCCCCCTCCCTTATAGATGGTCCCCCTGATTTACAAAAAAAAAAATAGATGGTCCCCCTCTCCCCCCTCCCTTATAGATGGTCCCCCTCTCCCCCCTCCCTTATAGATGGTCCCCCTCTTTCCCCTCCCTTATAGATGGTCCCCCTCCCCCCTCTTTCCCCCTTATAGATGGTCCCCCTCTCCCCTCTTTCCCCCTTATAGATGGTCCCCCTCTTTCCCCTCCCTTATAGATGGTCCCCCTCTTCCCCCCCCCCCCTTATAGATGGTCCCCCTCTTCCCTCTCTCCCCCCCCTTATAGATGGTCCCCCTCTCCCCCCCCTTATAGATGGTCCCCCTCTTCCCTCTCTCCCCCCCTTATAGATGGTCCCCCTCTCCCCCCCCCCTTATAGATGGTCCCCCTCTTCCCCCCCCTTATAGATGGTCCCCTCTCCCTTATAGATGGTCCCCCTCTCCCCCTCCCTTATAGATGGTCCCCTCTCCCTTAAAGATGGTCCCCCTCCCCCCCTTATACATGGTCCCCCTCTCCCCCCTCCCTTATAGATGCCCCCTTATAGATGGTCCCCCTCTTCCCCCCCCCTTATAGATGGTCCCCCTCTTCCCCCCCCCTTATAGACAGTCCCCCTCCCGCCCCTCCCTTATAGATGGTCCCCCCCTTATAGATGGTCCCCCTCTTTCCCCCCTCCCTTATAGATGGCCCCCCCTTATAGATGGTCCCCCTCTTTCCCCCCTCCCTTATAGATGGTCCCCTTCCCCCCCCTATAGATGGTCCCCCTCTCCCCCCCCCCCTTATAGACAGTCCCCCTCCCGCCCCTCCCTTATAGATGGCCCCCCTCTTTCCCCCCCCTTATAGATGGTCCCCCCCCTTATAGATGGTCCCCCTCTTTCCCCCCTCCCTTATAGATGGTCCCCTTCCCCCCCCCTATAGATGGTCCCCCTCTTCCCTCTCCCCCTCCCTTATAGATGGTCCCCCCTTATAGATCGTCCCCCTCTTCCCCCCCTACCTTATAGATGGTCCCCCTCTTTCCCCCCTCCCTTATAGATGGTCCCCCTCTTCCCCCCCTACCTTATAGATGGTCCCCCTCTTCCCCCCCTACCTTATATATGGTCCCCCTCTCCCCCCCCCCCCCCTGCACAGCAGATAAAACAAAAACAAAAAACAGCACACAACTCACCTGCCCTCCGTTCCCCCGTCGAGCCTCTCTGGTCTGGTCCCGGCTGATGTGCGGCTGCCCGGGGTGTCCCGTCCTGTCCCCGGCAGCGCGCGCATCAGAGAGCTCCCTGTGTGCCTGTGGCTGTGACTTCCGGCGCACGGGGATCTCTCTGATGCGTGCGCTGCCGGGGACAGGATGGGACACCTCCGGCAGCCGCACATCAGCCGGGGGACTAAGGCTGCATTCCCACGTTCCGTGATCCTGACGGATCACGGACGTGGAATGCATTTACCGGAGTCCCCCTGCGCCCGGACAGCATCTGTAATGAGATGCTGTGAGCGGGGGAGACTGTATTCATAAGCGCCGCGCTGTAGTAACAGCACCGCGCGGCTGATTCATTACAGCGCGGCGCTTATGAATACAGTCTCCCCCGCTCACAGCATCTCATTACAGATGCTGTCCGGGCGCAGGGGGACTCCGGTACATGGTACAATCAGTGGCGGATTATAATGTGGGCGGCCGCCCGAACCGCTCATATTATAGTCTGCCACTGAATGCCGCAGGGCCGTTTTAATACATTGGTGGGCCCAGTGCACAGCCCTCAAGAGTGGACCCCCCCTTCCCTTTCGGCACATTGTATAATGTACTGAATTTGCCCCCACACTGTATCAAGAGCCCCAATACATACAGTAGTTACCTTATAACACTATTTCCACAATACAGTGATTACATATTACATAAAAACTGCACTAAACAAAACAGAAAGATATCACCAATGATACCATTACATAAAACCGCCACATCATGACCCCTAACACTACAATCCTATAACAGAGTGCAGTTACATCCAGTGACTCACCGGGGGCGTCTTCTCCGATCAGAGTCTGTCACCTTTTCTTTTTCTCTCCATCCAGCCTGGGCCACCTTGAAGTCTTCTCCTGGCTGTGAATCTTCTCTCCAGAATCTGCCAGACAAATATTTTAGGCTCCAACACATACAGTAGTTAGGTCCCTTGTACCTCTATACAGTAGTTACACCCCTCTGTACTCCTACATAGTTACACCCCTCTGTGCCTCCATAGTTTTAAGGTGTCCCTGTAGTATATAGCCCCTCATGTGCTCCTCCAGTTATATACAGCCCTCCTGTGCGCTCCCCCATTAGTATATAGCCCCCCTGTGCACTCTCCCCAGTAGTATATAGCCCCCCCCTGTGCTCTCCCACAATAGTATATAGCTCCCCTGTGCTCCCCCATAGTATATAGCCCCCTGTGCTCCCCCATAGTATATAGCCCCCTGTGCTCCCCCATAGTATATAGCCCCCTGTGCTCCCCCATAGTATATAGCTCCCCTGTGCTCCCCAGTAGTATATAGCCCCCTGTGCTCCCCAGTAGTATATAGCTCCCCTGTGCTCCCCAGTAATATATAGCTCCCCTGTGCTCCCCCATAGTATATAGCTTCCCTGTGCTCCCCATAGTATATAGACCCCTGTGCTCCCCAGTAGTATATAGTCCCCTGTGCTCCCCCATAGTATATAGCTCCCCTGTGCTCCCCCATAGTATATAGCCCCCTGTGCTCCCCCATAGTATATAGCCCCCTGTGCTCCCCAGTAGTATATAGCCCCCTGTGCTCCCCAGTAGTATATAGCTCCCCTGTGCTCCCCAGTAGTATATAGCTCCCCTGTGCTCCCCCATAGTATATAGCTTCCCTGTGCTCCCCATAGTATATAGACCCCTGTGCTCCCCAGTAGTATATAGTCCCCTGTGCTCCCAAGTAGTATATAGCTCCCCTGTGCTCCCCCATAGTATATAGCTCCCCTGTGCTCCCCATAGTATATAGACCCCCTGTGCTCCCCATAGTATATAGACCCCTGTGCTCCCCAGTAGTATATAGTCCCCTGTGCTCTCCCATAGTATATAGCTCCCCTGTGCTCCCCAATAGTATATAGCCCCCTGTCCTCCCCCATAGTATATAGCCCCCTGTGCTCCCCCATAGTATATAGCTCCCCTGTGCTCCCCCATAGTATATAGCCCCCTGTCCTCCCCCATAGTATATAGCCCCCTGTGCTCCCCCATAGTATATAGCTCCCCTGTGCTCCCCCATAGTATATAGCCCCCTGTCCTCCCCCATAGTATATAGCCCCCTGTCCTCCCCCATAGTATATAGCTCCCCTGTGCTCCCCCATAGTATATAGCTCCCCTGTGCTCCCCCATAGTATATAGCTCCCCTGTGCTCCCCCATAGTATATAGCTCCCCCATAGTATATAGCCCCCTGTTCTCCCCCATAGTATATAGCCCCCTGTGCTCCCCCATAGTATATAGCTCCCCTGTGCTCCCCCATAGTATATAGCCCCCTGTGCTCCCCCATAGTATATAACCCCCTGTGCTCCCCCATAGTATATAGCCCCCTGTGCTCCCCCATAGTATATAGCTTCCCTGTGCTCCCCATAGTATATAGACCCCTGTGCTCCCCAGTAGTATATAGCCCCCTGTGCTCCCCAGTAGTATATAGCTCCCCTGTGCTCCCCAGTAGTATATAGCTCCCCTGTGCTCCCCCATAGTATATAGCTTCCCTGTGCTCCCCAGTAGTATATAGCCCCCTGTGCTCCCCAGTACTATATAGCCCCCTGTGCTCCCCCATAGTATATAGCTTCCCTGTGCTCCCCATAGTATATAGACCCCTGTGCTCCCCAGTAGTATATAGTCCCCTATGCTCCCCCATAGTATATAGCCCCCTGTGCTCCCCAATAGTATATAGCCCCCGTTCTCCCCCATAGTATATAGCCCCCGTTCTCCCCCATAGTATATAGCCCCCTCTGCCCCCCATAGTATATAGCCCCCTGTGCTCCCCAATAGTATATAGCTCCTCCTCCCATATAACATTGAAAAAAACAAACACTTACTCACCTAGGTCCACGCGTTCCTCTTCTCTTCCCTCTTGTGGCCGCACTTCCTGCGGTCACAAGAGGCTGCACTCCCCTTACCCTCGCGCCGACGCTCCAGTGACGTCGGGCGCTAGAGGGAGAGTGCGGCCTCTTGTGACCGCAGGAAGTGCGGCCACAGGAGTGACTGACAGGGAGGGAGCCAATGGCTCTCTCTCTGTCAGTGTCGCTGCTGCTGCAGCGCTGAAGCGCCGCAGCAGCAGCGGGCGGGCGGGGGCAGCGGCGGACGGGGGGGCCCTGCAGGGGGCGCCATGGAGGGGTAAGTAGATTACCCATCCATGGCGCTCCCCCCTGACAGGCTGGTGGCCGGAGCCCTGTGCGACCGCACTGGTCGCACATAGCAACGGCCGGCCTGCTCGGGGGGGCCCCTTTAACCAGTGGGCCCGGTGCACGTGCACCATGTGCCCTCTGGTTAAAGCGGCCCTGGAATGCCGCCCCCATGAAGACAGCTGGTGGCGCCGCCTGAGGCAGACGACTCAGGTCGCCTCATGATTGCGGCGCCCCTGCTCTATTACACAGAGCGTAAATAAGCCGAATCTGGCTATCTCTCTCTTTTCTGCTGCCTTGGATGAACAGCCACTTAGGAACAGGTATAATATATGTGGCCTTCTGTGTGTGTATACAGCAATATAATAACAAGTATAATAACATTAAAGTAGACTGTTCTAGAAATATAAGATATCAGTGTGTGCGTTGGTATAGATATATGCTGTTTATGCATGAGTTTCTATAGGTGCATGTAATAGTGGTCCAGGATACGGTGGTTTAGTGGTTCCAGGATACGGTGGGGATCTGAATACATGTTATATACATTATTGGTCACATGGTGCTTGGTATCCGAAGGGTAGGAAAGGAGGCAACTGTGTGTGGTTGTGATCTTTATGTATGATATTGTATTTGTATATAATGTGTAGTGTCTTGCCATCTTTATGTTATTAGTAGAATAGTTTTATGTATATCTGTGAGGATTGTACGTTACGTCTGTAGTGTGTGAAGGATTGGTGGGCGTGTATACCATATATAACACAGAAGCAGGGTGTGTAGGAAACAAAGATACCAGGCTAGAAGCGGACGAAAGGGGCTAAATACCCACAAACCAGAATCCCTTTATCAATTATTGAATGGGATAAAGAAATCACTTCAGTTATTTTTTCTATTAGTTATGATGGAGGTTGATACTTTTCGCCATTGACAATAGATGATTATATATAATAACTATTTAGTAATGACAAGGTAGTAACTTCTATCTACTTCAGACGTGCATGTTTTTATTTTATACTATATACGTTATCTCTACCAAAAATAATATACAGGGTGGTCTACAAGTAGGTGTGTAGTATGTGTAATAGGGTTATGAAGGGGGAGATTTATCAAACATGGTGTAATGTGAAACTGGCTCAGTTGCCCCTAGCAACCAATCAGATTCCACCTTTCATTTTCTAAAGAGTCTGTGAGGAATGAAAAGTGGAATCTGATTGGTTGCTAGGGGCAACTGAGCCAGTTTCACTTTACACCATGTTTGATAAATCTCCCCTTTCATAACCCTATTAAACATACTACACACCTACTTTTGGACCACCCTGTATATATATATCCCTAATGAACTCTATCATCATAAGATGTCTCCCTGATTCCTATGGCAGGCGAGATATCTCATTCATAGACAGGCCTCTTTACCACTTGATCCATTTGTGCCATTGAGTTATATGGAAAATAGAAATAACCCCTCTAAAAGTAGGCAAAATGAGGTGCAGTGTTTTCCTACTACATCTTCTCTACTACATGTCTGGCAACTACAACCTCGAGCACCACCGACCTTTGGAAGTGCCGTCCTCTCTATACTTATCAATATTTTCTAATAGACTTATATTTAGAAAATATTGACAGCCTGCACTGCAGGCTGCAGAGTGGATCACGCTGCCTCAATCTCTCCACGGCTATATCTTCTGATCAGAGCAGGTCTCAGCAGTGATCAATAACTTTTGACGTGTTTGATGGCATGTCAAAAGTTATTGTTAATGATAGGTAACTGCAATACTGGACACTGATTGTAAGCAATTATGGAGCTGTTTCTGAAGAAGAAGAAGAAGAAGAAGAAAAAATTCTTTTATCTTATTCAAGATATCCCCTTTAAAAGCAATATTGAGATTATTCGGCAAAACTATATTTGTCAAATAATCAAATAATATTCCCTAAAATTATTATGTCAATGAAATTAATTATAATGGTATACAACACAGATTAAAGGGGAACTATTAGCAGGTTAGACAAATCTAACCTGCTGACACCCTATAGTGCCAGGGATGTTGAGCAGCAAGGTATGTGTCTAACCCTCCTCCTCAGCGCCGGTCCCACACTGTTAGTCAAGGTAAACTCTGCTCCAGAGCACCGTTAGGAGCACTGCCGGGACATCTGGCCTGCCCCTTCTAAACATAATTAATGGAGGGGATGGGACAGATGATGCAGCAGTGCTCCTAATGGTGCTCCAATGCGGAGTTTACCTTGACTAACAGCACGGGACCAGCGCCATGAAGACACATGCCTTCCTCCTCAGCGTCCCCAGCACTATAGGGGGCTATCAGCAGGTTAGATTAGTCTAAATTGCTGATAATTCCCATTTAAAGAAAGCAGATAATGTTAGACAACAATAACAAAGCATTAGGCTATGACCAGAAGGTAGGGAAATTCTTGAAACGTATTATCCTTTAGACGTTGGCGTGGATTTGGTGGAGATTGGATGACATGAGCTGCATTAAAAATATGCTTAATATAATACAACAATTCATGCAGATTGTCATTTACCATTGAGTCAATATAGAAAACTCACAACTTATCTGCAATATAAATTGTTCATACTGGATTTAAAATCCTTAACACAGGCCCATTTTTATGTAGATTATATGATTTTTTTTCCCCCCCTCAACATGTAGGTGAGGATTTTTACAGTATCCCCAAGTGTGAAAAAAACAGGAAGTTGACTTACAGCCATGGTGCGGGGTTAGGTGGAGCGTCTATAGGGAAGCTGCAGAGAAGTAATTCCTTCCAGGATGCTATCCCCTTTTCTATCCTCCTTTAGTTGAAAATTAACTTGAGGACTTTGGACGGTCTTCAATAAAAATGACGGTAACATTGTGACCTAGTGGGACTGGGGAAGTACTAACAAAATCATTTGTCATGAACACGTAAATGGATTTTACACATATAGAGACATCACCGATGTTTGTGGTGACTCAGATCACTATTTTCCTGGCATCAATCAATGTGGAATGTAAGCTTCAAACAAAACCTGTACATTACTGAGGTGGAAGCATCCTACGTGTCCTTCACCTCTGTGGGCCATAGATTCATGAGGATAGATAGCAGCTATAGTTCAATCCAGCCTTCATGTACAAATCTTTACTCTTACAAAATGCATTGTTCTCAGACGGTATTCTGCACGGTCGTAATTTGCATAAACCGGACACATTTTGGTGCCAAAATAACAGCTGTTAAAAAAACAACAACAACAACAACTTTTGAATGTCGTTTTGCAAGGGCTAAAATACTTCTATAATGGTACAGTTGGATTTCTACTCCATTTACAGATTTATCAAAGGGGGGTAAAATTTAGACTGGTGCAAACTTGCCACAGCAACCAATCACAGCTCCTCTTTCCTTTCACCAGAGGCGGAAGCTGAGCTGTGATTGGTTGCAGTGGGCAGTTTGCACCAGTCTAAATTTTACACCCTTTGGTAAATCTCCCCCAATGTCTTTTGGGTTTTTTTCGACTTTTTTTTTTCATTTTATGAAAATATGACCGTCCAAAATTATGGCCATCAAAAAAGCAACAGCAAAGCAGGCAAAAAAGACATTATTATTATTATTAGCCTATAAATGTAATTTGTTTGTAAATCCCTGTACTGTTCATAGCCCCCATTGATCACTTTCTGGTTTTCTCTCTGAACATTTACCCTGTATTATCATGAAACAAAGGGAGAGATTTCTCAAACTGGTGTAAAATAGAATTGTCTTAGTTGCCCCTAGCAACCAATCAGATTCCACCTTTCATTTATCACAGGTCCTTTGGAATCTGAAAGGTGCAATCTGTTTGGTTGCTAGGGGCAACTAAGGCAATTCTACTTTTACACCAGTTTGATAAATCTCCCCCAAAGTGTACACTTTCCCACAATCCCCCTTGCTTACAAACACAGTATGAGCAATATGCTGTTTAAATGATCATGCTTGACCATCTAAGTAGATGCCCTAAGACAGTTGTAACTAAGGGCCGGATTACTTGGCTCGATATTCTGTGTAAGTGAGCACCGATCTACTGAAAGACTACGATCAGCCGTTGATCGTTGATTTTTGTTTTTTTTTACACTGGGTGATATGTCTCCAAATCACCGCAGATAATCGCAGCCTGTAATAGGGCAACAAGGAAAACAAAGCAGGAACACAGGAAATTAGCAAGTATAGATCTTTCAGGACATTTTCAGAAACACTTGTTACATTTAAAATATGCTTTTTTCATTTAGGCTATGTTCACACAACGTATGACACCGGCCGTTCCGTGACTCTGGCCGGGTTACGGAACGGCGGGTCTCTGGCCGGATCATCTCGGCCGGTACTTAAGTACCGGCCGGGTGATCTTTCCGGCCGCAGAGCTCTGATGCAGGCGCATCAGCGTGCGCCCGCATCAGAGCTTACCATAGCCCACAGTGAACTGACAGGTCTTTCTGCGGCCGGAATTCACTGAATTCCGGCCACAGAAAACTGACCTGTCAGTTATTTGCGGGGCCGCACAGATTCCGGCCGGAGCGTATACAATGTGTGTACGCTCCGGCCAGGATCCCATTGCTTAATAGACTGTGTTACGCTGCGCAAAAACTACGGCCATTGTTGCCATCGGCAACAACGGCTGTAGTTTTACGTAGTGTGAACATAGCCTAAAACCTATTTGTTCCTTACCCACGGCTTTATTCATTCTCTATGGAGGAGCCGGAGAAAGCCAAGTACAGCACTTGTCTCTTTCCGGCGGCTCCACCAAGCCAACCCACAGCTGTTCAACACAAAGGAGACGGGGGCCAATCTAGCACTCTATTGGGGCATGGAGGTCAGACCCCTCCCCTCCCCCCCACCCGCAAACTCCTATTTGTCCCCTATCCTGTGGATAGAGGGAATGTAAGGTTTAATCATAGAACCCCTTTAATTTCACATAATGAATCAGTTTAGATTTAGTTATCTTTGTGGTAAAACCCCTTTAAATTTTTGGTCTCTGTTTAGTTGTCTCCAGACACAATTATATTTTCTGTTTCCCAATGTTTGGCATGCATATAAGCCCTTGGTGACGGCATGATTATTCATTGCGACTCCTTTTCGCCTCTGTTTAGACAGTTCTATTACTAAGGATGCTTCGAAACACGCCAGACCCTGTCGCTTCCTGTAACGTACATGGTGTAATGTATATAATTTGAAGCTTACAGAAATAAAGGTTTCTTTTAACTGGTCACCTAAGCACTGAAGAGAATTTTCTTCTTTTATCTGCGGCACTTACGCTTGATTCGAACACAATGTGGAGACCCGGGGCTGAGCAGTGAGCTGATCTATCTTATGCTACTTATCTTTTCCTATTGGTTTAAAGTTATACCGTCCATTTATCTTCATGTTATCAACAATTCTATGGGCAGTTTACATCTGCTCAGTAATACTTCTCAAGGAGATAGACTCTATTTCAATGTCTATTGTCATCCACGTCCATTGAGTCTTGCTGTAAAGCATGTCACTAAATGCTGTTAAAACAGTTTTGGCAAGATGGCTGCCCTCATGTACAATGTACAAAAAGAGAAAAAATACAGTCAGAAAATAGAAACAGATTAGAATAAAAGTACAACTTTTAGTATCTGAGTCTAATCAGTAAAAGAAAAACTTGGTGATACATTCATTCCCTTTCGAGTTTTCTCCTTATCATAGAAGCTACTCCGGCCTAGTACAGAGCTCTGTAGTTGGAACTTCCCTTTTACCACCAGTTGCAATGTTCCAGTTATCAGTAAGAACCATGTTCTCAGAGCGTGTACAGCAGTAATAAATTACTATTCATTTTTAGAAACATTCTCAGATTACTTTATTTATTTTATTTTATTACCTATTCCTTTATTATATTTTATGATTTAGTATTATAAATCTACCTCCAAGTGTTGTAACTACCCATGGGTGTGGACCCATTATCCTGTCTAACCAGTTTGTCTTCACCTTTTATCCCTATGCAACGGGTTACATCTAGAGACGAGCGAACCAGGTTCGGGTTCGAGTCCATCCGAACCCGAACTTTCGGCATTTGATTAGCGGCGGTGGCTGCTGAACTTGGATAAAGCCCTAAGGCTATGTGGAAAACATGGATATAGTCATTGGCTGTATCCATGTTTTCTAGACAACCTTACAGCCTTATCCAACTTCAGCAGCCCCCGCTAATCAAATGCCGATCGTTCCGTGTAATAAAGACAATGATCAGCCGATGATCGTTGTCATTGGCTGATCGTTGATATAGGTTCTGATCTATAAATGACGGGCGCCGACCGCGCATCCCTATGTGTAACAGCGGTGTGCCGCTGGTGCTGACGATTAGCAAAGACGAATACATTGCCTATCCATGCTGCAGGGCTCCTCTTGCCCTGTGCTTCTCCCGAATCGTGCGCGCTCCAGCTACAGAGCGGCCTGTCTCAGCTGACAGGCCGCTCAGCCAATCACTGCTGGGCTGTGACCACGGCTGGGACCACCGCGGCCAGTGATTGGCTGAGCGGCCTGTCATCTGAGGAAGGCCGCTCTGAAGCTGGAGTGTGCGGACCCGGGGAGAAGCACAGAGCAAGAGAAGCCCTGCAGCCTGGACAGGTAATGTATAAAGTTTAAACAAGGGCTGCAAGGACATCGGTAACGATGTCCCTGCAGCCCTTGTTAAACGTTTATCAGGCCGTGTAATAGGCCCAGTAAACGAGCGACGATCTAGCAGATCAGTGCTCATTTACATATTACATTAATTATTGAGCCTTCATCGGCCCGTTTGATAGTACCCTTATTCTGCAGCACTTTACATAGTTCATATCAGTTGCTGTCCCCATTAGGGCTTACAATCTAAATCCTAAACCTATCTGTATGTTTTGGATGTGGTAAGAGACCAGAGTACCTGGAGGAAACCAACGCAAAAACGTGAACAACATATAAACTTCTTGCAGATGTTGTACTTTGGACAACCCAGTTAAAAATGGTTGCTCAATGTCTTGTCAGAGTGGATAATGCTCTTTATTCTGAACATCCACTTCAGCTAATAAGTAGGGATTATAAATAGATTTATTTTAAATAAGAAGAGCCTAATATAGCGCGCAGCTAACAGCAGCCACCCGGTCACCCCCAGCCCCCCCCCCCTCATCACCCTTGGCATCGCCCGCGGCAATCTCCGCCCCCCGCGATCGCCCACGGCAAGCTCCGCCCCCGCGATCGCCCGCGGCAAGCTCCGCCCCCCATCACCCGCAGCAAGCTCCGCCCCCCAACCACCAGCGGCACCTGACCCCGCGATCACCGCCCAACCCCTCCACTGCACGATCACCAAGGGGCACCCCCCTTTCGTGATCAGCCATGGGGCACCACCTTCACCCGCGGCACTCACCATCTCAGCTCTGCCACTCGGTCAGTGCCATCTCAGCTCTGCTACACCTTTCCCCCAACTCAGCTCTGCTACACCGTCATCCACAACTCAGCTCTGCTACACCATCACCGCCTACTCAGCTTTGCTACACCGTCCCCCCAACTCAGCTCTGCTACACCGTCATCCCCAACTCAGCTCTGCTACACCATCACCGCCTACTCAGCTTTGCTACACCTTCATCCACAACTCAGTTCTGCTACACAGTCACTGCCAACCCAGCTCTGCTACACCGTCATCCCCAACTCAGCTCTGCTACACCGTCACCGCCAACTCAGCAATGCTACACCGTCACCCCCAACTCAGCGATGCTACACCGTCACCCCCAACTCAGCTCTGCTACACCGTCCCCCCAACTCAGCTCTGCTACACCGTCATCCCCAACTCAGCTCTGCTACACCGTCATCCCCAACTCAGCTCTGCTACACCGTCATCCCCAACTCAGCTCTGCTACACTGTCATCCCCAACTCAGATTTGCTACACCGACACCACCATCTCAGCTCTGCTACACCGACACCGCCATCTCAGCTCTGCTACACTGTTATCATCTCCTTCATTGTCTCAGCTCTGCTACTTCACCATCATCAGGCAGAAGCATTGCATGATGGGAAATGTAGTTTCCTATCTTGGATATAGATCGGCTTTTAGAAAAACTTGTAACTCAGGAACGGCAGCAGCTAGAAAGATAGGAGATGGCTCAAAATACTCAGAGGGACTTGGTGAGTAATACCAGCTAGGTTTGGGAGCATTTCATATTTTTTTTAGCTCTTTAAAAGGGTACTCCAGCAATTTTGTTTTCTTTCAAAACAACTGGTACCAGAAAGTTATATAGAGTTGTAATTTACTTCTATTGAAAAATGTAAAGTCTTCCAGTACTTATCAGCTACTGTATGACCTACAGGAAGTGGTGTATTCTTTCCGATCTGACACAGTGCTGACATGTCTGCTCATGTCAGGAACTGTCCAGAGCAGTAAAGGTTTTTCTATGGAGACAGTTCCTGACATGGACAGAGGTGGAAGAAGAAAGCACTGTGTCAGACTGCAGTGAATACTCCACTCCGTGCAGGACAAACAGCAGCTGATAAGTACTGTAACTAAAGTACCCTTTAATGCGAAATCAGTAACACAGTCCTTATTGACCATATTGGTGTCATCCTTTGTGGTTTAGTGGCCCTTGGACCTCTTAAGACTCTAAGGCCTTGGTAGAACTGTTGCCCCCATCACCCTCTATAGTTACATCACTGAATGTCAAATATGCTTTATATACCAATGGGAAAAAAACATCCAATATAAACTTCCACTGTGGACTTTTTTTTTAGTAGAGGTCTAGTACTAAGCTAACAATATGGTTCAGTACAACACTTCACAAATCTTTTTTAGGACGCTCCAGGCTTTTCCTGCTGGCTGGCAATTAAATGCCTTTGATATAGAGTTTATTTGAATTGTGATGTCCTCAGCTGAAATCCTCGAGATCTGTTCGGCAGAATGACTTGTGGTTTATTAATAGTGATACATTTATTATTACACATTTAGCATTCGCTTGCTCCTTTAAATACTTTATAGGATCCATTCCCCTAGTGCTAAAAGACGCGGCGCAGTATTCATAATAATAATAAATGTGTAATTTTCATATCTTCCTTCCGCAATGCGTCATATACTTTTCAAATGCTTATATCATACTGTTTTATTGAAGCACACACACTGAGGGCAATGGCTGAGAAGGCACTGAACTCTTGACAAGGGAACAAATATTTGACATAAATTTTAATAATGGCTACTTCTGTACGGTTGAGGTATGTACATAAAACCAATGGATAGGAAAGAACAAAACACTACTGAACTATACACGCGGAGAATGAGCAGAAATTAAAATGTGCGGCATAGACAATGAGACTGGAAAGAAGAACTTAACTCTTCATAATAGTCACCCTGTATGGTATTTCACGTATTGGCTTCTCAATATAAGTTGAGCTTAAACACATGACTATACACCACAAGACGGACTGAGCAGTGAGTCGAGGAGCTCCCAGCTCTATCTAGCGACTGGTTAGGCTCTTGGCACCAGGATCCTAAAGGATCAAAACTTTTAACTTGTCTGTGTGACAGTAATGCTTTAAAGGGGTTATCCAGAGATAAAAGGTCCTACCTCTTCTGATCTCTAGTTGTTTTACCCAGTTTTATACACCTGGGTAAAGTAACTCACTCACGGAAGGGGATGAAGGAGATTGTATTGAGTCTTTTTCCCCACTAGGTGTCACTGTTGTACTTCTTGTATATGTACTGTATTATGCACAGCCGATCATCGGTTAACTGTTTCATGCCACATGTCATGTTTTTTTCCATTTACAGTTGCAGGCTTGTTTCCCTCACTTTTCCTCCTATCTTGTCTAATCTCTCTTGCACACACACAGCCCCACCAGTCACAGGCTAGCTAGGTTGTCTATATAAAAAGGAGCTAGTTCCTGGTGGGAGGGTCTTTAGTCAGTTTTTTGTCGGTAGATGTGCGGAGGAACTAAGACATTGAAGCAAGTTACGTTTTTCCTGCTGTTAGCTACAGCTAGAATGCAGTGCTAGACCCTCAGAAGGGAAAGATGTCCTCTGAGGAAAATCTTTTCCATGCCAGGGCTTACCTATACACCATGCCAGGGCACCTGCACCTATACACCTGTCCACACTTGGCTTATCCTCAACCCCAAGCTCAGTGCCCATTTGTCTGGGGGTGGGTTCCAACACCACTACTGGCCACCGTGACAAGTGCCCAAGTGACCCTACACCCACAGAGCTGACACAACATCGCAAAAGCTACCCCGGCATATGGCATGCGGTGTTCCACTTCTGTATGCTCGTCTGTGCTAATAACTTACACAGATGAGAGGGGGTGGGAGCATTTTGCGGGTATTTCTTGCAGACGAAACCCCACTCAAAAATTCCAATAGCTGTCCTATGCTGCTATGAAATTGGTAACATCGGACAGCTATTGATCACTGCCCTCAGCATGCTCCTACCCTCCCTCTCATCTGCAGTAGAGATGAGCGAACCTCGAGCATCCGAACCCGAACGATCGGCATTTGATTAGCGGGGGCTGCTGAAGTTGGATAAAGCTCTAAGGTTGTCTGGAAAACATGGATATTGCCAGGGCTGTATTTACCACTAGGCACCCGTGGTCCGGTGCCTAGGGCAGCACCTTGCAGGAGGGCAGCAGCAGGGAGCAGGGGGACAGAAAAAACTAATTTATTTGTTTTTATTTTTTTAGTTTCCCCCCTCCCGTTCAGACTTGCCAGTAAATCTGGTGTCTTTTCAAGGGGGGTGGGGGGTATGGTGGTATTGCTCAGGTCTGGTATTGCCAATAGGTGCGTGAAGATGGGGCGTCTTCAGGTTTAGTGCCTAGGGCAGCAGCAGCTGTTAATACAGCCCTGGATACAGCCAATGACTATACCCATGTTTTCCACATAGCCTTAGGACTTTATCCAACTTCAGCAGCCACCGCTAAGTAAATGTTGAACGAGCATGCTCGAGGTTCGCTCATCTCTAATCTGCAGACATTATCAGGACAGACAAGCAGAGTGAGGAAATGGAGCGCCGGAGAGCAGAAGAGGTAGGACCTTCTCTTCTCTAAGGATAGCCCTTTTCAGTGTATGCGCACACTATGGAATCCCAACGGAACACCCGCTCGCAGATCCTGGCGGCCACGCATTTCCGCCTGTGCCATAGACTCCATTCTATGCACGGGCGGATTGCGACATCTGTCCAAAGAATTAACCCAACCATAGAATAGAGTCTTTGGCACAGCCACCAGAGCCACCAGAGCGCAAGGTGCAAAATCCACGTCAAAATCTGCGTTCACAGATTTTGCTCCATTGCTCTGCCATTTTTCTACAAAACACTACAAAATACAAGGCTGTCAGGAAATCACTGACAATAGACTATTCTTAAAAGCTTTTCTATTATTTTATAATGTTGAAGCTAAACAGTAAAAGGCAAGACGGAGTATGATGCCAGAAGAATATAAGACCTGATATTTTAACTTTCATACATAACACTACATCTAAATTATTTATAATTATTAAAAGGGTTCATCCCTTTGGGTAATTTCTTGACAATAGGCAGATAATAAAATATACCTTTGCTGTGATCCACAGAATTCAGTTGTAATTGTTGAAAAAAACCTGGTAGTAAATGTTTAATTTTTCTGCAGCGCCCCCACAGTGGAAGGGGGGAATTACAATGTGCACATCAAATCAATAGACTGTCCATGATATGCAGGTGCTCTAGAGTGAGAAACACTTTGTGGCCCACAAAGTCTTCATTATCTTGTCCATCGTCATACAGCAGGATAATATTCAACACAGGGCTATTTCTAGGTCATTTTTTTTACAACAGGGTCAATGACAAAATGTTCCCCCCCCCCCCCCCCCCCGCCTTACACCCTCCCCCCCACCCACACACACACTGTGTAAATGTGTGTGTGAGTGTGTGTTTACTTTTTTTTTAATTAGATGGCCATACAGGCTGGTATTTGAAACAGTGACCTATATCCAGTGACTCACAGGTGGACTTATCCATGTCAAGCTGAGCACCATCGAATTATATCAGCTGCACCACATTTTCTTGGTCACTGTTCACACCACCAGGATTTTGCTAAGAGTAGTGCCACCTGCAGATGATCTCTGTGTGGAGTTATACTATATGCCTTGGAGATCAGTAATGTGCTGTTGTGGTCTGAGGTGCGCTGCCTGTGATTCCCCTTATCCATCGCTTTGTCGTTTGAACACGTTTTACTTCCCTATACTGTAAAACGAATAAAGGAAGTAATAAACAATAGATAATGGTGAATGGAGCCTACCGACTATAGCGGAGTAGGTTGACTTCCCCTGCAATGTCTACCATTAGGAGAATGAAGGATTTGGGATCTAGTCTACCATTAGGAGAATGAAGGATTTGGGATCTATCGATGCCTGAGCTTTTGAGCCACAGTAAAGCACCTGAAGAGTAGCTCCATGCTAGAGTCTTACAGTCTTCCTCATACTGTAAATGGGAAAGGTTCGGTAACTGATAGGAACACACTATTTCCCTGAAATGTCTGTCTGTTGAAAATTCTCACTTTGTTCTAACATTTCTTGAAAATAGGAATATATATATATATATATATATATATATATATATATATATATATATACAGGGGCGTAACTAGAAATGGCTGGGCCCCATAGCAAACTTTTGATTGGGCCCCCACCCTCCTCGACCAACCACTATGCCATCAACACACCCAGCTCTACACAGGTTCTATACACCATATAAATTACACTGCAGTTATATTAAGTGACTCACAGGGGACGCCTTCTCTCATTAGAGTTGTTTCCTTTTCATTTTCTTCTCCATCTGTCCTGGGCCATTATAAGAACTCCGAGCCACGAATCCACAGAATCTGCCAGACAGACAAATTAGGCTCTGTGTAGACAGCTTATAGATTGCCCCTTGTTCAGTCCTCCATATAGATGGCCCCATGTGCATCTACTATAGTAGAGATCCCCCTCTGTGTAATCCATTTATAGTAGATGACACCCTCTGTGCATCACCTATATCAGAGGTAGGGAATCTCTGCTCTCCAGCTTCTGCAAAACTACAACTCCCATCATGTATGGACAGTCAAAAATAAAGCTGTAGTTTTGCAATAGCTGGAGAGCCAAGGTTCCCTATCCCTGCCCTAGAGTATATGGTCCCCTCTGTGTAGTCCTCTTAGATGACCCCTCTGTGTCAACCCCCCCAGTGTAGTTCCCCTTATAGATGCCCCCTAGTCCCCTTCATAAATGGCCCCTCTGTGTAGTTCCCCTTTTAGATGGCCCACATTCCCCATAAAGGTAGCCCCCAGTGTTGTCCATCCCCGTCCCGCATATAGGTAGCCCCCAGTGTTGTCCATCCCGGTCCCGCATATAGGTAGCCCCCAGTGTTGTCCATCCCCGTCCCGCATATAGGTAGCCCCCAGTGTTGTCCATCCCCCATATAGGTAGCCCCCAGTGTTGTGCATTCCCATCCCCCATATAGCCCCCAGTATTGTGCATCCCCCCATATAGCCCCCAGTATTGTGCATCCCCCATATAGCCCCCAGTATTGTGCATCCCCCATATAGCCCCCAGTATTGTGCATCCCCCATATAGCCCCCAGTATTGTGCATCCCCCATATAGCCCCCAGTGTTGTCCATCCTTAGCCCCCAGTATTGTGCATCCCCATCCCCACATAGCCCCCAGTATTGTGCATCCCCTTCCCCACATAGCCCCCAGTATTGTGCATCCCCTTCCCCACATAGCCCCCAGTATTGTGCATCCCCTTCCCCACATAGCCCCCAGTATTGTGCATCCCCTTCCCCACATAGCCCCCAGTATTGTGCATCCCCTTCCCCACATAGCCCCCAGTATTGTGCATCCCCTCCCCCACATAGCCCCCAGTATTGTGCATCCCCTCCCCCACATAGCCCCCAGTATTGTGCATCCCCTCCCCCACATAGACCCCAGTATTGTGCATCCCCTCCCCCACATAGCCCCCAGTATTGTGCATCCCCTTCCCCACATAGCCCCCAGTATTGTGCACCCCCTTCCCCACATAGCCCCCAGTATTGTGCATCCCCTTCCCCACATAGCCCCCAGTATTGTGCATCCCCTTCCCCACATAGCCCGCAGTGTTGCTCCTCTGATTAAAAAAACAAACAAACACATAACTCACCTAACCCCACGCTCCCCCGTCGGTCGCCGGTCTCCTCTTCTCTCTGCCTCCACCCGATGAGCAGCCCTCTGGTGAAGTCCTGGCAGCGTCATCGCTGAGCGCTCAGTGTGCGCCGCGGCGGCTGGGACTTCCGGTTTGTGTTCTTAGTACCGGAAGTCCCAGCCGCGGCGGCGCACACTGAGTGCTCAGCGATGACGCTGCCAGGACTTCACCAAAGAGCTGCTCATTGGGTGGGACACTCTTGTGATCGCAAGCGGAATGCTTTCTTGCGGTCACAAGAATGATTGACAGGGCGGGAAGCCTATGGCTTCTCGCGCTGTCAGTCAGAACACTGAACACCCGGGAGGCCGCCGGGTGTTGCAAGCGGTCATCTTCGGGGGGCCGAGGCCACGGGCCCCCTGATGTTAGGGGCCCCGTAGCAGCCGCTACGGATGCTACGGCGGTAGTTCCGCCCCTGTATATATATAATTTTTTTGTCAAAACCTATTGTCCCGAGGAGCCTAGCTTTCTCCGGTTATCACTTTTATGACTAGTGTCACATATTTGCCCATGTTTGCACATCAGCTGTAAACCAGAAGCTTTCCCTACTGTTTGCATTAGGAGGGTCATGTCCTGTAGATAAGGTATCACTATAATTCCATACTGTATAGCTGCCAACCGTTCCTTGTAGAAACATCTCCAGGATGTAAAAACCACAACCCAGTAAGCAGGTACTGACTTGGAACTTTTTTTTAACTTTAGATCATTGTGCGCTCCTGGCATACACCATAAAAAGGGGTAAATTGGCCCCTTTTCCGTAGCGTGCGCCTGCCGTATTCCCCGCTCGCCTGATGGATGAGCAGGGGGGGGGACAAGGCGGGGAGGAGGCATGGCTTGGAAACAGGTGTAAACCAGGCAAAAATCTACACCTGCTTCAAAGCATGTGTAGATTTTTGTGCAATACCTGAGCCGGGCGCAGGGCTGGCCAGTTGGGCTAACAGGCATGCGCCTCTTAGTAAATCCGGACGGGGAAAAGGGGGCAGGATTTAAGACTGGGGTACTTCTTGTACTATGTGTCCATATACATTAGTAAAAGGTCAGATGATCCTACTAACTTTGGTGGGACCAGCCAACTGAATAGTGTGTAAGGGGCCTCCCAGATCTCCCCTGTTATAGATGTTGGGTCAAGTATGATAGATTTCAATTGCCCAAAGTAATTGCTTTCAGATTAGTGTTGAGGAGACTTGCTGAACTGTTCAAGTTCGCCAATATTCTCCGAACTCGAATGTTTGGCATTTGACTCCCAGCAGCTCGAGAAGTTGGATGCCGCCCTAAAGCTCCCAGGACAACATGGATACAGCCTATGGCTCTGTCTATGTTTTCCAGGACTCCCTAGGGTGGCACCCAACTTCTCCAGCCCCAGAGAGTTAAGTGCCGAGTGATCAGGTTTGGACAACGTTACCAAACCCGAACAATTCAGCAAGCCCCTTCAACACAATTTCACATATCTTTAAGATCTCAATTGATCCCATATACTTTATACTAAAGTTGGCTGAACCCACCACTGGTGGCAGACTCAGCATAAATATAATATGCATGGGGCCTTTGACTTTTCACTGCCATCACTTCTGGGAGAGAACAGGCAGTGCCAAAATGGTCTTGCTGCAGCTTACCGCTCCCCAACAGGGAGCATATGAATATTTGGCCGTGCCTAACATTCATGTGTATGGGGAGCAGATGCATAGCTAGTCTTTCCTGCACCCGGGGCAAAGATTCAGTTTAGCGCACTCCCACCCACAGCTATGGAGCATAAGGCCCCGTTCCCACTGAGGAAAGGTAGCGGAATTCCGCAACGGAATTGTCCGCCGCGGAATGCCGTTAGCCTCCCGCTCATAATGGGAGTCTATGGGAGGCGCGCGCTCCTGCCCTGTCCGCGCTGAAGAATGAACATGCTCATTTTTGGAGGCAAATGTGCTATCATCGAAACTATTTAATATATGTACAAAAAAAAAGTTGACACCCCATGGGTCTCTACGATATTTACTGTGATTCATCATGCTATCAGAAGTATCATCTACATTCCCTTAGGCCTTATTAAGCATAGGATAAAGCCCATTATTATGTTATGTTGTATTACCATTTTTTGCTACTTAAAGATTCGAGGAGTAAATCCAGCTTTGGCACAATGATAAATTCCATGTACAGGGAGGAATACTTATGCCCACCACCTTGTACTGATTTGGAGAAAACCAATTACACATCACAAAGAACTTGTCTTAAGCAGAGATAAGCAAATCTCCTGTAGGTAGATAGATGGAGTTTTCGTGGGAGAATTTGCAGATCTTTTAATTTTAGTTTCAAATAATAAGATGACTCGGGCTAAAAACTACTTTACCATGTGCTCAATATATAATGGAGATCATTTGTTGTATCTTGATTTTTTTGAAGTTTGACTATAGCTAGAACTCTCTTCAGCTCTAATTGTATATTTCTTGCTTGTCTGTACAGTACATATCCAGAACTGTGTGCAAGCAGTAGGGAACCCCCACCACCCTAAAGGCCCTATTTTACGAAACAATTATCGGCTGTATTCGGCCGATACCGTCTGCTATGGCCGATAAACGTCCCGTGGAATAGAAGGCAACGATCACCCGACATCGTTCATGTCGTCTGATTATTGCAGGCGCTTGCCTTTCAAACATGTTGAAAAACAAGCGAATAGGAGGTGGAATAGGAGCGACGGCACCAGACCGCCACTATCCCCTATGGGCTGCCCGGACGATCTAGCGATCACCCAGGCAGTCCCCCCCCCCTCCCGTAGCATCCCACAGCCCCTCCAGCACTCACCCGCTTGCTGCCGCCATGTGTAATAGCGGTGGCAGCGAGCGGGGAGCGAGGAGCAAACGAGTGCTGACAGCGTTTCTTTGCTCCTCTCAGTCGGCCCGTGGTAGTTAGCAACCCTTCCCGCCATACAGGCATTTCCCCTGGTAGTTAGCCTCCCTTCCTTCTATGTAGGCATCTCCCCTGGTAGTTCCCCCCCATGTAGGCATCTCCCCTGGTAGTTAATTCCCTATGTAGGCATCCCACCGTTAGTCCCCTACCCCATGTGGGCAACCCCCTGTAAGTTAACCCCCTCTCCCCATGCAGGCATCCTCCTGTAAGTTAACCCCCTCCCCCATGCAGGCATCCCCCTGTAAGTTAACCCCCTCCCCCCATGCAGGCATCCCCCTGTAAATTAACCCCCTCCCCCATGCAGGCATCCCCCTGTAAGTTAACCCCCTCCCCCCATGCAGGCATCCCCCTGTAAGTTAACCCCCTCCCCCATGCAGGCATATCCCTGTAAGTTCACCCCCACTCCTCACCAGGAGCGACTGCACTTACAAGGCCGGATCTGGGGGTGTTGATAGATCCTTTGATAGTAGCTTTGAGGGGAATCTGTCAATATGTTTTTGTACACCAAACCCAGGGATGTGCACATATTGCCAGTTCAGCCATGGCAGCTATTGATGGCAGCTATTCTCTGGTACCAGTGGTTTGGGGAGGGTGGCGGATGGGTACAGATTCACTTTAACCTTGTTTCTGTTTGTTATTATCCTCTTCTTGATTGGTTGGTTTTAGCCTCCTCTTCATTGGTTGATATTAGCCTCCTCTGGATTGGTTGGTATAAGCCTCCTCTTGATTGGTTGGTTTTAGGCTCCTCTTGATTGGTCAATATTAGCTTCCTCTGGATTGGTTGGTATTTGCCTCCTCTTGAATGGTTGCCATTAGCAGCCTCTTGATTGGTGGGTATTAGCCTCCTCTTGATTGTTGGGTATTAGCCTCTTCTAGATTGGTTGGTATTAGCCTCCTTTTGATTGGTTGCTATTAGCCTTTTCTTGATTTGTTGCTATTAGCCTCTCTTGATTGGTTGCCATTAGCCTCCTCTTGAATGGTTGGTATTAGCCTCCTCTTGATTGGTGGGTATTAGCCTCCTCTTGATTGGTTGCTATTAGCCTCCTCTTGATTGGTTGCTATTAGACTCCTCTTGATTGGTGGGTATTAGCCTCCTCTTGATTTGTTACTATTAGCCTCCTCTTGATTGGTGGGTATTAGCCTCCTCTTGATTGGTTGCTATTAGAATCCTCTTGATTGGTGGGTATTAGCCTCCTCTTGATTGGTTGCTATTAGAATCCTCTTGATTGGTGGGTATTAGCCTCCTCTTGATTGGTGGGTATTAGCCTCCTCTTGATTGGTTGCTATTAGCCTCTCTTGATCGGTTGCTATTAGACTCCTCTAGATTAGTGGGTATTAGCCTCCTCTTGATTGGTTGCTATTAGCCTCTCTTGATCGGTTGCTATTAGACTCCTCTAGATTGGTGGGTATTAGCCTCCTCTTGATTGGTGGGTATTAACCTCCTCTTGATTGGTGGGTATTAGCCTCCTCTAGATTGGTGGGTATTAGCCTCCTCTTGATTGGTTGCTATTAGCCTCCTCTTGATTGGTTGCTATTAGCCTCCTCTTGATTGATGGGTATTAGCCTCCTCTTGATTTGTTGCTATTAGCCTCTTCTTGATTGAAGGGTATTAGCGTCCTCTTGATTGGTGGGTATTAGCCTCCTCTTAATTGCTTGCTATTAGCCTCCTCTTGATTGGTTGCTATTAGCCTCTCTTGATTGGTTGCTATTAGCCTCTTTTGATTGGTTGCTATTAGCCTCCTCTTGATTGGTTGCTATTAGCCTCTCTTGATTGGTTGCTATTAGCCTCCTCTTGATTGGTTGCTATTAGCCTCCTCTTGATTGGCTGCTATTAGCCTCCTCTTGATTGCTTGCTATTAGCCTCCTCTTGATTGGTGGGTATTAGCCTCTTTTGATTGTTGGGTGTTAGCCCCCTCTTGATTGGTTGCTATTAGCCTCCTCTTGATAGGTTGCTATTAGCCTCTTTTGATTGGTGGGTATTAGCCTCCTCTTGATTGGTTGCTATTAGCCTCCTCTTGATTAGTTGCCATTAGACTCCTCTTGATTGGTTGCTATTAGCCTTCTCTTGATTGGTTGCTATTAGCCTCCTCTTGATTGGTTGCTATTAGCCTCCTCTTGATTGGTTGCTATTAGCCTCCTCTTGATTGGTGGGTATTAGCCTTCTCTTGATTGGTGGGTATTAGCCTCCTCTTGATTGGTTGCTATTAGCCTCCTCTTGATTGGTTGCTATTAGCCTCCTCTTGATTGGTTGCTATTAGCCTTCTCTTGATTGGTGGGTATTATGGTGCGTTTACACAGACAGATTTATCTGACAGATTTTGGAAGCCAAAACCAGGAGCAGATTATAAACAGGGATCAGGTCATAAAGGTAAGACTGAGATTTCTCCTGTTCTCAAATCCATTCCTGGCTTTGGCATCCAAAATCTGTCAGATAAATCTGTGTGTGTAAACCCAGCATTAGCCTCCTCTTGCTCACCCTTGCTCTAGTCTTGATAAACCGCTCCTATTTCTTTTTTTTCTGTATAATCACAATCCTGTGAAGCTGCGACATTCATGCACATTCTAAAATATGTTATCGTGACAGAATGAAAAGATATCAAACTGATAATATTCACCACGGGGAAACAGTCCAACGCTCACGGTATAAACGTCTTACAAGATATTACGGTGTTAAACCACACAGTCAGGGATTCAGAAGCATTAAGGGCCATTCTGAAAACATAGTAATATACTTAAGAAAGGGCATCCCATCCATAATTTACACACAGCTATAAAATAACCAACCAGAATATAAATGTGAACAAGTAAGAGGTTCTCAGGGACTTGTGTGTAAACATAGTCTGTCATATGTTATGTTGAATTTGTGTAGTGATCTGGTTCCTCCGTAGTGTATGTTCAGGGATTTCTGCCAGGGATTTGTGGCTTGTATGTTGTGGATTGGTCCAAGGATTTTTTTACATTGGAAAAAGTACAGATTACCTGATGCACAATCCACACTAATTCCACAAGAAAGAAGAGAGGTGTAACTTTTTTAAACTATGGTGCAGAGTAATGATAATGGAGTCAGAATTACATACAGCAGAACACTGTGTCAGAGCAGGGAGCTATCAGCTCCATGCTCCACCATTCACTCTTATAGGCTACAAGCCATTTTAAGCCTGCAGCATGTGAGATGCTAGGACAGGATTTTTGTGGGAAGAAACACGGATCAATAATGTCAACAATCACACCTGCCCTTCCAAGAGATCCAACCTAGGGCTATGTTCACACTTTGCAAGTTTTATCTTAATCACGGCCGTTGTTGCCGATTTGCAAAACGGCTGTGATTAATATGAAACTTACATTGTGCTGCAGAGAACCTGTCAGTTCACACAATGAAGAGTGCGGCACTCTCCATTGTGTGCAGCAGTGAATTTGGATGCGGGCGCGCACGGGTGCACCTGCATCCGAATTCAGCGGAAGTGAAGATCAACCGGACGGTACTGAAAGGACAGGGTAAGTATTTTAGTTTGGGAAAAACAAGGTACCGTTACTAAGTGGGGTTTTCTAAGGGGACAACAATGTGAACTAAAATGCTTATGGTGTTAATTAAAGGTGTACTCCAGCAAAAAAAAAATCTTGCAGTTGATTTTTTCAGAAGATTTTTTAAATAATTTTTTGTTGGCTGGAGTATCCCTTTAATGTGGCAGCAAAACTTATTGGGGTCACCATAGGAGTATTTATACTACCTGGGCCTTCTAAAGCGGCAGTAATCATCATTGAGGGCACTAAGGAAGTAGCTGATAGGGAGACATTTAAGGGGTTATCCAGCAAAAATCGTTTTCTTTTAAATCAACTGGTGTCAGAAAGTTATATAGATTTGTAATTTACTTCTATTTAAAACTGTCAAGTCTTCCCATATCAGCTTCTGTATGTCCTGCAGGAAATGTTATTTTCTTTCCAGGTCTGACACAGTGCTCTTTACTGACATCTCTGTCTATGGGTATGTGCACACTGAGTAATTTAGACAGAAAGTCTGTCGCGTAATCAGTCCCTCACGGCCACTCACAGATAGCGGCGGGCACGCGTCTCCGCCCGTGTCATAGACTCCATTCTATGCACGGGCGGATTCCTTCCTCCATCTAAAGAGTGAACTTTGGTACCGTCCCTTTAAGAGCGACTTTGGTACAGTCCCTTTAAGAGCGACTTTGGTACAGTCCCTTTAAGAGCAACTTGGGAACCGTCCCTTTAAGAGCGGCTTGGAAACCGTCCCTTTAAGAGCGGCTTGGGTACCGTCTTTTTAAGAGCTGCTTGGGTACCGTCCCTTTAAGAGCGGCTTGGGTAACTTCCCTTTAAGAGCGGCTTGCGTACCGTTCCTTTAAGAGCGGCTTAGGTACCATCCTTTGAAAACCAGCTTAAGTACTGACCCTTTAAGAACGACATAGGTACCGTCCCTTTCAGAGCAACTTGGGTACCGTCCCTTTAAGAGTGACTTGGGTACTGTCCCTTTAACAGCGACTTGGGTACCGTCTCTTTAAGAGCGGCTTGGGAACCGTCCCTTTAAGAGCGGCTTGGGTACCGTCCCTTTAAGAGCGGCTTGGGAACTGTCCCTTTAAGAGCGGCTTGGGTAACGTCCCTTTAAGAGCGGCTTGGGTACCGTCTCTTTAAAAACGGCTTGGGTACTGTCCCTTTAAGAGCGGCTTGGGTACCGTTCCTTTAAGAGCGACTTGGGTACCGTCCCTTTAAGAGTGGTTGGGTACCGTCCCTTTAAGAGCAGCTTGGGTACCGTCCTTTTAAGAGCGACTTATGTAATGCCCCCTTAAGAGCGACTTGAGTACCATCCCTTTAAGAGCCGTTGGGTACCGTCCCTTTAAGAGCAGCTTATGTAATGCCCCCTTAAGATCGACTTGGGTACCGTCCCGTCAGCTCTGCTACTTTGCTGAGTAAACTCTGCTACTTATAATGGTAAAGATCATTGCTTGGTTACCATGACAATCTTACTCATGTCAGTGAGACAAAATCGTTAAGGACCTTCCATCTTCTACATCTTCTATTGGCCAATAGTGGACATGTGACTGTGTGGATGTTGTGATACATTGACTGACAAGACCTTAGAATTTCTATTGGCTGCTATATTTCATATTTGCATATGTGCTGTGATTGGCTGTTAGTGTTTACAGTGTGGCCATTATTTCCCATAGGCCATTATTTTCTATGGGAAATTAGAAACGTGAATTTCTTAAGAAGGACAAATCCAATCGAAACCAAAAATAGATACCACACCTGTCACCGCCGAGGGCTTCGAAACGCAGTTTGAACAGAGTCTGTGCGCAAAGTGGTTCGGGCTGTATTAATCGCAGAAGAAAGAAGGCTGGAAGAAGAAGAAACGGAAGAAGAATACGGATTACAATACAGTGCCTTTTCAAGCACTATAATTAGGGACATTAAGGGGGCACCAGTAGTAAATGGGGGCACTGAGTAGTAATACTGAGTCCGGTAGGGTCACAGAACTCTCTTACAAGCTATAATATTTCTATAATAACAAGTATAACAGCAGGGGCTGCATTGTCCCATAGATAATGGCAGATCACCCGCCTGTATAAGGAAGCTTTATTCACAGTAACCTAGAGTCATCGCTTTGTTATCAAAATGGTAATTTATGGTGCAATGCCTCCCCCTAGTGACGGATTTCTGAATGTCTACAAATTATACAGGTTGGGTAAGGACAAGTTCCTGAGACAAATCATCACATTTCTGCATTTATGTAATTTAATGTTCTCACACTTTTTTTCCCTGATATGTGTTATATTTATTAAACTTACAGAGCTAACCGAAAAAGCGGTACAATATCTCATATATCAAGGCTCCTTGGGAACGTGCTGAGACTTACTGATTTAGGCTATGTTCACACTACGTAAGTTCCTTAGTAATCACGGCCGTTGTTGCCGATTTGCAACAACGGCTGTGATTACCATATAACCTTGTAGTGCTTCCGTCTATGAAATCCCGGCCGAAGTGTATACACGTAGTATACACTCCGGCCGGGATCCCTAGTGGCGATGAAAAAAACTGACATGTCAGTTTTCTGCGGCCACTATTCACTGAATAGCGTCCGCAGAAAACCTGTCAGTGCACACAATGGAGCGTGTGGCTCAAGCCGCACGCTCCACTGTGTACAGCGGCGAATGTTCACTTGGAGTAAGACTCTGGACGTTCCATGACCCGGCCGGGGTCAGGTGACCCGGCCGGCGTGTGTCAGGGAAGATCATCCCGGCCTACACTGCAGTAACAGCTGTATAATCTTCTCTCTTGATAAATTGGGATGCAGGCGCATCCATGCACTCCCACATCCCAATTTATCAAGAGAGAAGATCATCCAGCTGTTACTCTGTTACTGCAGTACCGGCCGGGATGATCTTCCCTGACACCCACCGTTTCGTGACCCGGCCGGGTCATGGAACGGCCTGTGTCTTACGCCATGTGAACACAGTATGGTCCCCAAGCCAATATTCCAGGGGCTCTTCTGGGTAGAAATGAGTGTATTCTGGTGCATGGCTAAAATCGGCTGCATAAATGGCATTCCATGTGATCGGTGCACCCAATCCCAATAAGCCACTCCCCTTTGTCCCAAGACATAACAACACTAACAACGAAACAAAACCAGTAAATAGTATCTACAAATATGTGCGGTGTCTACGACGTGCAGGGTGAGACGACTAATAAATCAGAAAAGGTACTAATATGAAATAAAGACCCTTCAAGACGTACACATTACAGAAAAATACTCATAATCAGCTCCCAAGGGAAAAAACAGCAAAAAAGCAACATAAATCAGTGGTGACAATGAAACCAAAAAGGAGCCCGTTCCTCCATCCACGTGTGTATAGAGTATCGACTTTTCTGAATAATGAGTGGAGGTGTTCTCCCGTCCTATTTTATGGCCATGAAAGATGACTTTCTTTTAGAGAATTGTGGATTTCGTGACACCCTCGTAATTCACTATAAAGAATTCCCTAATGGCGGAGGAGACGTTGAGGTGCAGTCAGGATTTTAATTGCGAATATTGAATACAAAGGCGGGTGAGGAGAGGAGACGTTTCAGTCTTTCTTTTATATGTGTGCCCCATTTATTATCGGTTCCCGGGTTTGTATTTAATAACTGCAATTAAAAACCTGAAGGTGTGAACACGCCCTAAAGTAGAAGTCAATGAGAGAAATGAACCTTATGCTTACATACATGCTTAAGGAAGGACACATGAACTTTGTGATCATATTATGCTTAGTACCTAGCACACGGTTCTCTTATTTGTTATTATCTGTATGTTTTAGCATTTCAGTCCTACTGGGTTTGGATGTCTCTTATATAGGATATCAGTAATTTACAGGATTATAATTTTTTTTTATGTCAGGTATGACCAGATTATCCCCTGTCCACGCAATATGACCCCTGCGGTTGGGTCCATGTGATCATCTACTTATGCCCTGTCCTGTGGGTAGGGGATGACTTTGTCAGATGTGAATACCCCTTTATTAACTATCTAGTGTTAAATGGTATTCTGGTTAAAAAAAAAATCTTTTTCCTTCAAACCAACTGGTTTTAGAAAGTTATATAGATTATTTCTATATAAAAATGTCAAGTCTTCCAGTACTTATCAGCTGCTGTATCCTGCTTTCCTGCAGGAAATGGTGTTTTCTTGTGAGTCTGACACACTGCTCTCTGCTGCCACCCCTGTCTGAGACAGGTTTTCTATAAAGAGTTGCTGCTGCTCTGGAGAGTTCCTGTCTCAGGGCCCTTGCACACTGAGCAGGGGAGTAGCTAGGGGTTCAGCCTAGGGGGGGGCGAGCAAGTCTGAGTGGGCCCCCAAACGATTATGTTACCCAAAGGGAACCTCACTTGACGACACTGCTTTCTTAATAATAAAGGGTATATTTTGCTCCATTGCTCATAGTGAATTAAGATTAAGATCAGTGTTAGAGGCTTCTACATTTCACATATATAAACACATTTAAGAAAAATATAACATTATGGACAATTCTCGATTTTAATCTCGATTTTATAATTTTTTATTTTTTTTGCTAAATCTATCACTATCTGTACCTATCCCTACTCTTTCCTGCATTATCCCCCCAGCTGCCAGTAGCTGTATATACTGTGTTAGTAGAGTGACTGTATAAACAGCACCAGAGCCAGCACAGTATACATGGAGGAGACAATACAGAGTTTGAATATACTGTGACAGTCTCCTCCATACATGGAGGACTATACATATGAGTATATAGAGAGAGAGAGTGTGCACTGTGTGTGTATATGTGTATATGCACAGTACACCTTATAGAGAGAAAGACCACAGTGCAGACACACAGACACACACACAGATCACACCTTAGAGATGAGAACGGGGGCTGTGCGGTGGCCTGGACAGCTGTCCCTGGAGTCCCGGCAGGCTGACACCAGAGTGTGTGTGGCTAGGGCCACAGGCTCTGCAGCGGTGGCCTAGAGAGACCTCCTCCAGACTCCCGGAAGCCAGACAGGCGTGCCTCCCTGTATGACAGGTGCGGGTGTAGCGGGCAGCACTTGGGGCCAGAGGCTGTGCAGCGGCAGCCTGGAGAGGAGTCCCCCAGACTCCCGGTAGGCTGGCCAGTGTGTCCCCTGCGTGGCTGTTTGAAGATTGCGGCCCGGCGGCGATCTCATTGGTCCGGTCGGGCGGCCCAGCAGGTGGCGCTCTGACCTGCAGAGAAGCAGCTTGCCGCTCCAGGCCCCGCTCAGGCCGGAAAGCTGCCGGTAACTGCTGCTGAGCGTCCTCTTGTGGCTGGAGGCAGAATTGTTCTGCCTTCGGCCACAGGAATGATTAAATGGCCAGGATCAGCACCCAGCGGGGCCCTGCACTTGCTGAATGCTAGGGGGCCCAATACAGCCAATATTTTCTGGGGATCCCAGTGGGCCCCTGCCAGGGTGGGCCCAGGGGCGGCCGCCCCCTCTGCCCCCACCTAATTTCGCTACTGACACTGAGGAAATCATGCAGATAACAAATTCCATCGTTCGCCTCCCTGCGCTCCTGCTTGACGTCCCACCCATCCCATAGGCTACATTCTATTGTCCAGCGAATGACGGAGCCTGTAGCAAATTATCCGCGTGATTTCCCCAGTGTGCAAGGGCCCTGAGACAGAAATGTCAACAGAGAGCACTGTGTCACACTGGAAAAAAAAACACCTCTTCCTGCAGGACATACAACAGCTGATAAGTACTTGAAGATTTCTAAACAGACTTAATTTGCAAATCTTTATAACTTTCTAAAACTAGTTGAGTACTCCTTTAATATATTTTACATATTATTAATTATGGGCATATTTTCTTTCAAGTTTGTTCAGATCACATTCATAAACATAATATGAATACTTATGATGCATTATTCATTTTTTTTGTCATATTATGCTAATCCCCCCTTGGGATACATTATTATAGTATTCTATTCCCTATTCATAACCATTCCGTCTAAAAGCACAGATCAAATAATTTAGTCTAATTCATTTATTCCTTTGTATATTTCTTCTTTTATTGTGATTATCATGTTTATAAATAATAATTTCATTCACTTGATTGCTTGATTTATTTTTGTATACATATTTATGGTGTTATTCACATACACAGATACGCTTTTGATAGTAAATATTTTGGGGTTATTGATATATATTTGTTTTAGGACCTGTAATTTTCACCTTATTCAGTTATTACCAGGGTTTTCTCATCTGGGACATTAAGGGTACGTTCACACTTACCAGATCCGCAGCTGATTTTCTGCTGCGGATCCGCAGCAGATTTCATTTGAATAACTGAACACAGCATCAAATCTGCACCATCAAATCTGCTGCAGATCTGCTGCGGATCCTGTAGGTGTGAACCTTATGGTACATCACAGGATAAGCCGCCAGTGTCTGATTGATGCGGGTTTGCTTTAAGAATGTGCATATAAAACAATAAACATTTTATCCTTACCCGTCCACGCTCCCTCTGTGTCCTCCTCTAGTGTTGCCAGTGTCCCCCGCTGATTGCAACCCCTCCACCTCCGAAATAAGCTTGTCTGAGGAGTGACAGACCACTCAGCCAATCACAGGACAGCAGGGAACACCAGCGAGACCAGAGGAGGACACTGTTTTATATGCACCAACAGCAATATATTAAAAAAAAAATGCAGAACACCGGACAACACCTTTAAGGTCTGCTCAATCAACTCTGGTTTGCATGCAAATACCACCCGGTGGTCAGGAAGTTCACCATATATGTAACTCCCATAGAGGGTAATGGGAGTTGTGTAAACAACATAATGTGCATTACCATCAATGGGAGTTATGCAAACTGGCTGTTCTCCTATTCCTGACCACCTCTGCCACGCACACCCAGGCCAGAGGTGGCAGGCGTGCTCTCAATCTCGAAAGGTCAAACCCGTATCTATCAGACATTAAAGGGAATCTTTCAGCATCTGGGCCCTACAACGCAGATCTGCTAGATTGGCGCTCGCTTACCGAGCTTACACACGGCTCAATTATCTTATAATATTATATTTAAATAAAACTATCACCTAAAGAGATATAACTAATATAGTAGTATGACCAATAGTACTGGCTTTAGTCTGGAAATAGAAGGACCTCAAAATGGGTATTGTCTCCAGCACCCCGGCTCCTCTCTTTCCCTGTAGACAAATCATCATCATTCTCTGTCACAGGAGACTGAATCTAGATCTAGTCTCTGAGCTCTAGTCTCACCAGGGGCGTAGCTAGGGGTTCAGTCTAGGGGGGGCGAGCAAGTCTGAGAGGGGCCCCCAACCGATTAAGTTACCCATAGGGAACCTCAACAGACGACACTGCTTTCCAAATAATAAAGGAAATATTCTACTACATTACTCATTGAGAACAGGGATTGAGAGCAGTGTAAAAGGCTTTCTACTTTTCACATACAGTATATGGCCATGTAAAATTTAAAGGGGTTATGCAAGATAAAAGCTGCTTTGTTCCAGAAACAGCACCACAGCAACAGAAACATTTCTCTATATAATTTCTCTATATAATCTCTCTATATAATTCCTCTATACAGTATAGGCCCCTCTGTAGTGTTGCCCCCCTATGTGCAGTATAGGCCCCTCTGTAGTGTTGCCCCCCTATGTGCAGTATAGGCCCCTCTGTAATGTTGCCCCCCTATGTGCAGTATAGGTCCCTCTGTAGTATACCACCCCTTTCCCCAGTAGGCCTTCTCTGGGCAGTAAAGAGAAATCATGTACAGGATGTAGAGGATGCTGGAAAAGCTGGATGACCCCCATCATACTAAGTATTAGATGCTGGAAAAGCTGGGTGACCTCCATCATACTAAGCATTAGATGCTGGGAAAGCTGGGTGACCTCCATCATACTGAGTATTAGATGCTGGGAAAGCTGGGTGACCTCTATCATACTGAGTATTAGATGCTGGGAAAGCTGGGTGACCTCCATCATACTGAATATTAGATGCTGGGAAAGATGGGTGACCTCCATCATACTGAGTATTAGATGCTGGGAAAGATGGGTGACCCCATTATACTGAGTACAAGATGCTGGAAATGACCAACATCATAAGGGGTGTAGTAGTGGAGGTATAGTGGATAGGGGGTGTAGTAGTGGAGGTATAGTGGATAAGGGGTATAGTAGTGGAGGTGTAGTGGATAAGAGGTGTAGTAGTAGTACAGGTAGATATGAGGGGTTTAGTAGTGAAGGTATAGTGGATAAGTAGTTAATAAGTAGTAGATAAGGGGTTAAGTAGTACAGGTATAAAGGAGGGATGACTGAGGGGGAATGGGGTGACACTGAGGGGGACTGGGGGGACACTGAGGGGCACTGGGGGAACATTGAGGTGACTGGGGGGACACTGAGGGGGACTGGGGGGACACTGAGGGGCACTGGGGGAACACTGAGGTGACTGGGGGGACACTAAGGGGGACTGGGGGGACACTGAGGTGACACTGAGGGGGACTGGGGGGACATTGAGGGGGACTGGGGGGACACTAAGGTGACTGGGGTGACACTGAGGGGGACTGGGGTGACACTGAGTTGCTGTGGTGACACTGAGGGGTACTGGGGGAACACTGAGGTCACTGGGGGACACTGAGGGGGACACTGAAGTGACTGGGGGACACACACACTGAGAGGGACTAGGGCAGCTGGGGGTGATTGGAGCAGAAGGGCACATACACCTCCTCCTCCTCTCGCGTCGCTGGGGGCCCTGGAGCTGTACAGCGGGATCGAGGGTCTGCACTGAACCCCCCCATCCCACTGTACAGCTCCATGACCCACAGCGACGTGATCACCTTCTCCTGTAGTCCCTGCGGCATCCTCCAGAGACCAGCGAGCTCCATGTCTGGTCGGGAGGAGAGCGGGATGCTCAGTGGAATGGGCGGGGGCAGGTCAGCGGCGATGCCGTTAAGTGGCTGGAGGCCACCTCTCCTCTGCAGCCTGCCACCCAACATCTTTCTTCCACTCACCCCTCTCCAGCGTGCCTGTAACACGTCCCACACCGCCCCTCTACGGCTTGACCGTCGGCCCGACAACGCAAGTTCCCCCCACCCCCTGCTCCTTTCCGGCTTGCCTGCACTGCCCCTCTCAGGACCGAAATAAATAATAAAATCAAATTGATTTCGCCCAGCTCTAGTGGGCCCCCAGCCTTGGTGGGCCAGGGAGCGGTGGCCCCCCTTGCCCCCCCCCCCCAATTTCGCTATTGAGTCTCACCTAGATTGATGTCACCATCTCTGAGTAACACACCCCCCCAGACTACTTCACTATCTCTCCCTTATATAAACAGATAAAGAAATATACCCTAAGGGCCCTATTCCACCGGACGATTATCGTTCCCATAATCGTTAACGATAAACGATCCAAACGACCGCTATTACAAAGGACCTGAAATCGTTCGCCCATTTACATGGAAAGATAATCATTACTTATGATCGTTCTTGCGGTTGTCTTGTCGTCGCTATTGCGTTCGTCACTACTGCAAACAACCGGACAACTTCTTATTCAATGCGAACGATTTGCGAACGAGCAACGATAAAAATAGGTCCAGGTCTTATTGAACGATCAACGTCGTTAACTGCTATTAAAACGAACGATTATCATTTAGATTGGAACGTTAACGATAATCTGAATGATAATCGTCCGGTGGAATAGGGCCCTTAGGCTGCATTTACACGTTCCATGCCGTGATCCACGCCAGAGGAGTATTGCAGCACGGATCCCCCAAGAAGAGTTCAGCCACCCCCCCCCCCCCCCCCCCCCCCCGAAAAAAAACGCAAGACATTGTTCAGTAGTATGCAGTGAAATTAAATGAACAGCTTTTGGCAAAGAACTGGGAGAAGTGCTGTGGGAGGGAAGTAGACAGGGTGGGAGGACTGTGATGGAGAGCTGAGGGAGATCTATGCATTCTGTGAATTGAAATACTGAGCAACTGCCCAACCAGGAAGTATAACCAGGAAATACCAAACTAAAACCCCAAAATAAATGGATTTTGGATAGTTTCATTACTGGGGCAGACAGATAAGCAATTCTTTATGTTTCTGCATTTACATCTTTTATTTTTTTCACTGATGGCAGAGTACCCCTTTAAACAGCACTGGTGGATCCCTACCACACTGGACACGAACAGTGCCCCAAGGACCTCATTGACAGTGTCTGTTTGGTGTCAGGCATATTATTAGACAAAATAACACAATAAGTCAACCTAATGGCAAGCAGCAGTTGTGTAGATTTACTACAGATAACTAGAAAGGATAACACTGTAGTAGTATACATTCTCTGGTTACTTTAGTGAAGGTTCATTCTACATTCTAGAATAATAGTTTACATTCCCCGACCATCCACTTCCACTGAGACGTATATAGTTTACTTGATTAACTCAGTCACCATGAAATAGAACATAGCTGGAGGGCATTGGGGAGAAGAGTCATGTTCCACCACCTTGCATATCTATTAGTGTTACATGTTGTCTTTGATAAAGTTAATTACATTTCTGTGTTTCAGAGGCTTAGCCTTGTGAGCTGTGTGCTTTTCTAATTTAGGTTACATCTGATACATACCAGCATCTATTGTTATTTTATGGCACCAGTCTGTGTTCATACGTCATTGATGTACAATAAACGTACTGTATGCCTGCTACACACTGGATATTATAAGAGAGAACCATATAAATATTATCAAAAGGAAGAACATTTTATAGACCTCAATAACCTGCAAATACCACCTCCCAAACATTCTTCCTTAGACATTAAAGGAGAAGTCCGGGCAAATCGATTTTTTAAACAAGTGCTGAGGAGGGGGAGGATAAAAGAAATAATGTGTTCTTGCCTCCAAACCAACACCCCCCCCCCCCCCCCCCCCCGCTCAAGTGCTGGTGGCCATGTACCGCCACTCAGGTCTCGGGTCCCCGGCGGCTTCTTGATCTAAGCCGGATTTGGGTTGTGATTAGAGATGAGCGAACCTCGGGCATGCTCGAGTTGATCCGAACCCGAACAATCGGCATTTGATTAGTGGCGGCTGCTGAACTTGGATAAAGCTCTAAGGCTGTCTGGAAAACATGGATACAGCCAATGACTATATCCATGTTTTCCACATAGCCTTAGGGCTTTATCCAACTTTAGCAGCCACCGCTAATCAAATGGCGAAAGTTCGGGTTCGGATCGACTCGAGCATGCCCGAGGTTCGCTCATCTCTAGTTGTGATGTTTGAGGTACGCTCAGCCAGTCGGGGTGGGACCCCTCTACAGCCACTGACTGGCTGAGCAGACTACACATGTCACAAACCCGGTCCCTGTTCAGACCAGGAAGCGGCCAGGGACCAGATCGGCCACCAGAGCTGGAGCGGGGAAGGTAAGAACATGTTATTTCTTTAATCCCTGCCCCCCCTCCATATTAAATAAAACCCTGAGGTTGAGGAACACATCATACACTAAAGACAAAAAGAATCTGGCTTGGCTAATAATCTTCAGTCATTTAGAGCATTAACTTGTAGGGAGGCATCCTCCAATAGGTGGCACCATTGAGCAAGCTCTCACCCTTCTGGAGAAGAGCTACTTTGCATAATTGTTTTTTTCTCCCATTGGAGCTTTGCCTGGTTTATAAGACTTACATACTTCCATAGGATAACCCAGGCTTTTGAGTTTCACACAAGCACGGTATACATCCAATCACAGTTTCCCTATTTTGGGTTATTGAAGTCAAAGGGGGACACGTATGAAAAGGCGTAAATGCCTTTTTTAGGTGCAGATGGGGCAGATCGGCGTAAAAATATTTGTAAATGGTATTTTTGCGAATATTTTTTCACATCTGCCCCATCTGCGCCACCTTAGTTAGTGGGGTGTAAAGGGGGGCGTTACGGGGGAGGGGGAGCCTCTGCGTGCGCTGCATTTATCATTTTTCCGGAGGAAAAATGATACTGAAACCTACGTCAACTCTGAGCTGGCGTAGGTTTCAAAAATTTCACATGGACGGGTTCCGTGCGATCAGGATTTATGTACAGGCATTGCGCCTCTACATAAATCCCCTGAGCTCCGGAGCTGCAGGGACATTTGTAAGCCCGGTGTAAAAAAACGTCGGACTTCATAAGTGTCCCCCTAATGGATCCGACAGCAACACATCAGCTTGCACATTGGCATCCCTTTTTGATAGGATGTCATGTGTTCAGCCCAACTGAGCACAAAACAGAGCGTTAGACGCATGTTTGCCATGTTAATCCTATAAAGATCAGCAACTGAATTCGGCATCCTACATACATATAATTCCTACAAACAAGGTCAGCTCAAATGATGTATAACCAATAAATTTATACACAATTCACTTTATTAAGCACAAAAAAATTACAGAAAAATTTAATATTTTAAAATCTCCAACATAATTTTACAGATAAGCATAGAGTGCATGAGAGATCACAGACCACAGGTCTCAAAACCACATAATAATGATAGGAATAAAAGAGAGGTGATATACTGTAGCAGCCACAACAATCATGTATAAGTACAAAGTGCCTTGTACAAACAACTCTAATCCTGGTGGCTATAAACCTCAACCTCAGCCCTAGCAGGTCACAGACGATATACTAGGGCAGGACCAGTATAAGTGTGTACCTGTATACTGTATACCTGGAGGTAGAGTGGATTCCTCTCCTCTCCAACGCCCCATTCACATATAGCTTGATGACAGGGCTGTGTTTGCCGTGGTATGGTTTGCCATCAGCACCCCATGATTGTGTCTAGAGATGAACAAACCCAGGTTCGAGTCAGAGCGTGAAGCATTTGATTACCGGTGGCTGAAAAAGTTGGGTGCAAACATAGGCCATGGACTGTAATTTTCCACAACTCTCTAGGGCTGCATCCAACTTCTCCAGCCACCGGTGATCAAATGGCAGACCATTGGGTGCGGCATGTCCCTCTGTCAAGCTCTTTAGCAGTGGAGTTCGGCCATTTTTTTTTTTTTTATTTCAGGCAAATGAATTCTATACAAAGATACTGTGGTGCCTTAAAGGGGTTTCCTGAGAAAACATTAAGGATGGCCTATGGACAGGATGGCCTATTATTAGCTGATCAGTGGGGTGATTTTTTTTTTTATTACATAGAGAATCAATCCAAAATGCAAAATAGAAAAAAAAAAGAGAGCAAAATATTTCTTCTGACAAGGTAATAATGAAAAATGTTCTGCAACACTTATAAGGGGTGTAGCATACTTACACCTCAAAGGGGGCTCAAACCCTACTCCCCCACATGCTCGGAAAGCTTTTTAAACTATAGATCACCAGCACAGCGTTCCACTGTATATCCGTTTCTCAAATGCTTCTCAAAACAGCAGTCCTGCATTATTTCAAAGCAAGGTGAAATGTTACTATACTTTTAGCATGTAACATTTAGGGTATGTTCACACTGAGTAAATCAGGCCTGTCTCAGTGACCCATAGCCTGTCTATGGGAGAGTGCGCGCTTCTCCGTTGCCGCCGTTCTCCGCTCAAGGAAGTGACATGTCATTTCTTTAAGCGGAGAGCGGTGGCAGTGGAGGAACGCGTGCTCTCCCATAGAGAAGCAGTGTCCCACTGAGGCAGGTGGGATTCCGCCACAGAATTCTGTCTGATTTGCTCAGTGTGAACATACCCTTATTGTCAAAACAGGGTCCCACACATACCTTTTTCAAGAACATAATGATACTAACACTTGCAATTCACATTTAGGCTATGTTCACACGTCGTAAGAGATCGGCCGTTCCTTGACCCGGCCGGGTCACGGAACAGCCGGTCTCTGAAAAGATCATTTCGGCCATTAGCACAATACTGTCCGGATGATCTTTATGGCCGCAGAGTTCTGATGTGGGTGCATCCGTACGCGCCCGCATCAGAACTCTCCACAGCACACTATGGAGCGTACAGCCGGAGCTGCTCTCTCCACAGTGTGCACTGACATGGTTTACTACGGCCGCTGCGGCACAGCTAGGGATCCCAGCCAGAGCGTATACTATGTGTATACGCTCCGGCCGGGATCCCATAAACAGCAGCAGGACACACACAACATAATACTAAGAACTTTATGTATATGTAGATATAAAAACCTCCTAAAATGACTTATTTATATGAGTTTTATATGAGGGTTTTTTTTATTTAGTATCTTGAATTGACTGTAAGGCCGTTGGAGTCTGTTCGCCATCCAGAACGAACCTGGCTGAGATTATCTGGGAGCTGTTGGTTGTGGAGTGGTGAGGTAAGGTACTGTAATTGTAAGTGAGTTTAAGTTTGGAGTATATTCACACTAAAAACACGGTACCACTCCCGAAAATATTTTCTGTCTGTTCTTCTTGATTACATAGAAAAGAGATGCAAAAATTAAAAATACTATCAGTTTTACAGTTGCTCTTCTGATACGTACAGGTGTCTGCAGGTGTCACTTTGTTGTCCATGTCATAGGTAACAGTAACCGCCCTGGACAAACCTCATAAATTGTAAAACAATAACAGCTGTGTATTCTTTTGAGCAACTGAAGAAAAAAAAAAGATTTGCCACTGTTTTAGCAAAATGAAAAACTTTATTTCTCTAAGTAAAAGAAACAAAATAACAGTGTTGCAGATATGATACCACTCAATGGTTAATAAAAAAAAAAAAAAAAGAACTATAGCGTACGTAAAAGAGAAAGAACATCTGAAAGAAAGGACAACCAAATGACTTTGTAGAGTAAATCAGTAATTTGTTCCTAAATAAACAGGGTGAAAGTTTTATTGTTCCTGAATTGATGTTAGTTCAGAGACCTGATGCCCCTGCTAGATGTTGACATTGGCATAAAGCTGTCCCGGGGATTAATAGCAGACTATAACATCTATTCAACATTTACACCATGTCTTTGTTCTGTTCTGTATACACTAGTTTGTGTGTGTGTATGTGTGTGTGTGCGTGTGTATATCAGTGTGTGTTTAGGTACTCTCCTAAACCATGCCTGAAGAAGAGACTGTAGTTGCCTATAGCGCTTGCTATTAAACACATAATTTCTTTTTGTTAACCGTTAAAAGAAAGCAAGTTGATTTGTTTCAACTCATGTAGAGAGCAAAAATTTCCCTGAACTGTGTAGACCTCAACAAAAGTTCCTATTGACACCAAATGACACTTCCTGTCTCTATCCCATGTGGCACCCAGTATATTTTGCCCTGTAAGCTTTTGATTGGAAAACAATCATTACAAAAAAGGCATACACAAAAATTATATCTTCAGTAAGGTTTGTACTGTCATTATGGAAATGGCCACAGGGGTGTAGAGGGAGCAATCTGGGCCATAGTGACTGAGCAATTGCCCTGGCCATATAAGAATATAGAGCAGGGAGACCAGGAGGGTGACAGAGCATCCCTCTGCCGTCATCCTCTCCAGCAGCCACAGCCTGCACAGCTCTGGGAGTGGGGTTGTGACATCACCATTTTATCCAGGAAGTGACATCACCATGTTATCCAGGAAGTGACATCACCATGTTATCCAGGAGGTGAAGACTTCAGGCAGTAGAAAGTGCAGAGAAAAATTGCAGGACTTCTCCTTTAATCCAAGCCCCCTGTGTCTCCATCCCGATACTGTACTGAGTAGAAAACGCTCTCATTTTAACCCACTGCTACCTGATAAACTCTGTCGGTGATTGCACACCTTCGACTCCCCTCTGGTGCCCGTCCACATCACGGCTGCTTCCCTCTCTCCTGAATTAAATCATTTATTGGTAGCTGCAGTACAAGCACCAGCAGGTTTTCAGCCACCTAAGGAGTTGTGTGTGGAGGGAGAGTTAACTGATTAACTCCTTCTTTACGGGCAGAGTGTTCCCTATTGAAACAGAACTCCTTACCTACTGTATCTTATTTTAGGTGCTGGAAAGAATTGTCTGCGTTTTAGTTATTTCTTATGGGAAAATTTGCTTTGATATATAAGTAATTTGGATTGCAAGCACATTCCCGGAAGGAATTATGCACTTCATACAATGTTTCACGGTATGTGCTTTATTAATGGTGTCTTGTTACAGACTCTGCTTAGTACATCTACTCTCATTTCCTTAGCTGCTGCGGACTGTCTTCGGGACTATCATATCAATCAGTTTATTAATAGATGAAATGAATATTCAACTTACTGCAGTGACTGAGAGGTAGCTAGATGGTCTTAGCAAGGGCTGGTTGTCGTATACCACTACAACACTTTTCTCGGTCCTGAGTGGTATAAGCTCTCCCTGAGTCCCAGACACACGCCCGCCAAACAGATGATCCCTTGTGGTGCAATGCGATTAAGTGAAAACAGAGTTCAAGATCACTTATCCACTTGAGTTGCTTTACTTGAAATACTTCTTAAAGGGACAGTACAATCTTTTGCACTGAATACAGTAGTGGTATTGCACTTGGAGAATGAATGCCAGTGATATAAGGACTTTGGTGGTGACTTCAGTTAAATTACTCGAATAGAACAGTCTTTTAGTTAGTTAGACTTGACTTGAATATACAGAGAACTAGGGGGCTACCAAGGGGACCTGTCTGAGAAGAACAGAACTTTGTCGGGGGGACGGTGAAGATTTAACTGAGAAGAAGATTCCCGTACTAACAGCTTTTCAACGCTGCCTCTTGCCGGAAGAGATCACTGAGTGCCAGATCCAGGAAAACGGACCCTGTGCTTGAACAACCAGGTGGAGCTAATCTCTTGAGATTACACAAGGCAATTGAGCGAACGTCAGTGGGGCGAGTCAGCTACTTTTCCAACCACTGGGTACAATCCTTTAAGATTTTTGAGATAAACTTGATGAGTCTTTCCAGATGTGGGCAGGTGTGTTCACCTACACAGGTACAGCTACCCTAAAAAGGTACAGGGAGAAATAAAGACCAGCACACAAAAAAAAAAATTTTACGATACGATAATTGCATTTTTCCCCAATTACACACAAGTTATTTTTCCGAGATCACAAAACATTATATGGTAAAATGAAGATTGCTAATGAAATGTATAACTTGTCCCACAAGTCCTCTGTAGCAATATAAGTGTGTACACAGTTTGTGTAAATCCCATTGACATTAATGTAGTTGAGTAACCAGCAAAGCCTTGTGAGTTACGTTGTTTCCTGTTGTTATGGAAACAGCGAAACTCACAGTGCTACAACATTCACGCAACACCTGTTAATCTCCATGAGACTTATATAAACTACTACTGAAAACAGCCACATCAGCTTTTCTTCGCTCTCTAAAGCCCCCATTACATGGGGCGACTATGGGGAGCAAACAAGCGGTATCAGCTCCTCGTTCCCCGCTCGCTGCTGCTGCTATTCCATGCGACAGCAGCAAACGGGGGAGTCCGGGGGGAGGCCGCGGGTGGGCTGCCCGGGTGATCGCTAGATCGTCCGGGCAGCCCATAGCATACAGCAGCAGTCTGCTGCCGCCGCTCCTGTTTCACGGAGCGAAGGCAGGATATCATTGCTGAATGAGTCGTTTCTTTTTCAGCATGTTGAAAAACAAACGACTGCAACAATCAGCCAACATGAATGATGTCGGCTGATTGATGCCTTCTATTCCACGGGACGATTATCGGCCGTAGCGTCCGATAATTGTTCCGTGGAATAGGGCCTTAAGGAGTTCTTGCAGGCAGGCCAGAGGGAGAAGGGGGGGGGGGGCATCAAACCCAAGAAAATTGGTGGGAGTGGGGGGAGAGGTCCCAGAGACAGCACTTGCACATATAAGACATTTATGTTATTTCCTGTGGATATGCCACAAATATCCAAGATGGCAGTGTAAAGAGCGTCCTCCAAGTCATCACCTTGAACACTTTGTCATGTCTGTCCTATCATGCCTTAACAATTTTTTTTATGTGGCCACAATGTTATCCTGCTATAAAAGAAAGCTGCCATTAGAGAATAATGTCCATACCGCCCAATTGTCCCTCTGGAGGCCAGTCCATACTTTTGACCAATGTGCCTCTGTCCCTCTTTGCTCCTTAAATGTCCCACTTTCAGACCTAAAAAAAAGATGTGTATTAATGCACTTACTGTATTTCCCCCACAAAAAGTCTATTAACACACAGAAGCATAAGAGGGGCACTCTTTTAGTGTTGTGAAAAAATACAGCCTCTGGCTGTATCCATTTTTTCCAGGACTCCCTAGGGCTGCATCCAACTTCTTCAGCCACTGGTATTCAAATGCTGAACAATAGGAACAATGTGAACATCTGTAGTATCCAGGCAACCACAAGTGCTAGGCCTCACCAATATCCAGGCAACCAGAGGTGCTAGGCCTCACCGATATCCAGGCAACGACATGTACTAAGTTTCTGGTATCCAGGCAGCCTCTGGTATCCAGGCAGCCTCAGGTACTAGGCCTCCCTGGTATCCAGGCAGCCACAGTTACTAGGCCTTACTGGTATCCAGGCAACCACAAGTACTAGGCCTTACTGGTATCCCGGCAACCAGAGGTGCTAGGCCTCACTGGTATCCAGGCAGCCACATGTACTTAATTTCGCTGGTATCTAGGCAACCACAGGTACTAGGCCTCACTGGTATCCAGGCAACCACAGGTACTAGGCCTCACTAGTATCCAGGCAACCATTGGTACTAGGTCTTACTGGTATCCAGGCAACCATAGGTTCTAGGCCTCACGGGTATCCAGGCAACCACAGGTACTAGGCTTTATTGGTATCCAGGCAACATGCAAGTACATTCAGTGTCACAAAATTAATTCCCCCTTTCTGTGTCCTCTCCACCTCCCTGTTTAGAAGCATGCATTACTCTGCGTTTTTCATTTTAAGTCTGGCTCCTGAATACAATGACTGAACTCCAGTTTACACTGACACTGCACATACATATTATATCGTCCACTTCCCACCAAAGTGATTTTCATTTTTTGTTAGCTTTTTTTCGGTAGCAGTAAGGACCCCGCTTGAAGTTCTGCCCGTCCCATTGACTGAATAGGATGTCTCACCGTACTCCACCCCCCCACCCCACCCCCTAAGAATTGCATTAATAATATAACATTTTTATTTTACCATCTACAAAACTTTGTGAGGACATATTTCTTGTGGGACAAGTTATATGTTTCATTAGCACCCTTCATTTTAATTTATAATGTTTTGTAATCTCGGAAAAATTATTTGTTGTGTGTAATTGGGGGGGAAATGTAATTACCGCGTAGTATAAAATGTTTGTGTGCTGATCTTTTTTTTTTCCTGTACCTTTTTAGGGTGGTTGGGGTTTTTTGATTGCTTTATATTCCACCATGGTTTGTATCCATGTTTCCCAGGACTCCTTAGGGCTGCATCCAACTTCTTCAGCCACCAGTATTCAAATGACAAACAACTAAACTCAAGCATGCTTGTGTTGTGCTCATCTCTAGTATGGACAGATGGGCTAGCCTTCACCCCATATTTATAGATGAGCCTTGGGAGCTCATGATCCTGTCGCAGCTTCTCCTGTTCTGGGAATACCCCATACGACCTGCTGTTTTGGAGATGCTGTGACCCAGTCGTCTAGCCATCACAATTTAACCTTCACCAAAGTCGCTCAGTTCCTTACATGTGTTCCAACACATTAACAATAAGAACTGAATGTTCACTTAATGCTAAATGTATCCCACCCCTTGACATTGCCAATGCCACATGATAGTCAGTGTTACTTCACCTGTCATCTGTTCATTTGTTCTAATGTTATATAAGGGTGCTCTTACACACTGAGCCATGGCTTGCACTTGGGATATATCGATAATTGTAGGCTGCACTTGGGATATATCGATAATTGTAGGCTGCACTTGGGATATATCAATAATTGTAGGCTGCACTTGGGATATATCGACAATTGTAGGCTGCACATGGGATATATCGATAATTGAAGGCTGCACTTGGGATATATCGATAATTGTAGGCTGCACTTGGGATATATCGACAATTGTAGGCTGCACTTGGGATATATCGACAATTGTAGGCTGCACATGGGATATATCGATAATTGTAGGCTGCACTTGGGATATATCGATAATTGTAGGCTGCACTTGGACTTGCAACTGTTTCATAAAGCAAATCTAGGTGCCCCATATCAACTACTGATATTTCAGGCTGGCGCAGCATGTACAACTACCCTAAAGAGTCTCTTGCTTATTTTATGGTCACATAACTCCTTGACAAGTTGTAATATTCTTATAATTAACAGCATATATCATGGCAGATTACTGCATCCACAAGTGTAAGTAAGTTTTATTCACCATAATGCAGAGTTATTACTTTGTTTTCAAGACTAAACTTCTAATTTATGGTGCAATGACTCCCCCTATTGACGGATGTTTGAATGTCTACACGTTACAGGTTTGGTAAGGACAATGTACTGCACATAAATCATCACATTTCTGCATTTGTGTAATTTAGTATTCTCACACTTCTACTTGCGATATGTGTTATAGTTAATATACTTTCACAGCTAAAAGAAAAACAATAGCATCAAACATTTGTCATTTATTTTTTTTTATTTTTCTTAAATCACAGCTCTCTCCCATATCCCTCATTTAAAGGAATGGCGGCTACTTTTAACCAAGGTCCCTCTGTCCCTCTTTGCTCCTTAAAGTGAATGTACCATAAGGTACATTGTTTCTTTTTTTTTTTTTTTACATTGCCTGATCAGTGCTGGTGGGGAGATTCTGGTGGTGTAGTCTTTCTTTCGAAATGCCGCTCCGTTCCTGCGATCTTTGCCATTTTTCTCATGTACCTACCTGGCTCTATGCACTGGAGGCGGGCCTAGCGCTCCCCTAAGTGACGCATCTCCAATGATTCTATTGGAGGCACGTCATAGAGGAGAGTGGGTATCGTCCCACTTGAGGGTGCCAGGCTCGCCTCCAGTGCATAGAGCCAGGCCAGCGCACAGGAAAAGAATGGTGCAGAGTACAGGAACCAACGCCAATTGGTTAATGTAATATATATATATATATATATGTGGTGGACGTGTCTGTGATCCCCGTTGATGTTGTGTCGGAGGATCGGCCAGTCACTTGCTAGATGGTAGGCTAGTTCCTAGGCTTACTGCAACTTTGCTCTATCCGGATCAGTTCCTAGCTTACTGCTGTTTGTGGATACTGTCCTGCTCTGTCACCCTCCTAGTCCACGGCGTGGGTTGAGGTTGTCTCTGACTTGTCCTCTCTTGAAAAGGGGTTTAACACTGCATAGTGTTGTGTAGCATTACTGAGAAGAAAATTGTTAGCTGTGTCCTGTCTGATATCCTATCCAAGACTTGAGTAGGGGACATGGCAGAGGGCCCGGGCCCAGAGAGGACCACTGTAGAGAGCTGCCTAGCTTGCATCCTTCCTCTACAATGTCCAACACAAAAAGAACCATGCACCTCCTCTACCCATGTGACTTCCTTCCTCAGCATATCTAAAGTGCGCTGTGAGTGGGTGAAGAGTGCAATAGAAGAAGTAAAGAAAGAGGTGATAGGAGAGAAGAAGAACAGATTCCTGTTGGATTGCAGATCCTTGTGACATACAAACAAACAATAACCCTTTACACACTTCAGCCGTGCAGCATCTGAATACACAAATCTAAGGGTATGTTCATATCTCGTTTTTAGCCGCACGTCGGGCTACACGGCAGAAATCAGTGAAAAAAGGATGCTGCCGTGCAGCCCGACGTGCGGCCACATGACGGCCACATTGACTTTAATGAGCAGGACGGAGTCATTATGCTAATGACAACATTCTGCTAATTTGCGGGACGTACACGGCTTCTGTGCAGGACTCAAAAGCGTAGTCGACCATGCTTTTGAGTCCTGCACAGAAGCCGTGTACGTCCCGCAAATTAGCAGAACGTTGTCACATAATGACTCCGTCCTGCTCATTAAAGTCAATGTGGCCGTCATGTGGCCGTCGGCCGCACGTCGGGCTGCACGGCAGCATCCTTTTTTCACTGATTTCTGCCGTGTAGCCCGACGTGCGGCTAAAAACGAGATGTGAACATACCCTAATACAGCGACATCTAGTGGCGAAATTTTATCACTACTTTCATCACCACTTCTACACAATAAGTACAGGCTTTTTCGAAGGGTGTAACCAAAAGCAACATCCATGGTAGGACACCACATATATGTATCCGATGGTACATTCACTTTAAAGGGGCTGTCCAGGTATATGTTTTATACATAGTTGTTGATGAAGGGGTAATGACCAAAATGAACAGACACTTAAAGGGGTGATCCACTCAGAATTATCCTTTAATATGTTTCTGCCCTGGCACCGAACATAACAGCCTATTCATATCTTTGACTGAGACAGGACAAAGGTCCTGGTAGGTCACAGTCCAGAGGTAAACCGATCAATCTTTTATAATGTCACATGCTTTTCTTATTTTTTTGATAAGCGTTTCTCATAGCTCTGTGTTGTGTCTTTCCTTTGGTATTCTTACTAGAAAATAATATTTAGTACTGAACTGGGTGTTACCTGTTGGGGGCATGTCCTAAGCTGTGAGAGACCAATCAAAGCTCAGTTCAAGACAGTGGAGAGACACGCCCCCAACTGGTAACACCTGGCTGACAATTTAGTCAGACATTTACAATAAGAATAACAGATGAACATCACAGAGCTATAAAAAAAGATCGTCCAGAATATTTCCTCGGGAATATAAGTATGTACTATAGCAGGCATGTCAGGAGAGAATCCATAAACTGAGCCATCTGGTTCCAAGATCTTGGGAGACTAATATTTCAGATTGGGTTGCACGTTAAGGCCCTGTTCACACGTAGCAAAACTAGCGGAATGCCGTTAGCCTCCCTCTCATAATGGGAGTCTATGGGAGTTCTCACAGCGTCTCTCCGCGCTGAAGAATGAACATGTTCATTCAGCGCGGGGAGAGCAGCAGCGCGCGCCTCCCATAGACTCCCATTATGAGAGGGAGGCTATCAGCATTCCGCAGCGGACAATTCAGCTAGCTTTGCAATGTGTGAACGTAGCCTAAGGCTTGGTCACACTTTTGATGTCAGGTGCATTAACTAATACATTAAACAACAGTTTGAGTTCCATAAAGACTATTAGAATCCAAGGAATGAGGTCCTTTTAAATGGAATCTGGCATTGCTTTCATGCTGCCTGAACCACCATTCATTGGGGCAATCCGTGGTGGCTTCTTCCTGTTCCACTGTCCTTGATTGATCGATGTCTCCCTGTTTGTGTATAGAAAAAAAAAACAATCAAGGCATGAGGGGTAGGAAGAAGCTGCAGTTCAGGCAGCATGAAAGTGATGACATGTTCCCTTTAACAAGGAAGGTTCTACTCGGCACAAATACGTTACTTGTGCATTTGGGCTTTTAATTCTGACTGGAACATTTGCATCAAAGAATATTGAAGGGATTTCTTTATTAAAAAAATAAAAAATCAACATTCAACTGTTTTCCAACACACCTCAGGTCACACCTTCTTTGACAATAGATTTCATATCACTTTTTCCCATTACCTGCAGATGGCGCCAGCGTATATGTTATATTTTCTCAGAGGATCGGAGGCTTTGGATCAACATGAAGGGCTGTTCCTTCAGCTGTTTAACATGTCTTTGCAGTGCGTTTCCCTGCTTGGAGTATGACACAGTGTTAGTACTTGTCAAAATAGCGATTATTCATCTGTAGAAAAAGCAGTGAAAACAAGTCTAATGTGACAAATACCTGATTTAATGTGAAGGCAACAAGCTGGCATCAGAGCATTAGTACGGCATAAATAAAAGTAAAAAAATAAAATAAAATCTAACGCTAATCTCATATTATGTTTGAAGGCTTTGTTTGGTTTACATGCCAGGAGAAAAGATCCCAACATAAAAGCCAGAAAGGCTCCATCGACACAACAGAGGTCTAAAGAGTTTCATATTGATCTCCATTGGCCAGTATGCAGTGGTAAAAAATTTTTTTTTTTTATAAAAAATACTTAAAGGGGTCTTTCGACGAAAACATTTTTCTTTCAAATCAACTGGTGTCAGAAAATTATGTTGAGTTGTAATTTATTTCTATTTAAAATCTCAATTCTTCCAGTACTTATCAGCAGATATTTACCAGAGTACCCCTTTAATAGACCATGTAATACCATAAAAAGATATAAAATAACAAAAAGTTATATATATATATATATATATATATATATATATATATATATATATAATTTTATTTTTTTATTTTTACATTGGAAGCCTTTACCACTATATCTTGCCATATGTGTAGTGCATGCCTGTATAAGGACAGTGTTAGGTTTATTATATTACATTCTATTCCTATATCTATACAGCCAAATTCACATGGGACATATAGATGTTGCTGCTGTTCCAAGCTCTGACTGCAGTGACCAGATGTTTGCTGCCAGTCTATGAGTATCTCTAGAAACATAGAAGATTGACTGCACAAAAAGACCACACGCTCCATCTGTCTGCTCTCAATACTCCCACTGCATTTGTTTAATGGCATTTTTGATGTTTTTCTGTTGTCATTGGTGGGTTTTAAAATAGGTTTTTATGGCTTTTTGTCCATAGACTTCAAGTTGTATAGATAAGCAGAAAAACAAAAAGATGTCATTTAAAACGAAAACATGAGTAGGTTGAACCTGATGGACTCTTGTCTTCTTTCAACCTTGTTTACTATGTTACTATGAGTATGTTCACATGGGGTAGATACAGTGAAGGTTTTATGAAAAGGATTTACATGCTGAAAAGAATCTTTCCAAATAAATCTTTTCTAAATAACATCATAAATCTGTATAAAAGTTACATACTCTAAGCTGCTGTGTGGACCCACTCTGAGAACAGGTGCTGTTTCTGGAGGAAAGCCGACTTGTTTTTCTAAGCCTGGACAACCCTTTAAGGCTATGTTCACACACTGTATTAACAACGGCCATTATTTGACACAGACGTTGTTTGTCGTGTGATATGTTACTGTTTGTTTGCTGTTGGACATGTTCCTGCGCTCGATATTACCATGTTGGCCGCAGGAAAAAATACTTTTATTTTATTTGGATTGCAGGCAGATTTGGGTGTGCCTGCAATCCAATTAACCATTGAAGTCCATGCAATGTACGGCCGTCAGACCGAGCAGGACAGAGCAGGAACAGCGGCCGTTGTTCCTGCATTAGCGACGGCAAATAATTGATATTTGATATGAATTGATCCACTCCCGTCTTGACTACTGTAACTCCCTACTAATTGGTCTTCCTCTCTCTAAGCTCTCCCCTCTCCAGTCTATCCTGAACGCAGCAGCCAGACTCATCTTCCTCTCCAGCCGCTATACCGATGTCTCTCCTCTGTGCCAGTCACTGCACTGGTTACCCATCAAATCCAGAATCCACTTCAAGCTCCTCACCCTCACCCATAAAGCTCTCCACAACTCTGCCCCTCCATACATCTCCTCCCTCATCTCCACCTACCATCCTTCCCGTGCTCTGCGCTCTGCAAATGATCTAACCTTAACATCCTCCATAATCAGAACCTCTCATTCCCGCCTCCAAGACTTCTCTCGTGCTGCACCAATTTTCTGGAATGCCCTACCCAAACACATCAGACTAATACCCAATACCCACAGTTTCAAGCGTGCCCTGAAGACTCATCTCTTCAGGCTCGCTTATAACGTTCCCTAAACTGTTTCCCCCTTCTGTTTCCCTTGCTCTATTTCTCTGACTGTTCCTGCACTTTATATGTTTACCTGCATCAGACATTGGCGTTGTTACTGGCTCATCCTGTAATTCTAATTATGTACAATGGCTGGACCATGGACAAATAAAGCACTTATGCCTGGTGTCTATGAAAATTAGTCTGTAAGCTCCAACGAGCAGGTCTCGTCTATACTCTGTATTTTGTATTTTTGTTATTTTTATTAACTATGTAATTATTTATTCCAATTTAACTGCGTATTATGTACCTCTGTACTGTATGCATAGAAAAAAAAAGCGCTGCGGAATCTGTTGGCACTATACAAATAAATTTATTATTATTATTATTATATGTCAATTTTTTGTGTGGCCATAGAGGAAACAACGGCTACTATTGGTGCAGTGTGCGCATAGAATGGGCGGCATTGCATTGATTTCAATACATTGCTGCACAGGCTGAAAAGAACGACCACTGTTTTCATTGCAAACGTCAGCCGTTCTTTAATTTAAAAAAATATATTGTGTGAACGTACCGTAAATCTGCAACATATTCCGTATATATACATTTGCTGCATAAAACAAATATACAAGATTTAGTGCAGATTTTCTACTGAGGATTTGGGTTCAAAAAGGCTGCAGATTTTCTGCTGCAGGTATCCACCCTTTGTGAACATACCCGAGCTGATTTCTTATAGACCTTTACCCACATTTTGGCACTTTTCTTGGCTCCTAAAGTAGTACTCCTGTGGGGAAAAAATGTTTTCAAATCATCTGGTGCCAGAAAGTTATACAGATTTGTAATTTACTTCTATTTAAAAATATCAAAATTTCCAGTACTTATCAGCTGATGTATGTCCTGTAGGAAGTGGTGTATTCTTTTCAGTTTGACACAGTGCTCTCTGCTGCCACCTCTGTCCATGTCAGGAACTGTCCAGAGCAGGAGAGGTTTTCTATGGAGATTTGCTACTGCTCTGGACAGTTACTGACATCCTGACAAGGACAGGTGGCAGCAGAGAGCACTGTGCCAGACTGGAAGAATACACCACTTCCTGCAGGACATAAAACAATTTTATTTCACCGGAGTACCCCTTTAATGCACTTAATTGTGTTTTTATTGTTTTTGTAGTCTTTGGGGGGCTCGCTGGTATTTGTTTATCGATGTGCTATACCCTCAAGGCGTTAGTTGTTTTTTTTTTTTTCATTTTTTTGCTTTGTTTTTTTTTTTCAGTTGTTCTATAGAAGCTGCAAAACAACAGGAAAACAACATGTACTGGATTAAAGACGCCACAAAATAAATACAATTAAAAACATTATTGTCTATTTTTTTACTTGCACTTTAAAACTCAGAACCGATGTAGAGGTAAATAAGAGCAGAGCTGCACGGCGACTTTGGCTACGACGCATGGCAAGGTCAAAGATGGCGGAATTAAACCACCAGCATAATCGAAATGAATGTGGCCAAAGTGCAGCACGCAAGTTGACACGACTTGTGATGTGTGTTGCGATTTTTGGCCAAAGTCGCCGTGTAGCCCTAACCTCAGGTATAAAGTGACTGCGGCACACCTGGAGACCCTGCACACCTCATTAACCCTTTCCTGTTCTCCTGCTCACCTGAGCCGCTCTCTCACCTCCTCCCTGACTTGAACGCTCCCTCGCCCCTATATTTTTTGTCTTTAATCTCTTTTTAGTGTCACTTTCCTGTTTAACACTCCGGCCTTCTCTTTCTCACACCCCCCTCCCCAGGCTGTTTATACAGGGGTCTCCCTTCCCCACATAGTCGCAGTGTTGCTGCAGTTGCTATGACTCCTGTCTGTGCTAAGAGACATCTGGATTCTGGTCACGATCTTCTCCGGTGCTTTGTGTGGAGTCTGATTGATTTAGGAAGCCGGACTGGGGGAGGATTGGGGTGGGATGAGGTTGTACTGGGCTCCACTTCAGGGGGATATTGGTTTTTAGCATAAGGACCTTGAGCGGAGCCTGGGATACCAATGCTGGGGAGGTGAGTAAATTATTCTGCAACAGCAGGGAATTACTTATACAAGAACTCAGGCTAATTCATTGGGATGGTAGAAATGTATGGGCTTAGAGGGGAAATCTTTATAGTGTACTTCATTGTGATATATGATGTGGTATTGCTGATCAGCAGGTGCATCTCCAATATGCCTTATACAACTAATTCTTATCGCCTCTTCCGTAACTTATCGAAGATCGATAACTTGTAATCAGCCATGGCGACCGAACTGCAGTGAGAACTTCAAGCGTCATAACTCTCCGCAAAGCAGACAGCTGCCCGGGGGAATGGGCAGCGATCAATAATAGATGAGATGCAGACACTGAGCATCAGCAACATGTGTCTGACACTACTATGGGAGGACCAAGGAGCGCTATAATGTAGTGACCTGTGGCTCCTCATCAATTGTGAAGAAGTTGTCGGCTGGGATTTGTAGTTCCACAAATATCAGAGTGATGCCGGTTGTTGAATCTGATGCAGTTGCTTGGTTTTGGTTGCACGGTTGCTTTCACGGCTCATTTCACATAGGTGTATGTGTGTATGGACTTCATAAAGAAGGGAATGAGGTCTGATATGAGTCAATGGTCAGATATTATTGAGAAAAAATAAATCATAAATGACTACTAGATCTACATTTTTCTTCTTTTTATTAAATATAAAAAATATTCTGTCTCGTAGCATTCCGGCTGTGAACGCCAGGGATTTTCTAGACAAAGAAGAGGTCAGGGATAGTCTTAAGAGCTTCTGCTAAAACCACTTAGTTCTAGCCTCAATGCACGCGTGTGACATGTGTAGGGTTAAAGCGTGACGTTTGGAGGGTTAAAGTGTGACATGTGGAGGGTTAAAGTGTGACATGGGTCAGGGGAAGTTTCCTAAGGGTGTGTTCACATGCAGCAGATTTACTGAAAATGCATTGAGTACATATGAAAAGGTCTGTTCCTGCAGCATGTGTATAGGTATTGATATCCCTATTCATAGGAACAGGATGGTCACAGCAATGTCTGCTACAGATCTGACACATGGGAACACTCCCTATAAATTGAACAGCGTATGCAGCTGATAAGGGAAAGTTCACACACAGCAGATCTGATGCAGACATTGAAGTGGCTGAAGATGAGTTCCATGTACGGTATGCCAGCAGACTTGATTTTGCATCATGTACTTGGATTTGTAGAAACCCCATTCAGATGAATAGAACAGTCCCAGAAATGTCTGCAACAAACCTTATAGAGAATAACCTACAGTAGTTAGAGGAAACATGTGGTGTCTCCTTACATGCCTGATTTGGTAAATGCCTATCTTGCCCATGAAATAACAATTTCGGAATTTTTTGAGTCTTTTATTATGTCATGTATAGAGAGTGAGTGCGTTATTTCAAAGCAAGAGTTCTGGAGCATTTTATTTTTCTGTTGTGCCGTCCCCCTTGTTATTCCTACTAGAAATGTTGAAATTGTCAACTGGGTGTAAGTATAAGGGGCGTGTCAGTATACTAATGGTGCCTTTACACGGAACGATTATCATCCGAATTTTCACAATAACGATCGCATTTGAGCGATAATCGGCTCGTGTAAACACAGCGAATGATCAAGTGACTAGCGAGAAATCTTTCATTGTGATCCTTCAACATGTTCTCAAATTGTCGTTGGTCGTTCGCTAAAAATTCGCAGATCGCTTCGTGTAAACAGTCTTTTGAAGATTCACCCTATGTCTGAGATGGGCTTAAGTGATCTTAAAAACGATTTTTCTAACTATTTATTCGTCTAAACGCTGATCATTATAAAACCAAATTGTTGCTTCAAAATCGTTAAATGATCTATGGGCAAATTATCGCTTTGTGCAAACGAACCATAAGACTATGCAATCAAAGCTGACAGTGTAGAGGCCCCCACCTGCTTATGCTGGCTTCACACTGCCTTTTGGGGGGGGAGGTACACAGGTATGGTGGCAAACCTGCTTTTATTTTGAAGGGCCGGTTGTACCTTGCTGCCCTGTGGACAGTGTTCTGGCGGGTTGATACGGGGTCCCTTGAGAGGTGATCACTGTGGGCCGGAGTGGTGTTATGACCGTCTCGGACTATTGGAACTGACCCCCACAGAAAGGGGAAGTGTCCCAAGGATGTAGTCTACACTGTGTCGGTGTGGGACAAAGAATCACAGAGTCTCTTTATCATAAATAATCTCTTGTTTACTTTGAAAGTACTTGTGAGCAGCAGATAATACAACTTTCCTTGGACAGGGTACATTTCTCTTGAGAAAGCACTTGACAAGTAACTTAATAATACACTCGGTAGTACACTTGACAATACAGCAACCAGATCTGCAATAAGAATACAGTGAAGGGTACAGTCGTGCTGACTGAGTAGCGTGTTGAGACATACAAAGAATCAGAGTAGTAAAGAGGAGGATGTCGTGAGAGTCCCAACCCAAGTAGTACTGTGCTCTGCCGGGATGTTGGAGGATGAGGTAGAAGAATACTTAGAAGAAGAAGAGAATACTTGAGCCCGTGTATTGACCTTTGGGTCTTCGCACCACCTCTTGCCCTACCACTGTCGGGGGACCCGTCCTAGAGGGTGACACAAGGCCTCAGACCTTGTTACCTGGGATGAGCGGAATGCTGAGGATTTCCTGCTGACAACCGCGCTGCGAGATAGAGTTCCTAGGCTTATCTGGATCAGTTCCTAGCTTACTGCTTTCTGTGGAGACTGCCCTGCACTGTGACTCTCCTAGTTCACCGCGTGGGTTGAGATGATCTCTGACTTGTCCTCCCCTGTAGGAGCTTAACACTGCATAGTGTTGTATAGAGTACACTGAGAAGAAACTGTTAGCTGTGTCTTGTCTTGCTTCCTACCCATACGGGGATCTGACTCTTGAGAGTAGGGGACCTGGCAGAGAGGTTGCGGAGGTGCAGAACATAACAAACAGCCTATTCTTACCTCTCTGCACTTCCCCGGTGTCCTCCTACACAGGACCAATTCCGAGTTTTCTGCTGCCCGAGGCAAGACCTGAAATGGCGCCCTGCAACCTCCCCCCCCCATCATCCCCCCAGGCCTATTGAAAATCATAAGTAAGTAAGGCGTGTGCAGGAAACTTGCAGCTTATACTAATAAGTGCCATAAATCACCCTGTTTAAAACTTTTTCTGCCTTGTCCTCCACAAGGATGGAAGTTACTGCTTGAAGTTTCCAATCCCACCATTCTTCAATCTTTATTGCTTCTACAAGGATAAAAGCACATGACATATGCAAGATTCAATGCATTGTGATTGCTCATGGTCATCTTATTCGTGCTAATACTACCATTACACAGAGGCTCTACAAATCTGCTGCCTTGAGCAGTAAACTCATTTTGCCTCATGGCAGAAACGGCCTTGCTCCTACATCATCTTTGGTCCCTGTCTGAACAATACTGCCTACATTTCCAAGATGGACTCTTCTGGCAGTGACAGACCGCTCAGCCAATCACTGACTGAAACAGCACAGCACTAGTGATTGGCTCAGCGGGCTGTCCCTGCCAGCGGGCTGTCCCTGCCAGACGAGTCCTTCTCAGAAGTAAAGGCGGGATCGTCAGCCAGGGACCAAAGATGATGTAGGAAGACACCGGGGGAGCGAAGTGAGGTAAGAATTTGTTTGTTATGTTTTGTTTGTTTGTTTATGTTTGTTATGTTCTGCGCCTGGGCAGCAACATAGTAAAAGGTAATTCTGAGCGGAATATCCCTTTTAGCGAAAAATTATGTAAAGTATTACTGTCATTTGGGTAAATTTGACATGTCATCAGACATGCCAAAGGTTACTGATTACATTGGGTCTCATTCTTGTATCCTGGGATACAGCCGGAGGTGGTGCGCAGCAGTTAGTGTATCTCTCCAGCTATCAATCAAATCCAACTTGTTAACTTTACATTATAGTCTATAGAGAAAAAAGTCAGACGTTCTGCCGGCCAGGAAGTGGAGCACACTGCCCCTCTCTGCTGTATCTCGGGATTACAGCAATCGGTAATCAGTAACTTTGATGATATGTCAAAGTCACTCCAAACTGCATTAATTCTAGTACACAGCCCTGCTCTATAATCATTTTTATATAAAATTGCAGAGTACAGGTACACTTTAAAGTGTAACATCCAGTAATGTTGTAACTCGGGACTCCTATGGCAAGTAACCCAGCAAGCCTTAGGTGTTTGTCCAGCCACTGATTAGGGAATACTGTATCATATCAATGTACATTTAGGTTGTAGTAATAACCATAGACTTCTATGGAGACTTGCTGTGCCTCTGTATGCTTATTTACCAACCAACACCAAGATATAGAGTAACAATGGTAAGCACACCATGACATATCAACTAGAATTCATTCTTTATTGAAAAATCACAAATACAAAATAATCCGGCAAAAATACATGTAAGAACCCCCCTAAAAACTATTAAAATCGATCCTCATAGAACAAGAGAGGTCAGATAAATAACTGACAACTCACTCCCTGGCCCATATATACAACGAAGCTCACTGGTGCAAACAATGTATAAATCAGATATTACTGGTACTGTGTAATATAAACATCCTGCCTGCAAAGACCTATAAAGTGCAAGTGCATAGCAATAAATACAACAAAGTATACAGTGACACAAACATGTGATAAAAAAACTAAGAAAATAAGTGTACTACTAGCAGGTGGGAATCACAGTATATCACCAGAGCCCAACAGTGGCACCAGAGAGCCTCTGGACCGGGAGACCAAACCCCACGCGTTCCGTCCACTAACTGAGAAAGTCCAGTTAGTGGACGGAACGCGTGAGTTTGGTCTCCCGGTCCAGAGGCTCTCTGGTGCCACTGTTGGGCTCTGGTGATATACTGTGATTCCCACCTGCTAGTAGTACACTTATTTTCTTAGTTTTTTTATCACATGTTTGTGTCACTGTATACTTTGTTGTATTTATTGCTATGCACTTGCACTTTATAGGTCTTTGCAGGCAGGATGTTTATATTACACAGTACCAGTAATATCTGATTTATACATTGTTTGCACCAGTGAGCTTCGTTGTATATATGGGCCAGGGAGTGAGTTGTCAGTTATTTATCTGACCTCTCTTGTTCTATGAGGATCGATTTTAATTGTTTTTAGGGGGGTTCTTACATGTATTTTTGCCGGATTATTTTGTATTTGTGATTTTTCAATAAAGAATGAATTCTAGTTGATATGTCATGGTGTGCTTACCATTGTTACTCTATATCTTGGTGTTGGTTGGTAAATGAGCTTTGAATATAGAGGTTTAGCACCCGGACTATGTAATTTGGGCTGTGCATCTCCACACTTTTTGTTTTGTTTTTCCTCTGTATGCTTATGTCATCATATGACAGCACATAGTGTCCATCTGTCTTTTTGTACACCCTTCGAGTGCATGTGGCCTACGGGTAAAGGAATAGTTATTGCTAACTTTAACCCTTTGAGGACCAGGCCCAAAATGACCCAGTGGACCGCGCAAATTTTGATCTTAGTGCTTTCGTTTTTCCCTCCTCCCCTTCTAAGAGCTCTAGCACTTCCGGTTTTCTATCTACAAGGCCATGTTAATGCTTGTTTGTTACAGGAGTAGTTGTACTTTGTAATGGCGTCTTTCATTTTACCATAACATGTATGATGGAACCCCAAATATATTATTTATGAAGATATAAATAGGTGAAATCGTAAAAAAGAATGCAATATGGTAACGTTTGGGGGGTTCCTGTGTCTACGTAATGCACTATATGGTAAAAGAGACATGATACAATTATTCTACAGGTCAGTCCGAACACAACCATATGCAGGTTTACACAGATTCTCTAAGGTTATATATTTTTTTTAAATGAAATCCTTTTTTTTGGCAATTAATTATAAATAAAATAGCCCTATTGTGACGCTTATAACAGTTTTATTTTTTCACCTACGGGGCTGTATGGGGTGTCATTTTTTCCGCCATGATCTCTAGTTTTTATTAATACCATATTTGTGAAGATCGGACGTTTTGATCACTTTTTATTATTTTTTTTTTTATATAATGTAACATTAAATCGGTAATCTGCGCACTTTTTTCCCTCTTTTCGTCTAGGCCGTTCACCGTTTGAAATGACGCTTGTTATATTTTAATAGATTGGACAATTACACACGTTACGGTATATGTTTATTTGTTTATTTATTTTTATATGTTTTATTTATATAATGGGAAAGGGGGGTGATTTCAACTTTTATTGGGGGAGGGGCTTTGGGGTAGTGTATTGGTGTTTTTAACTTTTTTTTTTTTACACATTTGAAGTCCCTTTGGGGGACTTGTACATACAGTACTTTGATTTTTACACTGACCATTCCTATGCCATAGACATAGCATTGATCAGTGTTATCGGCGATCTGCTCATTGAGCCTGCCTGTGCAGGCTCAGTGCAGCAGATCGCCGATCGGACCGCACGGAGGAAGGTGAGAGACCTCCGGCGGTCCGTTTTACCGATCGGGACCCCCGCAGTCACACTGCGGGGGTCCCAATCGGTAAGTGACAGGGGACTCCCCCTGTCACTTACACTTAAATGCCGCAGTCGTGCGGCGTTTAAGGAGTTAATGACACGCGGCAGCGCGATCGCTGCAGCGTGTCATTACCGGTATAGGGGACAGACTTCCATGGCGTAACTATACGCCCTGGGTCGTCTAAGGGTTAAAGAGTCACTGTTAAAAAAATTTTTTTGCAGAAATCAATAGTCCGGGCGATTTTAAGAAACTTTGTAATTGGGTTTATTAGGCAAATATGCCATTATCTGCATTTAAAAAGACTTCCCCCAGGTCCCCCTCTTCTCCTTTCTGTCATCTACTGCTCATTATGAGGAAATCTCGACTCTTTTACATCAGTCGGATCCTGTCTGTGCTATGGAGAGGGGAGTGGGGAGGAGGGAGATTAGTCAGCAGCAGAGAACAAAGGATTACACAGCAAGCGTATTAAGAGGTCAGAGAGGTCAGTGCTGACATCAGAGGAGATAGCCCGATGATGTAGCTGTAAACTAACTCTTTGTTGTCCTGTTTTGGTGCCTCATCTCCCTCCACCCCTCCCCTCTTCATAGAGAACAATGAAGACAGGGGGGAGAGCTTTAAACTGCCTTTTCATGATAAAAAATGCATTTTTCGGCTAATAAACCCAATTACAAAGTTTCTTAAAATCGCCTGGACTATTGATTTCTGCAAAAAAATTTTTTACGACAGTGACTCTTTAAAATGTTTTGTAGGATAATCCAGACGCAGTCATCTAATGAATATGGGTGCCTACCAGCTCTCTCCTCCCTCGAAGGATTAGGCACATTGAATTTTGATTGCCCATTCTTTTTGTTCTCAAGAAGATAAACCGCCACCAGAGCTGTCTGGCAGCGTCATACCACCGTTCTGCTCATTCTAAACACATAAACACTTGGCTGAGCCGAGCATTCATGTGTATGGAGAGATCAGGAGAGACAGCTGTCTGCCAAATGGCCAACAGCTACCCAACGTGTATCGCTACCTTTCATCTTTCCTTTATACTTTTCCTTTTTTTAAAGAATCTACTCCAGACTTTGGCAGACACAACATCATGTGCAAATCCAGCTAAATTTATGTTTCTTGAATAGAGCGCTCATCTGTAACAATGAATTCCCTGAATTTATATCCTGGGGATCAGACCCAGCAGTACACGTATAGGAATATATACATGGATGTGTGTCATTCCCATTTCACTTAGTGTCAGGGCACGGCTGTGTGATCAAGTCAAGGCATTTTTCATGGTTGTCATCCAGCATCTCTATTACCCATATATGAACACATTCACATTATAGTCTTGTCTGGGCTTGTAAGTTTTTACGTAGAAAGTTTGATCTAGTCCTGATTCATGCTCGGAGGTGGCTGCCTATCTGCTCTTTGGTAACCACAACAATAGTGTCAGTGTGAAGCTGGCCACACAAGAGGACGGATAATTGTCAGAGTAAGACAAGGAAAAACTATGTCCGCCCCCACCCCCAAAATAATCTCAATCCCTATTTGAGTCATTTACACTGACAACGTTAAAGTTTGCGGAGGGCTGGATATCTCTGCCTCTTATTGTTGTGTGACACCCATAACATTTACTTTGTTGTCCATACATCTTATGTTGACCTCTATAGCAGGCATAGGGAACCTTCAGCCCTCCAGCTGTTGCAAAACTACAACTCCCATCATGCCTGGACAGCCAACGGCCGAAGGTTCCCCATCCCTGCTGTATAGTCTACAGGACTGGTTGAGGATGCACAAAATACTTTCAGGTTATATAATACATAATAAGTTGCTAAGGGTAAAGTATATTGAAGCAGTTGTGCCAGGGCTGCCTGGTAACTCTGTAAGGTTCTTTGTATTAAGAAGCACTTAAAGTGAAGAATTTCTGGGTTCGGTCATTTGTTGATGGGGAGTTGAAAAATGAAGCTTTTCAATCCTTGAATGCATTTTTAGTCCCTGCAGCCCTTGAAAATTTGTTCATAATAGGAAAATAGTCACCATTGAAAGAGCTATTTGTGTATACATATAATAGACACTATAAAACCTGTCTGCTATCTAAAGGGTTATTATGCTGGTTTCACACAGAGCTGTTTTTTTTTTTTTTTTCTTAAAGGGGTAGTTCACAAAAAATTCTTTCAAATTAACTAACTACTGGGTGGGAGGGGGAGTAGGGGAGGGGCATGGTCTGCATAGCGGGGTCTACAGCACTGTACTCTGACTCTGTCTCCCTCAACTTCCAAGTCATAGCAGATCCACTTCAGGCTGGGGCTTACATCAGAGGACAGGATTGTGGAGGTAATCTCTCCATAGCTGTAACCCCTCTCTCCCCGGACAGAGAGCGCCGCATGTATGTGCCCCCATCTGCCCTGCCCATTCCTTCATGCTCCCTGCAGTCTCTGTCAGTCCTTGTGTTTCCCATCCTCTCCATTACTGTACAGTAACTTATAATATCTCATTCTACTGATTCTGAATGTTTGTTTAATTTGTTTTACATGTTATACAGAATAATAAATCATTATTTTTGGGGTGTGGAACCAATTGTCTGCATTTCTATGATTTCTTATGGGAAAATTAGCTTTGGTTTAAGAGTGGATTTGGATTACAAGCGCGGTCCGGAACGAATTATGCTCATAATCCAAGGTACCACTGTACATATTTTTGGAAAAATCGAAATCACACTGGAACATTAATATTTATATTGATCTCTTCCCAATACACTGGAATTATTAGCTCATCTATGATCTATCACCAACCCAGCCTTCTTATACTATCTGTTTATTACCAAACCGGATCTGCTTTGGCTATGCTCCTAGCCCAACCTGCTACCAGCTACTAGTACATCTTTTAGGGCTATCCTGGTGATTGTAACCTGGGATGCTGAATGGTAGAGTCCATACCTCTTTGCAGGTGTTAAAGGGGTACTCCGGAGAGTACATTTATTTTTATACATTGTTTTAATAAAGTTATAGTAGCTTGTGGTATAACCACATTTAAATAAAGTATCTTTTTTTTCTACATTATTTCACGTTGAGCGTCAGCAGTCAGGGGTGTCACAACTCTCTGGTGCCACCAATGTTCATGTCAGGAACTGCAGTTCCCTGTCCCCTGCTTTGATCCAGTGCTGCCACACAGAGCTCTTGTTACAGAGCAGCCCCCTCCATACTGTATATTCGTATTAGAATATACAATACACGGGGGGAAGCTGCCTGTCACTATCCATGAGTGTGACAGCCTCTGCACAGCCAGCGGTGATTACTATTACTATTCCCACTGAAACCAATGTATTGTTAGTGTAAGGCATAAATGGGCTAAATCCTGTGACACACGTTCTTTGTAGATTTCCTCCCCTCTGGCTAAGTAAAGGTACTGAACAGGGGACTGTTCTTCTACTTACTCCAAATTCACCTTCAGAACACAAAGCAATCTTGTGTTTAATTCCGGCCCCCTAGAAAGGAAAGGTTATTCCCATCTCATATAGGTATGGCACATCACAAGGATATGTAATCACTTTATGACTGGTTGGGTCCCAACCAATCCCAACCAAATGATGCAGTGGAGCGCTGCTTGCCTCCTATGTTTTTTTTATTGCACAGCAGTGCTCCACCTGGAGGCGCAGACTGCCCCTTTAAGTTTAAATTAAGTTTAAGTGTACCTGTCCTTTAAGCTGACTTTTACAGTAAGCTGTCCTGTGTGTGTACATGAAGGGCAGCACTATATCTGGAGGTTGTTTTTTTTTTAATTATGTATATATTTTTCGGCAGTTGCCTGTATATATATATATATATATATATATATATATATATATATATATATATATCCTCTCTCTCTCGTATGGTCCTGGGCATCCCCCTCCCATCTGCCTCTCCCCCCTCCAAAGGCTTCTAGTCTGATCCTGAGCTGTCTTAAAGTTGTAATTAATAAACAAAAGTCATTGCTAAGCTGGTTTTGACAGTAAAAAGCATTTTTGTCTAATAAGATATATTGCAAAGTTTCTTATATTTGCTAGTTTGATTGAAACAGCAGTGCCTATTTTAAGGGCTACCTTCATTCTCATCCAAAAAGTCAGACCCCCAATTATTATAAAGTGATGATCTATCGTATGCCTTTAAAGGATTGGAATGCCCCTTTAACAATTCCCATAAGAAGATCTTTCTATTCGTATAAATTTGTACGTCTGAGAATTTTGATCAGGTTTTTCCGTGTCAGTTGTACTCTATGTGTGAACCCAGCCTACAGATGGATTGTCACTCTGCAACCGTTTTTGGTATAAAGATTGTAGAACGATATGAATTTAAATAATAAAAATGAATATACAAAATTACTTTTAGGCTACAAACCCACTTGGCGGGTCTGCAGCGAGTCCCCTTGCTGCGTATTTGCAGCGAGACTCGCTGCAGATCCCGGTCCTATACTTTTAATGGCAGACAAACACGCAGCAGGGATGTACATCCCTGCTGCGAGTTTGTCTGCAGCCCACCCCATTAACCCCCCGGCTATCTTCAGCAAGCCGGAGCAGGGACCAGGTGAAGTATATGCTCCAGCCAGCCGCCCGCAGCCCCGCCCGCCCGATCGCCCCAAAACCCCCCCCGCAGCACCGATCGCACACCCCTCGCAGCACCGATCGCTTGCACGCCGCCCCCAATCGCAGCCCCAGCCGCTCGATCGCCCCCCGGCAGCACCGATCGCAGGGGGGTGTGCGAGCGATTGGTGCTGCGGGGGGGCGATTGGTGCTGCGGGGGCCGATCGGGCGGCCGGGGCTGCAGGGGGGCGATCGGTGCTGCCAGGGGGCGATCGAGCTGCGGGGGCGCGGTTGGGGGGGGCGTGCAAGCGATCAGTGCTGCGGGGGGGCGTGCAAGCGATCAGTGCTGCGGGGGGGCGTGCGGGCGGCCGGGGCTGCGGGCGGCTGGCTGGAGCATATACTTCACCTGGTCCCCGCTCCGGCTTGCTGAAGACATCGGGAACCGCTGGAGCCGGGATCAGGTGAAGTATCAGATCCGGCGGCCGGGGGGTTAATGGGGTGGGCTGCAGACAAACTCGCAGCAGGGATGTACATCCCTGCTGCGTGTTTGTCTGCCATTAAAAGTATAGGGCCGGGATCTGCAGCGAGTCTCGCTGCAAATACGCAGCGAGGGGACTCGCTGCAGACCCGCCAAGTGGGTTTGTAGCCTTAGGCTATGTTAACACACCGTGAACACCCGGCCGTTCCGTGACCTCGGCCGGGTCACGGAATGGCCAGTCTCAGCCCGGATCATCATCATACTTAAGTACCAGCCGGGTGATCTTTCCAGCCACGGAGCTCTGATGCAGGGGCATCAGCACGCGCCCGCATCAGAGCTTCCCATAGCCCACAGTGAAGCAAGCGGCCGGAGCCGCTTGCTTCACTGTGTAAACTGACGGGTCTTTTTGCGGCCGGAATTCACTAAATTGTGAATGTACCATTAGGAATATTGCTTCAGGTTCTTTACCTTACTGGATTGGCCCTGGCACGGGGATTCTAATGACGTTGTCCTTTTTTCCGGTGACGATCTTTTTGGGAGCACCAGCCACGTCACAGAGGGGAGGGGTTCCATCCCACTGGGGACTGCCAGGCCTGCCCCCAGTGCTCTGGGGCAGGCCAGTGCCCCCAAAAAGACTAACACCCAGCACGGGAACCCGGCGGTGGTTCAAAAAAAAAGACCATGCCACCTGTATGTCTGTACTGGTGCCGAACCATCAAGGTAAAAAACCTGAATCGCTGTAAAAATCAAGTTATGAATAAGCAACAATGAAAAAAATCATTTCCATGTGATGATTATATTCGGGACTGGTTTGGATTCGCACACCCATATAAAACGTACAGTAATTCTGACTCACATTTTGCTTCAAGACAAGTGTTGACAGATCTCTCTGTTATTTGGCAAAAAGAAAATAAAAACTGTTGAAATTTTGTGTTCGTTCTCATTAGAGGAGATTTTTTTTTAACTTTTATTTCTTCTTGATTCCTTTCTATGGCTTGAGACTAGGCAGTGCTGCTATGGGGCCGATGAAGAGAAAGCTGTATCAGGAAAGCTAAGCTTTAATTTAGTAGAAATGAAAGGGCCTGAATACAAAACATCTAGCCCAAAACAACTACTTTTCAATGTTGTCATAATTTATAGCTATGGGCCAGTGAGTCCCTTAATCAGTCACTGGTGGGGACCAGTGTGATCCCGAAGTATTTTACCACTGAATGAGGCAATTGTCATGGAAATGGCATAAGTACAATTGCTTGCCGGCATGCATTTGAGAAACCCTATTGCCCCATTGTATTAAGGGCTATTTATGTGAACTGGTCCATTGACTACAAGGGTCACTATTCACTACATCTCGCCACACCAATTAGGCTTGAAAGCAATGGAATTGGGAATAAATTGTGCCCAACCTTAATGTTAGCTAGCCTGCGAGAATCTATTCCAATAAATCTCCAGACTATATATATATATATATATATATCCAGACTGGCGTCTTATCATTGATAATGTTCTAGTAACTCTTCTTCGCTATAATCTCTTTAGCCCACAATATAAACTCCACATAAGTAAAATCAGCGATATCAGGCTTGTTTTTCCCTTTTTGTGAACACGGGAAATGAAAAGGATATAGTCTTGGGACTTGTTTCTTAGCGCTGCATTATAAATGACTTAAAAAAAGATCACAAAAATGCCCTTCTATTCTCTCCGGTTGCTAGGCAACGCTTCATTATTGCGGAATACTTCATAAAGTCAGAGCCCTATTATTCTCGGAAATTTTTCAAATATTTACAAAGCATTTTTGCGGGTTATGTCTTCACTTCATTACATGGCAGGACTGTTTTCCCAAGGCGTCATTTCTCCCAGATTTTTGAGTCAAATAAATACAGGACAAGGAAAATAAAATGGATGCAATGTGTGCAAAATAGTAATTGGATTCACGATAGCGTTGGGTAGGGCTTTTAGAGAAGATGCTGCTCTCGGGAGCCAAGTGCTTTAGGGTTTCAAGAGAAGAAAGCAGTTTTGCTTTTTTCTTTTGCTCTTTTTTTCAGTAGTGTTTTCATTTTACCTTGAAGGATTTGATAGATTTGTTCAGGATTGATGATTTTATCTATAGTGCTCTCTTTTCCTTACTTTCCTAGCTAAGCCGTAGAATCCCAACACAACAATAGTACTGTAGGTGTTACGAGAAACATTATGTAAGGATAAGGAAAGAAAATGGATTCAGTCCAAGGGTCAATCACGAGTGAAAATCAGGTTAAAGGGAGACTGTCAGGTCCCTGGGGCCTCACACATCTGTCCTGGGACCTTACACTTCAAGAGAATAGCGTTCTAGTGTCCCACTCAACTCTCTGTGATGCCACAGAGAGCTAAAAAGCTACTTTACTTGTGGTGGCCATGACTGGTTTCACGGTCACAGAGAGCACTTACAGCCAAACCGCTGTGCCACCTCCCACTAGTCAGACTTGACTGACAGTCAGAGATGTCAATCAGCAATGTCAGGGCAGGAGTGTATGGAACGAGCCTGATCCTGACCACTCTCTACTTAAAGGGGGGGGGGACAATACTTACTCCCTCACTACTATATCTGGGTTGGTAGCTTATTACACTTTACTTCCTTGTGTCTATGTTGCACAAGGACCTTCCCTCTCAAAGTTCCTTGAAAGCCACAGAAACAAGAAAGTGCAGCACAGCAGAGGGACCCAAAAAGAGATAGTGGTGAAAGCAGGTCAGAGAGGATAGTAAGGGTCCTATTACATGGGCTGATGGGGGCCCGATAATAACTGTAAACAAGCTTGTTTACTGGGCTTATTATACGGCCCAATAATCATTTAACAAGGGCTGCATGGATATCATTACCTACGTCCTTGCAGCCCTTGCTTAAACTGTATACATTACCTATCCATGCTGCAGGAAATCGTCAGCCGCCGGCCCCGCAAGGGTATTACACGTAGTGATGCGCGGTCAGCGCCCAACAATTATAGGTCCAAACCTATATCAATGATCAGCCGATGATCGTTGTCATTGGCTGATCGTTGTATTTAATACATGGAACGATAATCGGCGGATAGGGCCCATTCAGCTGTTTATCGTTCCGTGTAATAGGGCCCTAAGTAAAACCCCTATTACACTATGTGATCTCTGGGAACAAACTAGTGACAACCTGTCAGGTCTGTGCTCGCTTGCTCCTTGTTCCCCGCTTGCTGCTGGCACTATTACGGGGGGGGGGGGGGGGGGGGGGGGGCACGTGGAGGTGCAGGAGCTGATGGTCTTATTGTTTTTATCGGGGATTTCCTGGATTTATTATTCATGGCCTATCCTGTAATTATGAACCACAGGGGTCACTCTATTGTTTAGACAATCAGAGCAGATTGTCCGTACGTGAATGGAAATTTGCATTTGTCTCAATAGGTAAAGTGTGAAAAATTTAGCTACTCTTTCAGATGAGACAAAGCATGATGTAGTTTTTCGAAACTGCAGCATGTGAATAGGGTTCTGATCTCTTTTCCCTACTGAATGGCCACCAGAAAATATTCAGATAAACATACTAAAAGTGCACTATTCACAAATGCTCTTTTAGGCTATGTTCCATCTACTGGAACATGCCGTCCTATATAAGGAAAAGGCGGCCATTGGTTGAAAATGACAGACCCTAATAATGATCATATTTTAATTTGCGGCTGTCAATATTAACAGACAGCCATATTTTTATCCTTTAGTGGGAACATAGCCATAGCTGCATGTTAGCCACAGATGCTTAAAGTGACTCTGTACCCACAATCTGTTCCCCACACACCGCTTGTACCTTCGGATAGCTGCTTTTAATCCAAGACCTGTCCTGGGGTCCGTTCAGCAGGTGATGCAGTTATTATCCAACTTTTAACAACTTTTAAACTTACAGCCTTGTGTCAAATTGGTGTGGCCTCTCTGTCCCTTCTCCCCGCTCTTCTCACCATTAGGAAAGCCCCAGGCTGGATGTCCCCTATTCATCACTCCTCTGAACACTGCACATTTGGGGGCTCATTAAGGCACCTGTGCAGTGTTCAGACAAGTGATGAATGGGAGTAATACTAACCAGGGGCGTTCCTAATGGTGAAAAGGGTGAAGAGGAGGAATGGAGAGGCGGTGCAGGCTTAGGGCACAGACACTCTAGGCTACGCCAATTTGACACAGGGCTGAAAGTTTAAAAATGTTTTTTTAGGACAATAACTGCATCACCTGCCGAACGGACCCCAGGACAGACCTTGGATTAAAAGCAGCTATCCGATGGTACAAGCGTTTGGGGTGGGCAGATTGTGGGTACAGAGTCACTTTAAGGTCAGCCATACATTAGATGGTCCCCTTCTGTTGGTGATTCTCTCATAAAGTATACAGTGCCTAATGATAAGCACAATATAGTATGATATAACAACCAAATACCAATGCCATATGTTGGCCAACTATAGCAATTAATTTAATATTAAAAATATCAACAAAAAATGTCTGGACAACATGTCAAAAGTTTATATAAATTACAGTACATCTTTACCTGTACACGGAGGAACAATTCATTTTTGCAGGTCCGGATACTGACACGTCGCTTGTCACAACACATGGGAACAATTTCCATTGTAATAAACGCAGCAATTATGACAAAGGAAGTTTTAGAATTATTCTTCCAAGTTAAAAAATAATAACACTATTTCCCTCTTGTGGTTCTGTAAATACCCTACAGTACAGAGGCCGAGCCCACAACATGCACCGACTAGTCACAGACATCCCAGGAAGGACTGAGTGTTGTGCAATCCTATAAGTATAGTGTACCTGGATTTAAGCTGCGATCACTAAAATCTTGTGCTGACAGGTAATTGAAGCAGTATTGTACTGGGGTATTAAAGACCAAGAGGATAATCACTAGCAGCACATAGGAATCTACACAGGGTGAGTACAGCTCTGCTATAGAACTCAATGATAGGTGCAGTGTATGTGTAGATGACAGCCAGGTATGATGTCAATTACATTGCACAGGATGTACAGGGTGCGGTTTAATTCATCCACCTACCACTGTCTTTCTTAGAGTACTTAGCAGCTTTACTTTCATGTTCTCCATCATACTTCCAGAGACCTGGACCAGGAGGTAACACTTACTATGTATAGATCTATAGTGTGCATGGCATCTAGATTACAATGATGATGATGATTATATGTTGCTTGCTAACATGGTATCTAGAATTATTCAGTGTATCAGCCTGGTTGTCATTGTCGGTTCTTGCAGCTATAAATGTTACCTGTTTACGTGCACACAACCTGAACTTGACACCATTGCGGTGAATTGGCCGCTTGTGACAGATACTTCCATAGCCCTAGAGGGCAGGAATCCCAGGAGGGTGGCTCAGAAAAGCCCTTTTATTTTCAGGTAATAATAACCACTGTGAATAGTCAGTAAGGGGAAAAGAAACATGTTTTATACAACTTTTAGGCTATGTTTACACACACAGGCTATGTTCACACACTATTTTTTCAAAAGAATGATTGTTTTTCATTAAAACAACGGCCATTCTTTTCGTACTGTAATGATACGCATTAAAGTCAATGCAACAACCGCTGTTGTTTTCACACAATTTATTTAACAGCCATTGTTTGAATGCATTGCATGCATTGTGTGAAAACAACGGCCGTTGTTCCATTGACTTCAATGCATTTCATTGCAGTATGAAAAGAATGGCCGTTGTTTTAATGGAAAACCATGGCCGCTCTTTAAAAAAAATAGTACATTGTGTAAACTTGGCCTAAACATGTCAAAGGTTTTGATCGATCTTCCCAATCAGAAAAATCGTTGACCTCTGTCCAGCAGCTCAATTGGCCACCAGACAGAGATGATCAACAGCGGGGACGTGAAGCACGCTTCTCTCTACCAAATCAGTAAATTTTTTGCTTATTGCATATTGTTGGATATAAACAGCAAGACCAATTTATTCTCTTCGCTTTGATAAAGTAGGTCTATTGTTATCTGTCATTTATCAGTCTTTGGCATTACAGAAGGTAGTGGCCAATAAATGGCGTATTAGGGAAAAACAGTCAAATCCTCTGCCAATGTTTGTCTTGGCTGCTGCAGCGGCTTTACCAGTCGTGTTCCAGATCTGTGCTGTTTATGCGCTGTAGGTCTGCTATAGGAGTTTAAAACAAACACTGTTCTTGTCCAGCATCCAAGGTAGATAACATGTATATTTATAGGCTATAAATTGCTATTTGTGCTGTTCCTGTGAGTTTGTATAGTTTCCCATTATATGCGTGAGCTTCATCCTGGCACCGCAGTTTCCTCCCACTCATAAACATATCCAGATATGTGAGTTTAGATTGTGGGCCTCATTGGGGACCAGTCTGAGCAATGACAACATGTACATGGTCATGTTTTTTCTGTCCAGTATCCAGATGAATCCTGTTTTTTGTATACTTACCTTTCTCGCTTCTTCAATACTGTCTCAGTTTAGGGCCCCACTGTAAAGCACTTCCTTGTTTTAGTGTCTGTAAAAGGATCTGCCAGCTCAACCAATCAGAGGCTGAGGCGGGACACCACTGTAGCCACTGATTCATTGAGTGGGGACACCAAAACAAGGAAGTGCTTTGCAGCAGGGACTTACAGTGAGCCAGAGGAGCAAGGAAGGTAAGTATAGGATTTTTTTTTCTATTCATGAGCACAGCTAGATCATTTTTTTCTCTGGTACTTGAAAATAATACTGTACATTCAAGAGGATGCAAAGACATGGTAAATGAGTGCTTATTTAATTATTGTATTATAGTATTATTTGGTCACTGTGTAGATAGGTTATTCAGTTATACTGTGTACAGTCACTATAAACTAGTAGTCATGGTATTGTTCTGATGGTATTATTCTGCCGCTATGATGGTAGTGCCCATTTAATCTATGGTGATACTATTTAGTCACTGTATGTTTGGTTGTAGCAATCAGTGTATGACGGTATTAGTGGGTCATTGTAGAGGTATAATTGTTTTCAAGGCAAAGGAATGTGTATATACCCTTTAAGTTTAGTGGGATTTTTTCATCCCTTTCATGCCGTCTTAACCATAAGTAATCAGAGCGGTCCCCAGTGACTTTTTCCTGCATCGTCGGCCTTGATTGATAGTTTTTTCCTATATCCAAACAGGCAGAGACCTATCAATCAAGGTGATGACAGATTCCCTTTAAATAAAGCTCTTCTGTGTATATAGCACTTTTTGAGACAGAATAACATCTATATAATGAGACAGTCCTTGTGCATGCACGATATTCATATAATCACTGCAGTCCATGTAATTGAAATCAGTGAGAACAGAGCTCAGTCTGCAGTATGTAATATATTATACCGGGCGCACACTCTAATAAATAAAATATATTCGCAGAGCCCTGGAGAAACGCTTTATAGACAATATATATTCATAAAACTGATTGCACAGAACGAGGTTTTGGTACATTGTGTGACCTGTCTGATAGGAGAAACAGGGACCATGCTAAATGAGAAAAATGAACAGCCACTTGTGTGTTATTTCTCCAGAGAAAATTGTCTTGCTAGACCTCTAAGAATAATGTGATAGGACCACTGAAGGACTATTAATATGGGCTCTCTGTTAGCAAACTAAGGCCCCATTCACATCACGTTTTCGTTCCACAGCCGCCAAACATCAGAAGAAAAAGGTGCATTTTGTGTAAAATCCTTAGGGCTGTATTACCCTGGCCAAGGTGGTCAGTAAACAAGCTTCCATCTCTTTATAGAGTGTTGATATAGGTGGATCGGTCATGTGACCCTCTCCTATAATCAGTCCTTCGCTGCACATTTCCTATTAAGATGGTACTCCGCATTTTTCATTGTTGACCAAAAAGGCCACCACCAATGGGATTTTTTTTTTTTTTGGTGGTGGGCGTTGTGGGTGAACATACCTTAAGGGCCCATGTAATATTAAGAAGCAGTAGGGTATCTTGATGTCGTGTTGTGACTACGGATAATCCTCCACACCTTCTTGATCTCAGCAATTCTTTGTACAATTGGGTAATTACCTTTTCTATTTCACGAGGTGCTTTGATCTGGGCGTAGTGGTATGAAGGGTCTGTCAGCCACACATGCCCACAGGCTGCATATTTTAGGTCAAATAACACTGAGTCACTGAAGTGCGGTTTAATAATCCAGTCTCCATACATATGTTGTAACCAGCATGGTGCTAATAAACACATAGTGAACATGCCAACATTCGGCTGACTGCACTGTTGTAACACGCCACACCAATGCTCCCAGTGCTAAGTCTTAAGTGTCATTTTTACTTTATGTAAGTCCCAATAGTAAAGAATATAAGTGCACTTGAAGTATCTCCAGACACTGCAGATGTATGGGAATACTTTGCATAAACCCATATACAGTGGAACCTCTCCGAGACAACCACCTTATGGTAAACTGAAATATGGTCTTCTTGATATGTGGTTCCCCCAATGAAGGGATGGAGAAGATTCACTGTATGGGGGGATTTTTCATTAGCAGTGTATGTTCCTGCAGCCTTATTTATGTAATTTTTTACTTAAAAAACACATTGACAACGCTATGTGTGAACATAGCCTAAATGTCACTTCCTAAATCTTCCTTTCTGAGATCAGTTGGGTTCTATATTGGCAGGTGGAGATGTCCATCCGCCCTAGTACTAGTAAGCAGGGATCACTTGTTATGTAATTTACAAAGCTGCTCTGATCATGAGAACAACTAATTCCCACTGTGTGAGCATGCGAGACGGACCCTTAGGGTTATATTAGGAGTCTGTCTCCGTCATGTGCTACAGAAGTGGAGAGTACATGCTTAGCATACACTTCTCTCACTTCTTTCAAGCAATGTTTGGGGTCAGAACACTCAGACCCTGACCAATGGAATCTTTTGACATGTCTTTTCATGTCAAAAGTTTTTTTTGTAAGTGACAGCGCGCATTTTAAGACAAATTTAAAATCAAAATGTGTTCTTAAAGGATGGATTTGATTTTCTTGTAAAAATTTCTGCTACTGGAAACTTGTTCTATTTATCTGAATCAGTCTGTATGGGGCTAAATACTTGAATTTCTCCAACATGAAGAAGATTTCTCCAACAAGTTCTGCTATTAGTTAACCCACCCACATAAGAATATGCACTAACAATGGCAGAAAGTATAGAACAGCTACAGGCAATGACAGAGCAAGCTGCATATCCTCCATGTACTTTGATGGTAATGCCCTTCCCTAATGTCTTCAGTTGATGGATTGGGCCACAACTCAGATATGACTTTTTTCAGTAATATGTGACGTATTAAAACAATTCTGAATTATATAAAGACCATTTTGGGCAATGATGAGAAATTAAAGTCCTACAAATTATGTGACATTTAGGAAGAAGCAAGTCGTAGGATTATGAAAGACCCCAAAAGTAACACCCAATATCCCACAAAGACTCACATCTGAATGGTGCATATATGCTCTGCGGCTAGGACAGTGATAAAGATAGCCAAGCCCTGCACTCTGCACTCCCATAGACAATGTATGGGGGGCACATACTTAAATTTCATGCCATTCACATGGGGGCATTGAGCCGATCATTCTTAGTGGTTAGGCCCCCTGTGGTCATATACTTATTACTTATCCTGTGGACAAGTGTTCAAGGTGGAAAAACCAGTATAGTCACATGTCACGGCTGTTTTACAGCTAAAAAAAACATCTGTTTTGTTTAATATTGAATTCCATTGAACTCATTGAAAAAAATTCTGTGAAATTTTACAGCTGTAATTATACAGTTGTAAAATGAAGTGAAAGGTCCTTTTTGAGATGTTAACAGATCAATATCTTGCATTTTAATAATGTTTGGCTATTTCTTGGGGCAATTCTTGTTGCAAAAAAAAGCTGGTTTGTAAATTGCATAGCATTTGCTGTAGCAAAAAAAATGCTGAAATATTTTCAAAATTTGCATGGAAAATTGCCATGGTTTTTGCTTGTTTGTTTTTGAGGCTGAAACTTGGGTGCTGAAAGGAAGCATGTATAGAGCTTTCAGATTATACCCTGGGCAGATTGGTACACATGACTCAAGTGTTGTAAAGCAATTCTAATGACCCTCTAAATCCTCTTGCTGATTTAGCAATTATATATGGACTGTATAGGGTTACATAACATAGGTTGCAATGTACAGTATGACCATAGATTATAGGCTCCTGGGCTATATGCAGACATTGGTGATAATTTATGGGCCTGTTATTAGTCGTGCAGCTCTTATTGTAGGTTTAATGTGTTCTCGCTGCTCGCAGTTTAATGCCAATTGTCATACTGAAGAAAACGGAATCAGTGCAAGTGCTGACATGACAGGTATTTATCCCGAAGCTTTCTCTTTCCACAGTAATGTGAAACATTTAAGGTAAAGAGCTATCACTAAGTTTTTAGATCACAAACATAGTTGTGGATTAGTACTTGCGTGTGAGAGTATCATACATTGGAGACATATTCAATACCTTAAAAGTTTCTATGTGAAGTTATTTTCCTCCCATGTTCAATTGTTCACGTGCCCCAAAGCATGTCACCGCACCTAACAATCATTACTATTATTATGTGTTATAGATATAAAATGTGTAACTGTTTATAACCCACATATCCTGGTTCCGGAAGTCAACTTTTTTTCTGGTGACCCTTGATTTAAAGGGAGTCTGTCAGCAGAGCCTTCAAAACTGTGGAGGGTGCTATATAGAGAAAGAGGAGAACACGCAGGCTGTATGGCCTAGAAAATGTTTGAGAAGTTGACTCTTCATGTGAAACGTAACTCTCCAACTCCCTCCCCCCAAAAAATAGAGAGAGAGAAGGGCACGCAAATCTAATACACAAAAATTAAGCAAAATAAATCCTATGTTTGAAAATAATGTAATAAGTAATTTTAAATAATTTAAAATATTCTCCACCATGATTTTTTTATAGCTCTAACATGAAGAGTCCGCCCCCTAGACCTTTGAGATACTGGCAGGTGGGACATTAAAACAAACATTTTTTTATTTGGTCATAAATCCTGCTTTACCATTACCCCAGTAGACTAAACTGATGAACTACTCCTTCTTAACCTCCGCTCACTTGGTCACCCACTTTAGACGTCGTTTTACCTGTCCACACTGATCTGTAATTCTGCATTCACATGTTCAGTGATTTTCCCCGTCCGTGATTGTGGTCCGTTAGCTACCTCTGTGATCCGTGCAAAACAGTCCGTTTTTCATCCGTTTTGCATCCATGTCCATTTTTTTCACGGATCTGTTTTACAGCATTTTAAATTACATTGATTACATCACATCCGTGTTTTTTACGGATGAACACAGATGTTACATCCGTGTACATCCATGAAAAATACGGATCTCATTGATTTCTATGGGGAATCCGTTCCGTGTTTCCGTTCCGAGTAATGACATGTCCTATTTTTAAATGGAAGGTATCACGGATCCGTGAAATCACGGAACATCTGAATAGTCCAATAGAAATCAATGGGTTGTTAAATTGTCCATGTGCATGGATCTGTGAGCACAGACAACTTCCTGGAACGTGTGAATGCAGCCTAAGGGCCCTATTCCATGGGCCCGATCAATAGTATAAACGAGCGCCGATCTGTTAGAATGGCGCTTGTTAACTAGGCCTATTCAATGGCCCGATAATCGTTTAGTGAGGGCTGCAGGGACATCATACCGATGTCCTTGCAGCACTTGCAGCATACATTACCTAGCAGGGCTTCCCCTCCGCTCCATCTTCCTCCCCGGGTCCCGCAGCGCAGCATTAACTCTGGAGCAGTCTGACTGAGCTGTCAGATCGCTCAGCCAATCACTGGCGGCAGCGGTCCCAGCGGTCTGACAGCTCAGTCAGGCTGCACGAAGCTGCTGCTGCGCTGCGGGACCCGGGGAGGAAGACGGAGCGGAGGAGAAGCCCTGCTAGGTAATGTATGCTGCTTCTCAAATCCTCGGTCACCCCCGCCGCACACCGCTATTCCACGAAGCGATGAACGGTGGGGGACCGATGATTATCGCTCTGTGGAATAGACCTCTAAGAGCGGTATTCTATGCACAGACTGCTGGGCAGTGCAAGTGTCAATCAAGTAAATTGGCTCTCATTTATGGAGCCCAATAGGGTCCTATTTCACAGAGCAATAATCTGCCAAATCAGGCCGAATATTGTTCTGTGTGATAAAGACAACGATCAGCTCATGAAAACAATCATCGCCTGATCATGTCTTTTGATCCTACCTAAACATTATCGCCAGTCTGGCACGCATCACTGTGTGTAATAGTGAGGGTGGCCGGCAAGTAATGACTGTGTAAAAAAATAAATAAATAAACTTTATACATACCACTCCACGCTCCCTGGTGTTCTAGCTTCTGCCTGCTTCTACATCCGCCTTGGAAGTGACAGGCTGCCCAGCCAATTACTTACTGGTACATTGCTTTAAGTTTTTTACATGAATATACCGCCATTGGTGCGGGATGCTGGTGCCGCTGTCAGGCACCAGCCTGGTCTGAAGCACTGGAGGTAGACCGGCCCACCCCCAGTATGATGAAACCCCCACCCCTCTGTGACATGGCTCTATTAGAATCAAAGGAGCCTTGTCACAGAAGGGAGGGAAGATCGTCACACTGGGGGCTGGCAGGCCCGCTTCCAGTTGTTTAGGCCGGGCCAGTGCCCAGGAATAGACCAACGCTGTGCGGTTAAAAAAAAGTGCTGCGGCCCTTGCTGCATGACAGTTAAGCCGTTTAATAGGCTGTGTAAGCAAGTACCAATCTAGCAGATCATTGCTCACTTATTCAGAATATCATTCATGAACGATCACTGGATCATTAGCGTGGCCATCTACGCCCATCATCTGTTATACATTAATACAATAATCGCCTACACATTAGACCACCAGGGATGTTGCCTTTAGTATCTAAACCTTCTAAATGATGTTTCCATTAATTATTTTACCATTGTCTCCTGTTGGAATCAGTGGCCTGAAATGAGCAGTAATATAATGTGGGGAGATTTATTATTATTGCCATCATTTATTTAGCCAGCATAAAACTAGATTAGACAGGTGCTCCATTTATTACAGTGGCGCACGCTCTATGATGGATGTGTCAGACACTTTTTTTTTATACTGAGAAGTAAAGTGTCTGAAACACATAATAAATCTGGTGTACCTCATGAATTTTGCTCAGTTAATCTCCCCAATTTTAATTTTCCCAAATTGTTGCTCCTATCCTTTGACGGGCTTGTGTGACGGTGCCAAAAGCAATTGACCAGAGGCTGGAAGTGATCATCATTATGTACTTTGTGGCAACCAACTATTAGGCCTATAGTCTATCAATTTATCAGACTGTGGCCTTGTGTTGCCTCAATAGTCCCATCTGTTACTAGGGGATCCCACAATGAGCTCCTGAATCCCTCAGCCCTGGTGCCAAAGTGCCACCGTCTTTCTACCGCCGTAACGTTTGGCAGTCTTACAATTCGCTGCGTTTTACTAGTAATTACATCAATTACAGCCGGAACATTGGGGACATTTGTAATGAGTGTCACTTAAAATAATGGAACCTGTTTTTCAGGACACTCTGAAAGTGGACTGTAATATGAGGCATCATCATTGTAACCAGGCTTAGAGGACAAAACAAAAAAAAAGTATACACCTCTCTAAAAGTAGTAGTCCAGGCTACAGGGGAGACTGCAGCTTAAAGGGAAATTATCAGGTATATTTTTCCATAATCATATTCTCTGTATCATATGGGAGGCGGCCATCTTGTATGGGGTGTTGGACTGAAGTCTGAACTGTGGTTGTGGGTCATTGTCATTGTGGTAAACGGTGTGTACATAAGTTTACTGTGTATGTATGAACATGTGATAGCTGTGTATTTGTTCCCAGAATGTCAGGAAGGAGCGTTTTTTTCTGTCATGGTTGTTGCATTGCTTTTGTTAGTTATAGAAAATATTTGTATGTGCATTTCTGTAAATGGTAGATGGGTAATGCATCGTGATTGAGCAGCATGGCAGCAATGTCCTGGCCCTTTACTGCTGGGTAAGGTAGTCACCACGAAACATGAGGTTTGCCACCAAAGTTGTTGTTTTGTATTGACTTAGAGAGAAGAAATAGGCATGATAGAGTGAATATATCAAATTCCCTCTTTCCAATCGGCAATAATATCCAACGATCAATTAAAGTAACCAAAAAGTGGGCTAAACAACAATATTGACTTTACCCAAAGAGCCAGATTCAGTGTGTAATGTCACCCCAACATGTTTCGCCATGGCTTCATCAGTAGGTTATAATGGGAGGAATCCATCTCCACAGACATACATATCTATGGGGCTTAATTGTATTCTAGGGATTGATAGGGTAAGATAAAAAGATGAATAGCAGACAGAGATGAATAACATTGTAATTTGTAATGAGGGCCCTGTTATGTACCGCTCATACATTCGTTTTAAATTTCTGGTAGGCGCAATTGAAAATACTAGACTATAGACAAATACATTGTTCAGTTATAACATGATATAAATTACCACTACTGTGCAGTCCCTAGAGATGAGCAAAGCAAAACTGATCAATGTTTGAATCCTGCAGGCTGGTGGCTCCATGAAGAGGGTGGATATAGCCCGAGGACCACCTGGAAAATGCCTGGAAAACATGGATATAGCCTTTTGCCTATGGCTGTATCCATGTTTTCCTGGACTCCCTAGGGCTGCATCCAACTTCTTCAGCCACTGGTATTCAAATGCTGATAATCGGACTCAAGTATGCTCGAGTTGCGCTCATATCCAATAACAACCAATGACATCTGCTGGTACACAAATAAGTGAGACAGTAAATGTGCAAAAATATTAAAAGTTGCCTAAGATCCAAAGGGCCTACACTCAAGTACCCCACACATTTTTGCCATCATGCTATGGCTTCCTCAGGGGTAACCTTCCACCATTGGGAAAATTCTATCACTGCATCAGCTCTTAACTCTACAAAGAAAACTGTAGTAGGAATTCAGAGGTTCAAAAAGTTTTCTAAGTGTCCATGTTAAAGGCTTCAGAATTCAACCGCCATCCATAAAGATAGGTTTGATAGGCGTTGATAATTGCGTGAAACCTACCCACCCATTTTACCTTGTTATACTAAATAGGTATATTGTGACTAATAACTGTTATAAAGAACTTTAATAATAATGCTACTGTTTAAAGATGACACACACCTGCACAAACTCCACGCACACAGGCCCCACAACCTGTATAATTCCCTGTTCACATAGGATCCACACACCTGCATACTCTCCACACAGGATCCACATACCTGCAGACTCTTTACATACCTCCATCATACACGAAACCTCTGCTCACGTACAAATCACCTGCGGACATTCCTGACATAACTCTATACACACCTGTATATGTCATACATGATGTCTGCACCTGCGTACACTTTAGATACACATTCTCCACAGTAAGTTCCACACACCTGTGCAGCCATGAAAGCAAAACACATCATAGCATGTAAGTAAAAAAAAGTCAACTGTATCAGGGGATCACAAAAGATCAGCATTTCAACATATTCCTTATCCTGTGGAAAGGGGTAACTTTTAATCTTGAAATGATCTTTTTAAATAGTATTTCTGGACAAAAAGCCATGTGATTAATCAGACTTGGTAGCCCTCTTCCATTGCTTCATTTTCTAGCTCCTCTTCTCTAGTGTTGTATTTTGTATGTTCTCCCTTTTCTGAGTGGCTAGCACTCCACATTGTAAGACCCATGTGACCCCAATTAGCAGCAAGCACCTGTGCACACATGGTAAATATTTCTCCTATTCTACCTTTCGGTGCAATCGTGAGTAGTAACACCTTGTTCACACTTGGTGTCCGCTTTCTCCGCCGGCGGCGTCTGCGGGGTGGGTGGGGTGCAGTGGATTTGGTCCTGTGACAGTGGGGTTGCAGGGCCATTCTCCCCTGTTGTTGCTTGCTTCGCGGGGTTTGCAGCCACTGACCAACACAGTGTTGGTTTAGTGTAGGGACTCATGAAGACCTGCACGTGGTACGTGAGGCAATATGGTTTGATCAAATTATATACCAGCATTCTGGCATTGGTTTTCAAATTCACCCGAGAGGCATTAGTGTCAGCCATAGGTGTGAGGTGCAGCAGCTCCTTTTCTCTAGTTTTGTACTTCATCTTCTAGTTTTAATGCCCACATGCCTACTGGAGACTCTTTCAGTGAACAGGGATCGGCATGGGCCTAGCCTGTCGGTACACAACCCATACGAGGCAAACTTTGATGCCCTTAGTCTTCTCATACCTTTCCATTATGTGCATTTAAGGAGAAGTCTGGGCAGGGACATTTTTTTTAAAACTTGGGAGGGGAGGGGGTGGGTAAAAAAAAATAACATGTACTTACCTCCTTGGCTCTAGTGCTGGTGCCCGCAGTCCTTGTCTCTAGTAAAGATGAGCGAACTTTTCAAAAGTTCGTTCCGACCGGACTTCTGGATTTTTAAAAAAAGTTTGGTTCAACCGGATTTCGGATTTCTTCAGATTTCATAGTTTAAAGCATCTATATGATATGGGGGTAGTGTATTTGGTTGAATTTAGGGCTCTACATGTCAGTAACATCATCTTTTCAATATCTCAAAGTCAATTTTTTTTTTTTAGACGTCAATATTCACCATTACAGGGTCTATGCAGGAAATTCACCATTACAGGGTCTATGCCGGAAAAAGGTCACAAATGCAGTGAAGGAGCAGCGGTAGTTATTGGAGGCCAGTGGAGGTCCAGCAATAGTCATTTGAGGCCAGTACAGGAGCAGCAGTAGTCATTGGAGACCAGTGGAGGTCCAGCAATAGTCATTTGAGGCCAGTACAGGAGCAGCACTAGTTAACATGGAGGCCGCTCCTCTTAAAGCTATACCGACATGACACAGGGGGTGGGCTAGTGCAACATCCCTGCTGATTGGAAGTGTTCCGGGCATCATGGGAAAGCGCTTTTCCCGCCCGGAACACTTCCTGCTTTCTAAAATGGCGGCTGCCATTGTAGAAAGCAAGAAAAAAAAAATTCGGAGCGGACTTCCAAAAATCCGAATCCGACCGGACTCGGACTTTTGGGAAAATCCGACCCGGATCCCATACCAACCGATCCAATACAGGAGAGAAAAGAGCGCTGCACCTCACACCTATGGCTGACACCAGTGCCTCTCGGCTGCATATAAAACATCAGAATTTTGTGTATGAATTGATCAAGCCACACTGCCCCATGTACCGCGTGCAGGTATCTGATACACATGGGTCCCTACACTAAGTCCACACTGTGCCGGTCAGTGACCACCACCCCCGCAGGCGTACACAGTCAGGGAAGGGAGGCCATGGAACGGCCCTGCGACCCCCGTATCACAGAACCAGTTCACTCATCTCTAGTCTCTAGCCGCTTTCTGGTGTAGAAATGGGACCTGGGACGTGATGTATCAGGCCGGCTCAACCAGTCACACCGCTACAGCTACAGACTGGCTAAGCGGGTCTGAAATGTAACGTCCCAAGTTTTGTCTCTAGACCAGGAAGTGGCTGAGGATAGGGGGACCGGAGAGGCAGACATCTGGCACCAGCACTGGAGCCGGGAAGGTAAGTGCATGTTTTTTTTTTTGTTTGTTTTTTTACCAACCCCCTTTCTGACTAGTTAGAAAAAAAAGTCCCTCCCTTAAATTCTCCTTCAAATGTGTTAATCAGGATCAGTAAAACATTACTGCTTTCTTTCAGATTATTGTTCTTAGTTTGTGTGTGTGGTAGTGAAGGTCATGTGCATTAAAGTGAATGGAGCACAGTTCTAATACCAAACACAACCTGAGGTTTTTCTACCCCTGGATAACCCCTTTTACTTTTTGTTCAGCAATGTGTGTTATACGCAAATTAACAAATTAGACATGAGACAGATCAGTAGAAAAGTCAGCACAAAGTATCGTCTTCTCCTGCGGCTTGGATGGGCCATTTGTTTGAAGCTAAACCTTTGATGATTAAGCAGCTGCCACAACACAACAGTGAATACAAGGCTGATATAACATCTAACAAGACAATATTACCGGCATATTGGAGCCGATTTCGTATCCACCTGTTCAGTATATGTTGAAATGCTGATCTTTTGTGCCGTGTAGTCTTTCATGCTGAATAACAATGATATCTATTGTCTCATTCTGCAGGTGCAGCCATTGTCTTACAGGCTTTATGATTGACGGGTCGTAGAAAGGCGACTGCGATCAAAGAGTATCATCCTAAAGAAAATGCTCTGTCTCTGGAGGGAGGTTGTTTTCTGCCTTCTGTCTATTATACAGTGCTTTAAGGCCCTAGAGATACCACTTGAAGGTGAGTTGTGCTTATAATTTTTTGAATTAAAATAAAATATATATATTTATTACGTAAATTAGCAAATAGTCAAAAAATAAAATATTACACCTATCTTGTTTCAGTCATTTGGATATATAAGATGTAGGTGACCTGGGTGGCTCTGGCTTGAGTTGGTGTAGACAGTGTGTGTTTTTATGTTCTGTAGTTGTATTCTGTTCCATACCTATGGTTATATTAGATTACACATTATATTTTGTCATTTTTTTTTATCATGCAGTTGTTCTTCACTGTAGCTAGGGTATCTATAGGAGCCCAATTTACAGGGGGAAAAAAACTCTCTTAGTGGTGCCCCGTATTACTGGCAGGACTGGTAGGGGTATGACAGGATCCAGCAGCTCTGGCATGTGGTGGCACTGATAGATACAACAGCAATAGCCTCTGTTCCCTATAGATCTGTTATTGAGCACTCATTGTGACTGGGGTCCCTTAAAGGGAACCATTCGAACCATTCAGTACATTGTGCTGATATGGTTCCCTGCAGCAGTGTCTAGAGCCACTGTGCAGCCCACTGCACATACCCTCCACGGCTGCAACAGTAGCATTGCTGAGGAGAATGTTTAATCAAGCCGTGCGAGGCCGGGAGAGGGGCGGCAACTAGTCATCTGGGCGGGGAGCCGGTTGGGGCTAGTCACCACTCTCTCCCTGTTGGCACGCTTGTTACCGCTGTCTCCTGGCCTTGCGTGACATGATTAAACATCCTTTTCTCCTCGGCATAGCTACTGCTGCAGTGAGGGGCAGGTACGTGCTGCAAGCTGCACAGTAGATCTAGACAATGCTGCAGGGACCCATATCAGCACCGTGCTGATTAGTTTCCTTTAAGATTAATGTCTATTGGTTTTAATGGAGCAGCATCACAGAAGGTAGGGGGTTTCCTCCCACTGGCGGTGGGCCAGCATGCCTCCAGTGCTTTAGGTTGGGCCGGTGCTCGGTAATAGACTGGCGCCGTGTGCGAGAAATTGGCCGCAGTTCAAAAATAGAACCATGGCAATAGCATCCCCGTTCCAGCGCTGGCCTATTCATGGTAAAAACAGAAAAGTAATGCACCTGTTGGTACATTCGCTTTAAGTCTCGTGTAAAACTCTTCCCTGGTGCTGGATGCTGAAAGGATTTTTTAAAGATTTCTTTATCTCTTGAAAATGAAGAAAAAGTCTGATGACATAGGCTTCCCATTCAGACAGAGGAAAAAAGACCATTGGTGAAGTGCCCAGTTATCTAAAATAGGGAACTATATGTATAAAATGAATTATAAAAATTCTGATGCTTTTCAAATTGATAAGACCTACAAGTAGCTCTATATATTGGAGAAGTCTGGCTAAAGTTTTTTGAAAGTATTGTATTGCTCCCCAAAAGTTATACAAATCACCAATATACACTTATTACGGGAAATGCTTATAAAGTGCTTTTTTCCCTGCACTTACTACTGCATCAAGGCTTCACTTCCTGGATAAAATGGTGATGTCACGACCCGACTCCCAGTGCTGTGCGGACTTTGGCTGCTGGAGAGGATGATGGCAGGGGACACTGAGGGACACAGGGCACTGGAGGGACACTGAGCATCCCTCTGCCATCACCCTCTCCAGCAGCCACAGCCCGCACAGCTCTGGGAGTCGGGTCGTGACATCACCATGTTATCCAGGAAGTGACATCACCATTTTATCCAGGAAGTGAAGCCTTGATGCAGTAGTAAGTGCAGGGAAAAAAAAAATAAAGTGTAAATTGGTCATATGTGTAACTTTTGGGAGGCAATACAATACTACAATACTTTAATAAAAAATTTTGCCGGAGTTCTCCTTTAACTATATAGATTTTTAATATAACTTTGACTGGTCATGAGAAATGATTAGTGGCTGCTAGTTACGGCTCAACTGCCCTTTCCTTGACAGAGTACTGCCTTTTTTTTTGCTTTTCTTTTTGTTTGTTTTTTTATGACAGGGTTTTGCCACCAAGAAAACTCATGGTCTATTCAGAGGAAACCACTGGGACCCCAACTAATCATGTCCCACGCACTTTTGATTGAATGGAGCGGCAGTCAGACATGCACGCTGCCGCTCCATTCTACTCTATTGGCCAACAAAGAAAGCTGAGTACAGTTCCCAGTGCTCACCCATCTGCGTCAGGCCAATAGAGTTGAATGTTGCTCCACTAAAAAAGAAGCAAATGTTCTTCTCCGAGCGGTCAGTCCAAATTGTTATTTGTTAGGAAATATTTTGTAGGCTATGTTCCCACTACAGGAACATACTTTCACTTATCGGGAAAAGGCAGTCATCTATTGATAATGAAGGCCGCAAATGATGGTTAAGATCATCATTTGCGGCCTTCATTATCAATAGATGACTGCCATTTCCCAATAAATGACATCACGTTTCCGTAGTGGTAACATAGCTTTTAAAGGGTTTTCAATGAGTTATTCCCTATCCACTGGAAATTTTCAAAGGCCCCATAGAGAATGAATCAAGCAGTGGACACAAAGATGCAGTTCACACAATTCATTCTGGGGATAATTATGTTCCTGTTCTTGGAGTCAGCAGGGGTCCTAGAAGTCAGATACCCATCAATCTGCTTGTTATCCTCTATTCCAACTGAGATGAGAATAATCCTTTAAAGAGTCACTGTCGTATTTTTTTTTTGCAGAAATCAATAGTCCAGACGATTTTAAGAAACTTTGTAATTGGGTTTATTAGCCAAATATGCCATTATCTGCATTTAAAAAGCCTTTTCCCAGGTCCCCCCCTCCCTCCTTTTTTCCATCCACTGCAAAAAATCGGGAAATTGTGACTTGTTGCATCAGACGTACCCAGTCTGTTCTAGGGAGAGGGGAGGGGGGAGGGGGAGGAGGGAGTTAGCCGACAGCAGAAAGCAGATAACAGAGGATTACAGGCACAGAGCTCGGTGACAGCTGTAATCAGAGCTCAGAGAGGTCAGTGGTGACTGTCAGAGGAGATAAAGGGTGAGGTATTTGTAGATTAACTCTTTGTTGTCCTGTTTTGGTCTTTTATTTAGCTCTCTCCATAGGAGAACAATGAGGACAGGGGGGAGAGCTTCAAACTGCTTTTTCATGATAAAAATTCATTTTTTGGCTAATAAACCCAATTACAAAGTTTCTTAAAATCGCCTGGACTATTGATTTCTGCAATAAAAATTTCAGGACAGTGAAACTTTAAGGTTTGCACCTATTGCATTACTGTCATACAGTGCTGCTCTCTCTCTCTCTCTCTCTCTCTCTCTCTCTCTCTATTATTAGACATATAATAGAGTCAGCTGACTGAATATTAGCATTCACCTTGTTTTATTACATTAAGTATTACTCACTTCCTATTAGGTAAACATACACAAGGAGTGTTTCTTATTAGTCCCTCCAAAAGTGCTGACAAAGCTTCCATGGTCCGGCCCTGGGTTTCTCTTTGTTGAAATACAGGTTTTATTTTTAGAAAATTAAATTATCTCTTTCATGAAAACAGCACTGATGGCAGCGTTCATGAACTTTAACATTTACTCTTTTCAGAGTCTTCTACGTCATTATATCATTAGTTTATTTGCAATTTCTCAGAGTAAACTAAAGTTTTACAATGGGAGATGTCAGCAACATCTGGTGCCACTGGCAACTAATTGGGGGGGTAACTTGAATGCATAGGGCTTCAGAGCAAAATGAGATTGTCCCCATACCAGTGATAAAATACTAAAACTGCACCATAAGTAACAACATTTAAAGGTATGAGTGAGAATGATGACGTCAAAATGTAAAAGAAATGAAAGTAAGGCTTTAAATGATCTCCCTCTGCACATAACCATTACTAGCCACTAGTAATAAACAAATCGGATTTGTTCCAAATTTTACAAAAAAAATCAGATTTGTTCGAGTCTGAATTTTTTGTGATTCACTTTGGACTGCTGTCAAAGACAAGAGCCCCTGCCCTGTACTTACTGAGTGGTCACTAAGTTATATAATACTCACCTGCTCCCTGCTCCTGTGTATGAGAAAATCCCTGATCTGGACCTAACCACAGACAGGAGTGGGGCATGGGTGAGTATTTCTGTGCAACAAGCAGAGGATTGGGAATTCCACTCCTTTTGACAGTGTAATAAGTAATCCTCTCTATACTGAAGAATACATCTTTCTAATAGTAAAAACAAGAGGTTTGGAACAATCCCTAGGCCCCCATAGGACCATTTATAGATATATCATTGTCTAGCTTTATTTTTAAAATAGATCCCATAAGCTCGCTCACTTTTCTATCCTTATCCCAGCTGACTGTCAGTTTAGCAGAGATAGCGATGGGAGGGGGAGCAAGGAGGTGTTACAGTATATATAGTTTATATATAACATTTCTCTATGGTCTGAAAGCACAGGCAAATATATTAGAGGTACTAAGTGTCTCCTTAAAGAGGTATTCCGCTGAAACATAACTTTTGATATGTTGCTGCTCATGATGAGAATAACAATTCATTCCATACTTGTTATTATCGATTCAGTCTCCTTTTCCCAGTTCTCAGTTGCTGCTTTCTGCTGAAAACACAAAAACTGTGTGTGAGCTTTTCTCTTTGTCTCCACCTCCTCCCCCCCTCCCTTCTGAGACGGCCAGCTTTACCTGCAGCATTGTCATTTCTTTGTAATGCTGAGAGAGTTAATCACAGTTAGTTCATTTGCAACTTGACCTTCCCAGCATTACAAAGAAGCTACAAAGTTGCAAAGAAAGCCAGCCAGGGACTTGTTTACATCTCAGAAGGGAGGGGGGAGGAGGGGGAGACAAAGAGAGAGGCTCACACACAGATTTTTGTGTCTTCAGCAGAAAGCAGCAGCTCAGAACTGGGGGAAGGAAACTGAATAGATAATAATAAACGTTTAAACCCCTTTAACCTAACAGCTATCTAACAGTGTCAGCAGCTTGAAATGTAAATGGAAGCTGACAGATTCCCTTTGAGCCTCTGAACGCCATGTATGTTGCCTAAATGTGTCAAAAGTACCTATAAGTTCTATAGAAACATAAATGCATTTTACATGTGCCTACATAGTACAAACTATGCAAATGCTTCACTCACAGATCACGTAGTGTTTATTGGACATACTCATAAATGATGCATAGTTTGGATATTTTATGGCTGCGCTTTAATTATTTCCAAGGTAACATTGTATCTAACAAGTCCTAACCAAACTCTGTATTTTCCTAAATGCAAAGCTCCATCGGGCAGCCCGAATAATCATCCTGTTATACAGAATACTGTTAGATAATATTTGATGACCATAAAAGTGATTAATCTGTAGCCATAGAAATGTAGGTCTCTCATTGTGCTGCCATCCCGGTAATGAGGATCTCATATCCTTGTCAGGACAGATCATTGATGATAGCTATAAATTACCAGGCACTTACAATTAACCCGAGTACTTGCAGCTAATGATGATTTAGATTCTTTGCACTGCCGGACCTTGTCTACTTCTTCCCCATTGATTGTTACAGTGTTTGACAATTTTCTACGTGCATTGAATTTTCCTGATTATACATCATAGTGGATTATGTTGATGCATTGTAAACAAAGATCCATCCATAAATGTAATATAATGATCCATAATAAACAAGGCCAATCAGTCATCCTTGCTAAACAAATAGATTATAAAAAGGAAAGAAAGAATGAAGGATTTTTTTTACTGAAGCTGAAGCAAGGACGTACGTACCTAGAGGCAGCCCGTGAAGCTTCTATGGGCCCCCTGGAGTGTCGGGGCTTCTTCAAGGTCAATCTTATTTCTATTTTATTGGGTTGTAAAATCCTTGCAAATCTCCAACATATAGTCACAGCACAAAAACACAGTTTGAAGCAAAAACTTTCTCTTTCTTTCTATCTTAATAAGGAGAAATCCCACTAAATTAAAAAAAAAGTCAGGGGGTGTGGTAAAACAATAAACAAGCTAAACTTACCTATCCTCATGCCCCATAGTGCCGCTCTGGCGTCCCATTGACAGTCGACGGTGACCTGTAGCACGCCTAGCTGCAATGTCACGTCCCAGGCTAAGGGATTGTCCACTCGGCAAGTGTCCCACCCCAGTCCCTGATTGGCTGAGTGAGCAATCACTTAGCCGGACTGTGACGTTGCAGCTAGGAGAGCTGCAGGTCACACCAGCCCAGTCACTGACTGGTTCAGTGGACAATCGCTGTGACATTATGTGGCGGACTTCTGCTGGGTGATCCCCGGTGATGTTGTGTTGGAGGCTCAGCCGGTCACTTGCTAGGTGGTGTAGTGTGATGCCACTCCGGTGGTGGTTGGCCAAGATACATCTGGACCTTATAATGTTACTTTGTGACGCCGGTTGGGCAGACAAGTGTGATGGCACGCCTACTTTTATTTTATAAGGCTGGTTGTACCCTTTTCCCCTGTGGACAGTGTCCTGCTAGGCTGCTACAGGGTCCCTTGGGATGATACTGCCACCCACAGAAAGGGGAAATGTCCCAAGGCTGTAGTGTATGCTGTGTCGATGTGGGCTGAAGAATCACTGAGTCTCTTTAGCATAAATAATCTTGGTTTTACTTGAAAGGTACTTGTGTGCAGCAAGTTATACAGCTTTACTTTGACAAGATAAGTTACACTTGATAGTTCCCTTGATAGAGCACTACTAGATAATACACCAGATAGCACAATAACCAGATCAGCAACAGGAATAGAGTGAGGAGTACAGTCGTGCCGACTGAGTAGCGTGTTGAGTGATACAGAGTAGCAGAGAGGAGGATGCTGTGAGAGTCTCAATCCAAGTAGTACTGTGCTCTGCCGGCATGTGGGAGGATGAGGTAGAAGAATAATTAGAAGAAGAAAAAGAGAATACTTGTGCCTGTGTATTGACCTTTGAGTCTTCACACCACCTTATGCCCACTAGTTTTAGGGGACCAGTTCTAGAGGGTGACACAAGGCCTAGACCTTGTTACCTGGGATGAGCGGAATGCTGAGGGTTCCCTGCTGACAACCGTGCTTTGAGATAGAGTTCCTAGGCTTAATACAACTTTGCTCTCTTCGGATTAGTTCCTAGCTTACTGCTGTCTGTGGATACTGTCCTGCTCTGTGACTCTCCTAGTCCACGGTGTGGGTTGAGGTTTTCTCTAATTTGTCCTATCTTGAAAGGGGTTTAACACTGCATAGTGTTGTGAAGCATTACTGAGAAGAAACTGTTAGCTGAATTGCGTCTTGCGTGCTACCCATACGGGGTTCTGAGTAAGACTGACGTGAGAAGGGGACATGGCAGAGGGCCAGGGCTCGGAGAGAACCACTGTAGAGAGCTGTCTAGCTTGCATCCTTCCTCTACAATGTCCAACATGAAAGACGTATACACTTCCTCTACCCATGTGACTTCCTTCTTCAGCGTATCTAAAGTGCTCTGTGAGTGGGTGAAGAGTGCAAATAAAAGAAGTAAAGAAAGACATGATAGGAGAGAAGAAGAACAGATTTCTATAGGTTCGCAGATCCATGTGACATACAAACAAACAATAACCCTTCACATACTTCCGCTGTGCAGCATTTGAATACACATATCTATAACAGCGACATCTAGTGGCAAAACTTTATCACTACCTTCATCACCACTTACATAATAAGTACAGGCTTTTTTGAAGGGTGTAACCAACAGTAACACCCGTGGTAGGACACCACAATTGCAGCTGAAAGAGAGAGAGAGTGTAAATGGTGTACCTGAGAGAGAGTGTAAATGGTGTACCTGTTTTTCAGCTGAAAATTATTCCCAGCAGCCGTCAAAGGGACACAGGGTTTAGGTTTAGGTTGTTTATTATTTTCATGCAGTTCTCTGCCTGCCTTAAAGTTGGACTTGGACTTTAAGTAAACAATGCATACAGTTCAAACCTTGTGAACCAATGTGTAACACCCACGAGTGACATTATTCACATGGACCTTGTCTTCACATCCTGCATAGACACTCTAATGTCCACATACAAGCAGAGATCTAAGTGCATATCAGGGAAGCAAGCAGGAGTGTGAGCTATCCCCCCTTAGTCTTTGGGGCGTGTCCCTCTTTGTCAAGTGGTGTTCGGGGAAAGCCCCCTCCCCCCTTTGTCAAGCGATCTTCATGTGAGGGAGCTATTTTATATCTTTCCTTTGGAGCCTTTGGAACTGCACTGACGATGATAATAATAATAATAATAATAATAATAATGATAATAATAATAATAATAATAATGATAAAAGACCTTGATTTCAACTTACCCATATCTTTTTCCTTACAGTGGAGCAGTTGCCAACGATCATTGAAGTCACCACAGGCACCCAAGTTGCTTTTCCTGTAGGAGAAGATTTCACCATCAAGTGTAAAGCTAAAGGAAACCCAGCCCCAGAGTAAGTCGTAATCTGTTACTAGCTGGGATAGAAGCTTTGACCACGTCTATAAGGAGCAAATTATATCTAGAGACCAATAGTAGATCAAATCTCAAGTGGTCCAGTATTATAACCATTGCCAGGGCCCTTATAATCTTCATATTTTCTTATACAAAATATATATTATACAGTATATATATATTTTCTTCATATTAGGTATCATTGGACAAAGAATGGACATCCATATAATCCATTGACAGACCAAAACGTAAGGACTGTGAAGGATTCGGGCACATTTATTATCCATAATGATGGCAACATATTATCCTACAATGGATCATACCGATGTTATGCCTCAAATAAGTTAGGAACTGCCGTATCGGAAGAGACAATTTTTCTCATTCCAGGTATGTAAGAGATTACTTCTACTTATGCTATTATGCGGATACAGAGCCTAATAAAAGATTAAAATAAACAAAAAAGTAGGGATGGTCCGAACCTGCCGAGGTTCGGGTTCGTACGAACCCGGACTCTCGGCAATGATTCCCGCTGTCTTAAACCTCCGTGCAGAGGGTGAAAAACTGGGATACAGCCTATGGCTGTGGGTGTATCCCGGTTTTCCAGGTGGTCCTCCCGCTGTATCCACGCTCTGCACGGAGGTTTAAGACAGCGGGAATCATTGCCGAGAGTCCGGGTTCGTACGAACCCGAACCTCGGCAGGTTCAGACCATCATTACAAAAAAGGAGCCAGATATATAACTAAACCTGGATTGGTGCAACCATAGAAGTGGTATAACATGTAATTTTACCATTGCCAATAAGGGTATACGTGGACAGTCTGTATCCACCAGGTAGAGCAGCTCTTCTCTCTGGCTAGTACAATGGGTTCACATTGAGGAATCCTCGCGGATAAGTTCTGGGGGAATCCATCGCTCGTACATGTTCACAGCGGCACGCATATCGGCCCATGCCATAGACACCATTCTATGGCCGGGCGGATTCCGCCTTCTACCAAAAGAACTGACGTGTCAATTCTTTTGGTGGACAGCGGAATTCAGCATGTTCGTACACTTTAAGGTCAGCGTTCCTACAAGAATAATATATTTAAAATGTTAAGAGAGTAATGCTGTGAAGGTTAACCACTTGTTGACCACCTATAAGCGTCTGGGTCCTCATACAAACCGAAAAGAGAGGAGAGAAAATACAAGGCAGTCCGCAAGTGAGAATCATATAGAGTGTGTACAAGTGAGAAAATAGTGAGCAAAAGTAAGCAAAAAAAAAAAAAAAAAAAGCCCTATGATGAAAACAATTGTGCCATAATATGTACAAAGCCTTTAAGAGATTACAATGAGCTTGATATATTGTATTTATTTTTTTTAGGAGATCCAAGATTTCCCAAAGAAGAAATCCAACCTGTAGTATTAGAAGAGGGAGACCCATTGGTTTTACACTGTGACCCTCCTCCTGGTATCCCTCCAGTTAGTGTTGTTTGGATGACACAAGGTAAGGGTATACTGTACAGTGATCCCGCTACATGAACGCGGTTAGTGGCATAGTATCTCCTCACTCAGTCATGTATTGTTGCTCATGATATGCAGAAACCTTTTTCCCTTCGTTAGTAATGTACATTGTACATAGCAACCTGTCAGTGTGTTTTTGTATTTTGAGCCTTGGGTAAAAACTGTAATTATTGCTAGATATGATGTTCATTGATATCATGTATAAGGCCCTGTTCTCACTGAGCAAAACTAGCGGAATTCCGCGGCGGAATTGTCCACCGCGGAATGCCGTTAGCCTCCCGCTCATAATGGGAGTCTATGGGAGGCGCGCTCTCCTGCCCTGCCCTGCCTAGTTTTGCTCAGTGGGAACGGGGCCTAATAAATTATATTTGTTAAGATATTTTATATTTTAAAGGCCCCCACCAGACACCAAGCCAGGCTAATATTTAATTACAACAATCTACGTTTGTGCCCTGAATCGCGTCATCTGCAACCTTTTTTAACCTATAGATTGTGTTTTATTATTTTAATGTTTTAACTAAAGATAAGCAAATCTACAATAGGAAGTAAGCAAATCACTTCATTCCTATCTGCATTCTGCTTACCAGACTGCAGGCTTTGAAGTCTGCTCCGCTTCTTGATGCTCCTCCCCAGGTGCTGGGAAAAGATGGATCCAGTCCTAGGAAACTGGGATTTACTAGGACAGTAATGTAAATATGTAATAGCAATGTCAAATCGCAACACTGCGATTTGATCTCTAACATTGCCTTTCCTTAGTCCTAACAATGCTCCCAGTGCTCAGATACCCCCAGGACTTATGGTAGGGAATAATGAAGGAGCCAATCAGCAGTCATATGAAAGAAACAGAATCAATGTTAGCACCTAAATTTAGTAGCTGGAACCTTAAACAGACTAACGAATTACTGAAATCCAGGCATAACAAGAAACCAGCATGGACCAAGCATAAACTAACCCTGCTGTCATGCAAACATTACAATACAAACATTACAAACACAACATTATTCAAACATTACAATAAACGACTGATGACACGGTAGGACCACTTCATTCATTTAGGAGATTCACCTCACAGGCTCACCAATAAAAACTTTAGACACGTAAGGGCCAGTTCACACTGTAAAATGGGCAGAATTCCGCCTTGCCACTGTGGAATCCCGCCTTGACGTCTTTTTCAATGATACGGCTTGCGTGCCTCCTGCCAATTCTTTGAGCGAAGAGTGGCAGAAGCGGAGGCATGTGAGCCGTCCCATTGAAACAGACGGCAGGCGGGATTCTCTCTGCCGATTTTACTCCATGTGAACTGACCCTTAATCCTAAAATATTACCTAGACTAAACCTTCTGTGAACATCTATGGTAACATCACATTATATCAGCTATTGACCTCAAGGCGAGCGGCTGAAACAGGACACCATTTCTATTAACCCTTTCAGGTCCTTTTAAATCTAGGTAGTAGAACAATGTATTGTAGGCGTGATCCCTTTTAATCTGTTTTGTTGTAGACCTACGGCAGATCCCTCTGAGCAAGCGCGTGTCCGTTGGACTTGATGGGAAGTTATACTTTGCGCATGTGGTTCCTATGGACAGCAGTATAGATTATTTCTGCGTTGCTGTGTATTCCAAGATCAGACATATGTCACAGAAGACACCAGTGAAGCTCCGTATACAACACAGTAAGATGATTTGTCTAATACTCTGTCAAAGTCGGATCATTGGCAAGATTCTTTACCTAGGGCACCATTTAGAGAGAGGGGTATGAATAGCACTTTCTTTGGAGCATTAGAGAGAGAACAACGCCATGTGACCAGAGCCCAACTTTTGTGTTCCTGTAGAACAGGGATGGGGAACCTTTGGCCCTCCAGCTGTTGCAAAACTACAATTCCCATCATGCCTGGACAGATAAAGCTTAGACTTTGGCTGTCCAGGCATGATGACAACTGTAGTTTTGCAACAGCTGGAGGGCCAAAAGCTCCCCATCCCTGCTGTAGACGGAAGCGGTAATTAGAGGAACGTAAGAATTTTCCATTCAACAACCACCGTCTTAAAGTGTCACTGTTGGTTCTTTTTTTGCAGAAATCAATAGTCCAGGCGATTTTAAAAACTTTGTAATTGGGTTTATTAGGCAAATCTGCCATTATCTGCATTCAAAAAGACTTTGTCCAGGTCCCCCCCTCCCTCCTTTCTGTCATCCACTGCTCATTTTTAGAAAATTGCGTCTTGTTTACATCAGACGAGCCCTGTCTGTTCTATGGAGAGGGGAGGGGGTAGGAGGAAGGAGGGAGCTTAGTCGGCAGCAGAGAGTGGAGAATAAAGGATTACACAGTCGGAGCCACTGAAAGCCCCTATTCAGAGGTCAGAGAGGTCAGTGCTGACTTCAGAGGAGATAGCCCGGTGATGTAGCTGTAAATTAACTCTTTGTTGTCCTGTTTTGGTGCCTCATCTCCCTCCACCCCTCCCCTCTTCATGGAGAACAATGAAGACAGGGGTGAGAGATTCAAACTGCCTTTTCATGATAAAAATGCATTTTTCTGCTAATAAACCCAATTACAAAGTTTCTTAAAATCGCCTGGACTATTGATTTCTGAAAAAAATTTTGAACAACAGTGACACTTTAAGGCCCTATTACACAAAGCAATTATTGGCCACATTTGGTTATTGGCCATTATGGCCGATAATCGCTTTGTGTAATAAAAGGTTGTATTTGTAATATTTAGTTAGGCCATGTATCATCTACAGCCGAGAGTACATTTCATTATTTTTGTTCCTGTGACTTCATTTTACAAGATATGGTTATCACATGTAGAGGGTCATATAAATGCCAAAAACCCACCAGTACCGAGCACCTGTGTAACCACCATCTGAAAATACCCTACAAAATGTTTAAAGGGGTTGTCCGGCAAAAATCTTTTTCTTTCAAATCAACTGGTTTCAGACTGTTATATAGATTTGTAATTTACTTCTATTCAAAAAATATATTTAAAAGTTTTCCCATGCTTATCAGCTGCTGTATGCCCTGCAGGAAGTGGAGTTTTCAGTCTGACACAGTGCTCTCTGCTGCCATCTCTGTCAAAGACAAGAACTGTCCAGAGTAGTAGCAAATCCTCATAGAAAACCTCTCCTGCACTGGACCGTTCTGACATGGACAGAGGTGGCAGCAGAGAGCACTGTGTCACACTGAAAAGAATACACCACTTCCTGCAGGTCATACATCAGATAATAATTATAGGAAGACTTGAGATTTTTAAAGTAAATTACAAATCTATATAACTTTCTGAAACCAGTTGATTTTAAAGAAAACAATTTTTGCTGGATAACTCCTTTAATACAAAGTATTATTCTTTTAGGTGATGACATAAAAAATCGACAACCAAAAATACTAACAACCCAAGGAGGGGAGGATAAGGCAATTGTTGTGCTGAAAGGAGAAGTCCTACAGTTGGAATGCATCGCTAAAGGATTGTGAGTTACAAAATGTATTTCTTACTGAACGGGCATAAAATTTAGCAAAATTTCCATGACTAGATAAAACATTACTACCATTTAAAAAAAAAAAATGCCTTTTCAGTTTCTAGCTGTTCAGACCTCTACTGATTGCCAGAACAAGCCAGGAGAAGCTCCTGACAGAGCATTTTACTCCCCTGCGGCCAATTATCGGTCCGTGGAATAGAGACAACGATCAGCCAATGATCGTGTCATCGGCTGAATGTTTATTTAGGTTCAAAGCTAAAATTATCGGGCAACGACCGCGCATCGCTGCATTGAATAGCGACACGCGGTGGGCGACCGTCGATTTCTCAAGCGCCATGCTTAACCTAAACATGTTGCAGGGCTTCTCCTGCGCTCCTTCTTCCTCCTGGGCACAGCAGCAGCTTTGGTGCGGCCTGTCTAAGCTGACAGACCGCTCAGCCAATCACTGGCCAGGATCGCCGCGGCGAGTGATTGGCTGAGTAGTCTGTCAGCTCAGACAGGCAGCACCAAAGCTGCTGCTGCGCGCGGGACCGGGAGGCAGAAGAAGCGCAGGAGAAGCCCTGTAACATGTGTAGGTAAAGCATGGTGTTTAAAACAAGGGCTGCAAGGACATCAGTAACAGTGTCCCCATACCTCCCAACCGTCCCGGATTCCGCGGGACAGTCCCTTTTCGGGGTCCTGTCCCGCGGTCCCGGAACGGCCCCCCGTGTCCCGCATTATATGTGGCCCCAGCGAAAAAAACAATAAACCAGTAACTCACCTGTCCGCCGGTCCCAGCAGCTCCTCTCCCGGCAGAGCGCGCACTCCCGTCATCCTCCGGGGCGGGCAGCAGGGTATACAGACACTGACTGTGCCGGAAGTGATTCATGATGGAGGCTGCAGGTCACTTCCGGTACAGTCAGTGTCTGTATACCCCGCTGCCCGCCCCGGAGGATGACGGGAGTGCGCGCTCTGCCGGGAGAGGAGCTGCTGGGACCGGAGGACAGGTGAGTTACTGGTTTATTGTTTTTTTCGCTGGGGCCACACTAATGGGGGATTGGCTACAGTGTGGGGCGCTATATGGGGGATTGGCTACTATATGGGGGGATTGGATAATATGTGGGGTGCTATATAGGGGATTGGATACTATGTGGGGCACTATATGGGGGCATTGGCTACTATGTGGGGCACTAAATGGGGATTGGCTACTATGTGGGGCACTATATGGGGGATTGGCTATTATGTGGGCACTATATGGGGGATTGGTTATTATGTGGGCACTATATGGGGGATTGGCTATTATGTGGGCACTATATGGGGGATTGGCTACTATGTGGGGCACTATATGGGGGCATTGGCTACTATGTGGGGCACTATATGGGGATTGGCTACTATGTGGGGCACTATATGGGGATTGGCTACTATGTGGGGCACTATATGGGGGCATTGGCTACTATGTGGGGCATATATGGGGGCATTGGCTACTATGTGGGGCATATATGGGGGCATTGGCTACTATGTGGGGCACTATATGGGGGCATTGGTTACTATGTGGGGCATATATGGGGATTGGCTACTATGTGGGGCACTATATGGGGGATTGACTACTATGTGGGGCATATATGGGGGATTGGCTACTATGTGGGGCATATATGGGGGCATTGGCTACTATTTGGGCACTCTATGGGGGTTTGGCTACTATGTGGGGCATATATGGGGGCATTGGCTACTATGTGGGGCACTATATGGGGATTGGCTACGATGTGGGCACTCTATGGGGGTTTGGCTACTATGTGGGCACGATATGGGGGGATTGGCTACTATGTGGGGCACTATATGGGGCATTGGCTACTATGTGGGGCATATATGGGGGATTGGCTACTATGTGGGGCGCTATATGGGGGATTGGCTACTATGTGGGGCACTATATGGGGGAATTGGCTACTATGTGGGGCACTATATGGGGGATTGGATAATATGTGGGGCACCATATGGGGCAATGGCTACTATGTGGGGCACTATATGGGGGATTGGATACTATGTGGGGCACTATATGAGGGGATTGGCTACTATGTGGGGCACTATATGGGGATTGGCTACTATGTGGGCACTATATGGGGGGATTGGCTACTTTGTGGGGCACTATATGAGGGGATTGGATACTATGTGGGGCACTATATGGGGGATTGGCTACTATGTGAGGCACTATATGGGGGATGGAGGGTCACTATGGAGCGTGGCTATGGGGACCGCGGCGCACATGTCCCTCTTTGCTCTTTGCAAAAGTTGGGAGGTATGTGTCCCTGCAGCCCTCGCTAAACGATTATCAGGCCGTGTAATAGGCCCAGTAAACGAGCGTAGATCTAGCAGATCGGTGCTTGTTTGCATTATTGATCGGGCCCCCATCGGCCCGTGGAATAGGACCCTAAGACCTCCTTTGATCCCCTCAATGTAGAAATTTTAGTTTCTAAATTATAGTTTTTAATGTCATACTACTGTATATGCTGTTTGGTAGCTTAATTTACTTGCAGAATACACACACCCTTAGTTTCAGTACTTGGATGAGTAGGAGGAAACTTTATTTACAGCACTCCTTTAATTTCTCCTTGCTGTAAGAGTAGATTGATGTGATTACGGCAGCCTCAGCAGGGCTTCAAGCAGACTATTTAGTGTTAAAGGGGTTATCCAGCGAAAGTTTTTTTCTTTCAGATCAACTGGTGGCAGAAACTGCCAGAGATTTGTAATTTACTTCTAATAAAAAATCTTGTCTTCCAGGACGTATCAACTGCTGTATGTCCTGCAGGAAGTGGTGTATTCTTTCTAGTCCGACACGGTGCTCTCTGCTGCCACTGCTGTCCATATCAGGAGCTGTCCAGAGCAGGAGCTAATGCCCATACAAATACTCTCCCACTTCCTGCAGGACATACAGCAGCTGATAAGTACTGGAAAACTTTTAAATAGAGATTTTTTTAAAAGAAGTAAATTACATAGTCAGTAGGCACATCATATGGTTCTGCTATGTATCCTATCAAGAGGCTTCCAGCTTTTTATATACATAGACTAATGAATTGAATGGCTTTAGGCCTACCCCTACGAATGAATGGAGAAAAGAAGGGGAGGAATCCATAAAGCATCGTGCTATAGTAGAAGGCCATGGGACACTGCTGAAGATCAAGGACGTGACTAAAGAGGATGAAGGAGTATACATCTGTGAAGCAAAAAATCAGATGGGTTCTGCTCGTCAAAGGTTTCATGTCTTTGTAGAAGGTAAAAAAGTGGGAAAGTATTAGGTTATACCCTATAAGTGCTGCTATATAATTTAATCACAAATCTCCCAACAAAACCAGAAATGATGGGAGGGTTGTTACAGGGATTCCCCACCCCCTCCAGTGAGACCCCTATATTATGGGTGACTACAATGTTAAAGAGAAACTCCAGCAAAAAAATCTTTTTCTTTCAAATCAACTGGTTTCAGAAAGTTATATAGATCTGTTAATTACTTCTATTTAAAAATCTCAAGGCTTCCCATACTTATCAGCTGCTGTATGTCATGCAGGAAGTGGTGTATTCTTTCCAGTCTGACACAGTGCTCTCTGCTGGCATCTCTGTCCAAGACAGGAACTGTCCAGATTTGCAGCAGCAGCAAATGCCCATAGAAAACCTTTTCAGCTCTGGACAGTTCCTGTTTTGGACAGAGGTGGCAGCAGAGAGCACTGTGTCAGACTGGAAAGAATTAACCACTTCCTGCAGGACATACAGCAGCTGATAAGGATGGGAAGTCTTGAGATTTTCCAAATAGAAGTAAATACCAAATGTATATAACTTTTTGAAACCAGTTGATTTAAAAGAAAAAGATTTTTGCTGGAGTTCCCCTTTAAATGTGAACATTATAGGACGCTCTAGAATACCCATAACACCACGAAAAAAGTTATTTTTTTAAAAGGATATTTTTCTATTAGAGTCTTTTCGCACAGATAGGGAGCTGTTCTATAAGGTAATATTACCTATTCAGAGCTTCAGAGAATCCTGTAAAGAAAACCTGTCATGTTGAATATGCCCTCTTATTTGGTTTTTGAACCAAATAAAATTATGAGATGAATATGGTGAGTGCCGGGATTTCCATTTGATGCTCTTATCTGCAGGCGTCATGCTATATAGATGAGAAGATTGATATATGGTTTTGTGGAAAAAGTTTGTAATCTATTCATCAAAATTTCTGCTCATTCTGTGATAAGTAGTCAAGTGGGCGGTCCTACTCAGTAACTGGCTGCTTTCTCTATGCATACTTATACATAGATAGCTGTCAGTCATTGAGTAGGACCACCCACTTGACTTTACTTAGCCCAGAATGAGCGAACGTTCACATAAAAATCCTGTAACTTTTCCCAATAAACTATATATGAACCTTCATAGCTCCTCCTGCCCTATAACATTTTCAATGTGTCAGGGTCCCTTTAAATTATTTATAACATGATCCCTAATATTCCCCTTCATGTACTTGTATCCATACTGTGCATTCTTCTCTGATTTCATCACTGTTTTCAGCTCCTATATTCACTGTTTTTAGAGCCTCCCAGATGGGAAAGAAAGCTGAAGAGCTCTATACAAGGAGTAGGGTCGGAGGTTATCCTAAACTGCTCAGCCAACGGGACACCTGAACCAGAGATCCAATGGCAACGGAACGGAATCCCTATGAAAAGTAAAATGAAGAACTATGATTTGAAAAATTTACAATGGGGAGATTAAGTCCCACCCCCATTCACTCCACAAGTTTTACTAAGAGGTGCACGGCAGGTGTCAATTTCTCTGCCGTGCTTTGCAGGCAAAAACTATCATAAATCAGGTGCAGGGTAAGGCACCGCCTCCTCCCTGACCGACTTTATCTGCAACTTTGTAGCTTCTTTGTAATGCTGGGAGGGTTAATCTGAGGTCAAGTTGCTGATGAACTCACTGTGATGAATCCTCCAGCAATTACAAAGTTGCAGATAGGGACTTATTTACATCAGCCGTCTTGGAAGGAAGGGGGAAGGAGGGGGAGACGGAGAGAAAAGCTCACATACGGTTTCTTGTGTCTTCAGCAGAAAGCGGCAGCTCAAAAATGGGGGAAGCAGACTGAATAGATAATAAGTATGTAAGGAATTGTTAGTCTCACCATGGACAGCAACATATAAAAAGTTATGTTTGAACAAGATCAGATTTAAATCTTGCTGATCATTCCTTTTAATATTCTGTGTCTGGGTGTTTTTAATGGACGTTGAATAAATCAGGATTATATTGGTCTTGGTTATGGTGCATTTACACAGGCAGATTTATCTGACAGATTTTGGAAGTTAAAGCCAGGAATGGATTTGAAAAGATGAGAAATCTCAGTCTTTCCTTTAGGACCCGTTCCCTGTTTATGGTCTGTTCCTGGCTTTGGCTTCAAAAATCTGTCAGATAAATCTGCCTGTGTAAACACACCATTAGGCTGCATTCACACTACGTATATTTCAGTCAGTATATGTATATTTCAGTCAGTATTGCAACCAAAACCAGGAGTGGATTAGAAACACAGAAAGGATCTGTTCACACAATGTTGAAATTGAGTGGATGGCCGCCATATAATGGCAAATAACTGCTGTTATTTTAGAACAACGGCTGTTATATTGAAATAATGGCAGTTATTTACTGTTATATGGCGGCAATCCACTCAATTTCACCATTGTATGAACAGATCCTTTCTGTGTTTTTAATCCACTCCTGGTTTTGGTTGCAATACTGACTGAAATATACGTAGTGTGAACATAGCCTTAGTTGGAATATTTATGCAGCTCAGTCTAATGGTTTATAATTATGTACATTTTTTTTTTCTCAAATAAAGGAGAAACCCTTCCTCACAACCATAAGATGACAGGAGGCATAATGTTCATCCACTCACTTGAGCTATCGGATAGCGCAGTGTACCAGTGTGAGGCATCAAACAAACATGGCACCATTTTCACCAGTGCCAACATTGATGTTCTGGGTAAGTCACCTGATGTCACTATAAAATCACACAATCCTTGAGTATAACCTTAAATGTTCATGTGGGGTTCACACCAATCAATCACCGTCTGTCACAACTCACTAGTCTGCCAGTTATTGTTATAATAAATATCCAATATCAATATAGGAAAGGTCATGCCGCCATGTAAATTATCATTGTTGCACCATTATCGGTATATAGCTTGTAGCTACATTTCCACAGGGCATGGACTAGATGTATATCAAGCTAATGACTCCACTAGGAAATTAGAAGGGTTGTCCCAATTAAACATCTCAGAGCAGAAATTCTGCTGTTATCTGGATACACTGGAGATGCTGCATGTTTGTCCTACAGTGACCACTGCAGGCGAAAGGTAGTATTGCATGGCAGCAGTTACAGTGAATGGGAGACCATGTAATACGTAGACGAGTGAGATTCTACTGATCTGTAAAGAGATCTCCCCTTTTAGATTATGGGGCATTACACAACTCCAACCCTCTATAATGTCTTTATGTCTGAATAGGATATGAGTTTACCCCCTGCCCCTTCCCTTTAAGTAATATCTGACAACCTTGATTGTCTATTATTATTATTATTATTATTATTATTATTATTATTATTTCTGCTATCATTATCATCAGCTATGGTATATATAGAACTGTATGTGTTCAGTAGTTGTGCATACACTCTTATAAGTAACAGTTTCAGTATTTTTATGCAGCTATTTTTGGTTTCTTTATACATCTTTCTGACATTTTTTTGCCATGCTGTAGATATTGTACCATTGATATTCACCCATGAGAACAAGTCATACACAGCGGTGTGGGGACAAAATGTCTCATTACATTGCAAGAGCTTTGCCTTTCCTGTGGCTGATGTTACATGGTAAGTGAATTCTCCTTTAGCCTATTACACAGTAGTAAAATAAACCCTTTCGTGCATCACTCTATGTATTATATTGGTTTCTATATTTTACATGATTTAAAGCGAATGTACCACTGGGTACACCGCTATTTTGTTTTTTACATCAACAGACCGGTGCTGGTGCGGGAAAGCCGGTGGCGCTGCCCTTTTTTTGAAACGCTGCTTGGTTCCCGCGAACGCCGCCGGTCTATTCCCGAGCACCGGCCCGGAATGAAGCACTGGAGGCCGGACCCCTCTGTGACGTGGCTCTATTAGAATCAATGGAGGAGAGATTGTCCCATGGCCCACTTTCAGTGCTTCATGGCCGGCTGCTGCTTGGTAATACACCAGCGTTGTGCGTGAGAATGGGGAAGTGGTTCAATAAAAGGACATCGGCACCGGCATCCCTGTGCTGGTCTGTTCATTTAAAAAACAAAAAAGCGATGTATCTAGTGGTACATTCGATTCAAATGAATGTTACATTGTAAATAATATAAGGCTGCAAAACCAGGGTTTACAGTCTCAGTACTCAAATACCCCCAGGACTTATAGTAGGGCATAATAGTGGGTCCTATGAGCAGTCACAAAACAATATAAAAAAATCTTGTATCAATTGTCAGAAGCAAAAACAATGGCTACACAATGGTAGGGTGTTAGTGGCCAGTGGAAGTACCAGTCTTGCAGTGAGTAATTATCTTGCATTAGACTCAGTGGAGGAGGTTTATCAAGGCCAGTGTATTCGTATGCCAGTCTTAAATAAAGTTCCATCTAATATGGTGAACTATTTCAGGTAGCTCTCGTTTGTGATTGTTTATAGTTAAAAATTGCTTTGTCTAATAGGACCCTTACATGTAACTTATATTTTTTGCAATTTGAAGCAAGTGCATTGTGTATTTCAAGTTTTTACAAATGAGAAAGAGTTATTTAATAAAGTGTTTTTTATAAGGTATCATGGAAAGAGAACAGTCCAGCCTAAAAGTGGGCGCCATATAATAGATGACAATGGTAGCCTTCATATTCAGAAGTTGGAAGCAGAGGATGCCGGCTTATACACATGTAAGGTGTCAAACAGCAAAGGAAGCACTTCAGTTAATGCCAACCTTATACTTCGAGGTACGACGCCTTCAGTATTGGAGCATTACATTGTGCTTAGGTTTATGGAGAGATAGACTTACTTTATATATGTGTTTTTGAATAGAACCTACGAAAGGGTATGTGTCTCCGGAGAATCCGTGGGTTAGAAGATGGCACTCCATAACGCTGGCCTGTCGTGTCCAATGTGATCCCCACCTCTGTTCTTCTGTGAGGATTACCTGGATGAAAGATGGACAGGAGCTGAAAGAAGACAGAAAAAGGTATCCATAACCACCTCACAGTTGTAGATGTGTTAAAATGGGACCATTGACAGGCATAAGGATCTAGAGAGTCCTTTGCTTGCAGACCAAGCTAAAAATACATTTAGAGGAATGTAAAAATTGCCTAATGTTTAAAAACTCAAAAACATCATAAATGTTATGTTGAAAAAACACAGATGGTCAGTAGTGCCCATGTCTGGTACCGAACATCATAATGTAACCTTGTGTACCACTAGGTACATCGTTTGTTTGTTTTTTTTCATTAACAGACCGTGGATACCGGTGGTGCTGTTGTTTTTTTAACTGCCACTTGCTTCCCGCGCACAGCACTGATCTATTCCCAAGCAACGGCCCGCCCAGAGCACTGGGGAAGGCCTGCCAGCCCCCAGTGTGACGAGACCCCCTCCCCTTAAAATCAATGGATCTGCATCACAGAGGGGAGATCGTCACACCAGGGGCTGGCAGGCCTGCCCCAGTGCTCAGGAGTGGGCCAGTGCTCAGAAATAGACAGCCGCCGTGCACAGAAACCGAGCAGCGGTTAAAAAAACGAACCTCGCCACCAGCACCCCCACGCCAGTGCCGGTCTGTTAATGTAAAAAAAAACAAAGCAATGTACCTGGTGGTAGGGGTAGTAAATCAACAACCCAGTAAGTAGCCTTGGTGACAGATACCATTGACTAATTTAATTCTTGCTCACACGATGTTTTTTCTTTAATACAGAATACAAGTGAACACAAACACTTTGTCTATAAATGATGTAAACTGGAAAGATGGCGGCACCTATACCTGCATTGCCAATACATGGCTAGACTCAATGGAGGCTGAGAGTCATCTGACGGTGCGAGGTATATATAATACTGATGACAACAACCAATCAATGACACCAACCAATCAGTGACACCAATCGATCAATGACACCAACCAATCAGTGACACCAACCAATCAATTAGTGACACCAACCAATCACTGACACCAATTGATCAATTACACCAACCAATCAGTCACACCAATCGATTAATGACACCAACCAATCAGTGACACCAACCAATCAGTGACACCAACCAGTTAGTGACACCAATCGATCAATGACACCAACCAATAAGTGACACCAACCAATCAGTGACACCAACCGATCAATGACACCAACCAATTAGTGACACCGACCAATCAGTGACACCAACCAATAAGTGACACCAACCAATCAGTAACACCAATCGATCAATGACACCAACCAATTAGTAACACCGACCAATCAGTGACACCAACCAATAAGTGACACCAACCAATCAGTGACACCAATCGATCAATGACACCAACCATTCAGTGACACCAACCAATCAGGGACACCAACCGAACAATGACATGTCAAAAGGTTTTTTAATTCAAAGTATTACACTGGGGTTGTAACCTGATATGGGCCACATGTCCCTAATTGCTCATGGGGCAATTCATTGAGTAGTAATAGTGTTTGAAAAGTAATAGTGAACTTTGCATGCAATATCATATACGTTTACACCATATAATTTAAGCCGTATCATTCCTCTTTGCTAAGAGAGTTTCTTTATTGTAGATGTTCCAATGCCCCCGGATAATGTACAGCTTTTGGAAAAGCAGGACCGTAGTGCCGTGTTATCCTGGACAGCCGGCGACAGTCACAACAGCCCTATTTCTGGTATGTTCATTTTTTTTATTATTAAAATAAATATATTATTCTGTTTCTTTTATTTATAACATCTACTATTAAGTATCTACTCATCCTCTAGTCTGGTGTGTTGATTTATAGGACTCTAAAAAAAAAAAGTTTGAAAAGTGATTGATGGATGGTCATATGTTTGTACATGCTTAGAAAAATTTTATGTTTTCCAAATTATTTTTACCTTTCTAGAATTTATCATCCAATACATAAAGAGCAATGATGAAACAGGAGAATGGGAAGATGTGGCTAAAGTCCCTGCAAATGTCACCTCTCTTCCTGTGCAGCTTATTCCTAATACTAACTACCGATTCCGTGTCTCTGCTGTGAATGGAATTGGGAACAGTCCTTCAAGTCTTGTCTCAGAAAATTATAGAACGCCGCCTGCAGGTAATGTGCACTTACCATATAAACCTAGTAACTTCATGTAATGCTTTGCATCTTACTGCACTGCATTTGGGAGATTATAGAACTGGTGGTTTCTATCAAAGTATTGGGTAAGTGAGATATATATATATATATATATATATATATATATATATATATATATATATATAAAGCTGAGTTTTCTTTATTTGACACATAATATGATGTTGCATGTGTGCTTGTATACTGGCATTAAAGCAACATTCCAACAAATGTTACCACTTTTCATTTATTGGGGATATTCTAAAATTCTGGTGATGAAAGGAGATTTTTCTTTTTAAATCAACTGGTGTCAGAGAGTAAGTTAGATTTGTAATATACTTCTATTTAAAAATCTCAAGTCTTCCAGAACTTATCAGCTGATGTATGCCCTGCAGGAAGTGGTGTATTCTTTCCAGTCTGACACAGTGCTCTCTGCTGCCACCTCTGTCCATGTCAGGAACCGTCCAAAGCAGGAGAGGTTTTCTATGGAGATTTGCTACTGCTCGTGACAGTTCCTGACATGGACAGAGATGGCAGTATAGAGTACTGTGTCAGACTGGAATGAATACAATACACCACTTCTTGTAGAGCATACAGCAGATGATAAGTACTGCAAGACTTGAGTTTTTTCAATAGTATTAAATTACCAATTTATTTAAATTACCCTTTAAGCCCTAATCTTAAGACTTTCCATTGTGCCATCACACTGCATTTGTGTAGCCTGTGTGGGCACTGTGTTTCCATATTCACTGACCAAAAAATGATCTGTGATTTCCAAACAAAAGGACAGAATTTGTATTTTGTGATTATATATATATATATATATATATATATATATATATACAGTATATATATATATATATATATATATATATATACGGTGTTTGAAAACATGACAATTTTAAATGCCTTTTTGTTCTGTTTTTAGCTCCTGATGTTAATCCACACACTGTATTTGTTGAAGCTGATCGTCCAGATGAAATGACAGTGAGATGGGAGGTACGAACAGTAAATAAATCCCAGTCTTATATTTGTATTTTTCCCTCTGATCTTTTTCTACATGGATTACAGTAGCACTCTGTGTAATACATAGGCAGAGGAGTTGGATTCATTACACTTGCTTTGAGTCCTAAGTGTTATATTAGTGACACTTCTATACTCTTGCACCATAGAGAGGAAAGTCTTCAGATCTTACATCCAGGAGAGCAGTGTCAGGCTGCATCTCACAGGATCACAAAAGAATCTGTACAAAGAAGAGACAGTCAGTGTGATCAGGGGAGGTGTATAAATCCACAGCTCATTACTGTATTTACTCACCTACTATATCACTGCATTCCTGATCTTTTTGATAGAAATGAACTGTGAGTCATTTATGGATCTGCAATAGTGGACTGTATACCATTGCATTGTATGGGCCAAAGTACATGGGTTACATTGTTTATGGATTTGTCTGGAACCCAAACTGCAAAACGTCTGGACATGACATCATACAGTCCAGATTTGTAGTCCAATTGCCTAGATTGCTATTAGTCTCACGTTTGGTGATTGTGGGCAGCCCACAGATAACCAGCTGGGATAAGAGAAAAAAAAACAAAACTTACCTATCCCAACACCTCTGTCACTGTGCCAGAGCCCTGCTAATCACCACTTCCTGGTCCAAAGAAGGAAGTGCCCACTTGGCCAATCACTATCTGAGGCAGGTCACAGCTGTAGCCAGTCATTGGCTGTGTAGTCATTGTAGGATTGTGTCGTTATGGGGTCCAGGAAGTAGTGAGCAGTAATATCGAACACCATCAGAACAGCATCGGTGAGAGTTCGGGCCTCACAATAAAACTTTTGTAAAAAAAAAAAATAATAATAATTTTTTTTTATCCCAGAATAAAAACACCAGACAGAACTGGCTAGAGCCTTTGCTATCTCATCCCTCATTTCATTATATCCAGCACGCACCAAGACTGAACATTACCACTGTTGCTGCTGCTACTGTACGCATTACTAGACAGAAAATATATGAAGAATAATATGTAGCAGATCTCTGGAGGATTGAGAAAGAACATAGATGCCTACAACAAACATTACTGTTGTACTAAAGCGCGTTTCTCTATGATATCGCCCAGTATCTACTTAGGGCATCATGGTACTTTGTTTTATCATCTGTTTCAGCCCCTGAATTTAGATGAACAAAATGGTCCGGGATTCGAGTACAGAGTCAGCTGGCGTTTACAGGGTGTGGAGAAAGACTGGCATCACAAGAAAGTGAAACGGCCACAATTTACAATAAAGAACACACCAGCCTATGTTCCATATGACATTCGAGTCCAAGCTATTAATAATATTGGAGCTGGTCCAGTTCCAGAGATCCACACTGTTTACTCGGGAGAAGACAGTGAGTTTCACTTACTATAAGGTCAATAGGTTAATGTGTGTTATTGAGTATTGCAATTGTTTTTCACATTATTTAATATATTATGTTGCTATTCAAACTCAAGGTAATATTCTAAGACTACGTTCACACAGAGCAAAAGCGGCGGATTACGCGAGGAAATATTTCCGCCTGAAATCAACTGACGCTGAATTCCGAGCAGAATATAAGCAGAATGCAAGCAGAATCCTGGCATATTCAGCTAGGAAAGTGTTCAGCTCGTAATCAGCTCTTGACAAATTCAGCGCGGAATACTCGAGGAATCCGCGCTGAATCCGCATGCATTCAGCGCTGAAATTCAGCAAGTATTTGGCGAGTAAACTAGACTATACCAGAATATATACTAGAATCCTCCCCCCCCTTTTTTTCCCCATTTCCGCGCTGATTTGGCGCGTAATTTCCGCTTATATTACGCTTGTATTCCGCGCTGAATACGCGCTTATTCCGCGCTGAAACAGAAAATTAGAGCCCCATTGGTTTGTATAGGCTTCCGCTAGCGGAAGAATGAACATGTTCATTCTTCTGGCGGAAAGCGGATTAGTTCAGTGCGGAAATTCCACTGTGTGAACTGCAGAGCAGAATTTCCATTCAACACAATGGAAATTAGCTCTGTACCTATTTTAACGGCTGAAATTTCAGCGCTGATTCAGCGCAGAAATTCAGCTGCTTTTGCTCTGTGTGAACGAGCCCTAATAGGTGATATTCCAATAATAACTCTCTTTTATGCACCCCCCACCCCTTCCCAAAGTGCTGCCTAGTTGACTCACTTGGCAGCAACAAGCTGCACCAGCCTTTAGCTGACTGGTAGGGCCCTATTCCACCAGACAATTATCGTTCAGATTATCGTTAAATCGTTCGAATCTAAACGATAGTCGTTCGGTTGAAATGCAGTTAACGATTAACGACCAAACGAGAAATCGTTGATCGCTTTATAAAGGCCCTATTCCACGGAACGATTATCGTACATAAACTCGCTCCAACGACCGCTCGTTAACGATAATTGCTTCGTGGAATTGGTGTAAACGAGCGAACGACAAATACTGCCGTTCAAAATTGTTTTTCAGCATGTCAAAAAAAAGTCGTTGGTCTTTGAAAGATAATTCGCTAATCGGTTCGTAAAATTAGAAATCTTTGAGTCGTTCGTATAAAGGTTTAAAAACAGTAGGTGTGTCGTATGGTCATGATCACCCCGGCGAACGTTTTAAACGACCATGTAACGACCACAAAATAATCGTTACACTACATACATCGTTCACGTTATGTGTTATCGTTCGCTAAAAAAAATCGTTTAGTGATCGTTAACGAGCGGTTGTTGGAGCGAGTTTATGAACGATAATCATTCCGTGGAATAGGGCCTTAAGATCTGGACCTATTTTTATTGTTGCTTTTTTGCAAAACGTTGCAAATCGATTGTATTGAATAAGACATCATTCGGTCGTTCGCAGTAGATACGAACGCAATAGCGAAGAAAAAACGATCGCAAATACGATCATAAGTAACGATTACTGTTCCATGGAAATGAGTGAATGTTTTCAGGTCTTTCGCAATAGCGGTCGTTTGAGATCGTTAATTGTTAACGATTATGCGGACGATAATCGTCCGGTGGAATAGGGCCCTAACTGTCCTAAGAAACAAGCTGCCCACCAAAATGTACCCAATGGGGAGTCCCAGACCTAATATGCAGTGGCCCAGCGCAATCCTTCTTTACAATGCCCTGGCTGATCGTGAAAGGGACGGCCATGATCTTGGTGGTGCAGTGTAGACCAGGAAACTGGGACTGCAATAAAATGGGTAACTTTACTTAATTTCATCCATGTAGTGGAGGCACATATCTTACACAGTTCCTATAACAGTAACTGGTAATGGTAGATGGCACTGAAATAGTTAACCTATCAGTATCATTCAACATGAGGTGTTAAATCCCTGAACAGCAGTGATTGATGACTAAAGGTTGGCTCCCAACAGTAGAAGGCCAGTGGCAAATTAAATGTAACCTGGGCCCTCTGCCATCTCCCCCCTCCCCCTCCCTTCTGACATTGGCTACTCCTCCTGTTAGCTGACAGTGCCAGCAACCATGTCAGAATGAGGGTAAGAGCAGATGCCCACCTAAAGTATGGCCTCTAGAAATGTCTCCTGTGCCCAGAAGAAAATCTGGCCTTACTTCTAGGTTTTGTTTACGCTCCTTTGGTCCATGACTGTATGATTGTATGACTGTATAAGTTGCAGTACCTGGACATTTCTTAACATGACTTTATTACTCCATTATGTAATTTATTAGGAATTTGAAGCCTTTTATCTATCGATTGTATACATGGCTGAAAAAAAAGAAAAATGTGCATATAATACATTGAAAAGAATGGTCTTTCTAGTTCCAGATGCGGCTCCTTCTAATGTGTCAGTGATCCTTGACAACCACATCACAGCCACAAACCAAATGACAGCCAATGTGACATGGACAGAAATATCACAGGACAGTATACGAGGACATCTGTCTGGTTACAAGGTATACAACATAATAATTTATAATAAACAAAACCTCCTAAATGTAGTTGTCCAAGGCTGTAATCATCTAAAAAATACTGTATATGTGTACTGTGAAGTGTCATAGAGGCGTGGTCATGGCACTGAAGTTTCCTGGTCCCACCTCTATGGCACTTTAGAGCAGTATTAAAAAGCAGTGTTTTAGGTGATTGCAGCCTCAGACAACTACATTAAGGGTATGGATAGTCCAACAGCTATAGCTATTCCTTAGTATTTTCCCTTCAAAGCTGAAAAAATGCCATTTAAAGACTTATCAGCAAATGCTAAATGCATGAAAAGTATGGGAGTAATAGTCATTACTGTCTGGTGGAATTTCTGATCCACATGCTATCAGCTGCTTCTAGCACAGTGAACTTCTAAAAGCTCTTGTGTGTACCCCCCGAGATGCCAATGTGTGTACTCCCCGAGATGCCAATGTATGTAACCCCCGAGATGCCAATGTATGTACCCCCCGAGATGCCAATGTGTGTACCCCCCGAGATGCCAATGTATGTACCCCCCAAGATGCCAATGTATGTACCCCCCGAGATGCCAATGTGTGTACCCCCTGAGATGCCAATGTGTGTACCACCCGGAGATGCCAATGTATGTATCACCCGAGTTGCCAATGTGTGTATCACCCGAGAGGCCAATGTGTGTACCACCCCAGAGGCCAATGTGTGTACCACCCCGAGTTGCCAATGTGTGTATCACCCCAGAGGCCAATGTGTGTACCACCCCAGAGGCCAATGTGTGTACCAACCCGAGTTGCCAATGTGTGTATCACCCGAGTTGCCAATGTGTGTACCCTCCAAGAGGCCAATGTGTGTACCCCCTAAGAGGCCAATGTGTGTACCCCCCAAGAGGCCAATGTATGTACCCCCCGAGATGCCAATGTGTGTACCACCCGAGAGGCCAATGTGTGTACCACCCGAGAAGCCAATGTGTGTACCCCCCCAAGAGGCCAATGTGTGTACCCCCCAAGATGCCAATGTGTGTACCACCCAAAATACCCCCTCCTAATGCTGGTGCTGCCCAGTCCTCTACTTCTGCCCCTGTAGAACATAGAACATTGGACTGTTTTGTCCCCAAACTGTGGAAAAAAAGTTAGAGGGGGAAAAAACTATTTTTAAAATTTTATAAACAGAAGTTGTGGTTATAGCTAAGATTTTGTTTCTGATGACATAGAGAGTTAAAAGAGTTACATGGCCTTTTTTTTTTTTTTTTTTTTTTTTAGAAACAGCACCTTTCTTGCCCTCTGTTTGGGTGTGGTATTGCAGCTCAGTTCCATAGAAGCAAATGGAGCTGAATTGTAATACCACACACTACCTGGGGACAGGGGTGGTGCTGTTTTTGTAATAGTTGTTATGCATATGGGTCATGTGACCCTCATTAGGTTAGAAGAGTCCTGCTTTATGGTTCCTTTCTTGTTCGTGCAGTATTTCCTATATTTCTTTATTCTTCTAGATAATCTACTGGAAAGTAAAAAGTCTACATGATGGAAAAATGCATCATGGGGAGCGGCATTCTCTGTCATTTCCTGGTCAAAGGAACTCAGGGAGAATCCCAATATTTCATCCATTCTGCGAGTATAAAGTATCTGTTGCTGCCTATAACAATCGAGGCGATGGCCCAGAGAGTGTCCATGTCACATTCCAAACTCCAGAAGGAGGTAAGAAAAGATGATGCAAAACTAATGTCTTCTGTTCCATGGAAATACTTACATGATAGATTGGTTTATATGACAGGTGACCTGGTATACGACCTGTAACACGGAAATACAGGAAAACCTCTTAGAGACGACCATCCAAAATTGGGGTCTTCTTGGGGGGGGGGGGGGAGTGATCTCCAAAAACATGGCCTGTATGTGTCATAGCATAATATAAAAAATCTGCCATAGGAGAGCTGGTCTGGATAAGGTGGTCTTCTCAAAGAGGTGGTCTTTTGGAGACATTTCATTAAATGTTGTTAAATTCCAGTATTCCAGAGAAATAAAATGGTTTTCAAATCAACCGGTTTGTAAATTGCTTCTATTTTAAAAATCTCAGGTATACCAGTACTTATCAGCTGCTGTATGTCCTGCAGGAAGTGGTGTATTCCTTCTAGTCTGACACAGTGCTCTCTGCTGCCATCTCTGTCCTTGACAGGAACTGTCCAGAGCAGTAACAAATGCCCATAGAGAACCTTTACTGCTCTGGACAGCTCCTGACATGGACAGAGGTGGCAGCAGAAAGCACTGTGTCAGACTGGAAAGAATACACCACTTCCTGCAGGACATACAGCAGCTGATAAGTACGGGAAGACATGAGACTTTTTTTTGTTCTGCAAAGAACCCCTTTAAGGCTATTCTTTTTTTTATCAGTGCCTGAACAACCACAGTTTCTACGAATTGTAAGTTCTGACCCAGAGTCCTTTACACTGTCCTGGGCTCCACCGAAGACAACAAATGGTATCCTCATCAGCTACATACTGCAGCACCAGACAAGTATGTACATTTACTGTGGATCATGGAATATACAAAATGTACAGAAAATATCTTACAATTATTCTTTATCACTGCAAAAATAAGAGGAGATTGAGTTCTTCAAAAATATTAAAAAGGTTTTCCACCCTGAATAAGCTCTTCTCTGAATGCCATGAATAGAAGGACATGTACTATCATAGATGAATCCATGACACTCCCTGTAAAGGGTATAAACTCATAGAATATTGGTATAATAGATAAACTAACCACGGACAGAGCAGGGTGTAGTCAGCATCTCAATATCTCCCATTCCAATATAGAGAAGATTATTCAGATCATTTATGCATACGGTACGTAGGAATTCTAATTGCTTGGACAGATTTAAATCACTTAGGGGGAGATTTATCAAACATGGTGTAAAGTGAAACTAGCAACCAATCAGATTCTTCACATTTTTACTCCTTTTTATTCCTCACAGACTCTTTGGAAAATGAACTTTACACCATGTTTGATAAATCTCTTTTTTAAGGGGTTATCCAGCGCTACAAAAACATGGCCACTTTTCCCCCTGTTGTCTCCAGTTCACGTGCGGTTTGCAATATAGCTCCATTTACTTCAATGGAACTGAGTTTCAAAACCCCACCCAATCTGGAGACAACAATAGGGGGAAAGTGGCCATGTTTTTGTAGCGCTGGATAACCCCTTTAAGGTCAAAGGAACATAGCAGATTTTCATCAGAAAAAAAGCCCACCTTGTCCGACTTTATATTAGATACAGTATACAGTATGTGGCAGGTTTACATTCACTTAATGTAGATGTACCAATTACATCTGCTGGAAGTTTGTTCCAAGCATCTACCGTATTTTCCGGCGTATAAGAAGACAGTTTAAGCCCGAAAAATTAGGGTTAAAGTGGGGGTTGTCTTATACGTTGGGTATAGTCGCCACATACGGTGGGGGGGTTAAAAAATGGCCCCATCCCCACCGTATGGGACGACCACTACAAAAAAAACAAACCTTTAACTCACTGAGTACCCGTTTTTAATTTAGCTGCAGTTAACCCCTGCCTGACCGCAGCAGGGCTGCAGTCAGGCAGGGGTTAACATTTTCCGGCCTATAAGGCGAACCCCTGACAATTTGCTTAAAAGTCTGGGGTCATCTTATACGCCCAGTCGCCTTATAAGCTGGAAAATACAGTGCTACTACTCTTTCAGTAAAATAATATTTTCTCATGTTTCTGATCTTTCCCCCAATAACCTCAGATCGTGGCCCCTTGTTCTTGCTTTCAGTCTCTTATTAAAGGGAAACTATCAGCAGATTAGAAGAATCCAACCTGTTGATAGCCCTCTATAGCGGCCGGAACACAGAGGAGGAAGGTATGTGTCTTACCTTCCTCCTCAGCGCCGGTCCCGTGCTGTTGGTCGGCGTAATCTTTGACTGGGAGCACTGTTAGAAGCACTGCCCCTCCCCAACAGCCACACATTCAGCTATACATACAAGAAAATCGCAGCTGTTTTTCTTTATAATATTGCTATATCATTGTGCCATCAATAAAGCTGGGAGTAGTAGTGGAGGGCCATCTAGAAGTAGTTGTACTGTATGGAAAGTCTATGGTATCATGGTAGCTTGAGGGTCTTATCTGGGTATAAGGCAGTAAAGATTGGAAACCAACTATATGAATCCATTTTTATGTTTTATACACCTACTTATGTTTTATTTCTGTGTCTTTTAGTTAATGAAAGTGACGTCATTGGGAGTCTACATAACATCACCATAAGTAACCCAGACGCAGTCAGACACAAGGTCCCCCGTCTGGAGCTTGGTGTGAAGTACAAGTTCTACCTCCGAGCATGTACCAGTATTGGATGTAGCCAGCCTGTGAGCGAGGAAGGACTGACCATCACACAAGCAAGTAAGATATGTTATAGGTTATTAGTGTACCAGTACTGAATGTAACCAGCCTGTGAGCGAGGAAGGACTGACCATCACACAAGCAAGTAAGATATGTTATAGGTTATTAGTGAGCCAGTATTGGATGCAGCCAGCCTGTGAGCGAGGAAGGACTGACCATCACAAAAGCAAGTAAGAAATGTTATAGGTTATTAGTGAGCCAGTATTGGATGCAGCCAGCCTGTGAGCGAGGAAGGACTGACCATCACACAAGCAAGTAAGATATGTTATAGGTTATTAGTGTACCAGTACTGAATGTAACCAGCCTGTGAGCGAGGAAGGACTGACCATCACACAAGCAAGTAAGATATGTTATAGGTTATTAGTGTACCAGTACTGAATGTAACCAGCCTGTGAGCGAGGAAGGACTGACCATCACAAAAGCAAGTAAGATATGTTATAGGTTATTAGTGAGCCAGTATTGGATGCAGCCAGCCTGTGAGCGAGGAAGGACTGACCATCACACAAGCAAGATATGTTATAGGTTATTAGTGCTCCAGTATTAGATATATACAGCCTGTGAGTGAGAAAAGACTGACCATCACACAAGCAAGATTTCTCATTGGTTATTAGTGTGACAGTATTGGATATAACCAGCCTATGAGTGAGGAAAGACTGACCATCACACAGGCAAGTAAGATATGTTATAGGTTATTATTGTTCTCGGCACTTATTATACTAGGATGTTGGATACATCTTGAGCATTATGAGCGCCAGCAATGGAGGAACATGTCTATGAACGTCCTTTCATGCCTTCAGTTTCGCTTTTGCATGAGAAATGAGCAAACCCTCTAATGATAGGTTCTGTATGTTCCTGTGAACAAGAACTACATAACATCCAAAATCCAGACAATTGGCCCTTATTGTTTTATTGTTATTTATAGGAAAATATTGTGTTTTTTTTTTACAAGATATAAGATGGACTACCTGCAATGAAAATGAGACATAACAGACTGTCTCAGCCTATTTGTGGCAGACATGGCACACCTACTAATAACTGGGAATACATAGGATGATTCACAAAGCCTGGTTCTTATCCAAGTTCCCATCCACAGTAAATCATCTACTTGAACTGTAAAAGACAATGGTCTAGCTATTGACTTCTTACCAAAAAGTACATGGGTGGCAGCAGGGCCTCCTGAAGAGTATTAGTTTTTTGTCCCTGGTTGTCAAGGCATGATGGGAATTGTAGTTTTGCAAGAGCTGGAGGGCAGAAGGTTCCCCGTCCCTGGTTTATACAGATCATTCTCTAGTTAACTGTAACAATGAATGGCTGGAATTCTCAGGTGACATTGATTAGGAATCCGCTGTAAACTGGAAATTGTACAAATGAAATAATCTAAAAAAAAAAAAAAAAATCTCATTTCTTCCAGGATTTTCTACTATTTCTTCTTCTCCAACTCAAACTTCTGCTTTTGCTGCCAAGGTTCCTGCTATAGGTTTGTCTTGCTACTTGCTTGGGAGATGACTTTGCTGTATGTGATAAACTCTCTGTTCAGCTAGATTGCCTGCTAGATCTGTCAAAGAGGTTTTCACCTTACATATTTATGGTATAAATGTCTGACAGGTGGGGTGTCCTACCTCTAGGACTACTACTTGTCAGGACATTGGGGTCACCTAATTTCTGTTTTGTAAGGGTAGGTGGTCAGAGACCATCAACAGGTAGGTGGGAAAACCTCTTTGAACTAAACCTCCTGCTTCTCCACTGCCTGTACGTACTTACCTTACTTACTGAATTTATAATAGCTAACTTTCTATACAAGAACTAAAAAGACCATTCCCATTACATAGTTCAAAGTAAAGAGAGAACAGACTTAAGGCCCTATTACACAAAGCGAAACCGATATCGGCCATTAATCACTTTGTGTAATAGAAGACAATGATCAGCCGACGTGCACAATGTTGGCTGATCGTTGTCTTTCAACAAGCTGAAACAGCAACGATCAGCCTAGCAATGATCTGCTGCCATCGCTTTGTGTAATAGGAATGGCGGCAGCAGACCGTGGCTATCTCCTACAGGCTCTAGAGATAGTCTGGAGAGAACCCCCCCCCTTCCCCGCACTTACCCGCTCACTGTTGGCGCATGTAATAGCACTGGCAGCGAGCGGGGAATGAGGAACAAGCGAGTGCTGACCTGAGAGGTTGGCGCTCGCTTGCTCCAGCTGATCAATAGGGGCTTTAAAGTGTCACTGTTGTTATAAATTTTTTTGAAGAAATCAATAGTACAGGCAATTTTAAGAAACTTTGTAATTGGGTTTATTAGCCGAAAAATGAATTTTTATCATAAAATGCAGTTTGAAGCTCTTCCCCCTGTCTTCATGGTTTTCCTATGGAGAGAGAAAGTAAAAGCAGCAAAACAGGACAACAAAGAGTTAAGCTACAGCTACATCACCAGGCTCTCTCCTCTGAAGTCACCACTGACCTCTCTGATCTCTAAATAGCACTCTGAATAGCTCCCCCGCTGTGTAATCCTTTGTTCTCTGCTCTCTGCTGCAGACTAATCTCGCTCCTCCCTCCTCCATAGCTCAGACAGGATCTGACTGATAAAAAAACAGTTGAGATTTCCTGATTCTTAGCAGTGGATGACAGAAAGGAGAGGAGGGGGGACCTGGGAAAAGGCATTTTACATGCAGATAATGGCAGATTTGCCTAATAAACCCAATTACAAAGTTTCTTAAAATCGCCTGTACTATTGATTTCTGCAAAGAAAATTTAACGACAGTGACTCTGTGCGGTTTTCCCAGCACTATTAGGGGTCAATTGGGGTCTTAACACCCAGATTCAGACTGATCAAAACTTTTGGCATTTCTCTACAACATGTGAACTTTAGACATTACCGGGTTATGAGAACAAACCATATAACATTTTATTTTTTGTTCTTAATTGTTATGAAATGGGGCAGGGTTTCACTTCAAGTGAAGTTCCTACAGATGTATTAATCTCCTTGCTTCAGTGATCATATACTACACCATGTACTGGTTCTGCATTCATAGCAATGTGGCAAACATTTCTATAGTTGCTCCAAAGCTCCCCCTAGTGGCCGCTGCAGACAACTAAGATTTCTTCATTTCACCCTATGTTTGTGTCAAAGCTATACATGATTCCATATAGTCAGTGCATAGTGTATGGACCCTTGCTGCTTATAGAGAACCCATAGAGTACCCATACTAACACGTTTAAGACTCTTGGTCATTGGCCTCTGTGTTGGTTTTTTATGTGTGTATCAGAATTATGCTTTAACGTTGGCTTAAATAGCTTAAGCTGGAAAACTTTTTATAGGAATCTTTGTTCTGGTCCTCAGTATTATGCTCTTTGCTAAACAGTATATGCATACACAGCCTCTATGCATTCCTATGTAGGCTCTGTGTCTGCGGATCTACTGTGTGCATAAGCTTTTATGATATCCATCCTGTCCGCACACGATTTAGTTTTCTCATATTTGCAGGATTCCAAAGGTCTGACAAGGCCAGTTCTGTGCAAAGAATAAATTTGATAGGATTTTTTGCCAATTCATTTATACAGTATATCCTTCAGCAAAACCAACCATATCACACATGATAAACAAATATAAGCTGTGGAGAAGTAGGTTTTTCTCTATGTTTACTATAGTCTTTGTGTGTGATGTGTTTGTCACCTACAGTACATGTAGAAATAGACATAGAACGATAGATCCATAGTAGTAAAGAATTTCAAAATGTGTGTTGTTGTACTAAATACTAATATTGTATCTGTGTTCTATTTCATTGCAGCTTACGCCAACCCGTCGCAGAGCCTGTCCACTCAGGGATGGTTCATCGGGCTGATGTGCGCTGTGGCTCTGCTGACACTTTTAATGCTTGTTGGTTGTTTTGTGCAAATAAACCGAGGAGGAAAATATGCAGGTACAGTAACATAAGAGCTTCAAAATATATAATACAGTATAAGGCTATGTTCACACAACGTGAGTTCAGTAGTAATCACGGCCATTGTTGCCGATTTTCAACAATGGCCGTAATTACTACTGAACCTACATTGTGCTGCAGGCTAAGGGAATCCCGGCCGGAGTGTATACACCGCAAAAACCTGACGTGTAAGTTTTCTGCAGCCACTATTCATGGAATAGCAGCCGCCGAGAACCTGTCAGTGCACATAATGGAGCATGCGGCTCCAGCCGCACTCTCCATTGTGTGCAGCAGCAAATTGGGCATGCCCGCATCCCACTTCATCAGTAGTGAAGAACATTCGGCTGGTACTGCAGTACCGTCCAGGATGATCCTCTCTGACACCAGCCGTTCCGTGGTTCCGTGACCCAGCCAGGTCACAGAACAGACGGTGTCTTACGCCATGTGAACATGGCCTAATATACATCTTGTATAAAACCTAGGATTTATTGATCTGCTGTACTTTTTGTTTATCAGTAAAGGAGAAAGAAGATCTCCAACCTGAACCGGAAGTGCAGTCTATGAAGGATCGCTTCTTTGATGACTATAGGTTAGTGCATTGGACGAAGTTCAGAGTTTGCATTTGCAGAGTAATGAACATGTTCCCTACAAATACTGTGAACATATTTTTGTATCCTAATATATTATTCACAGACAATCTAGCAGATAACTTAGTGAATGAGTACAGGCCATACATTAGTGCTCCCTCTGCTAATATTGAGCCCCTGAGAGTCCCCTGCACGGTGCTTAGGTATTTCACATTCTCTAAATTTCCGATGGACCACAGTTAGGCTATTTGCCAGCAGTATTTACACAGACACTTAGGGGGATATTCACACTTAGGGGATATTCAGAGGGCACAAAAATTTACACTTGCTCCTAAGTAGGTGTAGATTCCTGCCATGATTCACACCTGCAAACAGGCATAAATCATGGTAAATCAGACGCAGGAGGAGGACACGCCTCCTTCTCCCCCCACCTTTGCATTGGGCGAGCAGGAGATATGGCAGGAGTACGCCAGGGAGAAGGGGCGAATTTGCGCCTTCTCCCTGGCAATGTCCAAGGAGCAGGCTTGATAAATCTCCCCCTTTGGGTCTTAGACAAAGCGATTTTACATTTTCTCCACTTTCGAGAGCCTAAAATCGGAATAAAGCGGAACTCATCCAGTACTGCTTAGAGTGTAGTTTTTCTTCATACATGCCCATGGATACAAACAATAACAGGCTTGTCCTTAGTTATGATCGCAATTCCGATCGTAATTGTGATCGTTCATATACTCTAGTACATAAATGTAATGAAGAACAATGGTTTTATGGGCAGCTCAAAAGATGCCATCAACAATTAAGAACGAATTTTCGCTAGTCGTTAGATCATTGCCGGCATACACACAGAAAGATTATCGCTTAACCGTTTTTGCACTTTTGCTTTTTCCACTTTATGTTTAAAAAGCCATAGCGCTTGCATTTTTTTCCCTAGAAACCCGTATGAGCCCTTATTTTTTGCGAAACTAACTGTACTTTGCAATGACGGGTATTATTTTTCTATAACATATGCTGGTGAAACCGGAAAAAAATCATTTGCGCTGTCAAATTTAAAAAAAAGGAATTTGTTTTTGGGGAGTTTCGCATTTACGCCGTTCGCCCTGGGGTAAAACTGACATGTTATCTATGTTCCTCACATCAGTACGCTAAGGGATTAAAATCAATCTGACAATTTTCACACAATAACCTTTCCGTACAATATGGCCCTTAGAGCCGCTTTAGACGTAGAGATGATCAAACAGCGCTGATGTTCAGGTGCATACGAACTCGAACCATCGGTATTTGACTCCCGCAGTCTTCCCATTCTGTGGGGAAGGTGGAGACAGCCCGAGTACCACCTGGAAAACAGGAATACAACCTATGGCCCAGGCTGTATTCCTGTTTTCCAGGCGGAACTCAGGCTGTCTCCACCTTCCCCACAGTATGGGAAGACTGCGGGAGTCAAATACCGATGGTTCGAGTTCGTATGCACCTGAACATCAGCGCTGTTTGATCATCTCTAGTTAGACGGCCAATTTGCGGTGTACTAGATTATTACACAAATCTACTAGATTATTACACAGCTCCATTAACGTGTGGCAAGGACTGCACGGATATTGTTAACTATGTCCATGTAACCCTCGTTTTATACAGAAAATAATAAACATGTTGCTTACGGGTTCAATGTCCCCCAGTGTCCTCCTGGCCCGTTACTGGGATTCCCTGCTGACTGCGGCCACCATCGACACTTCCTAATCACAGTCAGCTGGAAATCCCAGAAACAGGCCAGGAGGACACTGGGAGAGCGTGGACCAGTAAGCATAATCTTTATTTTCTTTACCCTCTCATCAGCCATAGGCCATGCATCACCTAATACACGTAGCAATGCATGGCCAATGATTTTACAACATGCTGAAAGGCAATGATCAGCTGATGATCGTCTCCTCGGCTGATCGTTGTCTTTATTATAAAGGGCTATATCTGCCCCATTCAGCAGATAATTGCCCCCTGTAATAGGATCCTTATTTCCATTAATAGCCTGTTCAATCACAGGACAGCACCAACTCCTCTGTTATTAGAGACAGAGTGAGCATAACAACAGACAGTGGACAGGAGTTTGGAGGGAAGTAAGACACCTAGTGGCCAAGACTTTAACCTCTTTTTTTCCCATTACAGTACTTGCAGTGATAAGAAGGCAACCAATGGCAGCATGGACTCTTTAAGCCTTGATATTAAAACCTATGACAGTGTGGACAGCCTGGTCCAGTATAGCGATGGAGAACACAGTCACTTCAACGAGGACGGATCTTTCATCGGAGCTTACACAGAATCAAAGGAGAAAAATCCAGAGGATGGAAGCGCACACATTCAGGCTGTCCACACCTAATACCTGCACTGCATCCGCAAAGAACTTTATCTTATATATTGAAATACAACAAGAAACGTGAAAGGCAAATTTGGTGGAAACAGAATAACTGACTTGAATATTCCATCATAACCAGAATCTGTAACATTCTTTCTTTCTCATCATCTTTTTGCCCAATCATTATGCGTTATATACGACTGAAGAACCGTTTATTCCTGCACATGAATATAAGTATTTTGTAAAGGACGTCATCGCATACACGCACCAATGTGGAAAGATGAGTGTAGCCTTCATGCATGTGATACGAAGATCCAATGTTTGTCTATACTTCCCACTTTACAGAACCACTATGGGGGCAAGAAAAGTCCCGGTGAACTGTGTAACCATAGAAATAGTTCAGCTGCAATGGGAAAGAAAATGAAATCACGAAACTGTATATTGATGGTGTATTGTACATGTGTGTCATGCTTCATGTTATATACTGTACCGTAGCTTACAGCCCCAGTTTTAATATAACGTTATATGTGATGGTTTCCTGATTTTGTGGGATACATGTAAAACCTGCGATCGGATAAAATCTGCAGAACAAAGTCTGACCTGGATTTAAGTCTGCACAATGCGCTGTTTTTTTTGTGTATGGCCTTGCCCCAACTCTTGTATATGGGAGTGCCCCAACTTGAAATTTAACATACCCAATCCTTTGATCTCTTGGGATATAAGCCACTTTCAAATGACTTTGATAACAGATTATTTCCTTGTCAGTTGTGATAACACAAGCATGCTTATCGGAAGCAATTCTGCATGTGTATGTGTGAGTTGAGTGGCATGGCTGTCATTCAGGGTATGGGCTCCAATCCAAGATAAGATATCACTGGGAAAAAAAGGAGAACGGAATACAGCATCTTACCCCTCCTGACTATGCTTCTGCTTAGAGGATAGCCTCCAAATTGTTTTTCTACAACCAAAACCTGGGGTAAGTCGTTGTGATGAAGCATACTGGGAGTTGTAGTTTTTCAACAGATAGAGAGCCCCAGACTGATGGTAATGTGAGCAGGGGGTGAACAATAGCCAGGGACTGACAGTGGTGACTGAAGGCCTAGCCATTTAATGGGTTATCCAGGACTAGAAAAACATGGCCACTTTCTTCCAGAAACAGCAACACCTCTATCCTCAGTTTGGATGTAGGGTTTGCAGCTCAGTTCCATTGAAGTGACTGTAGCTGATGTGTAATATCACACACAACCTAAGGACAGGGGTGGTGCTGTTTTTGTACGAAACTAGATGTTTTTCTAATCCTGGATAACCCCTTAAAATTTAAGTAATGAGTTCGCAGCCCTCAAGCCCTCCACATGACAGATACATGGACTCCATTAATTCTTGTGTTGATGCCACCTTGTCTCTGCATGAAACCATAAAAGAATAAGAAGTGTTAAGTTGTGTAACTGAAGAAATCCTAGATGCTGATGAAATGGAGGAAGGTTGAAGCTTTGTGTTGTCTGGTTTGTACTTTGCCTTTTTATAAAATAAATAAATAAATTAAAAAAATGAAATAAAATAAAAACAAATTCTAAAAAAGTCACTAACTGTTTTTTAATTACTTGGAAGATTTGTCTTTTTTGGTCCTTAAGAATAGTAAAACGCGTTCCATGTTGCACTGTTGGGGCATGGGACAGGTAAATAGGACTTCTTTATTATAAACCCAACCCCCTGTCCCTCCTAGATTTTCACTGATGCCCAGACTACCCCTTTAATTTCTGCCTCTCTCTATGACACACAGGCAGCCTGCTGCAGCCATAGCAAACACACACGTACAGCCTGCTGCAGCCATAGCACACACATACATACAGACATACAGCCTGCTGCAGCCATAGTACACACACATACAGCCTGCTGCAGCCATAGTACACACACATACAGCCTGCTGCAGCCATAGCACACACACACACATACAGCCTGCTGCAGCCATAGTACACACACATACAGCCTGCTGCAGCCATAGCACACACATACATACAGCCTGCTGCAGCCATAGCGCACACACATACAGCCTGCTGCAGCCATAGCACACACACATACACACACAGCCTCCTGCAGCCAAAGCACGCACACACCCACAGCCTGCTGCAGCCATAGCACACACACACACATACAGCCTGCTGCAGCCATAGTACACACACATACAGCCTGCTGCAGCCATAGCACACACATACATACAGCCTGCTGCAGCCATAGCGCACACACATACAGCCTGCTGCAGCCATAGCACACACACATACACACACAGCCTCCTGCAGCCAAAGCACGCACACACCCACAGCCTGCTGCAGCCATAGCACACACACACACATACAGCCTGCTGCAGCCATAGTACACACACATACAGCCTGCTGCAGCCATAGCACACACATACATACAGCCTGCTGCAGCCATAGCGCACACACATACAGCCTGCTGCAGCCATAGCACACATACATACACACACAGCCTCCTGCAGCCAAAGCACGCACACACCCACAGCCTGCTGCAGCCATAGAACACACACAGCCTACTGCAGCAATAGCACACTGAAGGAAAAACACACAATCTTCTCCCAGAGAGACATCACCACAGAGGACAGAGGCTACTGCTACACCACTTATGGCTTCTCCTCCTCCTCTATATTACACAGAATATCTTTATATTACACTGCCGCTCATATACAATCATCCAGCATCCAGGAAGAGAACAGCACAGATCTCCCCCCACACAATGGACTCTTCCAGCTTAGAAACAAGCTGCCAAATAGAGACCAGATTACTGATATATGGAGGAAACTAAATGCACGTGAGAAACTGTTTTCTGGTTGTTATCAATTAGATTGATAGAACATAAACTATATTAATAAGGAGCCTTTATAAAATACACTTTTTTTAAAGCTGGAATCAGAGTCGGCACATTTTTTCCGACTCCAGCCAAAACCAGCTCCAACTCCAACTCCACAACCCTGGATGTAAGGATTACAAACAGCTGGTCAGCCACTTGAACCCATGCCATGAAGCTCCCAGCAGGCTGGTCTCTGTGGTTATAGAGTCAGCAGAGCGTTGTTAACTTCTATGCAGTATGAACCTCAGTACTTGTACCCTCTCTGTACTTTACATGGTCTCCTACTTTATGGCTTAGTTGCTGTGGTTCCTACCTGCTTCCCTTTTTCAATACCATTCACAGCTCATGGTGACAGATCTAGAAGGGAAGACATTTCATTTCTCTTCAGTATATAGTCACACACTGCGCACTATTCTCCTCAGTGTATGAAGTCCTTGTCATGATCGCAATACTCGTACCTTGAGTTAGACGTTGACAAAAAGGGGCCACCCTGTTGTTTCCCTATTTATGTTCCAATACTCGCAACCGAGTGGGACTTAAGGGGCTACCTATCAGGGTGGTGTGGTGCTCTCCCCATTATGGAGGCACCCCGTGGCAACAGGCTAGAGATATCTGACTATCCCGTGTTTTGAGACTCGCAAACAAGGCTCCACGGACTCTTGTTTTGCATATTTCAGTTTTTGGGGGCATCAGTGGAGACTCTTGATTAACTAATTCATTGGAATTTTTTCACTGATCTCCTTGAGTTCAGTGATTACTGTGTTTTGTCAGTGTATTATCACACACAGTGCACTATTCTCCTTAGTGTATATAGTCATACACAGCGCACTATTCTCAGTGTAGTCACAGCGCACTATTCTCAGTATATACAGTCACACACAGCGCACTATTCTCCTCAGTGTATACAGTCACACAGCGCACTATTCTCCTCAGTATAGTCACACACAGAGCACTATTCTCCTCAGTGTATAGTCACACACAGGGCACTATTCTTCTTAGTATATACTGTCACACAGCGCACTATTCTCCTTAGTATATACTGTGATTACTGTGTTTTGTCAGTGTATTATCACACACAGTGCACTATTCTCCTTAGTGTGTACAGTCACACAGCGCACTATTCTCCTCAGTGTAAACAGTCACACACAGCGCACTATTCTCCTCAGTATATACAGTCACACAGTGCACTATTCTTCTCAGTGTATAGTCACACACAGCGCACTATTCTCCTCAGTGTATAGTCACACAGCGCACTATTCTCCTCAGTGTATACAGTCACACAGAGCACTATTCTTCTCAGTGTATAGTCACACACAGAGCACTATTCTCCTCAGTGTATAGTCACACAGCGCACTATTCTCCTCAGTGTATACAGTCACACAGAGCACTATTCTTCTCAGTGTATAGTCACACACAGAGCACTATTCTCCTCAGTGTATACAGTCACACACAGCGCACTATTCTCCTCAGTGTATAGTCACACAGCGCACTATTCTGCTCAGTGTATACAGTCACACACAGCGCACTATTCTCCTCAGTGTATAGTCAAACACAGCACACTATTCTCCTCAGTGTATACAGTCACACACAGCGCACTATTCTCCTCAGTGTATAGTCACACAGCGCACAATTTTCCTCAGTGTATACAGTCACACAATGCACTATTCTCCTCAGTATATACAGTCACACAGCGCATTATTCTCCTCAGTGTATAGTCACACAGCGCACTATTCTCCTCAGTGTAGTCACACACAGAGCACTATTCTCCTCAGTGTATAGTCACACACAGCACACTATTCTCCTCAGTGTATACAGTCACACACAGCGCACTATTCTCCTCAGTGTATAGTCACACACAGCGCACTATTCTCCTCAGTGTATAGTCACACACAGCGCACTATTCTCCTCAGTGTATAGTCACACACAGCGCACTATTCTTCTTAGTATATACTGTCACACAGCGCACTATTCTCCTCAGTGTATAGTCACACACAGCGCACTATTCTCCTCAGTGTATAGTCACACACAGCACACTATTCTCCTCAGTGTATACAATCACACACAGTGCACTATTCTCCTCAGTGTATAGTCACACACAGCGCACTATTCTCCCCAGTGTATACAGTCACACACAGTGCACTATTCTCCTCAGTGTATAGTCACACACAGCGCACTATTCTATTCAGTGTATAGTCACACAGCGCACTATTCTCCTCAGTGTATACAGTCACACAGTGCACTATTCTCCTCAGTGTATACAATCACACACAGTGCACTATTCTCCTCAGTATATACAGTCACACAGCGCACTATTCTCCTCAGTGTATACAGTCACACAGCGCACTATTCTCAGTATAGTCACACAGCGCACTATTCTCCTCAGTGTATACAGTAACACACAGCACACTATCCTCCTCAGTGTATAGTCACACACAGCGCACTATTCTCCTCAGTGTATAGTCACACACAGCGCACTATTCTCCTCAGTGTATACAGTCACACACAGCGCACTATCCTCCTCAGTGTATAGTCACACACAGCGCACTATTCTCCTCAGTGTATACAGTCACACACAGCGCACTATACTCCTCAGTGTATAGTCACACACAGCGCACTATTCTCCTCAGTGTATACAGTCACACAGCGCACTATTCTCCTCAGTGTATAGTCACACACAGAGCACTATTCTCCTCAGTGTATAGTCACACACAGCGCACTATTCTCCTCAGTGTATAAAGTCACACAGCGCACTATTCTCCTCAGTGTATACAATCACACAGTGCACTATTCTCCTCAGTGTATACAGTCACACAGCGCACTATTCTCAGTATACAGTCACACAGCGCACTATTCTCCTCAGTGTAGTCACACACAGCGCACTATTCTCCTCAGTGTATAGTCACACACAGCGCACTATTCTCCTCAGTGTATAGTCACACACAGCGCACTATTCTCCTCAGTGTATACAGTCACACACAGCGCACTATTCTCCTCAGTGTATAGTCACACACAGCGCACTATTCTCCTCAGTGTATACAGTCACACAGCGCACTATTCTTCTCAGTGTATAGTCACACACAGCGCACTATTCTTAGTGTATTCAGTCACACACAGCGCACTATTCTCCTCAGTGTATACAGTCACACAGCGCACTATTCTTCTCAGTGTATAGTCACACACAGCGCACTATTCTTAGTGTATTCAGTCACACAGCACACTATTCTCCTAAGTGTATACAGTCACACAGCGCACTATTTCCTCAGTATATAGTCACACACAGCGCACTATTCTCAGTGTATACAGTCACACAGTGCACTATTCTCCTCAGTATATACAGTCACACACAGAGCACTATTCTCCTCAGTGTATACAGTCACACAGCGCACTATTCTCCACAGTGTATACAGTCACACAGAGCGCACTATTCTCCTCAGTGTATAGTCACACACAGCGCACTATTCTCCTCAGTGTATACAGTCACACAGTGCACTATTCTCCTCAGTATACAGTCACACACAGAGCACTATTCTCCTCAGTGTATACAGTCACACAGCGCACTATTCTCCTCAGTGTATACAGTCACACACAGCGCACTATTCTCCCCAGTGTAGTCACACAGAGCGCACTATTCTCCTCAGTGTATACAGTCACACAGCGCACTATTCTCCTCAGTGTATAGTCACACACAGCGCACTATTCTCCTCAGTATATACAGTCACACAGTGCACTATTCTCCTCAGTGTATACAGTCACACACAGCACACTATTCTCAGTGTATACAGTCACACAGTGCACTATTGTCAGTGTATACAGTCACACAGCGCACTATTCTCAGCGTATACAGTCACACAGTGCACTATTCTCCTCAGTGTATACAATCACACACAGTGCACTATTCTCCTCAGTATATAGTCACACACAGCGCACTATTCTCCTCAGTATAGTCACACACAGAGCACTATTCTCCTCAGTGTATACAGTCACACAATGCACTATTCTCCTCAGTATATACAGTCACACACAGCGCACTATTCTCCTTAGTATATAGTCACACACAGCGCACTATTCTCCTTAGTATATACAGTCACACAGTGCACTATTCTCCTCAGTATACAGTCACACAGCGCACTATTCTCCTCAGTATATAGTCACACACAGTGCACTATTCTCCTCAGTGTATACAGTCACACAGCGCACTATTCTCCTCAGTGTATATAGTCACACAGCACACTATTCTCCTTAGTGTATACAATCACACACAGAGCACTATTCTCCTCAGTCTATAGTCACACAGCGCACTATTCTCCTCAGTATATACAGTCACACACAGCGCACTATTCTCCTCAGTATATACAGTCACACACAGTGCACTATTCTCCTTAGTGTATAGTCACACACAGCGCACTATTCTCATTAGTATATAGTCACACACAGCGCACTATTCTCCACAGTAGTTACACAGTGCACTATTCTCCTCATTGTATACAGTCACACACTGCGCACTATTCTCCTCAGTGTATACAGTCACACACAGCGCACTATTCTCCTCAGTGTATACAGTCACACAGCGCACTATTCTCCTCGGTATATAGTCACACAGCGCACAATTCTCCTCAGTATACAGTCACACAGCGCACTATTCTCCTCAGTATACAGTCACACACAGTGCACTATTCTCCTCAGTGTATAGTCACACACAGCGCACTATTCTTCTCAGTGTATAGTCACACACAGCACACTATTCTCCTCAGTGTATACAATCACACACAGTGCACTATTCTCCTCAGTGTATAGTCACACACAGCGCACTATTCTCCCCAGTGTATACAGTCACACACAGTGCACTATTCTCCTCAGTGTATAGTCACACACAGTGCACTATTCTATTCAGTGTATAGTCACACAGCGCACTATTCTCCTCAGTGTATACAGTCACACAGTGCACTATTCTCCTCAGTGTATACAGTCACACACAGTGCACTATTCTCCTCAGTATATACAGTCACACAGCGCACTATTCTCCTCAGTGTATACAGTCACACAGCGCACTATTCTTAGTATAGTCACACAGCGCACTATTCTCCTCAGTGTATACAGTAACACACAGCACACTATCCTCCTCAGTGTATAGTCACACACAGCGCACTATTCTCCTCAGTGTATAGTCACACACAGCGCACTATTCTCAGTATACAGTCACACAGAGCACCATTCTTCTCAGTGTATACAGTCACACACAGCACACTATTCTCCTCAGTGTATACAGTCACACACAGCGCACTATTCTCCTCAGTGTATACAGTCACACACAGCGCACTATTCTCCTCAGTGTATACAGTCACACACAGCGCACTATTCTCCTCAGTGTATACAGTCACACAGTGCACTATTCTCCTCAGTATACAGTCACACACAGCGCACTATTCTCCTCAGTGTATATAGTCACACACAGCGCACTATTCTCCTCAGTGTATACAGTCACACAGCGCACTATTCTCCTCAGTGTATAGTCACACACAGAGCACTATTCTCCTCAGTGTATAGTCACACACAGAGCACTATTCTCCTCAGTGTATACAGTCACACAGCGCACTATTCTCCTCAGTATACAGTCACACACAAAGCACTATTCTCCTCAGTGTATACAGTCACACAGCGCACTATTCTCCTCAGTGTATAGTCACACACAGAGCACTATTCTCCTCAGTGTATAGTCACACACAGTGCACTATTCTCCTCAGTATACAGTCACACAGCGCACTATTCTCCTCAGTGTATACAGTCACACACAGCGCACTATTCTCCTCAGTGTATAAAGTCACACAGTGCACTATTCTCCTCAGTATACAGTCACACACAGCGCACTATTCTCCTCAGTATATAGTCACACACAGCGCACTATTCTCCTCAGTATACAGTCACACACAGCGCACTATTCTCCTCAGTATACAGTCACACAGCGCACTATTCTCCTCAGTATACAGTCACACAGCGCACTATTCTCCTCAGTGTATACAATCACACACAGCGCACTATTCTCCTCCTGCATACAGTAGGTTCCCTCAGCCCTCCCGGCACCGGCGCAGCCTCCGCTCCCCTTTGTTATCTTGTGACTGTGTCAATAAAGTTCGTTGAACTGGAATCGCGGCGTAAACAAACATGGCGGCTCCCGCAGCCGGAGAGAAGGAATAACCCGGGGGGAGACGTGATTCTTTCCCGTTTGTACCGTACACCATGGAGGACGCGGCGGGGTATATGGAGGACGGCGAGGAGCGGCGGGAGGTGAAGATTATCGGCTCGGAGCTGGTGGAGAACTACACGGTGAGTGGGCGGCCCTGTATACCGGCACTGCCGCACTGTGACCCCGCTGTACGGCTGCAGCTGTGTCCCCGCTGTACGGCTGCAGCTGTGTCCCCGCTGTACGGCTGCAGCTGTGTCCCCGCTGTACGGCTGCAGCTGTGTCCGTCAGTGATGTCAGCTGATGCTTTAGGTTACAGAGTATATGTGACTATTAGCTTGTAGAATAGTGGTCTGCAGCCAGTGGTTGTGATTCCTGACAGTTGTGAAACTACAAGTCTCAGCATGTCAGTGTCAGGGGGATGATGGGTGTAACATCTCTCCAGCTGCTGCAAAACCACAACTCCCAGCATGCATGGACACTTTGGCCGGGCATGCTGGGAGTTGTAGTTTTGCCACAGCTGTAAAAATTATTGCTGCAGCATCTGACAGGGGTGTTAGGGGCAGAGGCAATGAAAAGTCAATGAGAAAGCCTGACCATTCAGACTCCTCCGGGCAGGGCTGTGGCTGACAGTTCTTCAGTATTCTGTATATTAAAGGGAAGGTTGCTGGGAGCTAATGGTGTGTTTATCTGACAGATTTTTGTAGCCAAAGCCAGGAATTAATTTGAAAAGAGTAGAAATCTCAGTCTTTCCTTAGCAACCTGTTTATATTCTGTTCCTGGCTTTGGCTTCAAAAATCTGTCAGATAAATCTCTGTGTAACTACACCCTTAATCATGGTGGTGGTTGGTACCCTTTAACCCCTTCAGGACCGGGCGGAAAATGTCCCTAGGGACCAGAGCCCATATCTGACCTGTCTCACTATGTGGTTATATCTCTGTGTTGCGTAAACTTATCCTTGCCAGTCTGAGATAGGTTTTTCACGACCTATTTTACTTTGTCATGATCCATTTGTAGGATATATATATATATATATAAAATATTGTTCTTTAGGTTAGTGGTAAATCCCAACGATCTTCTTGTGCAAAATTTTCTAACTTTGAATTTTCCGCGCTCACCGTCTGGGTTATATCATGTGATAATATTATTGCCGGCTTTGTTACATACGTAGCGATACCAGATATGTGGTGTTGTTTCCCCTACATGTATTATTTGCATTGGGAGATATGGGAATTATGTGTTTATTTTATCTTCCCTTCCCTTCGCTTGAAATTCTGCGCTGATCTATAGTGTGGACATACCCTTTCCTGTGCAGATTAGCACTGCCATGTATTTTTTTACGTCATTATTCTTACACATCCGAGGCCTCAGACCTGTCATAGCTAACATCGGGAACAGAGGGAATATTCTTCTTCTGTTCTCTTTATAGATGCGGCGATCACACTGACCTCAGCATCTGTAGGGTTAACTGCCGGGATCCGAGCATAAATGTACGTCTATGTGCAGGAACTCGCTGTAAAAATGAATGTACATTTGGATACTTTGGAGAATTTATTTATTTTTTTAATAATGCATTGCTTTATTACAGTTATTACTTTATAACATTACTTCTTAAAAAAAAAATATATACTTTATTCTTAACCACTCAATATCAGTTGAGTGGCAGCAGTAAGGAACAACATGGGCCCCTCTGCTGCCACCAATGTTTGTGTCAGTAACTGCAGTTCCTGGTCCCCTGTTCTGATCCAGTGCTGGTGCACAGAGAGATCCCTTCCCCCATGTACTGTATATTCTTATTAGAATCTTATCTTTTTAAATAATCTTTTAAACTACTTTTTCAGGTTTTTACAGATATATGGTTACCTAATATATAGGGGGAAGGGTGAGATCCACAAATTAATAATTTATATTTATTTTTTTATACTCCTCCTATACGATTTTATACTTTTATTTCATACTTATAACGTATTAGCTTTCTCATGTGTTTCTGTGACACAGGTTGCTGCTAGAGCTACACTTGGTGTCCTAGCAACTGACAGCTCTGGGGTCCCCAGGGTTGACTGTGAAGTGCTTCCCCTGTGTCAGCACCTGCCCCCACACTGCTGTGTACCTTCTGTGCCTTGTAGCAGCTATCTGAGGATGCTTTATGCAGACAGTCATAGTGTAGTATATAGGAAGAGCCCGGCACTCACCAAATAATTTATACTTCTTTATTGTAGTGCAGCAAACATATGGTACAAGAAGGACGTCTTTCTTTAGTGAGTGCCGGGCTCTTCCTACTATTTTGAATATTTCTGCCTCGAGCACCACCGCCACGAAAGTGCCGTCCTCTACACATCTCTATAGTGTAGTATATAGTCCATGCATTCAGCACCAAGTGGAAACACCCAGACAGAAATTTCATCAAGGGCAGGGAGCAAAACTGGTTCACCAAGACTAATCATCTAATCACAATGTTTGTATACATATACAGTAAATATTATGATCGCTTTTGTTTACGTTCGGTCTTTTTTCTCTGTCCTAGGTATATATCATTGAAGTTCATACTGGTAGATATAATTGGACTGTAAAGCATCGGTATAGTGACTTCTATGATCTTCATGAAAAGGTGAGTATGTTGGCTATATTCTTATATTTTGGTGTTTGGCCCTTGAGCTCAAATATTGGGGGATCGTGTATGTGTGTGTCTGTCTTGTTTCTTTACCTACACTAAGGGTCCTATTACATGGGGTGATTATCTGCCCAATCAGGCAGAATCGGGCAAATATCGCTCCGATAAAGACAATGATCAGCTGTGGAGCTGTTCATCTGCTGATCGTTGTCTATCAGCAAGATTAAAAATCATCGGCTGCCATCCATGCATCATCTAGTGTAATAGGAGGTGCACGGACGGCGGCTGACGAAAGAGTATAGAAAATAGTAAAGTTATTCTTGCCTCTCCACGCTCCCTGGTGTCCCCCTGCCTGTTCCCCGCTCACTGCAGATGCTCTGACACTTCCCAACCATTCTGTGCAGTGACAGGCCACTCAGCCAATCTCTGGCCGTGGCACTGTCCCGTCTCAGCCAGTGATTGGCTGAGTGGTCTGTCACTGCAAAAACTGCTTCAGAAGTGCCAGTGGTATCTTTGGTGAGTGAGGAAAAGTCAGGACACCTAGGGAGGTAAGTATAACTTTATTACTTAAAGTATTACTTTATTTCTATATTCAAGGGCTGCACAGACATTGTGCCGTATAATAATCTTGGCACGCGAGAGCTGATCCAGCAGATCTTGCTGACATAGAAAATCAGGTCTTAAAGGGAACCAATCAGCACGATTGTGCTGTTATGGTTTCTAGCAGCACAGTATAGATCTACTGTGCAGCTCGTGGAACATACCAGCTGCAGCAGTAGCTTTACAAAGGGGAAAAAGATGTTTTATTCTGACGCGTGAGGCCAAGAGAGGGGCGACAGCTAGTCATCTGGGCAGGGTGCTGTCCATGACTAGTCAGCGCACAGTGCCAGGATAATTTACAGACAGAGAGACCTGTTATCTGAGCATGCACATGTAGAGGGCAGCGGCACTACAGGTGTATACTGTGGGTATAGCTACGTACTGGACAACTGCACTCTCCAATGTAGTCTTCTCAAGCTTTATTCTTGTTATAAAAACATGGACATGGTGCGGACATAGAATGAGCAGACGCTACGTGAAAGGAGTGGTGACAGTCTGTTTCACGCCCATGGCTCTTCTACGGACCTCCTTAGTGGTCTTTCCATGTTTTTATAACAAGAATAAAGCTTGAGAAGACTACATTGGTGAGTGCAGTCTTTTTACTTCATGAATATAGAGAGACCCGTTATCGATGAGTTGTTTACACCTATAGGCCTCTTTGTATGTATGCCAGTTATAACGTGGAGTACACTTTTGCTATAGTTAATCCATTACTTCTGGTGTACCCACCAGGCAACTTCACTTTTCAGGAAAGAGACCTCCCTTATTTACAGTCCCCAGTTATACTCTGTTGCCTATAGTTACGCAGGGCTAGATTCACAGATAGTTTAATACATTTCTTAAGTTGACTTGCTTTTTTTCGTGACCTTTGCATTAATCTGACCTTGTGCATTAATCTGACATTTGTTTTGGGTTTCAGCTTACAGCAGAGAACAAAATAGAGCGGAATTTATTGCCTCCCAAAAAAATTATTGGAAAGAACTCCAAAAGCTTGGTGGAAAAAAGGCAGAAGGATCTGGAGGTTTACCTGCAAACAGTGCTCGCAAAGTTTCCTGTCAATGTACCCAACGCTTTATCACATTTCCTGCACTTTCACTTATATGTAAGTTCATTACTTGTTACTACTAGCTGGCTGGTGTGTAGTGGTGAGATGAGCGAACCGGGTTCGGGTTCAATTCCATCCGAATCGGCATTTGATTAGCGGTGGCTGCTGAACTTTGATAAAGCCCTACAGCTATGTGGAAAACATGGATATAGCAATTGGCTGTATCCATGTTTTCCAGACAACCTTAGAGCTTTATCCAAGTTCAGCAGCCACTGCTTATCAAATACCGACCGATCGGGTTCGAATGGACTCGAACCCGAACCTGGTTCGCTCATCTCTAGTGCTCATCCTTACCCTGGCAGACACGTAACTGTACATGTGAGGGTTCTGTAGGGAACTTGTTCTTCTTTAAAGGGGTTGTCTAGCGAAAATCTTTTTCTTTCAAATTAACGGTTATCAGAAAGTTATGTAGATTTGTAATTTACTTCTATTAAAAAAATCTCAAGTCTTCCCATACTTGTTAGCTGCTGTATGTACTACAGGAAATGTAGTGCTCTCTGCTGACATCTCTGGCCGAGACAGTTTTGCCTCCGTTATGTATGAATCCCCCTAGAAAACCTCTCCTGCTCTGGACAGTTCCTGTCTCGGCCAGAGGTGTCAGCAGAGAGCACTGTGTCAGACTGAAAATAAAACATTTCCTGCATGACATACAGCAGCTTATAAGTATGGAAAAACTTGAGATTTTTTAATAGAAGTAAATTACAAATCTATATAACTTTCTGACACCAGTTGATTTAACAGAAAAAGATTTTCGCTGGACAACCTCTTTAAAGAAATTTTACATTGTTTATGCCCCATGATTGAGCATTGAGACAGGTAATAAAGATACTGGTGAAGGGGCCCAACTGCGAAATCTGTATTCTTGACTGGAGAGCAGGACAGACGCTTATTTTGCTGAATTAATAAGTATGACATTACTTTAGATCCTCTATGTGCCGTGGTTGCTATGCTATTTGCATTCTGGTCAATGACCTTATAAAATATCTGCCATATTGATCTTCTTTAAAAATTAAGTAAAATGTCCTTTTGATGTATTTTAAGGCCCAATTCACACATGAGTAATCCTGCCCGTAATTGCAGACCCACCGCTATGGACAGGAATTACGGATGTGTATACGAAACTGTCTGCATTCTCATGGACCTATTGATTCAAATGGGTGGGTCAATATTTATTAGGTCAGGATCACAGCCTTTTTATGGATTTGTAACAACTACGGCTGTGTAAAAGGGTCCATTGAAATGAATGGTTACTATACTGTCTGAGTATAGAATGTAAAAGGAAGCTGCAATTGTCTGATATGATCCCTTCCGCTGCCGAATGGTTGATAGGTCTGGCATTATGCCCTATTGCTGAATGCATTGAATACAGAATATTGCATCCATGTGTGCAGACCCTCAAAGAAAAACCTAAATGCTGTTAAACCTAGTGCAAAGCCTGAGAAGTCATAGCTGGGTTTTTTTTTGTTTTGTTTTTTAAATTGACTCTCTATGAATGAATCTATGTTTGCCTGGTATCTCTACTGATAGGGACAAATTCTACTAGTATGACTGGGAGCGTCATGTCCTTACGAGATAACTTATTTCCATTCATGTGTGTTGAGTTGATGCCTGGCTGTGTGACCTGCCTGACTGTCTCATGGATGTCTTGTGATTTTCCTATAATAAAGGATCATTTGTATTCTCAGGAAATCCACGGGATTGCAGCTGTTCTGGCTGAGGAGCTTTTCCATAATGGTAATTTTATGTTTATTGAGCTGAGAAGATGATTATAATGAATGTAACTGAATAAATGTGATACCGAGTTATTATACATAGACTATTATATACAGAGCCACTTTTTATCACTTGTCATTATCAGATACAGTACCTCTAATATTTTAAATTTTTTTATCTTTGTTCTTAAAACAAAGTTGTATATTGGTTGCCAATTAAAAAGAGTGTAAGGGCCCTATTACACAAGACGATTATCCGGCGAAAAATCGTTAAATTGTTCGTATTTAAACGATAATCGTTCTGTGTAATTGCAGGCAACGATTGTAAAAACGTTCATATGTCGTTAATCGTTGATTTAGAGCTGAACCTAAAATTATCGTTAATCATTCGCTGTAATTCCACATTCATTCTCTCAAGTTCCGCATTTTTTCACTAACCGTTCAGTGTAATTGCACATTGTCCATTGTTTTGCTGGTATCAGAAGGAATAAACGATCATAGTAACGATCGCAATAACGATCATAGTAACGATCGTAACTAACGATTATCGTTCCGTGTAATATGGTGAACGATTGTTAATTGTTAAAAATCGCTCCATGTAATAGGACCCTAACTGTATTTAGTGCGACTTTCTTCTAAAGAAAGCGCCATTTATGTTTAATGGGGTCTTCACATCTGGACATTTAGGGGGAGATTTATCAAAGGGTGTAAAATTTAGACTGGTGCAAACTGCCCACAGCAACCAATCACAGCTCAGCTTTCCTTTCAGCACTGCCTAAAGCTGAGCTGTGATTGGTTGCTGTGGTCAGTTTGCACCAGTCTAAATTTTACACCCTTTGATAAATCTCCCCTTTATAGTATAGTCAGGATATGTCACCCCCAGTTCGTAGTCTGTACGCTCTTGCGAGCTGGTCTTGTATTCATGATGTATTTTTAATTATTCTAATTAAATTTTATCATATGTAATTGTAACCTCTTTACTGTGTATGGGCGGGTTCACACTACGGAATTCTCACGGACAATGTCCGCGGAATTCCGTCAGCTGTCCGCCCGCACGGGCACACGCTTTTCCGCCGGCTCCATAGACACCATTCTATGGGCCGGCGTATTCCACGATCTGCTAAAAGAAGTGACATGACACTTCTTTCAGCGTATAGCGGAATACGTCGGCCCATAGAATGGTGTCTATGGGGCCGGCGGAAAGGCGCCCAGATGTGCGGGCGGACAGCTGATGGAATTCCGCGGACATTGTCCGCGAGAATTCCGTAGTGTGAACCCGCCCATCTGTTGGCGCTATACAAATAATAATTATTATTATTATTATGTTACAACGGTCCAATAGATACAGGTCCCTGGAATGGCACCTTGAGATTGTAGGTGGTCAAAAAGCTGAAAATAGCTAAGGCGGTTGTCTTACACAATTTCTCTATTTCCCTATGGGAGTTGTGCAAACAACATAGCACCGCAAGCTAAACTGTTTCCCAATTCACAAATTACAGAGACAGCTTAGCTCTTGGTGCTATGTCATTTTGTGCAACTCCTATTAAAGGGGTAGTTCACCACAAAAAAAAAATTCTTTCAAATCAGCTGGTCCCAGCAAGTGCCAATGTAATTTACTTCTATTAAAAAATCTCAAGTCTTCCAGTACTTATCGGCTGCTGTATGTCCTGCAGAAAGTGGTGTATTCTTTCCAGTCTGGAGAGCAGTAAAGGTTTTCTATGGGGATTTGCTACTGCTCTGGACAGTTATTGTCATGGACAGAGGTGGCAGCAGAGAGCACTGTGTCATACTGGAAAGAAAATATGACTTCCTTTAGGACATACAGCAGCTGATCAGTACTGGAACACTTTAGATTTTTTTAATAGAAGTAAATTACAAATCTCTGGCATTTTGGTGAAGAATCCCTTTAACCTCAATGTGAGTTATGTAAACTACGTAAAACTAGGGATGAGAGAATTTACAGTAGGCTCAGCAGTCAGCTTGTCAGCCGGCGGCCTTTGAACTCTGTGCTCCTTCTCTCTATGTGCTGGGAAAAGTTTCCCGGGACTGGATCCAGCTTCTCCTATCACCTGTAGCAGCACAGAATTCAGAGGCAGCCGGCTGCCAAACCTACTACTACCGCTAGTACTGTAAATTCGCTTGTCCCTATAGTAAACTATACACTTCTATTTTATCAGCATCTTTTGTGCAAATAGGTTAGGCAGTGAACCCTATAGGATTTTCACTCTATAAATTTCCTACTCCTTTACTGGATATAAGAAGAGCATTTCTAATAAAAATATATATTAGAAAAATTACTGTATACTTTTTTTTCAGATGACTTCTCACTTGTGCAGCTTTCTGATAAACTTTGTGCTGCAATTCCTTATCTTTCTCCAGATTTTTCTTTCCTGTGATGACATATTCTATAACTGAAACTATTATTACCATTGTCAGAAAAGCTTTGGATGTAAGCAGGAATATTTCTAGGAAGAACACAGGAAACGTTACATAACTTGGCCTGTTGCAATGAGCCGGCTTTATTCACATAACAGTGGACAACCATTTTATGTGGGCACTGCTATAGAGACAAATGAGAAGTTTTCAGCAGTCAGGGTCTTTACTCTTGGGGAGTGTTCTCTTCTGGCCCTGTGTCACACACCTTCTCACTCACATAGACACAGAGCAGGGAGAGGAGAGAGGCATGCAGAAGCCAGACAGCAGATGTTAGGGCATCCTAGGACGTGCAGTCTCACAAAGCCTAATATCTTAAATGGAATGTGTCATCAGAAAGTGACTTATAGTTAAATTTTTATTTATATTAAAAAAATATATATATTATTTTTACCTTTTTTTGTGGCATTTTTCAAATCTTTCATTTTTCTATCAATGTTCTAAAATAATGCTGAGATCTTGCAGTTTTCATTCTTAACACTTGGGCTAAAACTAAGCTGAGACTTCCTGTTGTGTCTGTGGTGATAAGAGGAGGCTGCTGTAAAGCGATCTGTACAGTATTGCAGTGACATGTGACACCAGTAGATAGAGGAGACAATAGCAGCTCCCTGTGGAATGACCTTTTCACAGGCCACAGAGCTCACTCAGTGATGTTTCACATTCATCTCAAGGGGACAGAATCCATCTACTGTCGTCTATATCCATGAGGTTTGCTGTAAAGCATGTCACTAAATACTGTTAAGAACACCTCAGGCAAGATGGCAGCCCCCATAACAATGTACAAAACGTGAAATAAAAAAGGAAAGTAAAAAAGTAGAAATAGTTTAGAATAAAAGAACAAGTTTTAATATCTAACTCTAATAAAAGAAAATTTAGGTGACACATTCCCTTTAAAGTGATATTGTCTCCCCCTTATGTGCAGTTTTCTGCACCACTACCAGTTTAGATACTGCACAATCCATATGTACATTTATAAAACTTGTCTTTGTCTTCTTTGTGTTGTAAACTAGCTTTAGTTCACCAGTGGACAGTGACAGCTAGACAGGTCTTCATGGCTGTTAAAGTGACACTGTCACCCCCTTTTTGCATTCTGACTTCTCTACATAGGTGTAAAGGGGTAAATTTATCAGTTTTCATACCTTATTTTATATCATACATCATGGTGCTTGTTCAAGTAAAAAGTGATCTTTTATCATCTGCAGATTGTGCTAAGTGGGCGGGACTTAAGCAACAGCGCCACTTAGCCCTGCCTACAGTGCCACCGTAGGCCATGTCCCTCTGTGACGTCATTGCACATAGGCCCCGCCCCATTGAGGCCCATTGTAACAGGCTGGCCTAAAGGTCTAGGCCCCACCCCCTCTAGGAGGGACCTTCGGTGGGGCTGTGGGCCCCGCCCACTTAACACAATCTGCAGTTGATAAAAGATCACTTTTTACTGGATCAAGCACCATGACGTATGACTTAAAATAAGGTATGAAAACTGCTAAATTTGCCCTTTACACCTGTGTAGAGAAGTCAGAATGCAAAAAGGGGGTGACAGTGTCCCCCTGTGATGAGGCAGGGAGAGGGGGTTCAACAGACGCTAAGCCCCACCCTAGTGACACTGTCCAACTAGGATAAAAGCACACAAGAAAACTGGGGTGACCGTATAACTTTAATTCATAGTTGTGTATACACTGTTGCAACTTGACTGTACACCTTCACCTTTGGTTTTCTTAAGCAGTAAGTGCCATGAGTTTACAGAAGTGGCAGTAGAGTAGGCACACCAGTAAAGGAGCATATCGAGACCATATCTGACGGACGTATAATACAGGATTATTGTGGTTTGATGAAAAGTGTACACCTAATTTTTATGTGACTTTCTTCAAGGCGAACAGTTACTTGTAGCAGGAGAAGTATTTCATATGAGGCCTCTTCAGCTATATGCAATAACACAGTTACTGCGGCACGCCAAGCCAACGTGCATCAATGGAGACGCCAAAACCGACCTGGGACACATACTTGACTTTACTTGTCGTCTCAAGTATTTAAAGGTAAAAGATATAATGTTCTGATGACGTATGTGTAACCATTGTTTAAGCTTCTTTCTGATGTAATGTGCTCTTACTCTGTAGCAGGATTGTATATTAGTATCTACTCTATACTAAGTAATCTTCGCATCTTCTTCCTCAGATCAGCGGCACTCGAGGTCCTGTAGGAACAAGTAACATAGAAGAACATTTACTGCCTTATGATCTCTCTGTATTTAAGTCACTTTGTCAGATAGAGGTACGTAATACTCCCCATAATAATAATGCATCTGTTCATTATGTTCCTTTTCTAATGTGTCAAAAACAGGCAAAATTTATGAATGGTTTATTCTCAGGATTGGTCATCAATATCAGATCAGTTAGGTGCCGACACAGGGCACTTTGCTGATCATCTTGCCCCATAAGCAAAGAACAAAGCTGTAATACAAAAATAAAAAGATGCCCAAAGTAGATAGTTCTACTCCCAGTGAGTGGGACTTGATTGAATACACGCATCCTCCTTGGCCTATAATAATTTAATATGTTTTGGTGATTTCATCTTGTATGTGGTACTTACTGGGTATCCTTGGCACTTCATAGGGCTTCATAGGGCCATTTATATTTAATATTTGTATTAGTTTGCCATCTAGTGGAGGTTGCCTGTATTTCAACAGTTCTATATATTTTTCAAGAGCATTCTGTATGCATGTGCAATATATTATCCTATACAGTACATTTATATGTCCCCTCACTGATTTTAAATTTTTTTTCATTGTATGGTTCTGTCTCACTTCCTTCATTTTAATGGATTTTATTAAATATGGATTATTTAAATAAAGATTATGACAATATTTATCTGTGATTGTCCTGCATTTCTTTGATCCTTTTATGGATCCCTTTTTCTTTGTTGTTTAAAGAACAAAGCTGGGAGTAGACAGCTTCATACATGGTGTAGTGGTCATACTGGGTTACTGCAGCTCAACTCCTTAAGTCCCTATTACATGGGGCTTTCAGCGCTCGCTTGCTCCTTGTTTCCTGCTCGCTGCCCACGCTTTTACACGCTTCTGCAGCGAGCAGGTGAGTACAGGGGGGCCACAGGAAGCTGCTGGGGGGCTGCCCGGTTGATCGCTAGATCGTCCGGGCAGCCCATAGCAGATAGCAGCGGTCTGCTGCCGCCGCTTCTGTATATATTCAATCACTTTAGTTCAGACATAGCAGGGTCTCATTCCCCATGTATATTCTTTTATACAATACCGATGGGGGAGGCTGCCAGGGGATCAGGAACGTTAGGGCTTAGATAGCCCTTCTGACACAAATGTTGGGGACAACAGAGGGGCCCTAGTTGCCTCTTACTGCTGCCAATCAATAGAAGTGCCTATGTAAATAAATAAATAAAATAAAAAAAAGATATATTTTAACAAAGTTATATTAGAAAGTAATATAATTTTATTAATACAAGGGATAAGCAACCTATTTTTTTAGTCTCCAGAGTACCTCTTTAAACTCAGCTGATCAGTGGGAGTCCCAGGGCTTTTAGTATTTTGAGCTTTACAGGCTAGAGGGGTAATATAAGCTTTAGGCCATGTTCTCACAATGTCCCTTTTTATCATTATTAATGGCTGCCATTATCAAAAAACTGTTTTTTTACCCCCCAAAAAAGATGGAGTGGGAACATAGCTTCACACTGCGGTTAAACTTTATGTAACCTTCCTGGTAATAGTTTTTGGGGGGTTTTTTCAAGAAAAAAACTTGTCCTTATAAGACAGCTCTTCCCAGTTATTGCCGGCAGGCCTGTGACTGCTGATAATGTTCCAGTAAAAGTTCATCTATCACATGAAGCAGCTGACAGTCACCATTCTGTTGTGTGTTGTCAGCAGAGATAGTTAATAGACCACTTCAGGAAGCGCCCTGCCCCCCCATTGTTCTCAGTAAACAGAGTATTGGCTTATCACACTGATACTGTTTTTCAGATCTCCCATTCCGATGCCAGACTTATCAAGGGATTCACCTCTAACAAGAAGACATTGGCAACTATGACCGTTCAGTTTTCAACATCATCATTAAAGGTGCTGGTTACAATAAATTATGTCTCGTGTCGGCATGCTATTGTTGTTGCTTATTCTGTTGTTACATAGTTCAAGGTAGTAATTTATCTTCCTCCCTTACACAACATGTCGAGAGCAAGGTTACACTGTGCTGAGCTCCTGTAAGCCGCTGTCAGGTTTCTGGTGGGCTTTCCTCTCTGTATTTCCACTTCATGACCTCAATTTGACGTCTTATTTTTTTTTTCCTGAACACACGTTATTTGGGTTTTGTAAAGCCTATTCCTTTACACTGTTCTGTTGTTTTCCACAACACTTTCCTCAACAAGTCACCAAAAAGCCATGATTTCTCTGTGCTTGCCATCCTTAGGCTATGTTCACACAAAGTATATTTTCGTAAAATCACGGCCGTTGTTGCGCATTGAAACAACGGCCGTGATTATTATGAAAATATTTGTAACATTGTCGTCTATGGAATCCCAGCCGGAGTGTATACACATAGTATACACTCCGGCCGGGATCCCTAGCGGCGCCATAAAAAACTTACATGTCAGTTTTCTGCGTCCGCTATTCATTGAATAGCGGCCGCAGAAAGCTCTGTCAGTGCACACTGTGGAGCGAGCGGCTCTGGCTTCTCACTCCATTGTGTGCAGTGGGGAGTTCTGATGTGGGCGCGCACGGATGCGCCCGCATCAGAACTCTGCAGCCCTAAAAATCACTCTGCTGGTACTGCAGTACAGGCCGGGGTGATCTTTTTGGAGATCGGCCGCTCCGTGACCCGGCCAGCTCACGGAACGGCCAGTCTCTGATGCAGTATGAACATGGCCCAATCCTGCAAATCCCATGATCTCACAGGGAGTGACAGAAAGTAAGGGCCCTATTGCACCAAACGATTTTCGGCCATACTTAGCTGATAAACCGGCTGTTGTGGGCGATAATCGTTTAGTGTACTAGCGCCACTTAAAAGACCATGATCAGCTGACACGCATGATTGACACGTAGACTGCTGCTATCTTCAATGGGCCACAAGGATGATCTAAGGATCGCACTCCACTCCTGCCTTATACCTGGGGAGGAAAAATTATTTTTTATGCGTGCATGACTGATGAAAGCTCATAACATTTAGCGTGATGGTGTCTATAGCAGACAGGTTTTGGCTTATTTCAGGACATCTTGGTACCAGAAGCTCTGGAGTTTGATCAATGGGTGGCGGAAGGCACTTCTTCAGATTGTCCTATTACAGCTGTGGTTCCAAAATGGAGCGCCCTGACCACTGTGGATATGAGTCACAACCAGATCTCTGCTATAGATGATTCAGTGGTAAGAATATTTCTCTGCTGTTCTTGCCTGACATGCAGGGTTGTTAGGTTTATACATACATAGTTATTTATTTATTTTGCAGAAACTTACTCCACAAGTAGAATTTCTGGCCTTGAGTCATAACTATATATGCTCAATAGAGAATCTACAGGTAAGTAGCCTTATGTCTTATGCCAGGGGTACTCAGCAACTTATAGTGAAGGGCCACTTACCGGGGTCTATTGTCAGGTGAAGGTCCGAGCTGAACATTTGTAGTAAATGTGTTTTGTTACTTTTCACAAATGATGTGGAACTATCTCTCATCAGCCCTTTGAAATTAGGTACAAAGGGGGTGACTGCCCCAGTAGTATATAGCCCCCCTGTGTGCTCTCCCCCTCCCATATAGCATATAACATAAAAAAACAGACACCTATACTCACCTGGGTTCGGCGTCACCTCTTCTCTTTGCTCTTATGGCCGCACTGCAGCAGTCACAAGAGGCCGCTCTCCCCTTGTCCTGACATTGGCGCTCCAGTGATGTCACTAGAGCGCCGAAATCAGAGGCAGAGAGTGGCCTCTTGTGACTGCTGTGGCCACAAGAGTGACTGACAGGGAGGGAGCCGATGGCTCCCTCTCTGTCAGTTCTGCTGCACAGTAACTATGAGCGCTCATTACGAGCGCTCATAGTCACTGTGCCGAGCGCAGCTCAGTATACAGATATACTGAGCTGCAGCAGGGGTCCGGACAGCTGGCCTCCACGGTCCGCCAGTTGAGGACCCCTGTCCTTATCCTTTTACAGTGTTATATTTACTGAGCACATTATTTTCTAGATATTAATCTAAATGATTGAACTACAGTGGCAGTACAGTAGCGCAAAGATTTAAACAATTTTGGAGATTTTGGCATCATAACGGATGATGAGTTCTGAAGTCCGTAGCTCATTCTTCATATGTTCCCTGCACAGTCCGTACATGAGAATGAGTTTCTAATGACTGATAAAGTAGAGATTTCTTTCTTTCTCTTCTAGCATTTATACAACCTGATTCACTTGGATCTTTCCTATAACAAGCTTTCCATACTGGAAGGAATTCATTCAAAGATTGGGAATATTAAAACACTTAATTTATCTGGAAACTTTCTTGAGAACCTTAAAGGACTTAATAAGTTGTATTCTCTTGTCAACTTGGATCTTAGCAACAACAAAGTCTCGCAGGTATGCAGACATTCCCAAATTGTCTTCAAATAGCGCATATGATTGACAGATGGCTGCCGTGTACCTGTGATTACATAAAAAAACAAGAACCACATAATTTAAGACACCTCACCCTTGAAGTCCGCTTGATATTGAAGGGGTTTTGTTAGGCTATTGGTGACCTGTCATCAATATCGGTAGGGTGCTAAAACCCACACCCCACTGATTATCTTTGTCTGAACCAACATAAAGCGAGAACATAGCCAGAGGCAGACAGCTCCATCCTCCGTATAGTGGCCATGTGGGTGTCTGTAGCTCCGCTCTCATTCAAGTGAATGTCACTTTTCATCCCTGTTTTTCCTGTTTTCTATGATCTAATATTATTGACCCATCTTGAGGATGGATAATCAATACATTTAGCCCAGAAAATCCATTTAGCTTTCATACAGATAAGTGGCCATCTGGATTAGTATATTATTGTTTATAGGGGATTGTTCACCATAACATGTTTTCTTTCAAATCAACTAGTCCCAGCAAGTGCCAGAAATTAGTAATTTACTTAAAAAAAAAAATCTCGTCTTCTAGTACTTATTAGCTGCTCTCTGCTACCACCTCTGTCTGACAGGAACTGCCCTGAACAGTTGCAAATTTCATAGAAAACGTCTCCTGCTCTCCAGACTAGAAAGAATACACCAATTCATGCAGGGCATACAGCAGCTGATAATTATTAGAAGACTTGAGATTTTTTTTTTTTTTTTTTTATAAAAGTAAACTACAAATCTCTGGCACTGGAAACTATGTATTTATCTATTTTTTTTTTTTTGTTCAGGTTGAGGAAATAAAAAATATAGGAAGCCTTCCATGCTTGGAGACTGTCAATTTGACGGACAACCCTGTCACGATTGTTCCTGATTACCGAACCAAAGTTCTTGCACAGTTTGGTGATCGAGCTGCCGAGGTAAAATCATGTTTGTTTTTTTTTGTTTTTTAATATTTTAATTATGCATTTTCCATCACACACACTTTTCCCTCCACCAATAGATGTATTAGATCAGACGTGTCAAACTCAGGCCCCCCAGCTGTTACATAACTACAATTCCCATCATGCCTAGACAGCCAAAGCTAAAGCTGTCCAGGCAAAACTCATTCTAGGGGTTAAAATGAGTTATATAAGATTAGAAAAAGCATGACTACTTTCTTGCAAAAAACGCACCCGTCCTCTGTAATATTGCAGTTCAGCTTCATTCACTTGAGGCCGCCCAATTTCTGACCATTTTTCTTGTCTGTGAGCTGAGTGGTATGCACAAAAATCTGTGCCATTTCTGTGGTGTTTGCCAGGGGCACAAATGAGAAATCTTCCCCCCATGTGTAGAATGGGGGAGGTTAGCTGATGTATTCATAAAGCTGGCTTTATGCACATTATATTACTGAACTAATTGCTGACTGTTCTCATTCTTTATAAGGTTTGTTTAGACAGCACCAGCACAACGGAAAAGGAACTGGATACTGTGGAAGTATTAAAGGCGATCCAAAAAGCCAAGGAAGCAAAAAATAAATTGAATAATGCAGATAAAAAGGTATAAAGAAGATTTGATATCTTCCGAAAACATTCCCATAGTATTGAAGTCATGTCTCTTTGCACATCGGTACATTGGTAACAATGTATGCCCTCTTTTTAACCTTCTTGTTACACAAGTGAAGTTAGGTTTTCCCAGACTTTTTGTGTATAACTTGTATATATTATTAAGATGCGGTTGTACTTTTCTTAACAAATAGTATTATAAACCGTTCTGCTCATACAGAGAGAAAACTGCATCACTTATTATCGTGTTGCAGTTCTTAAAGGGTTTATCCAGGATTGGAAAGAGCACTGCTACTTTTTAGAAAAAAAAACAGCACCACCCTTGTCCTCAAGTTGTGTGTGGTATTACAATTCAGCTCCATTCACTTCAATGGAACCAGGCTGCGAAACCACAAGTTCAGGACAAGTGTGGTGCTGTTTCTGGAATAAAGCAGACATGTTTTTCTAAGCCTGGATAACCCCTTCAAGTAAATTATTGGAAGTTGAAAAAATAATTTTTAATGGATGATATCAATAAAAATATAGTATTTTAATATATAGCTGAGTACGATGATCTGGATTGACTGAAAACAATTCCGTTACATAATTACTGTGTTTGTGTGTCACCGCCCTACAGAGCCAATTTGCCAGGACCAGTGACACGGTCAGGATCTGTCACCTCTCCTGACTTGTCTAGTTAATACCCCATTGACAACCCAATTTCTGCACATACCACTGGTATACGTCAACTACCTGTTAAATGGGTGGGGTGATGCATATCACAATGTGTTCCTGAAAGGCCTATTGACTTAAATATAGTGAACATAGTCTAATGGCTGTTCCTGAACACATGCTGCTGCATCCGGCAGCTGTCGGGGCATCATTGAGGTTGTTGCGTTGCAGGAGCTAGCAACCCTCAGGATGGGGAACGCTCTAGAACAGAGGTAGGGAACCCTTGGCTCTCCAGCTGTTGCAAAACTGCAACTTCCATGATGCCTGGACAGCCAAAGCTATCCCTGCCCTACAGATACAACAACTAGAATGGAAACAGTTGTCAATTAGTTCATACATTTACTCAAGGAATAACAGAAGAATTGCACTATACAGAGTTCTGTTCTCCAAAATTATTTCCTCGGGAATACCCGTATCTACTAAAATAATTATGTCCAGAGAGCCGACAGATCCTCATAGGTTAGATACCCTCTCTCCGTCATACGCCCATTCCAGCTCTCTAGCAAACTTTCTGGCTAATGAAGTTACTTAAAGAAGACGTCCAGCGAAAATATTTATTAAAGTATTGTATTGCCCCCCAAAAGTTGTACAAATCACCAATATACACTTATTACGGGAAATACTTACAAAGTGCTTTTTCCCTGCACTCACTACTACATCAAGGCTTCTCTTCCTGGAAAAAATGGTGATGTCACTTCCTGGATAAAATTGTGATGTCACGCCCCGACTCCCAGGGCTGTGCGGGCTGTGGCTGCTGGAGAGGATGATGACAGAGGGATGCCCAGTGCTCAGTGTCCCTCCAGTGACCTGTGTCCCTCAGTGTGCCCCTGCCATCATCCTCTCCAGCAGCCACAGCCCACACAGCTCTGGGAGTCGGGTCGTGACATCACCATGTTATCCAGGAAGTGAGGCCTTGATGCAGTAGTAAGTACAGGGAAAAAAAAACACTTTATAAGCTTTTCCAGTAATAAGTGTATCTTGGGGATTTGTATAACTTTTGGGTGGCAATCAGGGCTGTATTAACAGCAGCTTCTGCCCTAGGCACTAAACCTGAAGACGCCCCATCTTGGGGAGCGTGGGGGACAGTGGTTTCGGCCTCGTGCATTTCTGTACATGTAGAAACATTTCCTGAATCACGTTTTTTCATGGTCTTTAACTGCTTAAAACATAAAATTCTACATTGAATCAATGTTTAGAGCGGTCTGCATATTATTTGAAGGAATATTCACCACAGCATTGGTAAATGGGTACGTAATAGTTCCAGACCTGAACAATTCCACTATCCAACCTCCCTCAAAAAGACAGCAGATTTACTAGCAAGTCTGAATGGGAGGTGAGAGACTATAAAAATATAAATAAAAAAAAAGTTGTTTCTTCCCCCTGCTCTTTGGTGCTGCCCCCCTACAAGGTGCTGCCCTAGGCACCGTACCACGGGTGCCTAGTGGTAAATACGGCCCTGGTGGCAATACAATACTTCAATAAAAATTTTCGCTGGATTTCTCCCTTAATATAGTCCCAATGTGGACTGACCTTTTAGGATCTTAATCTTTTTATGTCATATTTTATAACTATTACAATGTAAGGATCTAAATGTGAATGTGTATATTAAAAGAAATTGCAGAGACTAAGATGGTAACGTGTGAATGTTGTTTTTGTGTATTATTCCTTACTGTATCCTCTGATCTCTTATGTAATGTTGCTGTTATATGTTGTGTACATCGACAGTGTTAGAGAAATAAAATTTTATTAAATAATGCCCAAGTTTGCGTTTGCTAAAATGACGTTCTTTTATGGATGATGCAATGTGTTATGGATCTCCTATAAATGCCAAGTGCATGATTTATTCTGAATGGAGACAGGTACAGATATCCATCTGACCTCTGAATACCGGCTTTCATACAGCTCCCACTGTGTAATCCTTTGTTCTCTGCTGGTGACCAATCTCCCTCCTCCCCCCTCCCCTCTCCATAGAACAGACAGGGCACAACTGATGTAAAAGAGTCAAGATTTCCTGATAATGAGCAGTGGATGAGAGAGAGGGGGGGCGGGGAAAGTCTTTTTGAATGCAGATAATGGCAGATTTGCCTAATAAACCCAATTACAAAGTTTCTTAAAATTGCCTGTACTATTGATTTCTGGGGGGGACACACGATTGTGACACTTTAAATCACAAGGCAAAGCTTACAACATTTACAAGGCTTGCGAGCACCAAGCTATTGTATTAAGTTATTATACCCTTTTGTGATGTTCCTCTGATATTCTTACTGGAAATGGATGACATTTTAGTCATTCAATTCTAGTAAGAATAACATGGACAGCATAACATAGAGCTATAAGAGAAGATGCCCCAAAGTTGTTGTTTCATATGGAATACAAGTATTTACTAAGACTGACAGGTCAGAAGAGGCCACAGGTCCCCTTCAATAAAGCGGCTTCAAGAGCTGCAACCGATGACAGCTACACGAGACATCTGTATCTGGCCTTGGTGCTCAAACTGCATCAGAAACTGTAAGGGATTATTTTTCCCTAAGCTGTGTATGAAACCCACCTGTATAATGCTTTGTTTCACCTGAGGCGGCCCCACAAAAGAATCAAACATTCACTGCTTTGGGGATTGTTTTGGGAGTTGCAAGGACTTATCCAAACCAGACAATCCCTTTAAGAATTTATTGAGAAAAATGTTGTTGTTGTTTTTTTGTTTGTTTGTTTTTTAATCAACTGGTGTCAAAAAGTTACATAGATTTGTAATTTACTTCTATTTAAAAAATCTCCAGTCTTTCAGTACTTATTATCTGCTGCATGTCCTGCAGAAAGTGGTGTTTTCTTTCCAGTCTGACTGTGCTCTCTGCTGCCACCTCTGTCCATGTTAGGAACTGTCCAGAGCTGTAGCAAATCCCCATAGAAAACTTCTACTGCTCTGCAAAATTCCTGCCGTGGACATAGGTGGCAGCAGAGAGCACTGTACTGGAACGAGAGAGGTTTTCTTTTATAGAAGTAATTAACATACATGATCTTTGGATTAAAAAAATATATAATATTTTTATATTCAACTAACATATATTTGTCAGCTGTATACTTATTCTCCAAGTAAAATAAAGGGTTTGAACTATTACCTATGCTGTGTGCAAGTGACCGACATCTCGTAATATGTCAACACAGAGAACACAGGTCTGAACCTCTAGACTTTTCACATTAGTCACTAGCTGTATTTCAATATAGCCTTACATAGTGACTATCTGCAACCATTTGACATTGTTTCATCTCAATTTCCATTTAACCATTAGGATGTACGGTAATATCTAGTAATGACAGTCATTACAGGGTGTTCTGCTGTTGGTATATTGTATCTACACACAATCATACAATGCCTGTTCTATTCTTTTCTTAATACCATTCACTCTGTAACAAATCCATATGAGTGCATTTGTTATCACTGACAGCGGAGTTCTTCCTGTAATTGTTGTCTGTCTTGGTGTTGCTTGCTCTTTTTTTTTGCTTATTTCATTCTCTCTTATATCACTTTATTTGTCAGATGAGTGAGGACTTCCGGCTCACATCTGCCAGCTCTTCTTTTCCTGCAAACGCTTCCTCTTCACCTCTCTCTCGGCCTGCTATCTCCAGTCAAGGTAATCATGTATGTATCTTTTGGCTCTAGCTATCACCCCCTATTACTCGGTGACACTGAGTGAAACTTTGCTTTCGAGTGTCATTGTGCTGTGTATAGAATATTACTTTTAACACTATTATTACCTAGAGATACTCATATGGCCAGGGTGCTTGTTAAAGGGGCTAGAATAAGAAAATTAATGGTTTTTCCTTATGAACTTGACACTGCTGCAGTAGGGTGTATACTGCTACTTGTGGCGCTTGCAGGTTGTTAAATTTATAAAGTTAATTTAAGCAGGTGTAGGGAACAAACCTTGGCTTTGGCTATCAAAGCATGATGGAATTTGTAGTTCTGCAACAGTTGGAGGGTCAATGATCAATCCCTAATCTAACAGTTAGGACCGTATTACATGGGCCAAGATTCTGTATAAGCAACCTACTGAACCTTTTACATGGCTCAATAGTTCTGCAGCAAGGGCTGCACAGACATCATTAGCAATGTCCGTGCAGCCCTTGCTGTTTATAGTAAAAAATGAAGTGCCTATATTACTTTGCCACGCTTCCCGGTGTTCCCGCTTCCCACATCCACCGCTGAACTGACAGGCTGACAGGACCGCAGCTCGGCTACTGATTGGCTGAGCGGCCTGTTACTTGAAAGTACGGTGTAGAAGCTGCAGTGGCATGCGGGCAGAAGCTAGAACACCGGGGAGCATAAAGAGGTATGTATAAATATAAATATAATTTTCTACATAGTCATCAGCTGTCTGCTGCACATTACTATTACATGTAGGGATAAGGGATAAGCGAACCGGCCAAGGTTCGGGTTCGCATGAACCTAAACTATCGGCTTCTGATTCCCGCTGTCTGCCCGCTCCGTGGAGAGGGTGGATACAGCCTGAGGACCACCTGGAAAACTGGGATACAGCCATAGCCATCCCTGTTTTCTAGGCGGTCCTCAGAGTCGGCAGACAGCGGGAATCAGAAGCCAATAGTTCAGGTTCATACGAACCCGAACCATGGCCAGTTCGCTCATCCCTAGTAGGGATGCACCGTCGGCTGTCAATGATTTTTAGGCTGAACCAAAAGACACGATCTGTCTTTATTACACGGAGCAGTAATCTGCCTGATTGTCACTCTGTGTAATAGGGCCCTTACTCCTGTAACAAAGACAAAAAAAAAAACTTCATTCTCCCTAAAGAAAACTCATTGAAGTCAGTATTTCCTGAAGCCGTAGCCTACAGTAAATGTGTATTTTCTTATACCTAATCCGAATTTTTTCATTCCACAGTTTAATACCATTGTAATGTGTTTAAAAACGAATAAAACTCTTGCACAACCTTTTTAGCTGACCAGTGACAGACCACCATCATCTGCCATGTTTAACATTTTTAACCAATAGTAGGACAAAAAAAATTCTTTTTTCTAAGAACAGTCTTTTCTTGAATGACTCTACTACCTAGAAAGATTGTTCAACCCTCACCCAGCGTCGGTTATTCTAAAAGTGTCTAGAGAACTGTGCTTAAGCAATAGTCTATACACAGGATGTGTGTGTGTGTGTGTATATATATGTGTGTGTGTGTGTTTGTGTGTGTGTGTGTGTGTGTGTGTATATATATATATATATATATATATATATATATATATATATATATATACACATACACATACACACTGGGGATGCTATAAAAATGAGGGCACCTCTGTCCCCCACATCTTCTGATGTGATTTGGTCCCCTGCTCTTTGAAATCTACCTCCAAAATTAACTACCGTTGTTAGAAACTACCTATGCAGCTAATCACTGGCTGCAGAAGTTAGCCCCAGAGGTGTCACTGATCGGTGCAGCGGGCTGTCACTGCCAAGGTGAGGCATGAGCAAACAGTTCACGTGCTGACTACTTGTCTCGGAAGCAGGGAGAAAAGATGAGCGGAACCAGGGGTAGATAAGTATGAGACTCCTTTTTTTTTTTTTTTTTTTTTTTTAACCAACTCTCCAGCAATATATAAAAAAAAAGCAATTTTGCGGAAATACTTTTTTAAGATGACTGCAGAGATGACTGTACTGATTCTGTTAGTCTACACAGCTAAGCTACAGTATAAGCTGCAGAAATCAGTAAATGTTAGCTTATTACGTACGCTCTGACTATGGTGAAAATCACAATATGTTTTTAGTAACACCCTTTAAGACCTGCAGACTAAGGTGTTATCAATATTGTCATAGCTTATAGAGGCAAAGGCGGAGGGTAGCGCTTAATCAGACAAAGTAGCACATAAAATTAACTCATCCCGGTGATAGGATATCATCCGCTATCACCAACACCACCTAAAGCCTTGATAGCAAATAAATAATTTGGAGAGTGCTAGGTATAGCTCGAGTAATAGTGTTATTGCTGTACAATAATGCAAAAAAAAAAGGGATACCTAAAACACACACAGCCAGGGCTCAAGGATTCCACATGAATATCTGTGAGTGTATAAAATGGATTGAAAGCATACAATAAACTTACTCCACTGTCTGGGTAGGTAGCAAATAGTTGTTCCAAACCCCCTCTGAGATGGGGGAGATTCATGATAGGGTTTAAATATATACCTGGTGTAAACTGCCCACAGCAACCAATCACAGCTCCTCTTTTATTCTACCAGAGCTGAAAGCTGAGCTGTGATTGGTTGCTGCGGGGAGTTTACACCAGGTGTGTATTTACACACTTTCATAAATCTTCCCCAATGTGTTTTTTTGGTATATAGATCCACCTTTATCAAGCCTTCCCTTGAGATCACTTATAATGTATGTTTGTTTGTTTTATTTAAAGGGAATCTGTCACTAGGTTTATGCCACCTTAAATTAGGGAAGCATAAACTAATAAGAAATGCTGAACTGATTTGGTGTACTACCTATGGAATCCCAGCCGTTCTCCTAATATGCAGGAGAATGGGATTCTTGCCACACCTCTCCCCCTCCCTCCAGCTGCTGATTGATAGGTGGCTGCCTATAGACAGCATGGATAGATAACTGCCAATCAGCAGCTGGTGGGCGGAGTTTTCTGCTTTTCATGAATATCCAGGACTACTGGGCTCACGCACATAATGGAGGATAAATCCGAATCAGCTGCACAGAACAATGTAAGGGAAACCTCATTCTGTCCAGATTTTCTGTCACTATTTTATGCTACCCTGAGATAGGACAGTATAAACCTGCTGGCAGAGTCTCTTTACCTTCACATAATTTTAGGTATTTGCCCCTTTTTTTTTTTACATCACTTTGCTTGTTTATGGGTTTTTTTTCTTTTCATTCTCAATGAGATATGGCGTCAAAGGCACTGAAGGAAAGTCCCAGTTAATATCCTGGCTTGCAGTGCTAGTTACTTATACCCTGTCTTTATATATCAGCCTTTCCTTGTCTGATCATCTCCTTATTTGATAATAATTATTCCTTCTGCTCGCTGGTAGAAGAACGCCTGTAATTATCATTGAGCTTTCTATAATTCTTTATAAAATCTGTCACCATTACACGCTCAGATTTTCCCTTTATTACTCTGCCCTATGTTTATTCACCGCTTTATTATACCTATAGAAATGTCAAAGTAATGGAAATAAATGGGGCCGTGTAAAATGCTTTTTGATTGACCTTTCCTCCTACTATATCTAGTTAATTTTAACAGGACTGCAGAGAATCATTAATAATGTCTGAAAACAGAGAGGTTCTGTAGAAAGACATGCTAAGTGTGGTGTAAAGAACAAAGTACAGCACATACACAAAGGCAAATAAGGCCACATTCACATGGTATAATGTCACTGGGTACCATCATCTATTGGTTTCAAGTCATTATTAGACTACGTGTGGTATATACAAATCAATATGGAGTCAGTATACTGGTCGGACAGTAAAATCCGGGGGGGTGACAGGTTCCCTTAAAAACAAATTCCCCCCACTTCTCAAAAAATAAAAACACTCAAGACAAAACAATTTTTTTCATTATTCCACCACTACCACCGATTAAAAATTAATCAATGTGCTATGTGAACCTTAAAAATTCTGACATTAAAAAGTTATTCTGCAAAAATTAAGCCTGTATTATGGCTACGTCGACAGCAAAATGAGAAAGTTACGGCTCTTAGAATGCAAGAAGGAATAAGAAGAAAACTGGGCGATAAAGCTCCTGACTAGTAAGGGGTTAAAGAGATACGATTTCTTGTATTTCTGCTTACTAGTCATGAGATAATTTACCATGTATTATTCGAGGATCCTGGATGGAACTGGACACAGCGAGTTCATGAACTGATATCATTGACAAGTCAGCAGCATTTCGCCTTCCTATGCAATGTTTTTTATTGGAAATTTCCCACCACAGGCCCCTAGTTTCCAGCACAAGGAAGCACAACCTCAGCTTTCCTTAGTCTCTATTCACAATGTCAGACTTAAAAGTAGACATGGCATGTAAGGTTTAGTCATTCATTTAAAGGGGAAAAAATTGTAATTATGAGCACCTATTCAAGAGGTACACCACCCAGTGTGCCTATATGTGGATTAAAATCAGATGAGAGACTGCCAATAAAGCGACTCTTTATTAGAGATAAGCAAACCCGAACGCTCTGCATTTGAATCCTTCTGTCTGGAGAAGATGGATGCAGCCCTAGGCTATGTTCACACAACGTATATTTTCGTAAAATCACGGCCGTTGTACAACGAAAATATACGTTACCTTTCCTTCTTTGGGATCCCGGCTGGAGCATATACACATAGTATACGCTCTGGCCGGGATCCCTAGCGGCGCTGCAAACAACTGACATGTCAGATTTCTGCGGCTGCTATTCATTGAATAGCGGCTGTAGGAAACCCTGTCAGTGCACACTATGGAGCGAGCGGCTCCGGCCGCTTGCTCCATAGTGTGCAGTGGAGAGTTCTGATGCGGACGCGCACGGATGCACCCGCATCAGAACTCTGCAGCCATAAAGATCATCCAGCCTGTACTGCAGTACCGGCCGGGATGATCTTTTCAGAGACCGGCCGGGTCACGGAATGGCCGGTCTCTTACAACATGGGAACATAGCCCTAGGGCGTATCCGAACTTGCTGTAAGTTAACTCATCTCTACTCTTTACTATGAAACAATGTACTACAGTACAGTATTGGGTTGGGTGCTTCAAAAAAGTAGGAGAAATGACTAAATGTAAATATGTTTAACATTTTTTTTATACCTTTTACCTAGTGTTCAGGATGTTTTTCTTAGAAATGATGTATCATTTTGTGTTCCTCAGACCAGTCCTCAATCAGCAAATTCTCAAGTAGCTTGACACACATTGACCGCCCAGGTTCACAGCAACAATGCGGAGTTCAACATTCCATACACGATGGGGGACAAAACACAGAGGTGATACTCCGGACACTAGAAGAATTGTTACACACTTGTCACATTATTTTGTCTTGTATGCATGTCACATGGAAAATATTCACTCTTTAACAGCTATGCCCTCCAAGGCTTCTGCATATCCCGGTTATGTGGGTGGTTGCAGTGTTTTATCAGCATCCAGCTTATTGCTTCTCTTTTGTGTTGCCTTGCATTCTGATCAAACATTGTTCTAATCTCCTGTGCGACGTATTCTCAGTAACGCACCAGACGTGAAAGCAAAGTATTCCCCCTGCATGATGCATATCAAACACATAGACTACATGATCTCTGCTGGGCTTACGTGTCATCTCGCTTATGATTGCAGCTTGTTAGTATTGTGCTGTGGTGACTTTGCTATGTCTTTATTTCAGCAAACTACATCCGATGAATCTTTGCCAGAAAATAACAAAAATCTTAACTTAACCAGGTGAGTTTTAATTTGAAGTCACTGAAATTTTAGTTGCTTTTACATTTGAAAACTTGGTTATCCAACAATGTAAAACATTTTAGCCTAGAACTTGGTAAAATAAAAAAAATAAAAAAAATCATACTCCCCTTACTGATCCTCTGTGGTTCCCTTTTCAAATCTCTGTTTCCTGGTCCCTCTTGACGAGTGACACATAGACTTATAATGAAGCCCGTCTCCTGACTGAGCGGCAAGCTGGGGAATGAAGCATGTTACTGTACACTTCTCCCGGCTATATCGAGCATTTAGATCCTGACTGAACAAAAGTTTTTAAATATCTGCATGACCTGGGAAATGTTTTTTTTTTTTTTTTTTTTTTGAATGACTAATAATATAAAGAGGTCCTGTGGGTAGCCCCCCACCCCTCAAAAAAGACTATGATTAAATAGCTTAGGGTGTTCTAAATTCATATTTTTACAGTCTCATTATAAACCCTCCTGTTCCCAAGATACGTGGGTTTATATTTTATCTGACAAATCAGAATATGGTCATATAGGTGTGAATATCAAGTGATGGGTGTGATTATACTGTCAGGGGGTGTGAATGTTTTACATTTAGGGGCTGGATGTGCCTAATTCACACCCCCTGATTGTATAATCAAAGGAGGTTTTCCCAATAGGGTTCGTATTATCATCTACAGTGTCCAATCAGTCACGCAGCCCTTTCCTGCAGTCGGCTTTTGGCCACCCACCCCCCTACATGAGAAACTGTATGAGATAGCACTTATGGACTGCATTTACTACACCAGATGGTTATGCATATTGACTCTAAACACTTACCATGACTGGAAAATACAGTTGCGGCCGCAATAAATAAAAGTAATTTTCTCCACTCTGCAGGATTGCAGGGCTCTCAGAAGCCCCCAGGGATCAGATAGCTTCTCTTCATAGGAGTTCTCCAGGCTTCAAAAAATATTACCATTTTCTTCCAGAAACACCTCTCCTGTCCTCAGTTTGGGTGTGGGTTTTGCAGCTCAGTTCCATTGTAATAAAGCTGAATTGTAATACCACACACAACCTGAGGACAGAGGTGGTGCTGTCTTAGGCTTATGTTCACAGTACGTAAAAGTACGGCCATACTTTGTGCGGTGTGGACATAGCCTTATCTTCTGTGGAATCCCGGCCGGAGCGTATACATATCGTATATGCTCCGGCCGGGATCCCGTACGGGGCCGCAAATAACTGACATGTCAGTTTTCTGCGGCTGCTATTCATTGTGTGCTGTGCGAGGTTCTGATGCGGGCGCACGCTGATGCGCCCGCATCAGAACCCTGCGGCCAGAAGATCATCTGGCTGGGGTCACGGAATGGCCGGTCTCTCACGTAGTGTGAACATAGCCTTATTTTACAAGAAAGTAGCTATGTTTTTTCTAATCGTGGATAACCCCTTTACGTGTTGTGGTGGTGCTGCCAGAGAATTGAAAACTGAGGGTAGATACGCTGTGGCCTCTGTGAAAAACCATGCTCCATATTTTGGCGCACATTTTTATGCCGTAGTAAACAGGTTACTAACAGGTCTTGTGAGAATATATATACTGTAAACAGCTTACCATCAAGGGGCCTCTCTAACTATAAGAGATTGTTCAGAGCAGATAACCCTTTTAAGCGTAAATCTCTCCACTATTGTTGGTAGCCTTGCACTGTCAGGTGTTTTTTATTTTTTCTTGTATTTTCTATAGTATTAATTATTTATATTAATTATGTTTCTCTTTTGGTTACTGGAAGTGTTAGTACCATAGAAGAGGAAACCACAGTAGTTCCAGATACTCACAGCTCAATATTTCCCATTCCTTGTGTATCATATTCTACAATGGATCAAGATTTTATCCCTTACTTTTCTACATCAATCGCCCATGCGTTAAAACAGAAGCAACATCTAGCGGGGATAGCAGAAAGACATGATAATCCAGGAGCAGATTCCAGAAGTTTTGAGCCTGGGGATGGCTATTTTGAAATGGGACTCCATGAGCGAGACCATCCTTTTTCTAATGGACCTCTTTTACAGGATACTGACATCAGTATTATACGGGTGCTATGGAACTTCACGGTCCATCTCCAGAGAGACAGTAGCAGTAAACAGTTTTCTTCTTGCCTTGTAGTCACTGATACTTTACTTGCCTTGTTTGAGGTGCAAAGTGACCAAAGGCTACAACACCTTTCCCATCCTTCCTCAATGAAACTGGTTGGATATTATTATTATGGGGATATAACCGAAATGACTTTCCTCATACCGGACAGCTGCCTGGCATTGAGTGTAAAAAATGGAGAAGACTTTGTTATTATTCTTACAGATGCTCAGAATTTGGAAGAATTTTCATCATTTTTACAGGCAAAATGCTCAAACAAATGTACAACTTTGACCCCTATGTCCTCTTCAGTTCACGGACCTGGTGTCCAAGGGTTCTTCCAGCATCTTACTGAGGAACATCAAATGCATTTAGCGGACAATGAGGTGAAGGGAAGTTTCCCAGTCTGTCTGTTTTATTGCAAAGAGGACAATTCAATGCAAGGCTTCCAAGAAGGTTTCCTCTTTGAAAACACTGAATTGGGCTCCAATGGGAATTCTGAACACAACATGGATAAGTCCTGTCCAGTATGGCTGTTTCTCACACCACAAGATCTGGTTATAGTCAGAATAGATTTCCATAAGATTGGTCAAGAGAAAAATATGACGGACTATATACACAATTCTTTCAGACTGAGCAGGATTCCTATTGCCACTGTAGTTGTTCATCCCACACATAATCCAAACACTTCACTCCAGAATGGTCACGTGCTTCGGTTCATTTTTGACTTTCTTGCTGTTACCGTGTTTTTTGTGTTACCTAATGATAAAAGTCACTTTTTATCACTTTATAAGTTATTGCGGAGTTCAGTTCAGGATGTTAAAAGTATAGTGGTTTTAAAGTCTTTAAGTGATGTAAAGACCACAGAACATGTTCCGGAAAACGCAACCCAAGTAGAGACTGTAAGGTAAGAGCTTTGTGTTCTCTTGGTGGATTTGTAATGCTTCATTTTTGTACCATAGTGAAAAAAATACTAGTAAATGTATCCTAGAACTCAGGCCCTTAATGAAAGAACCAGTCTCCTGGAAACTTGCTAATAATGGCGGAGATCTCAAGAGACATATTCTTTATTATGCAGGTTGCATACAAGGTAGCATTGCATGGCATTCTCTCATCTCTGTATAGTGCTGTAGGTAATTTTAAGCGCTTCTCAGGATTAGACATAGGCTAATTACTCACCTTACTATTTAAGCGTATGTTCACACTGAGCAAATTCGGCGTAATTCCATAGCGGAGCTGTCGGCTACGGAATCCCGCCTGTCTCAGTGTCAAACGGCATCTCTATGGGAGGGCTTGTGTGCCTGCGCTCAAAGAATTGACATGTCAATTCCTTGAGCCCAGGCGCGTGAGCTCTCCCATAGAGATGCAGTTTGACACTGAGGCAGGCGGGATTCCGCCAAATTTGCTCAGTTTGAACATACAATAAAGGTATGGTGTCCTCCTCTTTTTTTTTTACTAGGGTCCCATATTTGAGCTCCATTTGGGGAACTCTCCTGCAAGTTCCACTTATTTAACAATCTATTGGACCAAATCAATCCTGCAAGCTCAATTTTTTGTCCACTAAAATCCTGCAGAATAGACAAACACCAGAGAGAAACCTGACGGACTCAGTCAACGTTAATAGGATCTCTCTGGATCTGTTAGTGTGTGAAGTCTGTGAAGCTACATTTTGTGGTGCCGAATTGGACCTCCAAGGTTTGAACCTGATGTTAGACATAGCCGTAAGCTGCCTACAAAGAGCGGCTCCTTTGGTGGATCTAGGGTTCTGCTACCAATTAAAGGGTTTTCAAGCCCTGCCCTTGTGTGTAGATATTATTCTTACACCACTTGGTGGTTGTTTTAATTTCTCTGAGAACATCCTCTTTGTGTGTCCACCACTGGTCATCACACATGCTGAACAAGATAACCCCCTGCTCCCCAGATAACCCCTTTAAGTGTTGGACGACTTGTCTCAGACAATACGAGAATTTTTCTTGACTAATTGTTCACTACTTTATTTTATTTCTAGAAGTCCTAAATCTCAGATGACACTACCAACATTATATCCGTCTGAAAGCTTGTTTCAGAAATTATCTGAAGAAAATCAGATTCCATTTCATTTGGCAACATCTACGCCATCTCGATTTATTTCTTCCTTGAACGGGAGAAGCATAGTGGAATTCTTCCATAGCAGCATCTCTGAGGTAACACTTTACAATACAGACAGGGTGGGTACCACCTACCAAGGAGTGCCAGCCCACATGGTAAACATGAAATAAAATACACAAAGGCAATGAACAAAAAGCTGCATGTTTCTTATGTATTAATGACAACAGTCTCTATTAAACATATATAGACAAAGACATAGACCACACTGCTGCAAAAATTAATAAAAAGACAACAAAAAGAGGTATATGAAAAGCAAGTAAAAATATACACTGCACACGCCAGGATTGGAATCAGTCACTGGGCAGGATGCGACGGTCAGGGTAAGTAGATGTAATAGGTGTGATACTAATACAGTCAGTGAGAAGATAAAGAATAGATCAGTCCCACGCATACAAAGGCTGCACACGTCAAGCTGTCACAGCTTCTTCAGTCTCAACTAGTTATTAGTTTTTACCTAACAGCCCATTTGAAGGGGTTATCCACCAAGAGCTAAAAAATAAAATGCTCCCAAACCTAGATGCACTTACTCACCAGGTCACCCTGAGTATTATGAGCCATCTCCCATCTTTTAGCTGACGCCGGTTCCAAGTTTTTCTAAAAACCTGTCTATATCCAAGATGATGCCAGCCGGGAAACTACATTTCCTATCATGCAGTGCTTCTCTCTGATTTGGCTGTTTGCATACCCAACCCACCCCCTTAGCTTTTATTCTTGCCCACGGTGTCATTACTATATTACTATTGCTCAGTAAACACAGGACACATGTCCATTCTTTGAGCGGAGAGGTGTGCGAGCCCTCCCATAGAAAGCCAGTTTGACACAGAGGGATTCTGCAGCAGAGAGTGCCGCCGCTGAATTCTGCCCCTTTTACTCCGTGTGAACTTGCCCTTAGGGTATGTGCACACTGAAGAATAGGCAAGGAATTGAAGAGGGAAGTTTTCTGCTTGAAATTCCTCGCCCATTCAGCTCTGGCAGAATAGGGGCAGAATTTGAGCGTAATTCAAACAGAATCCAAGCCCCCGTTGACCTCTTGTAGAATCCGCCCTTAGAATTGACATGTCAATTATTTGGGTGGAAAGCGGATCTGGGGCAGAAAAATCTGCTCAGAAATTTTGCAGTGTGAACTACAGAGCATAAATTCCATTGAACACAATAGGACATTGCTCTGTTCATATTTTACAGGAGGAATTTCAAGCAGAAATTAAAGTGTAACTGTCATTTCAAGGTCATTTTTCTGAAAACATTAAATATCAACAGTTCAAGCGATTTTAAGAAACTCTGTAATAGGTTTTATGTACTAAAAGAGTTTCCTTCTGGACTAAAAAAGCAATCTCCCAGCCTCCCCCCTCACATCAGAAGAAGCAGGATTTCTGTGTCCATTATGTGGCTATGGAGAGGGGAGGGGCTGTTAGGAGTGACTGAGCACGGAGCAGTCTTGCACAGCACAACACCCTGCAATCTTCTCTCAGTAAGTTCATAGATAAGCACTGACCTTTCTGACACCTGAATCCTGCGTTTTAGGTGCCCAGACAGTCTAGATACAGCTGACCTTAATGTCACCTCTCCCTGCTCCCTCATCTCCCTCAGCCCCTCCCCCCTTCATAGGCTTACAATGGAGAGAGCAGAGCCCGTCTTCACTGGCTTCTCTGTAATGAAGACGTGTTTGCCTGATAATGCACAGATAAGAAGTCAGGGGGGGAGGCTGGGAGATTGCTTCTTGAGTACAGAAGGAGGCTTTTTTGGCTGATGAAACCTATTACAGAGTTTCTTAAAATCGCTTATACTACTGATTTCTGCAATAAAAAAAAAACATGACAGTTACGCTTTAACCCCTTAGTGACCGCCGATACGGCTTTCTACGGCGGTCACTAATGGGCCTTATTCTGCTGCCATCAGCTTTTTACGGCGATGGCAGAGAATAAGGCTGCGGGGCCGGGACGGCCCCCACCCCATCCCCCCGGCTACCGGAGGTAGCTGAGGGGTTGGGGCAGTGTGTGAGGTCCGTCCCGGCCCCCCCCCTTACCGACGATCGCCGCTATTAACGTTATAGCGGCGACCGTCGGTAATGGAGATTACCGGTGCCGCCGCCACCTTTCATCTCCCCCCGCCGTGAATCTACGGCGGGGGGAGATGAAATAAGTATCCCCCAGACCTCAGATCAGCCCCCCCTAGTGCCCCGATAACTAACCCCCCTCCCCCGGCGGCCATCATTTCCAAGATGGCCGCCGCTATCGCTGTGAACCGACTAACGTCGGTTCACAGCGATTAAAAGGTTAAAATGAATGAAAGCCCCATGCTCTCCGCCACCGGAGGTAGCGGAGAGCATGGGGCAGTCATCGGGGACCCCCCTGTGGGGTCCCGGTACAAGCGATCAGCGGTATATACTATATACCGCTGATCGCTTGTGCCATGTGCTCCCGGCACTTTTTATCCCCTGTCACCATAAATGATTGGTGACAGGGGATAAAAAGTGATGTCCCCCCACCCCCCAAGTCGCCCCCCACCCCCCCTGTCACCCCCGTCCCCCAGTCACCCCCCCCTTCCCCATATACTCACCGGATCGACGGAGCTCCTTCCTCCTCGACGTCCTGGCTGGTTATGAAGTGCGCATGCGCTTCACAACCAGCCAACTCTGAAAATTTAAAGTGACAGAGACCAATTTGGTCTCTGTCACTGAACTATGATTACTGAGATAGAAAATATCACAGTAATCATAGTAATACAGTGAAAATGAATATGTAAAGTACAAAAAGTGACAAACATACAAAAAAATAGAACACACACTTTTTATTATAGTAATAATTGCAGTTTACTCCCAAATTACCCCTAACCCCTCCCCAGATTACCCGTAACCACCGCACGTTGCCCGTAACCACCGCACGTTGCCCGTAACCACCGCACGTTGCCCGTAACCACCGCACGTTGTCCGTAACCACCGCACGTTGCCCGTAACCACCGCACGTTGCCCGTAACCACCGCACGTTGCCCGTAACCACCGCACGTTGTCCGTAACCACCGCACGTTGCCCGTAACCACCGCACGTTGCCCGTAACCACCGCAAATTGCCAGTGACCCCCTCCAGATTGCCCGTAACCACCCCAAATTACATGTACCCACCCCAGATTACCTATAAGCACTTCAGTTTATCAGTAACAATCCCAGATTGTCTGTAACCCTTCCAGGTTGCACATAACCCCCCCAGGTTCCCCGTAATCATGCCAGATTACATGTAACCCCCCCAGATTGCATGTAACCACTGCGCGTTGCCTCTGACCACGCCACGATGCCTCTGACCACGCCACGATGCCTCTGACCACGCCACAATGCCTCTGACCACCGCACGTCGCCTCTGACCACCGCACGTCGCCTCTGACCACCGCACGTCGCCTCTGACCACCGCACGTCGCCTCTGACCACCGCACCTTGCCTCTGACCACCGCACCTTGCCTCTGACCACCCCAAATTGCCAATGACCCCCTCCAGATTGCGGTGCCCATGTCAGATTACAGGTACCCACCCCAGATTGCCTATAAGAACTTCAGTTTATCCGTAACCACCCCACATTGCCCGTAACCACCCCACGTTGCCCGTAACCACCCCAGATTGTCAGTAAGCACTGCAGGTTGCGCGTAACCACCCCACGTTGCCCGTATCCACCTCGGATTGTCTGTAAGCACTGCAGGTTGCCCGTAACCAGCCAACGTTGCCTGTAACCACCCCAGATTGTCTGTAAGCATTGCAGGTTGCCCGTAACCACCCCACGTTGCCCGTATCCACCCCAGATTGTCTGTAAGCACTGCAGGTTGCCCGTAACCACCCCACGTTTCCCGTAACCATCCCAGATTGTCTGTAAGCACAGCAGGTTGCCCGTAACCAGCCCACGTTGCCCGTTACCAGCCCACGTTGCCCGTAACCAGCCCACGTTGCCTGTAACCAGCCCACGTTGCCTGTAACCAGCCCACGTTGCCTGTAACCAGCCCACGTTGCCTGTAACCACCCCACGTTGCCTGTAACCACCCCACGTTGCCGTAACCACAGCAGGTTGCCCGTGACCACCACACGTTGCCCATAACCACCACACATTGCCCGTAACCACCCCGCGTTGCCTGTAACCACCCCACGTTGCCTGTAACCACAGCAGGTTGCCCGTGACCACCCCATGTTGTCCGTAACCACCCCAGATTACCTGTAACCACCTCAGGTTGCCCATAACCACCCCTGGTTGCCCGTAACCACCCCACATTACCTGTAATCTAATTTTTTTTATCTTATTTTAGTAACTGCGCTATTCTAATAACCATTACTAGCTGCGGTTTTGCTCCTGTAAATCGGCGCTCCTTCCCTTCTGAGCCCTGCTGTGTGCCCATACAGTGGTTTATGCCCACATATGGGGTACCGTTGTACTCAGGAGAACCTGCGTTACAGATTTTGGGGTACGTTTTCTCTCCTGTTCCTCGTCAAATTGAGAAATTTCAAACTAAACCAACATATTATTGGAAAAATTCGAGTTTTTCATTTTTACTGGCCAATTTTGAATACTTTCCTCTAATACCTGTGGGGTAAAAATGCTCACCACACCCCAAGATGAATTCTTTGAGGGGTGCATTTTCCAAAATGGGGTGACTTTTGGGGGGAATCTATTCTGCTGACACTACAGGGGCTCAGCAAACGCACCTGGCGCTCAGAAACTTCTTCAGAAAAATCTGCACTGAAAATGCTAATTGGCGCTCCTTCCCTTCTGAGCCCTCCTGTGTGCCCATGCAGTGGTTTATGCCCACATATGGGGTACCGTTCTACTCAGGAGAACCTGCCTTACATATATTGGGGTGACATTTCTCTCCTGTTCCTCGTGAAATTGAGAAATTTCAAACTAAAGGAACATATTATTGGAAAAATTCGAGTTTTTCATTTTTACTGTCTACTTTTGAATACTTTCCTCAAATACCTGTGGGGTCAAAATGCTCACCACACCCCAAAATAAATTCTATGAGGGGTGCACTTTCCAAAATGGAGTGACTTATGGCGAGATTTTACTCCGCTAGCACTACAGGGGCGCTGCAAACGCACCTGGCGCTCAGAAACTTCTTCAGCAAAATCTGCATTGAAAAAGCTAATTGGCGCTCCTTCCCTTTTGAGCCCTCCTGTGTGCCCATGCAGTGGTTTACGCCCACATATGGGGTACCATTGTACTCAGGAGAACCTGCGTTACAAATTTTGTGGTACTTTTTTCCTCTTGTTCCTCGTGAAATTGAGAAATTTCAAACTAAAAGAACATAATATTGGAAAAATTTGAGTTTTTCATTTTTACTGTCTACTTTTGAATACTTTCCTCTAATACCTGTGGGGTCAAAATGGTCACCACACACCAAGATGAATACTTTGAGGGGTGCACTTTCCAAAATGGAGTGACTTTTGGGGGGGTTCTCTTCTACGGACACTACAGGGGCTCTGCAAACGCACCTGGCGCTCGGAAACTTCTGCAGCAAAATCTGCATTGAAAAAGCTAATTGGCGCTCCTTCCCTTCTGAGCCCTCCTGTGTGCCCATGCAGTGGTTTATGCCCACATATGGGGTACCATTGTACTCAGGAGAACCTGCGTTACAAATTTTGGGGTATTTTTTTCCTCTTGTTCCTCGTGAAATTGAGAAATTTCAAACTAAACGAACATATTATTGGAAGAATTCAAGTTTTTCATTTTTACTGTCTTCTTTTGAATACTTTCCTGTAATACCTGTGGGGTCAAAATGGTCACCACACACCAAGATGAATTCTTTGAGGGGTGTACTTTCCAAAATGGGGTGACTTATGGGGGGTTTTCTCTCTGCTGACACTACAGGGGCACTACAAACGCACCTGGTGCTCAGAAACTTCTTCAGCAAAATCTGCATTGGAAAAGCTAATTGGCGCTCCCTTCCTTCTGAGCCCTGCTGTGTGCCCATACAGTGGTTTACGCCCACATATGGGGTACTGTTGTACTCAAGAGAACCTGCATTACAAATTTTGGGGTGCTTTTTGTCTCATATTCCTTTTGAAAATGAGAAACTTTAATCTAAACGTATATATTATTGGAAAATTTAAATTTTCAATTTTTTTACTGCCTAATTGTGAATACTTTCCTCCAGCCCCTGTAGGGTTAAAATGCTCATTATACCCCTAGATTAATTCTTTAAGGTGTGTAGTTTCCAAAATGGGGTCACTTATGGGGGTTTTCAGGATACCAGACTTCTAAATCCATTTAAAAAAAGAACTGGTCCCTAAAAAAATCAGTTTCACGAAAATGTGATAATTTGCTGATAAATTTCTAAGCCCCATAACACCCTAAAAAAGTAAAATATGTTTACCAAATTATGCCAGAATAAAGAAGACATATTGGTAATGTGACTTAGTAACTAATTTATGTGCTACGACTTTCTTTTTTTAGAAGCAGAGAATTTCAAAGTTCATAAAATGCAAATTTTTTAAATTTTTCATGATATTTTGATGTTTTTCACAAAAAACACACAAAGTAGTGACCAAATTTTGCCACTAACATAAAGTGCCATATGTCACGAAAAAACAGTCTCAGAATCGCTAGCATACGTTAAAGCATCACTGAGCTATGAGAGCATAAAGTGAGACAGGTCAGATTTTGAAAAATTAGCCTGGTCATTAAGGCCCAAACTAGCTGCAGCACAAAGGGGTTAAGAACGGATTCCTCACCTATTCCTCGGTGTGCACATACCCTAAAATAACAATTATTATTGCTGAACTCACCATCTTATAAAGACTTAAATCATACTGAGGCTGATTTCACATCTGACGTATACCTATAATGGATTGCCACTTTGCCACAGTGGTATCTGTCATACAGTACATGTTATACAAGATGAGCTGCTGTACCTAATTCTATGAAGTGTTATACTGTAATTTACATTTATTTTGACACATGTTAATTATAACCCAGCTTTCTATAGGCGCTAAATGTAAGATAAATACCATTGAGGCCTTGTACCAATGGTTGCCTAGATATGAATAAGGCCTGGTACCTGTGGTTGCCCGGATACCAGTGTGATCTAGCACCTGTGGTTGCCTGGATACCAGTGAGAATCTAGCACCTGTAGTTGCCTTGATACCAGTGATACCTAGTTCTTGTGGTTGCCTAGATACCAATTAGGCCTAGTAGCTGTGGATGCCTAGATACCAGTGATACCTAGTTCTTGTGGTTGCCTAGATACCAGTGATACCTAGTTCTTGGGGTTTCCTAGATACTAATGAGGCCTAGTAGCTGTGGTTGCCTGGATACCGGTGAGGCCTAGTACCTGTGGTTGCCTGGATACCGGTGAGGCCTAGTACCTGTGGTTGCCTGGATACCGGTGAGGCCTAGTACCTGTGGTTGCCTGGATACCAGTGAGGCCTAGTACCTGTGGCATTCCAGTTCCAAGGAATAAACCTTCGTTTTTGTTGAGTGGCCGCTGTGGTGGTTATTCTTTTCTATGTAATGTAGTATGATTATGGCTTTGTGTGTCCACACATTGCACACATGCAGTGTGTTGCATCCTGTCAAAATACGTGCACATACAGGACCTCTTGACTTCACTGGTCCAAGTGTGGTCAGCTAGTGACTCCGTTCAGTCATTTTCTGAGTGGGTACTTGTTTGGGCTTGGTATGGAAGATTGGTATGAATGCACCCTAAAAGTTCTTAGGGCTTTTTAATTTACTGCTAAAATGCACCGTACCTTGAAGCTACCCCTCACCCCCAAAGGGCAGTGAATTAGAGTTTTGAACCTGGGAAAGCTGGGTTACTGCTCAGTGGTATTTTATTCAGAGACTGAAGGAAAAAAATAGGTTACTAGCATTTAACTGCTTTTTCTCCTTCATATTTTCCACTTGTCATTGCCCTGCCTGTCTAAGCCTATTAAGAGAACAGTGAGCTGTCACCCTGTCCTTCACATTCTTCCTCTACGATTATAATAAGGCTACTCTGCTCTCTGCTGCCATCTTTGTCGGTTGCAGGAACTGTCCAGACCAATAGCAAATCCCAGTACAAAACCTTTCAGTTCTTGTCACGGACAGAGGTGGCAGCAGAGAGCGCTATGTCAGACTGGAATGAAAACACCACTTCCTGCAGGACATACAGCAGCTGATAAGTACTGGAACGCTGGAGATTTTTAAATAGAAGTAAATTACAAATCTATATAACTTTCTGACACCAGTTGGCTTTAAAAAAAAAAAAATCGCCAGAGTTCCCCTGTAAGAATTATTTTTGATATAACCCAAAAAAGGATAATCCCTGCAGCAAGTGATATGTAAGTAGACAACAGCTTCCTATTCAGTGCAGTAAAAGTTATTTTAACCACAGAACATTCATCCCACACACAAATTATCATGATCATGGCGACATATTTGTCCTTGCATGTGGTTTGCATCCAAATGTTCCAACATTAGACCATATGTCTTGTGTCATGTGTCTATGCAGTAAATTGGAATCATTATGGAACCACATTAGGCTTCATTGTTGTGTTACTTACAAGTAGTTTGAGTTTTACCCAAGTTTATAGTTTTACCCAATAGATTACATTTCTACCTATCAGAATTGATCACTTTGTCACCATAGACATGGTTGGTGGTGGTGTGCGCTACCTGATAATAGTCCTTACTTTTCAGGTTGACAATGAGGAGTTGCGGTATCTCATGTGGTCCTCAGTGATGCTGTATCAATCACCAGATTCAGAAATGACGTCATGCGTCTTATTATCAACAAAAGCCATTTATTTTGTACTAGACGACACCTATAAAAGTGTAAATCATAATCCACAGGGTGAGTGACTGTACATATGTGCTGAATACCTGAAAGTTCTTGAAGTTATTATAGGGGAACAGTAAATTTTATACTCTGTTATTTGTGGCAGTGACTAACACTACTTCTAATGGGCCTCTTTGCCTGTCTATCACCCCCAGAGTGTGCTGACAGGCAGAGAGCCTTGACTAGTTACGCCAATGCCTAATTCACATCTCTCTCCCTGCCTTACCCACCACATTTAAATGCTTTTTTGCCAAGATGTGAAGCTAGGGAAGAAGGAACCCCAGATATGGTAGGAAAACCTATTAAAATAGCTATGTAGCACTGCTCGGAGCTTAATCAGTGCAATTGGGCTAATTGTTCCCTTTAATGGGGTAACACAGGGTGGCACTTCCCTCTGTCCAACTGCTTAGATGCTATGGTTACCATTGACTATAGCATCTAAGGGGCTAAATACACAGGATTGAAGTCCTCCCCAATCCTAGCCAGTGCAGCAGACTGACAGCAATAATATAGATTTAACCCATGCTGGATCCTGAGCCTGCACCATTCCTGCACCCTGCCTCTATTGCACTGAACACTACCTGTCTTTAAGGGTTTTGTTATTCTTTTTTAATTTTTAATAGATAACTGCAGCCAGATAAAGCCAGAGTCTTTAGGCCTTTATCACTGTTGCTACTGTATGGCAATTCCATTTAGTGACCTGCAGTCTGTGAACATTGGACTCTTCGATCAGTTCTTTAGAATAACGGGTAAGATCATCTTTTGGTGAGTACAAGGTGTATTGTCATTGCTAAAAATACATCTATCTATCTATCTATCTAGACATCTTGGATACAGGTCACTAAACTCTGAAGGCTTCTAATATTTTATCATTTATAGCCTGCGTACTTTATTCCTGGTAATACAAACCTATTTACAGATATGTTTTTGGATAGTTTATGTACTGTATGATATATGTGATCTCTTCGTGGTGACTTAAATTGTTTCAGAAAATGTATCTAGTAAGAAAACGTCTGCTATGTTAATTATACTTGTTAAGTTAATCCTTGGTTTGCCATCAGGTTCTTCTCCAAATCACGTTGTGACGTGTCTGACCAGAGACAGCTACACAACACACACATTCATACAACACCTGATGTCTGCTTTATCCTTGCTGGAACGAACACCATCTCCTGAACCAATCGAGAAAGACTTTTATTCAGAATTTGGAAAAAAGAAAACAGGTAACAGGCTGGAGACCTTTTATTAAATGAGTACTTTTATTTTTCTTTTAAATCAACTGGTTCTACTAACATGGACAGAGGAGGCAGCAGAAAGCACTATGTCAGACTGGAAAGAGTACACCACTTCCTTAAATAGAAGTAAACTACAAATCTATATAACTTTCTAACACCAGTTGATTTGAAAGAGACAATTTTTTGTCGGAGTACCCCTCTAAATATATTGCACTGGTCATCATGTTTGGTAATACCCCTGATTGGAGAATATATATGGGGGGGGGGTACTGTCAGTTCAGCCATGCTGTGTTTTCTCAATCTGTCTTGAAACATCACTGCCATGGAAATGCAGTATTGCACAGTTAATTATTGGGTGAACATGTAAGTAAGATTGGTTGATTTTTGATTAGTCTAACCCATTTGTAGTCCACCTGCTTTGGTAAATGAACGCTTTAAATACCAATATACATATTTCATTTTAGGGCACAGGGAAAATGATTCTAAAACAAAAATGTTGGCGCTTATATTCCTATGAAGTAGATTTCTTGCAGACGGAAAATGTGTTCCATACTGTGCATCTATATTGGGTGCTACAGCAGCTACATGAGTTTCATGCTAGTTCCATGTATACACGTGTATAAATGGATCCGTGTTGCTGTTGTTTTGTTTTGTTTTTAAATATGGCATGGTGCTGTTGTTTTAAAGGATTTTAAAAACTTGCCAGGTTTTGTTACATTACCAAGAAAAATAAGAACCAACAACATTGGCACTGTTCACACACATGTGGTTTTCTGAATGGGAGACAGGCCATGGGTAAACAAGTCTCTTGTGTACAGTTTTCAGCAAGTAGAAACTATGATGTGGGGCACTCAAAAAGGCAGACTTTATTCCAGAGTTAATGCCCTGTTACACCAAGCGATCATCGGCCGTATATGCCTGATTATCATCCATTACTGCCGGTAATCGCGTGGAATATTAATCGATTGATAGCGATAGCCTGCTGGCCGTCACTCCGTGCAACCGGAGCGGCGGCAGCAGACTGCCGATATCTTCCAAGGGCCACCCAGACAGACTAAGGATCATCCAGGCAACCCCTCCCCACAGGTCCCCTGCTCTTATCTGCTCACTGGTGGTATGTGTTATAGCACGGCAGCAAGTGGGGAACAAGTAGGAACGAGGTCGGCCCTTGCTTGCTCCTAAACATCGGCCATTGTGATAGGGCCTTTACAGGTGCAGACAAACAGAAAGCAACGACCGCTTTGCACACTCATGCAATTCTTCTTGACCCATAGCCCATCAACCTAATGCTCCCCTTTATAATTGGATACACAGGTGGGTATTTGTCAACAAAAAATACCCACCTGTATATGAAAAAACATTAAAACCAACAGAGAAATGTGTATATAAGGGTGTAGGCATATGGAGATTAGGTATGGACCAGGAGGAAGCGCTCAAGAGCATGAAGCGATTGTTGCCTTTTGTCTGCACCTGTAACTCTGTGATGGAATAAAGTCTGCCATTAAAGTGTCTTTGTGTGTGCTGCACTGCATTACTTGCTACTCTGAAGGTTTGTTACATAAAACCTTCAGAGTGGTGAAAATGTATTTTTATTTCTCTGACTGCTGTCTTTGAGCCCCAGAGTGCCCCATTCTATGATGCACAGTTAACTATTTTTTATTCTTCTCATTTCAGGGGATATTGCCCATCAGGCTCGGACTGGGCCACCGGGGGGCCGGGGAAACCCCCGGTGGGCCCCGAGCTGGAGTGGGCCCCCCCGCTCCTAGGGGGGCCGGGGGCCGCGCCTCCCTTTTTAACTGGAAGCGATCGCAACAATCGCTTCCAGTTAAATGTAAGGAAGTGTTCTGATTGACAAAGCGGGAAGCCGTAGGCTTCCCGCCCTGTCAATCACTCTTGTGACCGCAAGCAGAGATTTGCTTGCGATCACAAGAGTGTCGCAAGCTCCGTTGCGAAGTGCCGCCAGCGCCATCACTGACCTCAGTGTGCGCCGCGGCGGCTAGGACTTCCGGTTCATGGAGCGAATACCGGAAGTCCCAGCCACCGCGGCGCACACTGAGGTCAGTGATGGCGCTGGCGGCACTTCGCAACGGAGCTGCTCACCTGTCAGGAGAAGAGAGAAGAGGAGGCCGGCGTCCGACGGGGGATCGTGTGGTTAGGTAAGTAGTCTTGTATTTTTTTTTTTTGTTTTTTTTTTTGGTTTTTATCAGAGGGGGTAAGATAAGGGGGGGGGGCTGTATACAGGGGGAGGACAACATAGGGGGGGTATATACAGGGGGAGGACAACATAGGGGGGGTATATACAGGGGGAGGACAACATAGGGGGGGTATATACAGGGGGAGGACAACATAGGGGGGGTATATACAGGGGGAGGACAACAGAAGGGGGGCTATATACAGGGGAAGGACAACATAAGGGGGGCTTTACACAGGGGGGGACAACATAAGCGGGGCTGTATACAGGGGAGGACAACATAAGGGGGGCTGTATACAGGGGAGGACAACATAAGGGGGGCTGTATACAGGGGGAGGACAACATAAGGGGGGCTGTATACAGGGGAGGACAACATAAGGGGGGCTGTATACAGGGGGAGGACAACATAAGGGGGGGGGCTGTATACAGGGGAGGACAACATAAGGGGGGGGGCTGTATACAGGGGAGGACAACATAAGGGGGGCTGTATACAGGGGAGGACAACATAAGGGGGGCTGTATACAGGGGAGGACAACATAAGGGGGGCTGTATACAGGGGAGGACAACATAAGGGGGGCTATATACAGGGGGAGGACAACATAAGGGGGCTGTATACAGGGGGAGGATAACATAAGGGGGCTGTATACAGGGGGAGAACAACATAAGGGGGGCTGTATACAGGGTGGAGGACAACATAAGGGGCTGTATACAGGGGAGGACAACATAAGGGGGGCTGTATACAGGGGGAGGACAACATAAGGGGGGCTGTATACAGGGGAGGACAACAGAAGGGGGGCTATATACAGGGGAGGACAACATAAGGGGGGCTGTATACAGGGGAGGACAACATAAGGGGGGCTGTATACAGGGGAGGACAACATAAGGGGGTATATACAGGGGAGGACAACATAAGGGGGGCTGTATACAGGGGGAGGACAACATAGGGGGGCTATATACAGGGGGAGGACAACATAGGGGGGCTATATACAGGGGGAGGACAACATAAGGGGGGCTGTATACAGGGGAGGACAACATAAGGGGGTATATACAGGGAAGGAAAACATAAGGGGGGCTGTATACAGGGGGAGGACAACATAAGGGGGGCTGTATACAGGGGAGGACAACATAAGGGGGGCTGTATACAGGGGGAGGACAACAGAAGGGGGTCTGTATACAGGGGAGGACAACATAAGGGGCTGTATACAGGGGGAGGACAACATAAGTGGGGCTATATACAGGGGGAGGACAACATAAGGGGGCTGTATACAGGGGAGGACAACATAAGGGGGGCTATATACAGGGGGAGGACAACAGAAGGGGGCTGTATACAGGGGAGGACAACATAAGGGGGGCTGTATACAGGGGAGGACAACATAAGGGGGTCTGTATACAGGGGGAGGACAACAGAAGGAGGGCTGTATACAGGGGGAGGACAACAGAAGGGGGTCTGTATACAGGGGGAGGACAACAGAAGGGGGTCTGTATACAGGGGGAGGACAACATAAGGGGGGCTGTATACAGGGGGAGGACAACAGAAGGGGGTCTGTATACAGGGGGAGGACAACATAAGGGGGGCTGTATACAGGGGGGAGGACAACATAAGGGGGGCTATATACAGGGGGAGGACAACATAAGGGGCTGTATACAGGGGGAGGACAACATAAGGGGGGCTGTATACAGGGGGAGGACAACAGAAAGGGGTCTGTATACAGGGGGAGGACAACAGAAAGGGGGCTATATACAGGGGAGGACAACAGAAGGGGGGCTTTATACAGGGGGGGACAACATAAGGGGGGCTATATACAGGGGAGGACAACATAAGGGGGGCTGTATACAGGGGGAGGACAACATAAGGGGGGCTGTATACAGGGGGAGGATAACATAAGGGGGCTGTATACAGGGGGAGAACAACATAAGGGGGGCTATATACAGGGGAGGACAACATAAGGGGGGCTATATACAGGGGGAGGACAACATAAGGGGGGCTGTATACAGGGGGAGAACAACATAAGGGGGGCTGTATACAGGGTGGAGGACAACATAAGGGGCTGTATACAGGGGAGGACAACATAAGGGGGGCTATATACAGGGGGAGGACAACATAGGGGGTCCGTATACAGGGGAAGGACAACATAAGGGGGGTATATACAGGGGAAGGACAACATAAGGGGGCTATATACAGGGGAAGGAAAACATAAGGGCTATATACAGGAAAGGACAATATAAGGGGGGCTGTATACAGGAAAGGACAACATAAGGGGCTATATACAGGGGAAGGACAACATAAGGGGCTATATGGGGCAAGGACAACCTAAGGGGGCTATACGGGGGAATAGACAACATAAGGAGCTATATGGGGGGTAGGGATGGCCAACATAAGGGGGCTATCTATATGGGGGGATGGATAACACAAGCGGGCCAGTTATAAGGGGGATAACACAGGGAGCCATCTATAAGGGACACTGGTTGGGGGCAATTTATAAGGAGGACAACACTGAGGAGGCATCTATAAAGGGCACTACACAGAGGGGGACAACAATGTATAAGGGTAACTATACTGGGTGCGGTGTGTATACAATAGGGCATGCACAGAGAGGGGCATCTACTTTAGTGGACTACACAGAGGGGTCATCTATAAGGGGACTACACAGAGGGGGCTATATACTATAGGGCAGGAATAGGGAACCTTGGCTCTCCAGCTGTTGCAAAACTACAGCTTTAGCTGTGGCTGTCCAGGCATGATGGGAGTTGTAGTTTTGCAACAGCTGGAGAAGTTCCCTACCCCTGATATAGGGAATGCACAGAGGTTGTCATCTACTGTAAGGGGATTACACAGAGGGGGATCTCTACTATAGTAGAGGCACACAGGGCCATCTATATGGAGAACTGAACAAGGGGCCATCTACAAGGTGTGTACACTATATATATATATATATATATATATATATATATATATATATATATAAATATATATATACACACACACATACATACACACGCTACAAATAGTCAGGGCTAACCACTGAGAGAAGGTGTAAAGGGGACAGTACAGATGTGCAGTGTGTAGAGAGATGAGGATGGTGACAGAGCGAGGAGCCTAATATATTTCTCTGGCAGATTCTGTGGATTCGTGGCTCGGAGAAGTTCTCATAAGGGCCCAGGGCAGATGGAGAAGAAGATGAAAAGGGAAGAACTGCGATCAGAGAAGACGTCCCCTGTGAGTCACTAAATCTATGTGCACTGTAACGTATATAGTGTAGAGCTGGGGCTACCTCTATATGACTGTATGAGGGGATATTGATCTTTTGTTCAGAGGATTTTATTCAGTAGCAGCGGTGGTGTTAGTCAGTATTTGGTGGTGTTAGTCAGTATGTGGGGGTGTTAGTCAGTATGTGGGGGTATTAGTCAGTAAATGGCGGTGTTAGTCAGTATGTGGGGGTATTATTTGTTACTTGTAATCTGGTGTGGTGTTCATTGGTCTTAGTATACCAGATTTGGTCAGTAACAATATGGTAGCAATGGTTGTGGTGTGGCGGTAATATTTCCCCCTTGTATACTGGTAATATTGGTCTCAGTATACAGGATTTGGTCAGTAACAGTATAGCGGTAATATGTATGGTGATACTATTTCCCTCCTGTATGCTGGTTTATTGGTAATATCGGTCTTGATAGACAGGATTTGGTCAGTTACTATATAGCGGTAATATGTGTGGGGATATTTGCTCTTTGTATACTGGTGTTATTGGTAGCTGTATGACTTGTATCTAAGTATACAGCGTTATCATACAAAAAAATTGACTTATAGCCCAATTACACCGGCCAATAATCGGTAACAAGTGCTCCTAGGAAGTCTATTCAGCCGATGATCGGCCCATGTAAAAGTGCCAGAGATCTGCTGACATGCAAGCAAATGTCCCATAGTCGGCTGATTTGATCTTTTGTGCGGCTAAGATCATTGCTGTCGGCTGCACATCACCTGCCCTGCTGATTAGCAATCATTTGCAGCCCTATGCTGCCCCATATCACGCCGTGTTAATGGACCCTTATTAATGTTACCATAGATAAGTGCGGTGGCAGAAGGGTGGGCCCCAAGAATGATTTCCCCTGGTGGGCCAAGGCACTCCAGTCCGACACTGTTGCCCATAGTACACATACACGGACTTCCTTTCTTTTTAGATGCCTCACCAATCACAGCACAGCACATACTTCTCTCTGCTATGACAGTAATATAGTGGCAATGAAAGTGCGCTGGACTGAACAGACTGGCTTTGTGCTAGGGGATGATTTACACATTACTTTACTATAGACGACATTGGACGATTGGATGAGACAGGGTTAATGATGCACTAGGTTTGCAAGGTGTCATGTTAGACAAAAGGAAAGAAACAGTGGCAGCACAGCAATAAAGGCATTACAGGAGGCAGTACAGTGTACTTACAATGTAACCACACAATGGACAGCTTCCCAGAGCTTTGTGGGTTTTTAGAGGTGAGAGGGAACCTTGATTTACCTTTCAGGGACAGTGAGGCTCCTATAAAGAAGGCAGGGAGGCTCAGCTAGCATTTACAGAGTCTAGGCTTATTCACATAGCAGTAGTTAACCCCTGCCATGCTTATGGGTGGATTGTAGAATATCGCTGTCAGCCGATAGGTATCACATGTGTTTGACCAGCAATTGGTAATACAAGTGGAAAATTTGCTACATTATTACAAGGAGAAGGGTAGTTTAATGCGGTCTAGGAAAGCTAGGAGTGCTTTCTTTTCTCTAGATTATACATCTTTATGAGTTATGGTATGCTTCTTTACCAGGAAGGCAGGATTAAACAACCATTGACGTTATAGTCATTCTAATGTCATGTAACACAGGAAGTATTGTCAAAGAAAAAAGAGAGCCTCCAAAACAGGAAAACAAAAGAATGTGGACCACTCTTGGCATTTACAGTAAATCTTACCATGGTCACTGAGGGGGGAAACATATGTCTATAAGGAGCAGGATTCACTTTCAATTGATATTTAGGTGACTGCGGCTGGAGGAATGCTACAGATCCTTATGGATGCTACATGTTGCTGAATGTTACTGTTTAATAAATGTATACTCTTTGGTGTATATAAGTAAAAATTTTCCAGTGATTTGTATACCAAGTTAATTTTGGTGGCTAACAAATCAAGCCAGATTCAGTATTCTACTGGACTCTGCATTTCATTTCTACCTAGTCCTTCTGAATGCCACATCTGGTATTTGTTGTTCTCCAGTCCTGTGTCTTTGCCAACACGATTAGCTGACATGCACAATGTCGGCTGATCGTTGTCTTTCAACATGTTCTAAAAAATGATAATGACAGCGACGGTCTGCTGTCTGACGCTCCATGTATCCCCCCACAGCTCCCTCTGGCCGCAAACTGAGACCCCCCCCCCCCCCTCTTCCTGCTTGCTTTCTGTGCTTGTTATAGCTCAGAAAGCGAGCAGGGAATGAGAGGGAAAGGATCGATGACCTGACAAGTCGACGCTCACTCCTCCTCTAATCATGTTATACAGCCCTTACAAGTCATGTGTCCATGCCAGAAAAATCCTTCATGCATGTGCCTGCCCTTTTCTGGTATTTGTTCTTCTATAGTTCTGCATCTTCCCCCAGAAGCCCTGTGTCCACTTTGTTGTCCACATCTTGTTCTATAGTTCGATGATGCACATTCCAGTTCTGCCGCTAGTGACCTGGGATCTCCTTCAGACTTCACATCCTGGTATGGCCACCACCAAATTTGTAGCAGCCAAAGGGACCCACAGAGATGCTGATATGCTGTAAACATGGTTGTTTTTTAATCTAATCTGCTGATATGTCCCTACTGCACAGGAGACGCCAAGGAGGAAGGTATGTCTTTTACCTTCCTCCTCAATGTAGTTCAGGTGTTCAGCACTGACCGCCCCCATAGCGTTGATCCGGCCCGCTCCATTCATTATCATTAGAAAAGGCCGGGCCAGCTGGGGGTGGATGAGCGCTGTGGGGACAGGCTGTGCTCCTAACAGTCTCTCTGGTCCATTGAACAAAAAATTAACTGCATCAGAACGGTGCCGTGGAGGAGGGGAAGACACATACCTTCCTCCTCTGCATCTCCTGTGCAGTAGGGAGCTATCAGCAGGTTAGATTTGTCTTACCTGCTGACAGTGCCCCGTTAAGGTCCATATTCCCCAAAGAGAAGTTATTTCCCTTGGTTATGACCCACTAATGTGGGCCAGGCATGCTGAGTTCAACTGCAATCTCCAGGAAGTACTGGTAGTTGGTCTTCACTGAGTCTGCAAGCAAGGGGGCATTGTGGGAAAGGTGTGCATTGTTGCATGATAACAACAGGGTCACAATTCAAAGAGGAAACCAAGAGGTGATTAAATCCATTCTTTTAAAGTGTACCTGCCTCTGGGCTGAGTGTTCAGACCCCCGACGATTGCTAGAAGAAGTGGGAAAAGCAGACGGTCCCCTAGAATTTCTGTAGAAGCTTGATCACATTGACAATGCTGGGAAAGAATGTGCTTAGCGCTCACTTCGCCCAGTTGCGTCTAGGGAATAGCTAACCAGTCATCACATTTGACATGTCAGGAGTGTTCTGAAGTGACCGTGTCCATGTAATGGGACTTACAAATGGATTTTTAAATATTCTGAACTATTAAATGGTGATAGAAATGTGAAACCCGCTTAGAATAGAGAAACCTCAGGAAGACATGTTAACAGGGAATCAGCTATAAGAATTAATTTTCCTAATGTTCCCTCTGCTCAGTCTCCAGTGTTCGCTCTTCTACATCATATCACAAGTGTCAGATTATCATGTGATTGTCAGACTCCACAATACAGAACTTTTACTGCGTCATTCAGATTTCAGAAGCACAAGACGTGTGATTTATTCAATGCCACTTTTTCCATTTTCTAATCTAAGGCACAGACAAATCCACCTGCAGTATAACCCATTGACTCATCAAAGTCCCTCCCAGTTCACTGGATACACTGCGCCTGTTGTCACTACTTGTTCTTTTTCCCAGCCGCTGGTTTTCCTGACACTCGGAGCTCATATCCTGTTTATAAGTTAGCACTCTGTATATGTGCGGAGCCTGGATGAAATGTGAGAAGATTTCTGGGAGTTATCACTGCCAGCAATGTTTTCTGACTTTAACCTCTTAACGTCGCATGACCAGTATGCCCGTTCTGTGGCCGTTAAGGGTAAGCAGAGAGGGCTCCTGGCACAAGCTCTATCTACAGTGTGCGGTTCCCGGTTGCTATGTGCATCTGGGAACCGCGTGTGTTAGCAGACGCGGCCAATCATCACTCTCGGCTAATTAACTCATTCTGTGGCTAGGTATTAAATGGGAAGTTCCACCAAAGTTAAAAATTTCATGCAGACAAGGGGGTGCTGGAACATAATAGAGAAAGTATACTTACTAGAGATGAGCGAACCTTGAGCATGCAAGAGTCCATCCGAACCCGATCGTTTGCCATTTGATTAGCGGTGGCTGCTGAAATTGAATAAAGCCCTAAGGGTATGTGTAAAACATGGATATAGTCATTGGCTGTATCCATGTTTTCCAGACAACCTTAGAGCTTTATCCAAGTTCAGCAGCCCCAGCTAATCAAATGCCGAACGTTCGGGTTCGGATGGACTCAAGCATGCTTGAGGTTCGCTCATCTCTAATACTTACCCATCCGCATGTCCCTGCAGTGCTAACTTAACAATTCCTGCCAGCAGATACTGTCCTGCAGCTCCTCCAGCTCCTGCATCCTTGCTAATGGACTGCCTGCTCAGCCAATCAGTGACTGGGGGGCGGTCAATGTCACTGATTGGCTGAGCGGATAATCTCTCGGCCAAGCCGTGACCTTGCAGCTGGAGGAGACAGGTACGTGACCTTGGGATTTATAATTTATTGTTATTTCTATTATTATTCATTACTATTATTATTCATTACTTTTTACATTTTTCATTACATTTAGCACTGTGAGTTTGAGCAAAATAGCTTTTTTTGTTTTTGTAGGAAAAATGGAAAATTATGAACTAATTCATTCCAGTCGAGTAAAATTCATATATCCCAATGAAGAGGAGATCGGAGACCTCACGTTCATTGTGACCGAACAGAACGATGCATCTGGGATGTTACCATCTCTGAATATTTTGCTGTATGTCCTAGCATTTCACGTGGATTCTGCAGAAGGACTCGAACATGAAGCCGTGCTGCAGCCAAGAACGCTCATCCTTACAAGCTCAGACCTCTTTTTGTTCAATGAAGATTACATTAGTTACCCACTTCCAGATTTTGCCAAAGAACCCCCAAAGAAAGATAAGTATCAGTTAATGGATGGGAGGCGTATAAGGGATTTAGATCGCGTTCTCATGGGTTATCAGACTTACCCCCAAACTCTAACATTTGTCTTCGATGACTCAAGTAACCAAGATCTGATGCATAGCTTATCAATGGATCATTTCGGAGAACCTTTAAGCCAAGATGATATACAGAAATCATGTGTTGGAAATCGAGAAATCCAGTGGTACATCTTCATACCCAGTGCTGACTGCCGTGAAAAGCTCATCTCACTACTTGCACGCCAGTGGGAGATACTCTGTGGTAGGGAATTACCTTTGGAGTTGACAGGTTAAAATGTATATTCTGCTAAATGAAGCCAAATACAGTGTTTTTGCTGCTGTCCCGTGCACATTTATATCAGCATCCGTAGCACATGTCTGAGCAAACATGAGAAACAATAATTCCTGGTTATACCTAAAGCAAACACGTCAGGTTCTTTATGCTGCCTGATAGCAGGATATGTTAGTGGAGAGAAGTGGAGAAGACTGAATCTAGGACTCCTAGAGACAGAAAGCGCGCTGCTTTGTCCTGCCCACACACAGTGATTGACAGCCAATTCTATACACACACTAAAGCCCCTATTCCACGGGCCGACGGAAAGGAGCAAACATACGCTGTCAGCCAATACATGCGGCGGCAGCAAGCGGGCAAGTGCGGGAGGGGCCACGGGGGGGCTGCCTAGGTGATTGCTGATCGTCCGGGCAGCCCATAGAGAATAGTGGAGGTCTGCTGCCCCCGCTCCTATTCCACTGAGGAAGGGCAACAGATCACTGCTATCACAGTCGCTTGTTTTTCAACATGTTTGAAAAACAAACGACTGCAACGATCAGCCGATTTGAATGGTGCCTTCTATTCCACAGGACAATTATCGGCCAAATGTGGCCGATAATCGTTCCGTGGAATAGGGCCTTCATACTGGGAATGCCCTGTGGAACAGGTAAACAAGACTCTTAACTATGTCTGCCAGGAGTCCAGTTCAGTAAACCCCTTTCCCCCACCCACACAGTATTTGACAGCTTTTCTTGTATGAGTTATTGATCACCCTGTGTAGGTGGATGAAGCAGACAAAGATTTCCTGTATGAGTATTTAAAGGAGTTATTTCAGGTCAGACATTTATGGTATGTTACTAGAATATGCCATCAATATCCAATTGGTGGGTATGTGCACACTACGGATAACTTCCAGCGGATTCCGCGCGTACTCCTGCTTAAAGCTCCGCCCCTTCCATAGGCTCCTTTCTATGCTCAGGCAGATTCTGCCGTCTGCCCAAAGAATTGATATGCGGATGGCGGATCTGCCTGAGCATAGAATGGAGCCTATGGAACGGGCAGAACTTCAAGCGGGAGCACACACGGAATCCGCAGGAAGTTATTCGCGTGGATTCCGTAGTGTGCACATACCTTAAGTGATTACTACTTTAAAGGGATTGTCCAACAAAATATGTACGTCTAAGCCTGGGCTGATATATAAATAAAAAATCTTAAATATAAATATAAATATAAAAAAAAAGAAAAACTGAAATCACAGTTTAGTGGCTGGGACTGGCACTATTTGGATGTTTGGATAGACGCATTGGAGGATTGGGGCAAGTGAGTATAAGTTTAATTTTAGCTGCAGTATCCCCATCCCCTCTTGCAGGTCACAGGGGTCCTGGAAGCTTACTTATGAGGGGTGTTTTACCACGGTCTCACAGTGAAAAGCTACTGGTTTATACTGGTAATGTTCTGAACTAAAATAGCCGCTTTACATTAAGACACATTAAGCGCTAGATACTGAGGGCCCTATTATATGGAGCGATAATCGGCCAAATCAACGATCAGCCAAAGAGAATGATCATCAACTGATCATGTCTTTTGGTCCTCACCTAAAATCGTCTGACAACTGTGTAAAAAATAAAAAAAAAATGTGTACATTACCTCTCCATTCTCTCGGTTCTGCCTTCTGCTTGCTTCCTGGAGCGGGTCTCTGAACAGATAGGCCATTCAGCCATGGTGTTACAGCGGTCCCAGACAGTGATTGCCTGAGTAGCCTGTTGGTTCAGGCACCTGCTCTGAAGCTGCTTTTTTGGCTCCGGGAAGTGGGCAGAGGGCAGAAGAACACTGGGACTGTGATGAGGTAATATATACAGTTTCGGGCAAGGCCTGCACGGACATTGCTAATGATATCCGTGCAGTCCTTGCTAAACGATTATCAAGTTATATAATAGGCTATAATAGGCTCTAGCATATCAGGCTCGTTTATTTATCAGGCCATCTAATAGGACCCTTAGTTACTGACTTTTTTCCTAACACTCGGAGATCATTACATTATAACTTAACGCTGGCGTGGGAATCACTCTGTTGTGGTCTATGTGCATGCTAACTTTTTTCTGTATGTTTATGTTGTTTTGTATTATATTGTATGTAACCATTATTCAGTAAATTAATTATATCTATCGCACAAAGCTGCCAGCTGGAGCCAATTTACACTTTGTATATTTCACTCTTGTCATGTGTATTATAAAACTTGTATGTAACATGGGCTGCTGTGAATGATCTAAACCAAGTTTCTTACTGTAAGTACATTAACCTTCATGGGGCTCATGTATAGAAATCACTCTTTAATAATGTTCATATATCTGCATCAGCTGTTTGCATTATGCATTTTTTTATTATTTAAATATTTCAAGTAAGGATTTTTAGGATGTGTCTATCCTTGTGTGACCATTGTATGACAAGTACACAACAGCGTCAGACAGGAACCATTTTTATGCACAAGTCACATAGGTGTAATGGCTTTTAATGCACAGATTCACAACCAGAGGGCCATATGCACCGCCTTAATGCCTCTGTGTGTGATCTGGGGTGGTGGTTGAGACATAAAGCACAATACAGGTTTATCAAAATTGCTGTGATATAATGTTAACCTGTAAGGAGGGATTTCACAGACATGCACTGGCTGGGACCTCATATAGTAGCACTACCAGTCATGTTTACAGACAGAATTACTGCAGTTTTTGACAATGAGTGGGATCTAATGTTGCTACATAACAAAATTATAAGCCTTGTCTCTATGTAGCCTTACTTACATACTCAGAATAATTGTATAAATATACTATAGGTTCACGATAAGTAGGGTCACAACATTTTTTTGCTGCCCCTATGAATAGTGCAAAAATATACACCTAAATCTCAGAAATGCACCCACAGGCAAAGTAAGGTTGTGCATTGCTCTTACTGACATTGTCATCTGCCACCAGGGGTATCAAGGATTATAAATGTTTTACCATTCCTCGTTCCTGTCCCTTGGACGTAAATGCTGCCAGATGTGGCCAACTATAGCTTTAAGCCCCCCCTGTGGATACTTACGCATGTACAGGCATTCAGAGTGTGCATATTCATTGCAGAGTTGGGGGACCACTATGTGTAGATCTAGCTTAAAGTGAATTGCTGGATATAACTCTTATATGTTATGGTGCTGGGGCAGGGTATGGAAAAGTAAATAAAGAAAAAATAGTTATACTTACCCCTCCTGCCCCACACTAGGTGTACGTAGCTCATCTACCAGAGTGGTTTTACACTTGTTTTTTTATTATTTGTTTGTTTGTTTTTAACAAATTTCATAATTGTATTTAGTGCTGGTGATAACCTTATTGGAACCTGAAACATGATACTGTACTTTCACCTTTGTTCAACCTTGCACAACTACATAAGGGCCCATGCCTTTAAAACTCTTCTGCAGGATACCAACTGGGGGGTTAGATGATGCTGTAGTTATAGATCATCTATATTGGCTTATGGGTCTCAAACATTAACATTTGAGATTAATTTTATATTTAAAAGACCTTAAGGTGGACTGAAAAGGAGTACAACATGTACTCACCTATCCCCACTGGTGTCGGTCCCTGCTGTGGAACACTTCTTTGTTCCTCTCCATTCAGCATATCACCTCTGCTAATACTGCGGTTTGCTGTATACTTGAAGCGATTCTGTACCCACAATCTGACCCCCCCAAACCACTTGTACCTTTAGATAGCTGCTTTTAATCCAAGATTTCTCCTGGGGTCTGTTCAAAAGTCGATGCAGTTATTGTCCTAAAAAACAACTTTTAAACTGGCAGCCCCGTGCCCAAAGGCCGTGGTCTAGTTTGTGTATGCATTAGGCTGGCACAACCTCTTTGTCCCTCCTCCCCACCCTTCTCATCATTAGGAATGCTCCAGGCAGATTGTCTCCTATTCATTACCTGTGTCAGCACGGCACATGAGCTGGATCGATATGCACCTGTGCAATGTTCAGACAGGAGAAAATGTTCCAGTGGCATTCCTAATGATGAAGAGGGTGGGGAGGAGGGACAGAGGGGTGGTGCAAAGTTAGGGCACAGATACTCCAGTTGGGCACGGGGCTGCCAGTTTAAAAGTTGTTTTTTAGGACAATAACTGCATCACCTGCCGAACGGACGCCAGGACAGACCTTGGATTAAAAGCAGCTATCCAAAGGTACAAGTGGTTTGGAGGGTCAGATTGTGGGTACAGAGTCGCTTTAATTATTTTTGATCACTTCTTTTGCTAAACAAAGATAGAAAACCACAGTGATGCAATTTTCTTTTCCAGCTCCTTGATATTGGTAAAAGACTATGAACCTATGTAACTGTGTTTAGCACATTATTATATATACACCATATATGTTGTTTCCATGTTCTGAAAAGGCAATTACAAAATAAACTTTTTTTTTCACCGTACTTGGCAATTCTGGCTTTCTTTACATTAATATCTTTGCATGTTATAATGCTTACACTTTTTTGTATCCAGCAGGTTTGTGATTATTAAAGCACCTATCCGTAGGGTCTTGGCCTGAAACATGGAGGCTGTATGTGAAACGTCGAACTGTCCTGTAGCAAGGTTACATGCTTTCCTGCTGGTTTAGGCAGACGATTACAATACAGTGCATGGATAGGTTAGTTATAAGGATGAGCTGTTAAGGCGGAGATGGCCATTTTGTATTGTTATATTATATGACATCTTTTCTGTTGTTGCGATCCTGTTAAGTATGTCAGTAGCTTATAGTTTACTTGTTCACTAGTTCTTACATTTGGCCAATATTCTTAGAAAATATAACTGCATATGCACCAGATGTAAAGCACTGACGTGCGGCATGTATTTACGGGTCGTTCAATTGCATATGTCGCCCTTAAAGTGTCACTGTTGTTATAACTTTTAAAATCTAAATGAACAGTAGATGTGATATAAAGCAAGTTACAATATACATTCATTTTTGTTGTTGTTGTTGTTGTTGTTATTATGCTCTAAAACAAAGCTGAACTTACCAGAAATCCAGGTCCAGTCTCCTGAAGGCAGATTTTCTGACTTGTGCTGGTTAAAAAAAAAAGACTGAACCCAGGAATTCCGGCCAGTACAGAGAGTCACGGCTCAATGTGTCAATCAATCACATGACTGCCTTCTCTGTGGGTGCTCAGATGGCCTGGGATACACTGGACTTCCTGTTTTCTGACTGTTTCCTGTTTTTTTGAGGAAAAAAAAAGAGAAAGCAGGAAGTGCTGTGTTTTCCATGATAACTAAAAAAATAATAATGAATGTAAATTGCTCACTTGCTTTAAATCACATCTACTGTTGATTTAGATTTGGAAAGTTATAACGACAGGGACACTTTCAGCTCCAATAAAATAAAAAATAAAAAACTAATTCTTTATGATATTCTTTCTTGTAATACTCCTATGTATTCAAAAACATAGTCTGCTATGCACTTTGTTATTTATGGGAATATTTGTCCAGATTTCCATGCTGCCCAAACAACGGGAAGCATGAAACAGCTAAGGACTCCATCATTCTGTCTATGATTAACTATTCCAGTAACAGCTCCTCACTTGACTGTGGGCTGTGTCTGGTAACAACACTTGGAAGGGGATTTTTTAGGAGTGGTGTGACATAAAGCCACGCACTGAGGTGCACTGAGCTGGTGTAGATTTTCACCATGATTTACACCTGCTAGCATAAATCATGATAAATCAAGTGTAAGGAGGCCTCCCCTCCTCTCAATCATCATGTCGCGCCTGTCTGCCTACTGCTTCCTGCGATCTCTGTATTACTGCACTAGACAAGCACCATTATAATTTTATAGGGCACATCTAGTGCAGCCAGGGAGAGAAGCGCTCACACATATGCCTCTCCCAGCTATATCTATAGATCAGTGGGGATCTGAACACCCAGACTCCAACTGATCAAAACTATTAATATGTTTCTGTGACATTTTAATATTTAAAGAATTTGATATACATATCGCAAATTTAATACTACATATAGAAAATAAACTCATGGGCGTTTGAAGATTACTCATGAGTAATTGTCTATACTTCCATCTGGCTGCAGATTCAGGTTAAAGAGTACCTGTCACTAAAAAAAACTTTTTATGTGTCATCAGATATGTCAAAAGTTATTGATCACAGCTGGACTGCTGAGACCCACTCTGATCAGAAGATATAGCTGGGGAGAGATCTTGGCAGCGCGCAATCCACTCCCTGGCCGACACTGCACGCCGTCAATATTTTTAAATGCAAGTCTATAAGTGAAAATTGATAGAACGAGTGATCAGCTAGGGATCGGATATCTCCATGGCTATACCTCCTGATAACAGTGGGTCTCAGCAGTGAAACCCGCTGTGATCAATAACTTTAACATGTCTGATGACATGACAAAAGTTATTTGTAGTGACAATGCCCAATAAAGATAAGAACTTCTGGTACTATAACAGCTTCTTTTTTTCTGCGTTGTCACCTTGTATACGCTGGACTTTTACAGTAAACTTTTTACTTTGTAGGTCTGTATATAAAATATATTAGAGCTTTGTTCATTTAGATCAGGGATGGGGAACCTTCGGCCCTCAAGCTGTTGCCAAACTACAATTCCCATCAGGCCTGGGCAGCCAAAGCTTTAGCTTTGGCTGCCCAGGCCTGATGGGAATTGTAGTTTGGCAACAGCTTGAGGGCCGAAGGTTCCCCATCCCTGATTTAGATTAAGATAATCTATTGCCTCATCTACTGCACGGCACATTGAACTTGTTGCTTAGAAATTGTTCATGTAATGGTAATATGTTTATTTATGTGACTCACAATTTTTTATTATTTTAGTCCTAATTTTGACCTAATATCACTAGATCATAACCGTGTACTTTTATTACAGATGCCTTATGACCAGAAATAATAATAGGTTTTAGATTTCTGATTTTAAATGATAAAATCGAATAACTTTTTTTAACCAATAATGATTTTATTAGTACAGTAATATTTTTATCGATGTATATAGATAAGAATACCACATATTCATGTGTGTGTTTTAGTTTATTAGTTCTTTTATGATGTGTTACGCTTAGAACAATGTGTATACATATATATAGCCAGGCGTCCAGACTCCTCCATCAGACCACGAGTCATTCTCTTTCATGCTTTCTCATCATTTTCACTAGGTGCAGTTTTTACTAAGGAGATTTAGGTTTCCTTGCATGTGTTTTGAACTGATAGGAAAAAGGAAGTTCCGGAGTTGTTTCTGTTCTCTCCCTGTTAGTGCAAAGGAAATGAGGAGGTTGAGTTTTGCGTTTATTGGTTGAGCAGATACGGATTACTGTACCTAGTCTATGTCATGCTGCAATGTCCACATAGCATCTCATCTACTTGTAAGAGTTCATTCCCAAGGCTTATACCTGTCGTGGCTGATGAGGTACTACCGACGGCTCTCAGAATGCTCCTCTTTGGATTTGTCTTTGTCCTTTTCATGGCCTCTATAGGAATGGTATCACCACAAACTTCGGTAAGTTTGTCTTTGTATATGATCGGATTTCTGTTGCATTTCATTCATTGGGAATCACTCTTTTATATAAATACCAGCCTGAGCAATGATGTGCATATGTAGCATCAATACACTATCTGGTTTCCAGAAACCCTGGTTTAAGGCAGAAAGATGTTAGATAAACTTTTCAGTGTACTTACCCATAGGATTCCTCATTGTATCCTCACCACTGCCCTTCAGGTTTCCGCCTCCATCTCTGTTTGCAGGTCTGTGTGCACAGGGATGACACATCAGGTGAGTGGCTCACAATGCAGGATCACTAAGGAAGCAGTGCAGACATGTAACCAGATAGGAGAACCAAGACACATTTAATGAGCTAAACACTTATAGCCTATCCTCATTATAATCCATCAATATGAGATTGATGGGGGTCCAGCTCTCAGAACCCTGTTCGAAGAAGCTATGCCCTTTTCATTCTTTACAATGTTCCATACATCACAGCTCTATAACTTTTAATAGCCAAGCTGTTACAGATGGCAATGCGAAGGATAACTTCGCAGACTCCTACCCAACTAATATAAGGAGGATGGCACATCGGTTTGTCTGATTTTAGAAAATACAATTAGGGGTTAAAATAAGCAAGTCTGCTCCTCAGGACTTTACCAGAGCAATGGAGGACCCAGCATGTCCAAGCATTATACTTCTTATAAATTGATTCCCAGATCTGTACACTATATTCCATGTGCTGCCTAGTAACTGTAATGTGATAGGATTATGTTCTTGCCATGTTCATCTGTGTCCCTTTTGATCCCCTTTTCTTACAGTGTTAGGCCATGTTCACACAACGTAAGTTCCGTACTAATCACAGTACAATGGCTGTGATTGGTACGGAACTTTCGTTGTGCAGCAGGCTGAGGGAATCCCGGACGGGAGTGTATACACATTGTATACACTCCGTCCGGGATTGACATGTCAGTTTTCTGTGGCCGCAGAAAACCCTGTCAGTGCACACTATGGAGTGAGTAGCTGCGGCCGCACGCCCCATAGTGTGCAGTGGGGAGTTCTGATGCGGAAGCGCTCGCATCAGAACTCAGCGGCGCTAGAGATCATCTGGCCGGTACTGCAGTACCAGCCGGGATGATCTTTTCTGAGACCGGCTGGGTCCCGAGAAGGGCCGGTCTCATACTACGTAGCCTTACAGCTAAATTTATTTTCAACTAATATTTCTCTATGCCAGCTTTACCCAGAAATGTCCCATAAGTAATCGTGGCATAAATTTCCCTTTATAATTGCATAATCTTACATGTATCACTGTCAAACCTCACTTGCCACTTCTTTTACCAAGCCTCCAACTGAGGGCTCCTCTTACAACAGACAAGCAAGGCCCAATCGTTATAATCAGCACTCGTTTACTGAGCCTTTACGTGCCTCAATTATTGTGCAGGCTGAGCCACACAATTGATCACTGGATTGTTCTTGAGGCCCTTTCATTCCATCATACTCAGCCACATTCTCGTCTACATGCGGCTGACTATTGATGATTTTAATGTCTGCAGAAAAGATGCGATCATCTGACGATTGACCTTTTTCTGGTTCATTGACTGTTCGCTGACCCTTTTACATGGGCTGATTATAGGCAACCATTGTTCCTCCCTGACAAAAATCATTGCCTTAATTCAGATTCTTGTGTAACATACAACTGTTCTCCTTATTCTTATTTTACAGTTTAGACTTGTCTGTAAAATTGATGCAATGTGCAATCCCCCTACAAGGCTAATAATATGTAAAGTAGGGTCCAGTACTGCCCCCTAGGGTACCCCACTACAAACAGTGTCCCAATCAGAGTATGTGCCGTTAATAACCACCCTCTGTTTCCAATCATTGAGCCAGTAACTTGCCCATTTACACACAATACAGCATTGTAAGGACAGATAATGATATCAGTAATAAACCGAATCGCTGAGAAGCTGCACAAGTGACCTCAGAAGAGACGTACATTCCGCATTACTGCTATTACAACAACTCAGACTGTTTTTGATCAGCTTATTATAGTGTAAATTCCAATGTCAAGACCATATACAGTGCTCTATAAATTGTTTACAGCAGGGGCGTGACTAGAAAACTACAAAACTTTCTAATGCCCCCTACTAGGGAAGAAATGGACGCTCGGTTTCGGCCACATGCACTGTCTGAATTTTTTTTCTACATGGTTTTTAACTGCTTAAAGGGAACCTGTCACCCTCCGTGACGGGGTGACAGGCTCCCGACCCTCCGCTACAGCCCCCTATACTCACCTGATCCGGTCGGGTCACGGAGATATCAGCCGCTGCAGCCCGGAGCGCGCACTGAGAGATGAGTCCAACCCTCATAGAGAATGACGGAGCGCTGGACTCTCCGTCATTCTCTATGAGCGCTGGACTCATCTCTCAGCGCGCGCGTCGGGCTGCAGCAGCTGATATCTCCGTGACCCGACCATCTCCAGAAGCGGGACCCGGCGGGATCAGGTGAGTATAGGGGGCTGTAGCGGGTGGTCGGGAACCTGTCACCCCGGCACGGGGGGTGACAGGTTCCCTTTAAATGATCTGCATATTGTCTGTAGTGATTCTAGTCACAAGATTGGTAGGCAACAGCTTCAGAGATTGCTCATTTAAAGCACACAGCCATACCAGACCTGAACAATACCGCCATATTGTGACTGTATAACACCAACATAACACAACTGACCAATACCACCATAGTCTGTGACTGGATAACACCGCCATACCAGACTTGACCAATACCACCATACTGCGACTGGATAACACCACCACACCAGACCTGACCAATACCACCTTACTGTGACTGTTTAACACCCCCATACCAGAACTGATACCGCCATACTGTGACTGGATAATACCGCCATACCAGACCTGACCAATACCCCAATACTGTGACTGGATAACACTGCCATACCAGACCTGACCAATACCCCCATACAGGGGCGTAGCTAATGTCTCTTGGGCCCTGGTGCAAGAGGTCAATTGGGCCCCCCCCCCTTACCACATACTGACTAATAACACCACATACTGACTAACACCACCGCTGCTATTGACTAATACCACCACATACTGACTAACACCACCGCTGCTACTGATTAACACTACCACATACTGACTAACACCGCCGCTGCTACTGAATAAAATCCTCTGTACATAGACCAATATCACTTCATACAGTCATATAGAGGTGGACGCACTCTACACAGGCTCTATACACAATATACATTACAGTGCAGTTATATCAGGTGACTCACAGGGGACGTCTTCTCTGATCGGAGTTCTTCCCTTTTCATCTTCTCCATCTGCCCTGGGCCATCATGAGAACTTCTCCGAACCACGAATCCACAGAATCTGCCAGACAGACATATTAGACTCCTCGCTCCTCACCATCCTCATCTCTCTACACACTGCACATCTGTACTGTCCCCTTTACACCCTCATTTAGTGGGTAGCCCTGACTCTGTGTGATCGCCCTTATAGTACATATCCCCCTATTATATACACCCCCACGTGTAGTCCACCTTATAGATGGCCCCCCAATGTTTCCCCCTTTTAGATGGCCCCCTGTGTTGTCCCTATTATAGATGCCCCCCATGTTATCCCCCATATAGATTGCCCCCATGTTATCAACCATATAGATGGCCCCCCATTTTATCCCCATTACAGATGCCCCCCATGTTGTCCTCTCCTCCTGCCCCTCCATCATCATACTACAACCACCTTCACCATAATACTACTACCCCTTCATCCTCCTGCCCTTTCATCATCATACCACTACACCCCCCATCATCCTCTTGTTCCTTCATCATCATACCACTACACCCCTCATCATCCTCTTGTTCCTTCATAATCCTCTTGTTCCTTCATCATCATACCACTACACCCCCCATCATCATGATACCACTACATCCTCATCATCCTCTTGTTCCTTCATCCTCATACCACTACACCCCTCATCATCCTCTTGTTCCATCATCATACCACTACACCCCTCATCATCCTCTTGTTCCATCATCATACCACTACATCCTCATCATCCTCTTGTTCCATCATCATACCACTACACCCCCCATCATCCTCTTGTTCCATCATCATACCACTACACCACCCCTCATCATCCCCTTAAAAACAAAAAAAATCTATACTCACCTGAATGATTTCTGTAGCCCGCAGGTCACATGCTCTGGCGGGCTTCCCGCGACGGGGCTTAGCGCGGAGGGGGCGGAGCTTCGCGGGACCTGTTTTTTTCCAACGCGATGCTCCCTGCGCTGGAAGTAGTTCCCCCCGGCGCACACAGAGCTCCCTGGGGAGCCGCAAGACAGCCGGGGGCCCCTGCCTCTTGTGATCGCAAGCAAAACATTGCTTGCGGTCACAAGAGGGAGTGGGAGGCGGGCAGTGCAGTGGTAAGGGGGGGCCTCGCGGGCCCCCCCTTGGTAGCGGCCCGGTCGCGGTGGCGACCGCTGCGACCGCGGTCGCTACGCCACTGCCCCCATACTGTGACTGGATAACACTAAACACCAAACACTAAACACCAAACCTAACCAATACTGCCATACTGTGACTGGATAACGTTACCAGACCTGACCAATACCACCATACTGTGACTGGATAAAGTTACCAGACCTGACCTGATAATTCCATACTGTAACTGTATATAAAAATCCAGTCTGGCACTAATATATATACACACACACATATACATGCAGCCTGGAACTGCGCGTATATATATATATATATATATATATATATATATATATATATATATTTGAAGTATATATATATATATATATATATATATATATCCGGCCAGCCTGGCACTACTAAGCATAATAATGAGTTTTTTAGTCCTACAAGAGCTGCAGTCACAGGGCTGATTTCTTTCTGTTTGTGTCTTTGGGGGGAGGGGGGCACAGACAGCAGACAGACTACATTGGGAGTTGTAGTCCTTGATGTCACAGCTCCTGTAGAAATAAAAACCACAGAGGGGTCAGAGGTCATCATACCTCACAGGATGCTCCGTGCAGCAGCTGGCAGGCCAGTCTCTCTCTCCCCCGGTACTTTGTGATGCCACCCCCTGCTGGTGAGTGTGTTTGCCCTGCATTTCTACAAAGACTGTTTTCCTCTGGTTAGCTAGTGTCAGGACAAACGTCCTGAACAGCTAACCAGGGGACATCACACAAGCAGTCCGCACTGCCGGGCCCCTTGATGAGGCGTGCCCCGTAGCAGCAGCTACTGCCGCTACGGTGGTAGTTCCGCCACTGGTTTACAGCCTTCTGATGGAAGGGAAACTGCAGTGGTGCAATATTACATTATATCTAGAGATGAGCAAATTTACGGTAGGAGCCAATCAAAGGGTTTGTTCCTATCGGCATTCCGCTGATCAGGCTGTGGGCTTTGAAGTCTGCTCCATTCTGTGCCTCTCCTCCCTAGGTGCTGGGAAAAGATGGATCCCGTCCTGGGAAACTGGGAAAAGTTTCCCAACACTGGATCCAGCTTTTCCCAGCGCCTGGGAAGGATCTTTATCCTCTAATTTGCATGTTGTTGCATGGAACACTGGATTTCGAAAAGAGTGGCCTTTTCCTTAGGCTTTAAAGTGTCGCTGTCGTTTAATTATTAATATTATTTTTTTATTTTTTTTTTTTTTTTTGCAGAAATCAATAGTATAGGAGATTTTAAGAAACGTTGTAATTGGGTTAATTAGCCGAAAAATGCATTTTTATCATGAGAAAGCAGTTTGAAGCTCTCCCCCCTGTCTTCATTGTTCTCTATGGAGAGGGGAGGGGTGGAGGGAGATGAGGCACCAAAACAGGACAACAAAGAGTTAATTTACAGCTACATCACTGGGCTTTCTCCTCTGAAGTCAGCACTGACCTTTCTGACCTCTGAATGCCAGCTTTCATACAACTCCCTCTGTTTAATCCTTTGTTCTCTGCTTCCTACTAATCTCCCTCCTCCCCTTCCCCTGTCCATAGAACAGACAGGGCCCGACTGTGTTAGAGAGTCAAGATTTCCTGATAATGAGCAGTGGATGAGAGAGAGGAGGGAGGGGGGACCTGGGAAAAGTCTTTTTGAATGCAGATAATGGCATATATGCCTAAAAAACCCAATTACAAAGTTTCTTAAAATCGCCTGGACTATTGATTTCTGCAAAAAAAAAAAAAAATACGACAGTGGCACATTTAGATAAACCTTGGATTTGATTCAAAGCAGAGGCATCAAATAAAAACATAATCTGCAACTACTCTGCCACAAGTAAATACAATTAGGCACTTTTAGGGTCCTATTACACGGAGCGAATTTTAACGACTAATGATAAACGATCGCAAACAAGATTGTTTATCATTAACCTGAAAGTGTTCACCATATAACACAGAACAATGGTCTTTAAATACGATCGTTATTGCGATCGTTACTATGATCGTTTATTCCTTCTGATCCCAGCAAAACAATGAACAATGTGCAATTACACTGAACGATTAGTGGAAAAATACAGAACTTGAGCGAACGAAAGCGGAATTACAGCGAACGATTGGCGATAATTTTAGGTTCAGTTCTAAATCAATGATCAACGACAGACTATTGATTTTCCGATCGTTGCCTGCAATTACACAGAATGATTATTGTTTAAATTCGAACAATATAACGATTTTTCGCACGGTAATCGTCCCATGTAATAGCGCCCTTTCTCTCTGTGGCATCTCCTAACTTTTAAAAATTGCACCAAATTGCATTGTGTGAGCTTGACCTAAAGCTTTGACGAAGCTTCTCGTTAGAGATGAGCAAGCGTGCCGAAAATTCAGGTTTTCACAATCCCTAACAATCGGCATTTGAGAATGTGTTGATGCTGCCCAAGGACTGTCTGGTAAACATGGATACAGTGTGTCAGTACAGCAGTGCAAAGATTTAAACAGTTTCTGAGCTCCCGGCATCATCTTTCATGATGATATCAGGACCTCCAAGCCCTGTTTTGTAACACATCAGCTGTAACTATAAACTGTGCACGGAACTTGGGGATACGGCCTTAGACTTGTTCCCAACACGCACAGTTTTAAGTGTGCCCTAAAGATTCATCTCTTTAGGCAGGCTTCTAGCATTCCCTAAATTTCTTTTCTTAGGGCCCTATTACACTGAGCAATAACTGTCCGACGGCTTATGATTGAATAAGCTTAATACATTATCTCTGCTGTGGTGCTGTTTTGCAAGAAAGTAGTTTTTTTTTTGTAATCCTGGATACCCCCTTTAACAAAAATGTTTGGCATTCTAAAACAGAACAGGTGAGGCCACTAACAAAATCTTAAAGGGGTAGTTCACAAAAAAAAAACCTTTAAGGGTGCGTTCACACCTACAGGATCTGCAGCAGATTTGATGATGTGTTCAGTTATTTAAATGAAATCTGCTGCAGAAAATCAGCTGCAGATCCTGTAGGTGTGAACGCACCATAAATCAACTGGTGTCAGAACGTTATATATATATTTGTAATTTACTTCTATTAGAAAAACCTCAACTCTTCCAGTACTTATTAACTGCTGCATGCAGGGGCGTAGCTAATGTCTCCTGGGCCCTGGTGCGAGAGGCCAACTTGGGCCCCCCCCCCTCCCCCCTCCTTTCACGACCAAGTGATGCTGTTGTGAGTGTGTGTGTGTGTGTATATATATGTGTATATATATATATATATATATATATATATATATATATACACACACACAGTGGTGCCTTGGATTATGAGTATAATTCGTTCCAGGACCGTGCTTGTAATCCAAATCCACTCTTAAACCAAAGCAAATTTTCCTATAAGAAATCATGTAAATGCAGACAATTGGTTCCACACCCCAAATATATTTATTATTCTGTACTGTACAGTAATGGAGAGGATGGGAAACACAAGGGCTGACAGAGACAGCAGGGAGCAGGAAGGAATGAGCAGGGCAGATGTGGGCACATACATGCAGCACTCTCTGCCCGGGGAGAGAGGGGTTACAGCTATGGAGAGATTACCCCCCCACACACAGTCCTGTCCCCTGATGTAAGCCCCAGCCTGAAGGGGATCTGCTATGATTTGGAAGGTGTTTAGAGTACAGTGCTGTAGACCCCGCTACGCAGGCCATGCCCCTTATCCACTCGCGCTCCCACCCAATACAGGAAGTTCTTAAACCAAAGCAATGCTCTTAAACCAAGTCACAATTTTGAAAAACTGAGCTCTTAAACCAAAACGCTCTTAAACAAAGTTACTCTTAAACCAAGGTACCACTGTGTATATATATATATATATATATATATATATATATATATATATATATATATATACACACACACCAAGACAGATATTACCTATTACCGCCATACTGTTACCGACTAAATCCTGTATACTGAGACCAATATTACCAGTAATACCAGTATATAGGGAGGAAACATTACCGCCACACCACAACCACTACCATCACCACCATATTGTTACTGACCAAATCCAGTATACTAAATCACCTCATCCAGTCATATAGAGGTACCCAGCTCTACACAGGCTCTATACACCATATACATTACAGTGCAGATATATCAGGTGACTCACAGGGGGACGTCTTCTCTGATCGGAGTTCTTCCCTTTTCATCTTCTTCTCCATCCGTCCTGGGCCGTTATGAGAACTTCTCCGAGCCACGAATCCACAGAATCTGCCAGACAGACATATTAGGCTCCTCACACTGACACCATCTCCATCTCTCTACACACTGCACATCTGTACTGTCCCCTTTACACCCTCATTTAGTGGGTAGCCCTGACTCTATGTGACCCCCTAATAATATATGCCCCCCTCTGTGTATTCCCTCTCCCCCTATGTTGCCCCCCCCAAATAGATGGCCCCCTCTACCCCCTTCCTTATAGATGGCCCCCTCTCCCCCCACCCTCCCTTATAGATGGTCCCCTCCCCCCCCCCCTCCCTTATAGATGGTCCCCTTTCCCCCCTCCCTTATAGATGGTCCCCTTTTCCCCCCTCCTTTATAGATGGTCCCCTTCCCCCCCCCCCCTCCCTTATAGATGGTCCCCTTTCCCCCCCTCCCTTATAGATGGTCCCCTTTCCCCCCCCTCCCTTATAGATGGTCCCCTTTCCCCCCCTTTATAGATGGTCCCCTTTCCCCCCCTTTATAGATGGTCCCCTTCCTCCCTCCCTTATAGATGGTCCCCTTTCCCCCCACCCTCATAGATGGCCCCTCTTTCCCCCCCACCCTCATAGATGGCCCCTCTTTCCCCCCCACCCTCATAGATGGCCCCCTCCTTCCCCCCACCCTCATAGATGGCCCCCCTCTTTCCCCCACCCTCATAAATGCCCCCTCTTCCCCCCACCCTCATAGATGCCCCCCTCCTTCCCCCCACCCTCATAGATGCCCCCCTCCTTTCCCCCCACCCTCATAGATGGCCCCCTCTTTCCCCCCACCCTCATAGATGCCCCGCCTCTTTCCCCCCACCCTCATAGATGCCCCCCTCCTTTCCCCCCACCCTCATAGATGCCCCCCTCCTTTCCCCCCACCCTCATAGATGCCCCCCTCCTTTCCCCCCACCCTCATAGATGCCCCCCTCCTTTCCCCCCACCCGTACAGGCTGATAAAAAAACAAAACTTAACTTACCTGACATCGCGCTCCCACGTTGATCCTCACTCCTTCGCCTTCGGTCTGTCCCCGGCTGCTGCGCGGCTGCCGGGGGTGTCGCGTCTTATCCCCGGCAGCGCGCGCATCCCAGAGCTCCCTGCGCGCCGGAAACCGGAAGTCAGGGCCCAAGGCGCGCAGGGAGTTCTGGGATGCGCGCGCTGCCGGGGGTAAGACGCGACACCCCCGGCAGCCGCGCAGCAGCCGTGGGAAAGACGGAGCCAGTCTCTTGTGACCGCAAGCAAAACAATGCTTGCGGTCACAAGAGTGATTGATCGGGGGGCCCGGTCGCGGCGGCGACCCCCGCGACCACGGTGGCTACGCCACTGGCTGCATGTATTGAGTCTTGAGAGCAGGAGAGGTTGTCTGAGGATTTGCTACTGCTCTGGACAGTTCCTGTCACGGACAGAGGTGGCAGCAGAGAGCACTGTGCCAGACTAGAAAGAATACATCACTTGTTCAGGACATACAGCAGCTGATAAATACTGGAAGACTTGAGAATTTTTAACAGAAGTAAATTACAAATCTCTGATGTCTCTGGCACCAGTTGGTTTGGGGGGGAAAACACTTTTTTGCTCAACTACCCCTTTAAATTGGCCGCCTCCCCCTAGTGTGATGTTTTATGCGTAGTTACAATTAGTCCATGTCTGGTCTATTAAACCTTACGGCTACTGTGCACGTCAGAATACCCTTTTGATGGTATCCTGACAATATACCTGTGGCGTGCCCGGACGATTACCTGGATTACCTGGGCAGCACCCCTGCAGCTCCCCCGGCCCTCCCCAGACTCACCCGCTCATTGCTGCCACGTGGAATAGCGGCGGCAGCGAGCAGGGAACGAGGAGCAAACAAGTGCTAATAGTGCTCGTTTGCTCCTCGTTGTCGGCCCGTGGAATAGCGGCTTTAGTTGCTAGTTGTTTGTAGCTAAGATTGTACAGTGGCCAGGATTTATGTAGAAAGCCGTAGAGTTCTCGGTCACATGACAGTGGCTTTACGTCTGCATCTCCTGGCTTGACTTCAGAAGCTTAGTTACAGTGCAGCCCTGTAGTTACTATGTCCTATACAGTGCTTCATACTAACTTTGGTTCCAAGATTTTGTATAGGAGTGTTAGGGTGAGACTTAGAATAAAAGTCTCTCAGCTATACCTGGGCCTTGCCAAATTGGTAAAGTGTGGCAGCTGCAGTCTGCCGCGAGCATCAGCCAAGACACATGATACCATGCCAGTGTTCAAGCTGATTCTGTTTATTATGGGAACAACCCTTAGTTAATATCTTAACAAGAAAGTTTCAAAATGTAGGAGGAGGAATAAGGAGGAGGAGGGGGAGGACGATGCAGGTGTGTTCCCACATTCTACATAAGAAGTCATTGTACTGGCCCCCCCATCCTTCCCAGCTGTTATCTATTGGCAAATAGTCCCAAGCCGAGACCTTGGATTATAGCAAACAGTCTAAAACAACACATTCCAATACAGTAACAGAGCGGGAGGGGCCTTTCCCAGCATCTGTCTATAGAGCGGTAAACAAAACAAATGTACATTTTAAGAATGACATATATAATAGACTCTCAACTCCACAGGAGATATTACACTAATTATAGAAAAAAATGGCACAGTACACTGCCAACATGTCTGATCCACCTTTCCCACAGATTTTTAGCCTAAGGGTCCTATTACACGGAGCGATTTTTAACAATTAACGATAAACGATCATAAACGAGATTGTTTATCATTAACCTGAAATCGTTCACCATATGACACAGAACGATGGTCGTTAGTTACGATCGATACTATGATCGTAATTGCGATCGTTACTATGATCGTTTATTCCTTCTGATCCCAGCAGAACAATGGGCAATGTGCAATTACACAGAACAATTAGTGAAAAAATTCAGAACTTGAGCGAATTAATGTGGATTATAATGAACGATTAGCTAACGATAATTTTAGGCTCAGATCTAAATCAACGATCAACGACCTACGAACGTTTTTTTGATAGTTGCCTGCAATTACACAGAACAATTATCGTTTAAATTTGAACGATATAACAATTTTTCGCACGATAATCGCCCCGTGTTGTAGGGCCCTAAAAGTGGGGACTTTTTAGCACAGCATAGCGTTAACCATACGTGTGTAAAAAGCTTGTCTCTGAAAAAGCTTTGCAAGCTTGGTTAGTAAAGATCTTTTTTCTTCAGATCATCTCTGGTGACACCTATAAATTGTACCCAGGAGTGTTGCTGAGTATGTCATCCTCTGAATCAACAGTGACATTAGACAGGATATCCAAAAAGGAAGTGGATGTCAAAGGTCTGAAAACTGGATAAGCTAGAAAATGCAACCATCCTTAAATATAGTCTTCCTCTATTATAGCATTTTTTTTCAGGTATGTTCACATGGGACAGATACGCTGTAGATTTACTGTAGATTTTACTAGTTAAAGGGGTACTCCGGCAAAAAAATGTTTCTTTCAAATAAACTTGTGTCAGAAAGTTATATAGTCTCCCACGGTGTTCTCGCTGCCACATTTGTCTCTTACAGGAACTGTCCAGAGCAGTAGCAGATCCCCATTGAAAACCTCTGCAGGCTTTTTACTACTCTGGACAGTTCCTGTGAGGAACATAGGTGGCAGCGGAGACCACTGTGGGAGATTGGAAAGAATACACCACTTCATGCAGCACATACAGCAGTTGATAAGTATTGGAAGGCTTTAAGGTAACCTGTCTCCCTGGGAGAGCAGGTGGAGCCCCCATACTTACCCCCTCCTGCCGGTCCCGCTCCTGATGCTGCTGCTCTGCGCTCTCATTATGCAAATGAGCAGAGATGAGTTAAATGGCCATAGGAAATCACTGCTCCAGGGATCTGTCACAGATCATGTGGCCTATGTCGTCAGGGCTCCTACACATTTAGTGGCTACATTGTTTCAACTAGAGATGAGCAAACCTCGAGCATGCCCGAGCGTTCGGCATCTGATTAGCTGGGGCTACTGAAGTTGGATAAAGCTCTAAGGTTGTCTGTCTATCCATGTTTTCCACATAGCCTTAGGGGCCTATTCCACGGGAGCGATAATTAGCCGATTCGGCCGATTATTGCTCGGTGGAATAGAGAAAACGATCAGCGGATGATCGTGTCATCGGCTGATCGTTTATTTAGGACCAGACCTAAAATCATCGGCCCCCCCACGGCGCATCGCTATAGTGGAAAAGTGATTGAATGGAGAGGATTGGAGTGGGCGGCAGGAGCTGTCCTTCTACATCATGATGCCGATCTAGGTATTGACCTGCTGCCTGAAGGTCCTGGCCAAGCCTGCCAGTCAGTATATGTTTGGCCCAATGCACACGTCCGAAAAAATCTATTTGGATTTCTTATCAGGAAATCCAGATAGTTTTCCGGACCTGTAGAGTTCTATTAGGCACGGACACTATTCAGGATTTTAAAAAGGCTTTGGCAGCATCCAGAATTCCAGTTCTGGATGAGCTGGTAGCCAGCCCGGGCCAGTGTCCGCAACCCGCAAGTGCAGACAGGTGGTGTGTCTGGCCCTTTAACTGTATGCGCTCCTAATCTGGAGTTGATACAGTTAAATGAAGCTCTGTGTTTGACAGAGTGAGGAGCCTTTGGCTCCTGGACCCATTAATTAAGTACGGAGGCAACATTATGCCTTCAGCAACAAGAAAATGCTCCTTTGAGTGTTGCGGTGTACGAGTATTGTCACTTGTGCGCTCCCAGTGCAGGATAGCATGAAAAAGCAGGAGGAGAGCACCTCTGCAGCCATGCGGCAGGTAAGTATGGCTTTTTTATTCTCTTCAGTTTTGACGTGTGCATAGGGTCTTACTGCTATTTTTTTTTTTTATGTAAACATGAACATGTATGGGAACCAAAAAGTGGCTGTGATCCCTCAGTCACGCAATCGTGCAGTATAGCATGGTGGTTTCTGGTTGTGTGACGAGAAATCTTTGTGTAGCCTCACAAGTCTCACAAACACTGTCACTGAATGCTCTGGCAAAACATATTCTAGTGTAGGCTTTCCTTTGTGTTGCCAAAACAGCTGGGACCTATTCAGACATGAACCTCCTAAGGTGTCCTGGTATCTGGTGTCACGCACTTAGCAGCAGATCATCTAAGCCCTGGAAGCTGTAAGGAACAGTCTACATAGATCACACTTGGTCTAAAACTGGCACTGTCTGTTGGATGTGCTAAAAAAAACAAGTGAGGCCTAAATTAAAGGGGTAGCTCACCCTTTTTTTTCTTTCAAATCTCAAGTCTTCCAGTACTTATCAGCAGCTGTATGTTCTGCAGGAAGTGGTATTCTTTCTAGTCTGGCAAGCAGGAGAGGTTTTCTATGGGGATTTGCTACTGCTCTGGACAGTTCCTGACATGGACAGAGGTGGCAGCAGAGAGTCAGACTGGAGGGAAAACTCCACTTCCTTCAGGACAGACAGCAGCTGATGAGTACTGGAAGACTTGAGTTTTTTGTTTTTTTTAATAGAAGTAATTTACAAGTCTCAATAACTTTCTGACACCTGTTGATCTTAAAAACTTTTTTTTTCTCCAAAGTACCCCTTTAAAGCTGGTCACTGCATCCAGTTTTCTCTCCCATATGTTCAGTTCTCTCTGAAGTATATTCTTAGAAATAGAAATGTCCAAAATTTTGGAAGGGACATGTTTACCCCTTCCTGTCAGTAAAATGTAGACATACATTCCTACTGCACATACCCCGTGCTGTAGGAATGTACATATACGTTCCAGTACTGACAGGGTTACTGATGTGTACGGGACCGCTGCAGTGAAAGCTCGATAGATAGATCACCGATAACAGTGATCTATGCTATGCTATGGCATAGCATAGATCAGTACATGCAATCTATTCATTGCATGTTTTACAGTAATAAAAAGTGTAATAAAAAAAGTTTTAAAAAGTATTAAAAAACCCTTATAAACCCCCTTCCCAATAAAAGTTTAAAATACCCCTTTGCCCACTATAAAAATAAAACTATTAAAAAATAAATAAACATATTACATATCGTAGCGTGCAGAATTGTCCGATCTATTAAAATATAACATTATTGTTCCTGCAGGGTGAACGGTGTAAACCGTTAATAAAAAGCAATCAAAATTTTTCTGTTACACCAATATAATATTAATAAAAACTAGAGATCATGGCGCAAAAAATGACACCCCAACCAGCCCTGTAGGTGAAAAAATAAAAGCCCTATGGCTCTTAGAAGGCAGGGAGGAACATTACATTAATTTGACCCGGACATCTGTGCATCAGGGCTTGGTCTTGAAGGGGTTAGGATCCAAAGCATGAGCTTCCCTCCCCAGTATTTACAGTATATCCGTGTGCTTTTGATGTGAACATTTTGTTACTGTTGCTGAAAATACTCTTTTTAGATAGATGTCTTTGAGAGATTGCTATGCAGGGTGGTCCAGAAGTCCGGCTCCTTTTTTAAATGTACCTTTACATACTTCTTATTACAGGCCAAAACCAAACGTTGTGATGAGAGAGTAATTTTAAAGATTGACTCAGAATGCATGTCATGTGCCGCGTCTATCAAGTACCCCTGTCCTAGAGGTTCTGTGAAAAAAACATCTGGAATAGGAATTGCTGGATGCAGGTAGGAATGGTTGTAGCTATCATGATGAGTTTTGCAACTGGAGAACCACAGGTTGAAGAGCACTAATAAAAAAAAATACATAAAAGTGTCACTGTTGTTTCAAAAAACTTTTGACATGTCAAAAGTTTTGATCAGAGTAGTGGTGGAGACGGCACTGCTGTGGTGGTAGTGCTCGTGGTGGGATGGCGTCCCAGACGTAGTGTAGAAGAAAATCCCGGCACTTCACCAAGTAAATTATTGCTAATTTATTCTGTGCAAAACATCATAAGGTACAGGAGGACGAGTTGATCAGTTGATGATGGCTATATGCCGAAACGCGTCCTCCTGTACCCTATGATGTTTTGCACAGAATAAATTAGCAATACTTTACTTGGTGAAGTCCTAGGATTTTCTTCTACAAAAGTTTTGATCGGTCCAGGTCTGAGTGCTTAAACCCGTACCGATCGGTAGAATGGGCAGAGAGAAGACTGCGTTAAACGTGTCACGTGAGTCGGGCTCCTATGGAAGTCTATGGACACAGAGTGAGGAAACAGCACAGCAGGGAGGGGACTATGCTGCAGTGCCGTCCTTTCCACACTCGTTCTCTCTGAACCGGACCGATCAAATGTCTGACATGTCAAAAGCTTTTTGAAATTACAGTGACACTTTAAAGTGAGTGTACCATCAGGTACATCTCTTTAAGATTTATACATCAATAGAGGGATGCCAGTGGCGCAGTCCTTTTTTTTTTTAACTGCGGCCCGGTTTCTGCGCATGGCTCCGGTCTATTCCCAGGCACCAGCCTGGCCTGAAGCACTGAAGGCAGGCCACCCGTCCCCAGTATGACGTTATGCCCTCCCCTCTCTGACGCAGCCCCATTAGAATCAATGGAGCCGCATCACAGAAGGGAAGGGTTTTGTCACACTAGGGGCAGGGAGCCTAAGTCAGTCAGTGCCTGATTCAGTCAGTCACTGATTGGCTGAGCGGACAATCACTCAGCCGGGGTCAGGACGTTGCAGCTAGTAGAGCTGCAGGACCCCAGCTGCAGTGGTAGGAGGCATGGGGGACAGGTGAGTTAACTTGTTATTTATAGTCATACCCACCCCCGCCTGCCTGCAGATTTTCCTTTAAGATACAGGTCTATATGTAGACAAGTGTACAAAGTACAGAATCTTGTAATAACAAGAGTAGTACATAACACATCTCTCAGAATACCAGCCATATAACCAGAGTTGCAGTGTTCATTATAGCAGAGATTGGCATCAGGTGTACACTATTTCAGTGAAAGTAAACAGGTCCCCAACCAACCAACCAAAATCTTTATCTGGGTATCCGCCTTTGAAAAGGGACGAACTTATAAAGTAATAAAATTGTATTTGTTAGCACACATATCCATGTTCTATAGCTGGAAGGGAGGTATCCCTATGGGACTTGGGTAAGTATAGTAGGCTTGGATTTTTGAATTTTCAGGGGGCCTAACGTAGGATTCTCCTTTAAGGGTGAAAGGCCCTATATCATAGACTAGTTCAGAGGAAGTGAGATATTTCCCAATAAACCTCCTCCATTTCTTAAAGAAATGTTTTGTCTTTTTGCTTGAGAACTTCTACTCTGTCTTAAAAAATACCCTGCTATTAGCTGGTGCAAGGATGGAGGATGAGGAGAAAGCCATTCCCGCAGAATGCGCAACTTGGCTAAAATAAGGATTGAGTGGAAAATTGGAGGTAAAAGTTTGTATTGGTCCTGATTGTCTTTATGAAAGAGGGCCTTATATGCTCCTAGTACTGAAGTGCACTAGCCATCATAGACTGATGACCCGAAAGTACTAACATCATAGCATGTCCAAATGGACATGGACATGGACCTGGAAATGGAGGTGTCGGAGCAAGCAAGCTATATTATACCCAAGCACAGCATACCCTGTGCGTCTTTTGGGGGCCTCATTTTTATCAGGGCAATCTATGCTTTTTTCCAAGCCCAAATAAATTTAGTGAGTGTTAATATCCGAATGTTTGAGTAGAAGAGGAATTGTTTGAAGAGGGTAAAGTAGCTTGGGGAAACGTAACATCTTGACTAAGTGACATCAGCCTAAAAACTAAAGGAAAAGCTTATGCCATTGATGAAGTTCTGTTTGTGTCCAGGATATTAGAGGGGAATAATTGAGAGCATAAACAGACTGGGGGGGTTCTAACTTTTATACCTAGATATGTAATGTTTGCCCATTGTTTTGGCACCCCCAAGTCTTCCAGGTCAGCAAGATACATAGGATTAGGCTTACGTAACGGGAGAACTTCCGATTTGGATACATTTATCTTGTATCCTGAGTATTCCCCAAAGTCTTTCAGAGCAGCAAATATGGACGGAAGGTCAGCAAGAGGGTTTTTGATGAACAGAATGATGTCATCAGCAAACAAGGCCGCGCTGACTGTTTGAGCGCTTACTTGTATACATTGAAAGACAGCTGGTGAAGTTAAGTATTGAGCGAGGGATTCCAAGGTGATAGCGAACAGGAGCAGTGATAGTGGGCAGCCCTGTTGTGTCCCTTTATGTAGATGCAGTATAGGGAATAGAAAGCCCTGTAAGTAAGTTCTAGCCTTAGGGGCAATGTATATAGGATTAATAAGGTTACAGAAGGCTTCCATGATGCCCATCGCATCCAGCACAGATCTTAACCACGCCCATTTAACATTATCCAATGTTTTTTCAGCATCTAAGGTAAGCAGAGCAAGGAGTTCCCAGGAGAGGGATCTGTGTTGGAGGTGATCCAGGATGACAGTCACCCTTTGGAAGTTGGTCACTTCTGATCTACCCTTAATAAATCCTACCTGTTCTTGGGATGTAAAAGAGGGCAGAATGGTGGAGAGCCAATCAGCCATGATCTTAGGGAGTATTTTATTTATTTATGAATAAAATGGGTCTATACGAGCCCTGATCTGACCTGACGAGCCACCATTTCCGAGAGCACCGTTAAAGAGATCTGCTAAAGTATCCGAAACCTGGTCCTAAAGGAGTTTGTAAAACTCGCTTGTGTACCCGTCCAGGGTAGATAAACCTTTTAAACCAATGTTCACATCCATTACTGGTTATCAGCTTTAGGAAATCAGCATCTGCTAAACTAAGATAGCTTCAACATCGTTGAATACTCCATAAGAAAGGACAAACTTTAGCCACCAGCTGCTTCTGTCTGGATGTCCTGCTCAGCCAATCAGTGTGCGGCAGCCAGACAGCGCACTGAATGGCTGGGCAGGATGTCAGGATGCCAGGAGCAACAGAACAAGCCGGAGCGCGGACCGGGTAATGTATGCACCACAATTCCGCTTCGAATATGTAATCCTATTCAAACTGACAAGAGGGGAATCGCAGCGGATTTTGCTGCGAACTCACAGCGTAAAATTCACTGTAATTCTGTTACCCTTAAACTATAAATGGCAAATTTATGTACAGACATCTAGGTTACAGCTATTTCATGTATCGCTGCTTGTGTTCTACAGGTATACAGTGAATATGGGAGGAGTGGTGCTATCGATGCAGGGCTGTAGCCACACATGTCAAACTACTAGTGTAAGACCAAAATGCTGCAAAGGATACTGGGGCTCCACATGTACTGGTAGGTTCTCTTGTTTTCTTGATGCAATGTAATAGAACTAAGCACTCAATTTACCTACTATATATTCTTATCTTCTACATAGAAAATCTTTTGTTTTAGATATTATTTTATTATTGTTTCTTTAACCGTTTTTAAGTGTTGTCCAGCCATTTCTTTGGCTGGGCTAAAAAATAATAACGTCCATACTCACCTGCCATGATCAACCTCCACATCAGTGGCCCACGTTAGCGAGTGAGTGAGCAGGTATTACTTGTGTAAAGACAAAGACTAGGAGTGTGTAAGCAGCAAGGAATGGTCACCATCATGGCAGCCTTGGGGGGTGGGGGTCATAGCAAGTGAGCATACAAAATCTGGAGTATTTGCCATAGTAAATCAATGGGAACGGCAGAAAATCTATGACTTTCCTAACCCAGGTTGATGTAACTCTTTTAACAGAATGTCCTGGAGGAGCTGCAAAGCCATGTAATGGTCATGGGACCTGTATGGACGGTCTACAAGGAAATGGGACATGTATATGTGATGTAAGTGTAAGCGTGCAAGTGTCGTACACCCTACAGAAATAAAGCGAAAATAAATTCTTCTTCTGTACAAACTTAGAAGAGGCTTGTGCTATAGCTCATGCCAGCAATACTCTTGTTAATCCATTGAAATAATCTTCATATTTTTTTTTGTAGTACTGGATATCCAAAAGACAATGGGGAGGATAAATAGAAGCGTCAGATTTTTAAAACAAACCAGACAAATAAAATAAGAGTTTTGCACTCTGACAGATGGGTGGGGCTTAGAAAAAAGTGGGTGTGGCGTTGCATAAAATACTTTAATAAACCTGGAATATTTGTAGAATGTGTAGTCTAATGGTGTGTTAACAAGTACAGATTTTTGGTTGCAATTGGTTAAAACAACGCCAGGAATGAAGGGGAAATCTCTGTTTTTCCTTTATGACCTGTTCTTTATTTATAGTCTGCTCCTGACGTTGGCGTCCGAAAATCTGTCTGTGTAAACACACCCCAAGACATTACCACTTTTTTAATAATCCCCTCCCCCTCCGTAAAGGACAACTCCGGCCAAAACTATTTTTTAATATGTTCTTACTTATGGAAAGTTAGACAAATTTCTAATGTACATTAATTATGGGAAATGCACATATAGGGCTATTTCCCTTAAAGCGATTCTGTACCCACAATCTGACCCCCCCAAACCGCTTGTACCTTCAGATAGCTGCTTTTAATCCAAGATCTGTCCTGGGGTCCGTTCGGCAGGTGATGCAGTTATTTTCCTAAAAACAACTTTTAAACCGGCAGCGCTGTGTCTAATGGCCGGGGCTTACATTTGTATATGCATTAGTCTGGCACCACCTCTCCGTCCTTCCTCCCCACCCTCCTGAACATTAGGAATGCTTCAGGAACATTTACTGCTGTATGAGCTTTGCACAGGTGTCTTAACGATCCAGCCCATGTTCATTATGCACACATAAGGGGAATAGGAAGCAACCTGCCTGGAGCATTCCTAATCATGAGGAGGGTGGGGAGGAAGGACAGAGAGGTGGTGCCAGCCTAATGCATATACTAATGTAAGCCCCGGACACAGCACTGCAGGATTAAAAGTCGTTTTTAAAACAATAACTGCATCGCCTGCCGAACAAACCCCAGGACAGATCTTGGATTAAAAGCAGCTATCCGAAGGTACAAGCAGTTTGGGGGGGGGGCAGATTGTGGGTACAGAGTCACTTTAATTTAGTAGATCAGGGAGACTTCAGATTCTCTAAAAAAAAAAAAGTGACGTCACGAACCGGGGGTGTAATTACAATGGAGTGTCCTGCAGGGGCGCACTATATATAGAAGTCAATGAGTACCATTGACTTCTATATATAGTGCGCCCCTGCTGGACACTCCATTAGAATTACAATGGATGTGTGTGTAAATGGAATATACAGTGTTTTTGTATTCCATAAATGTAATCAATCAGTACATCACAGTAAGCCTGCCGAACTGCCGCCGCTCTGGACTACACTCAACTACTACTCTCATCACTTATCACTCTCCGATCACACGTGCCGGCCAGGGACACCAGGAAGCACCGGGAGCCGTCACGTGTGATCGGAGAGCGGCGGCTGAGCGGGGAGTCAGCCATCACATAGTGTAAAGTTTGGCCGGAGGAGGAGGGGGGAGCGGAGGGGGATGATAGCTGCACAGTGATGAGCGGCTGCCCCTGTGCGGCATCAGCATCAGCGGTGGACATCTCATCGCAATATAACCCAGCTACTACTCTCCCATCATCTGCTCATGCTATGAGCAGGTGATGAGAGTAGTAGTCAAGTGTAGTCCAGTCTCCTTTAATTTGTATCATGCGTTCATGTAATTGTTGGATAACTTAATTCATGGTCCCAAAAAATGTTCACATGCTGTACAAACAACGGCCATTCTCCGTGAATGGCTGTTGTTTAACACTACCTTCAAACAGAACTAATGATAATTCATTCCAGGCATAGGTAGTATTAAACAAGAAACACAGAGAACGGCCATCGTTTGTACGGCATATGAACATAGTTTTGGGGATCAAGAATTAAGTTATCCAACAATTACATGAACGCATTATACAGATTAAGGAGGTGGAGGGGATTATTAAAAAAGTGAACATAGCCCCAAACATCCTAAACTTGTTAAATCTGTCTGTGATCCAGCAGCACAACCTCCCGAAATGGCATACGTGAGGGGAAATGAGAGCGATATTTATTTGTAATGTGTGCTAGTTTTATTGAGGTCTGCGAGTAGTATGTATCCACCCATTGTGTACATTCATACCCTCCTGTAAAAAAAGAAAACTATCACTTAAAGCGGTACTCCGAAGAAATATATTTATTTATTTATTTATTTATTTATTTTACTACATTTTACACATTCGGTTTAATAAAGTTATAATACTATGTAATATAAATTTATTAAGATAAATGTGTTGGTTTTTTATTTACATATTCACTTCCATTGACTGGCAGCATTAAGGGGCAACACAGCAACCTCTGCTGCCACCAATATTTGTGTCAGGAGCTGCAGGACTATCTAAGCTTTGTAGGTCCCAATCTCCTCTCCTTGTGCTCTGTATTCCTATATACATTTTAAAGGAGATTTATCAAACATGGTGTAACGTGACACTGGCTCAGTCGCCCCTAGCAACCAATCAGATTCCACTTTTCATTTTTCACAGACTCTTTGGAAAATGAAAGGAGGAATCTGATTGGTTGCTAGGGGCAACTGAGCCAGTTTCACTTTACACCATGTTTGATAAATCTCCCCCATTTAGTATATATGCATTAATAAAACAATGTATTAGTACCCCTTCAACCAAACCAAATTTATCGCATTTTCTACAGGAAGGATTTACTGGTTTCACTTGCAATGAATGCACTGACCCTTCACTGTATGGACCAAACTGCGACTCTGGTAAGTCACTAAATCTCCTGCTTAGCATGAATCTGTATATTAATATAATTCTAAATGATGAAAACGATAATCTTCACTCAGCTCATCTCTCTCTATTGAAATGTGTGATTTTTTTTTTGTCCCAGCGTGTCAGTGCCAACATGGAGTTTGTAGAAGTGGAACTTCTGGGGATGGAAGCTGTATCTGTGAGGCAGGTTATATGGGGTTGACATGTGAGCATGGTAAGAATCCAACCAGTATTGGTAAAACTTTGAGTGCAATGTGCAGCTGCCGTCTAAATAACAAAAACAGTAATGAAATTTATTGATACAATGTATTTTTTTTCCTATCTTTTCAGCATCCTTATCCTGCAGTGAAAAAAAGTGCGGCCCAAATTCCCGCTGTGTTGAGTCAAAAGGAGTGCTTAAATGTGATTGCATGCCCGGGTACTATAAAAAGGGCAGCGAATGTGTGGGTGAGTTGTTTTCTTCACTTCAAGCTCCTGCTCATTCCCCTTGGCTGTATCTTCCAATTGCAACGGGAATGAGACCATCATCGTTTTTTACCTATTGACATGTCTGACGATGTGCCGAAAGTAAATTTGTCTACGCTGACGCTTTAAGGTCCTATTACACGGGCCAATAGCCGATCAATACTGTAAAGGAGTACTGATCTGCTAGATCGGTGCTCGTTTACTGGGCCTATTACATGGCCGGATAATCATTTAGCAAGGGCTGCATGGACATCATTAGCGATGTCTACACAACCCTTGCCCAAACAGTTTACATTACCTATCCACATTCCCGCTCTCCTTCCTCCCTGGTCCCACATGCTGCAGCTTCAGAGCCATTCAGCCAATCACTGGCTGGGACCATCTGCTCTGAAGCCGCATCGCATGGAACCGGGGAGGAAGCAGAGCGCAAAAGAAGATCGGGAATGTGAACGGGTAATGTAAACTCTTTGTTTAACCATCAGCCATCAGCCGCACATTGCTATTACAGGTGGAGATGCACGGTCCGCGGTCGATGATTTTAGGCTGGGGCCTAAAGAAACGATCAGCCGATGATCACTTCATCGGCTGATCGTTTTCTCTATTACACAGTTCTATAATCGGCCGATCACTCTGTGAAATAGGGCTCTGACATATCTAAAACATTAGGAGTAATGTTTTTTTTCTTTTAATAGCCAAGGATCCATGTAAACCTTCACCCTGTAGTGTATACGCTACTTGCAAATCATCTGGATCTCCCGAGTACACATGTACATGTAAAACTGATTACTATGGCGATGGGAAAACATGCATACCTTTTAATCCGTGTAATGTGAACTATGGAGGGTGCAATGAAAATTCAACTAGATGTGTATATAGAAGTCCTGGAAAGGTAAGCGTTACTGATTGCTTAAAAAAAAAAAAAGCTTGTTCTCACATTCTTTTTAGTGGTGGCTGGTGTGGTCACAGTTAAATCCATCACCGAAGCTGCCTGACTGGTCTTTCTTAGGCCTCTGTCTCTTCTCCAAAGCTTCTAAGCTGATTCATGACCAGATTATAGTTCAGGTTAGAAAACCGTTCAGGAGAGGAGTGATAGGGGCTGGAGCCCCATAGAGCTGATTAGCTGAGCGACAATAGTGAAGACAAGATAGAACACTTCTCCAGTGACTATACTTTCCCCACTCCCCCCCTCCCCCCATGTGGTTTAGAGTTTCACAATTGGACATTCCGGATCAGTAGAACTCCTATGCTATTCTGTATTATACATAGAGCATGGTGTGAGAAGCGGCACATGACACATTGACTCAGAGAACATCAAGCAGAGAATCTGAATCCTTATGTCGTACACTAACCTCATTAAGGGCCTGTTCACACTATGAAATCAGAGCCAATATTCCACTCTGCACCCCCGCCCGCAGACTTTGCGCCAAATCCTGCCTGCTATCTCTTTCAGTGGGAGGCCTCGCACGCCTCCGCTCTCCACGCCAAGAATTGACAGAGAGCGGAGGCACGCAAGGCCTCCCATTGAAAGGGATAGCAGGGGGTGCCGAGCAGAATTTTGGCGCCAGTTCCGTAGTGTGAATGGGCCCTAAGTGTTTGTGAAAGTATATCACAGAATATATTGACAAAAGACAAAATGATCATTCCTGTTGTGATTGTTTTTCATTACTCGTGTAGTTTTATTTTTAATCTCTTTAAGTTGAGATTTGTGTATTAGTGCTGTGCATTGTTAGGCCATGTTCACACAATGTATGTGTTGTATAAATCACAATCGTTGTTGCAATTTGCAATGTGATTTATACAACACACACACATTGTATGTGAATGTAATCCCGGCCGGAGTGTATACACATATTATACACTCTGGCCGGGATTGCTAGCAGCATCGCAAAAAACTGACATGTCTGTTTTCCTGCGGCCGCTATTCATTGAATAGCAACTGCAGAGAACCTGTCAGTTCACACAATGGAGCGTGCGGCGGCGAATTGGGATGCAAATTATCAGAAATAAAGATCATCCGGCCGGTACTGCAGTGATGATGATCTTCTCTGACACCGGCCGTTCTGTGACCTGGTGTCTTACGCCATGTGAAAATGGCCTTATGGTGGAGTGTAGAGTGAAATATGCTGTGACACTGCAATGCTTTGTACTAACTACAAGTAAATACCAGTCTTATTGCAGTTGTTTGCCTGGAATGATAAGTCGAAACATTTCTTTGGGTTGTTATACGCCCAACATTTGTCGTATAGGAACATGTGGTAAAAGTGCACAGTGTGAGGAAGTATCTCCAGGAACACACAAGTAAGTCAATAAGATTGTGTATGTGAATGACACCAGTTTTTTAAGGTCAGACCACATCGTAATGTTCTGTATGTTAATACTATAATTGACATGATATGGTGATGTGCTTTGATTTATAATGTTTCATTTAGACTGATACAACCAGCTATGGACATTTGAGATGTTATTTGACAGACATAAGTTCTGTTCACACATGTGCTAAGATTTCCAACATTAACCACAATGCAATGCCAAATTCGTCCTTTGATAACAGATAGACTCCATTGACCTCTAATGAGATTTGCTGATTCTATTGTGATGTCTGCCATCTTTACGAGTAGAATGGCACTACATCCAGCCTGATGGAATATATATGACTGGTTTCCCCCTATTAGGATCTATCAGTAGAATAGACCCTAGCCTGCTGATTAGATTTCCTTTAAGGATTTAGGGGGAGAGTTATCACGCTGTCTTATAGTAAGATTCTCTTTGTTGCTCAGCTATCATTTCTCATATTGTTCTGGTGGGGAAAAACATGACAATATTATAAATGACAGTATTACCAATAAAATTGTGTCCTCATAGTCTACCGCATGTGGGCATGCTTCCATCCACATGCTAGAGCTGCGATAAGGGAATACACCTTTAGGGTATAAACCCACACACCGTATATGCAGCGTATTTACTGCTGCGATACGCAGCAAACTCGCAGCAAAATCGCAGCAAAATCGCAGCAGATTAGATCTAAATAACTGAACACAGCATCAAATCTGTACCAAGAAATCTGCTGCGTATTTGTTGCATATCTGCTGTGTATACGGTGTGTGGGTTTATACCCTTAAAGGACTTATTGCATGATTAAAACTTATCACCTATTTAAAGTGACAAGCATCTGATTGGTGGGAATTGTAACCATTTGGATCCCCACCAATCACGAAAACAGGGGTCCCTTCTCTTCCTGTGTGAGCGTGACTGCATGCTGCCGCTCTATCCATTTGTTAAGGGAATACTAAAGATGGCACAATGTGAATAGTACAGTTCTTGGCTATCTTTCACAAACCCATAGCATACTCCTGTGGCATCAGTTTAGATTTTTTTTTATATCTCCTTAAAGCATAAAATTAATAGGCAATAAAATTTGGGGCGTTCTAAACTGTTCTTGATTTCCTGCAGTATTGAGCATTGGGCTCCAGTCACATGGGATGAGAATACAGCACTCCGGGTGTACTGCTAGGTTCAGCAGTTTACAATATGTTATCATTCTGTTTTTGGGACTGGACAGATTAATGTTTTAGGTGGGTATCCCCTTAAGTGCATCTGACTTATGATTTTTTTGTATTCCATATGTACTATAGGTGTGTGTGCCATGAGGGTGAACTTAGTGATGGGAGAAACTGCTATGGAAGCCTTTTATATGAAATTCAGAAACTAAATATTGAAGACCTACAAATGAAGAAACAGCCTGGGGCATTAAGTGTATTCGGTGAGACAAATATGCGTACAAACAATATGCAAGTATATATGTGTAAGGAAAGATAAAGGTTGACTGGGTATTGCTGCCTAATATAGTGTGTATTAGGGGCTGTTCACAATCAGGAATCAGGCCTGTATCAGCGAGGGAAGTGTTCCACCAGGAATCACCTTTAGCGGAATTCTGCACAAATTAGTTTATCATTTATTCAGATTCTTTCATTGTTTCCAATTCCGCACTGAAAAATTTCAGAAAACAAACTCACTGCTCAATTAATTTCAATGGGATTCCGCCATAAGAATCCGCCGGGAGAACTGACATTGTCAATTCTTCTGTCGGAAAGCAGATACGCCTCGGAAAATTCAGCAAGGAATTTCCACCGTGTGAACTGCAGAGCGCAAATTCCATTGAACTCAATGGAATTTGGCTCTGCACTATATTTTCAGGCGGAATTTGCAGTGACAAATCAGCGCTGAAATTCAGTGCTGACTTCTTAGTGCGAACTGGCCCTTAGAGTCACGTCCTCGTGAACCTTATTGATACAAATAGGGGACAAAGACTGGCCTATCTGGTCAGCACACACTGCATTGCAGCTTCCCTCTCATGGAGCTGTAATGCCCATGCTGACCCCGTCCACCACTAGAAGCACCTACTGTAGGCATGTGGACATCAGAACTGGACTGTGGAGCAATGGGCAGTGGGCAGATGAATCATATTTTATTTTACACAGCCCAACGCAAATGTATCACTAACCAGGGGAGGAGATTGGACCAGGATGTGTGTACCTATTACCTCATAAAACCATTGTACATTGTACAAACCAAGCCCCCCTTCATGGCGACAATTTAATCAGAATAATGACCAGCCACACTACAACATTTCTTAAGGAATGGTTTGAGGAACATGACAAAGAGATCACTTGGTGGATTCCAAGTTCCCAATGTCTTAAACAGGGGAGTATAATCCTAACAGAAGAGCGAAGGCTGCAGTCAGCTCCCCATTGTCCTACTCTACCCTACCCTACATATCTGCTTTTTAATTTACTTTTATTTTTTTTTTATACAGATGTATAGAATCCTTCAAACAAAGATATGCTGTGCTACTGCAGCAGGTTAATGTTTGCTAACATTTCTTTTTCTGTTTGATAGAGGAAGGATGTGGATTGACTTTGAGGAAATATGGACCTTTTACAGTACTTGTTCCCCTTATGAAAAAACGTCACATGAATGTAAGTATAGAAAATACAGCTAGTAACCGCATGTTACAATACATTGGCACGGCTCGATATGTTTACAATAAGTTGTGAACATATCTGCATTAATCATATCCAGTTTGGGCTTGGTTATAGTCTTTTCTATACAGTTAAATAGACATTGTTACTTTAAAAAAAATGTTTGAAATGCGATAGAGACACATAAAATTTTTGATTGGTCAGGTTCTGGGTCTTCAGATCTTGGCCAATCACTAGAAATACACACTTAGTATGTTCTCTCCTTGTTCTGTGCCACATGACTGAAACAATGTTTGCATGTACAGACATCATGGAGCAAAGCACTCAGCTTTGCGCTTCTACTTAGTGGCGTAGTTACCATAAAGGCAGACCACACCACTGCTACGGGGCCTGCAGGTCCCTTAACTTAGTTTGCTCACAGTTAAAGGACAACTCCCGCGCTAAGGAAAAAAAACAAAAACCAATCAGAAACATAGTTTATACACTTATCATCCCTCCTACCTTCTGATTTCTAGTCTTGTTCTTCATTTCTTCCTTGCTTCCTGGTTTCAGCTTCCCATGATGCACTTTGGCTGCTGTGACAAGCCAGCCCCCTGCTGTGACACTGCAAGTGCCTGCCACTCCATTCACTACAACTCCCATCATACACTAAACATGACCCCCTCTCTGGCTCTCTTCAGTCAGACTGCTATATACACACACTGAAGCTGCACACACATCACCTCACTGTAGTGTACATTCTGCAGGATTAGGTCAGGGCAGCAGGGGAGAGATAAGACGTCTGTGTAGCTGACATGCCGGGAGTGAGGAGAAAGATAAGCAAGTGACATCACTCACTCACTGAGTCCACTCGGCAGCAGGAGGGAGTATGGGGGAGGGGGTCCTGTAGCTGGTTATGTGCCGGGAGTCAGTCACCAGTCATTATTGAGTTGCAGAATGTCAGATGGCTTACAGTTGCTCAGCCAATGGGAGCTGAGCAAGCCTAGTCACCTGACCAGGCAGGGGAGGGGGAGGCTGGTGTAACAGGACCTAGCCCAGCCCTCCTGCTGATGACTCATCGTCACTAGAAGGAGCTGAGAGAGCAGCCTGGTGACGACAGTAATTAGGTATGAAGGAGTTTCTTACACTTCCTGGTGGAGGGTTGAGGGGGGAAAAGACAGGGAAGGAGGACAGACAGGTGATTGAAGTATATTACAGTGTTATATAACTTTGTAATGTGCTTCAATTACTGGAAAAAAGTTTTTCATGGGAGTTGTCCTTTAAATGCTGCAATGCTTTGACTGAAAGAGCAAAAAGCCATTGGCTTTCTGCCTTGCCAGTCTCTCTTCTGCCTGAGGCAGCATTGCACCTACAGCCACAAGGGCCCCCCTCCATACTCACCTGGCCCCGCACAGATCCCCGGCAGGCCTTCTTTCTCCCAACTCCCCATCGCACGAGTGATGTCACTTGTGCGTTGGGGAGCTGGGAGAATGCAGTAACGCTGGGGGTCTGTGCAGGGCCAGGTGAGTATGGGGGGAGTTTACAGAATTCATGCGACCCGTACAGTTTTTCACTTTGGGGTTCCATGAATTCTAGCTTCGCCCCTGTTTCTACTGCTCACTGTACATTTTACTTTGACCTGTGCAAACCAAGGCTGCTGGCAAATGTCATTGCTGTTGACAGGTAAGGTTAAATATGTATTAGTGTATAATGGAGTGTATTACACACTCTTATGTCTGATCTGAATATATTCTTATATGCAGGAAACAGAAGCAAAACAGTTATGCAAAGGTCATATCATTCCTGGCCAGTACATGGCAAGTGATCTGAGGAACATTAGCAAACTCTGGACGTTAGGTGGTGAATTGCTGGAATTTTCACTACTGGTAAGAAAGTCTCTGAAAAGTGTAACTGTATATTGGGAAATGGTTTAGAAGGATTTCAGCCATAACTGGGTCTTTAAATGGATTCTATCACCTCCAATCCGCCCTCCTCAAAACTCTAAACTAAAGTCATCTGTAAGTAGGATAAAAATCTGTCATTTGTAGCTTTCTGCTCCTTTGTATTTTCCCGCTATAAGCCTACAGACTGGGCATGTTGATGCATAGCGAGGACTACTTAGCTCAAGAATATAATGGAGAGGGCTACCTAGACTCCTTCATTTATGGCTTATAGCAAAGGTACCCAAGAACTTAGAAAGATGAAAATTGCAGATATAGAATCAGAGTTGTATATTCTATGATTGTATAATCTGATAACTTAATTTAGCAGGTGTTTGGGAGGTGGTGGAGTCCCTTTAAGTGACTGTATTATTTCCTTGAGCCACGATATGGTACAGAGCCATGATATGGTGCCATTATGGGCCTATATAGTGCCACCGCATAACTCAAATTTTACTAATGGATTTTGTGAAAAACTTCAGGAAATTAAATTGTTGCAATGTATTCCTCCCTATGAACTGATTTGGACTGGGTTTCTAGACACAGATAAACTGATATGTTTATGTAAACAGTGAAGGGGTAATTGATGGGGGCACTTTGTTTTGTGCACATCTTTTCCCCTTAATACTGTTTGTAGGGACAGCCTGAAGGATTGAGGCAAGGGATGTGACCACTGCTCCAAGTAGATTTTTGGTAGCAAATTTTCATAATCTTTCAACCATTTTTCATATTACTAAAGCAACTTACCCTCTGGTAATCTCCCGGTCTTCTCTGCTTCAGCCAATCAGCGGCTAAGGTGGGACCCTGCTGCAGCTGCTGATTGGCTAATCAGAGACCTGTGCAGTCTTATGGTGCGTTTACACAGGCAGATTTATCTGACAAATCTTTGAAGCCAAAACCAGGAACAGACTATAAACAGGGAACAGGTCATAAAGGAAAGACTGGGATCCATCCTCTTTTCAAATCCATTCCTGGCTTTGGCTTCCAAAATCTGTCAGATAAATCTTTCTGTGTAAACGCACCCTCAGGGCAGCTAATTAGTAGCTGCAGCAATGTCCCATCTCAGCCACTGATTGCCTCATCAGAGATTTGAAGAGCCATAGCCCGGCACACTTCAAACCCAGTGTGCCGGGCTCTGGTGAAGAAAGAAGACATCGAAGGTGAGTATGGATGCGCCCCTCTAATCCTCCCCCCAGCATCCACACTTAACCTCCTGGGGGCCTGTCTGATCTCAAACTGCACCCATACCAGCAAGAAAAGGGATTAAGTGCAGAGTTTTCCCTGAAAAGTATATATTGTGCACAAAAACCTTTGTGAATTTTGCATAATTTTTCTCACTTGAGTAAACACGAGTAAACGTTACACCTGGTCAGGAGATGGCCTACAGCTGTGTATTAAATTTTTTTTAAAAAATAAAAACAAGTACAAACAGAAATCATAGGTGGAAAAAATGCACAAAAGCAATGATAAATTTCCCCCATACTGTATGCCAATACAGTGCAACAAAGAGGGGCACAGATACAAGCTTCTCCTGAACCATGTAATTTCACCTATTCTTAAGATATTTCAGGTCTGTAAAGGTGGTTTATGCATATGTGACAACTATTCCACTTTTTTTTAACCTTTTATTGCAGGAATTTAAAAAAGAGTCTGAACCTGAGCAAAAGTATAAGATTGTAAAAATGGACTTACCAGCCGTCAATGGAATTTTTCATGTTATTAATAAACCATTAACAAGCATCAATGTGGAAACTCTTGGAAACCCACAGGTAAATGATTTTACTAGTCATAGTTCCTTGAGACCAATTGTACAGATGAGAATTTTTATGCCTATCTTACTTATTTTTACACTAGCTGCTGGAGCACACAGTGATCTGACATTTCCTGTTTTCTTTGTCAGCTTTGCTGTGTAGACTGGGGCTGAGTTAACACAGGGCAGGAGAATAAATGATAGATGACACTTCTGGTTTTAAGGAAGTAAAACAACACTATATACATAGGGTATAACAACACTATATATGCAGGTAAAACTATGTGGAATTCCTCTGCCGCTATCTGGTCCCTGAAGAGGGGCTGTACTCCATCTTTTCCCGAAAATGTTTATATCTAATGTCTATTGGCATTTCTCTGAACATAAGCTCTTATTCTAAGAAGAGACTGTAGTCCACGTTCTCAAAATCACAAAGGTCCCAGCAGTTGGATTCCCCGCGATCAGGCACTTTGCCCTTATCCTTTGTTATAGACTGGAATATGCACACAATAAGTAGTGCAGAGCACCTATATGATGTTTGCTACAAGATATTGGATTTTCCTCTAGGGCCTCCTGCTCACAGATTCCGTTGAGTTTAATAGAAAAGAGGTATTACAATCTTATTAAAGAGTACCTATCATTAGAAAACTGCGACTGATCCTGAGAACCAGTGGGGTTCAGTGGGGACGACCATGTTGCTGTGCACTGCCACTCCTCATCCCACTCTGTGTCCGCCTAACCTGTACGGCCCAATAGACTTGCATTATGCTGCCATCCAGATCACATAATACAAAGCCAGGAGAAAACATGCTGCTCAATGACTTCTCCTGCGTGGTTCTTCTGATTAGTCAATATCTGATCACTCAGACCCCAACCGATCATTACTTTTGACAGGTCTCTATGACATACAAGTGAAAGGAAGTCCAACAGCATCCAAAGTATTAGCAAAAATCCAACGACCCAATTGCATCTCTGAGTATGTACAGTGACGTTTCAACCAAATGTCGTCTTTAGCAAGCAATGTATGCCTGATAAAGAACACATTTGGTTGAAATGTCACTGTACATACTGGGAGATGCAATAAAGTTGTTGGATTCTTATTAATACTTTGGATGCTGTTGGACTTCCTTTCACTTGTATGACTTCAAGCCGACAATTGGGATTGTCAGCGTCACAGCGTGCATCCACTCTTCTATATTTCTAACAGACTCAATGTTGGATTTTTCTCTTGTTATGTCTCTGTGACATATCAAAAGTTCTTTCTAATGACAGGTGCTTTTAAAAGGACAACATATCATTAGGAGAAAATGAGGGGATTGGCACAGCTCGGTGTCCAAGTGCGCCTCTGTGAAGGGCAAATCTTACAAGTAGATGCTGCTCTAGACCAGTGCTGTCTCTCCTTCATTCTCAGTCAGTTGGGGTCCCAAAGGTCAAAACCCCAACAATTATAAGGTTATGGAATATCTTTGAGATGGGAAAACCATTTAAAGAGCTGTGAGAAAAATATGCTTCAAATCCACATAAAAACCTGTGCATATTTTAGTACACACTGCAGAAATGCTGCACATTTGTTATGGATTTTACCATAAATCTATGGGGAAATGCATGACCACTCCACAAACTATATCTGTGCGTGAGATGAGATTTCGAGAATCACGTTTATGCTGGTAGTGTAATCTGCAGCAAATCAGTCTTGTGTGTATTTATATCACTAGGAAATTCCTGTATGGCCTCCTAAAATTCTATAGATTCCTTATTAGGGTGCATGCATACTACGGAATCTGCGCATATGACCCCCGGCGGATTCCGCCGCTGGTACCCCCACGCAGCGGTGTGCATCTCCGCCCGTGCCATAGACATCTAATAATGATGAAGACGATTAAAACTATGTGGTTTATTTTAATCTGTTACTTTCTCCTTATGTCTCTTAGATGACCATAGGTGACATTCTTGCCTCAACAGAAATGTTTAGCAGATATAATACAATGTTAGAGGTAAGGCGTGTAAATAATACATGTTATACTATGACAAGTTGTGCCATTAATCCACTTATAGACCAAGTCAGCTTAGTTTTTTTTGCATTTTGTTTCTTTTCGGCTATCTATCTATCTATCTATCTATCTAGATACAGGAGAAAGCCGCACATCCAAACGCTTATGAAGCGGGTGCTGTACAGAGCCAGTCCCCTGGCTTGGGGATCCCCAATAGTATGTACAGATATTCTGCAGCACGCCAGCATACGTGTAAAAATTTGATTTATTACAAAAGGGTACAAAAAATACAGAGATGCGACGTTTCGACCCTCTCACAGGATCATTATCAAGCATGCTTGATAATGATCCTGTGAGAGGGTCGAAACGTCGCATCTCTGTATTTTTTGTACCCTTTTGTAATCACATTTTTCCACGTATGCTGGCGTGCTGCAGAATATCTGTACATATCTATCTATCTATCTATCTATCTATCTATTATCTATCTATTATCTAACTATCTATTATCTATCTATCTATCTGTCTGCTATCTCTATATTCTCTCTCTTATCATCTATTTGTCTGTCTGTCTGTCTATTTATTTTTCTATATACTGTACATGGCAATTTAGGGCTTGTTTTTTTATGGGATCAATCGTCCTTTATAACATTATGCTTCTTTAAATAGTTCAAACTTTTCTGCATAGTAGATATTTTTATTGTTTGGTGTTCAACCTTTTTTAGGAAAAAGGAAGTGATTTGCACACAGTTAACTCAGTGGATTTATTATTTTTGTAGTTTTTTTCTTTACGTTTTGGATTTAAACTGACTGGGTTTTTATCCACTGATTTATTAATTTGGCACACATTTTGGGAAACTGTGGCACACTGATAAGAAGTGGGACAGTGCACTTCAATCGTGTTTATACAAATGAAACCATCATTTTTAGTCATGGCAGCAGCGAGTTACATTTGGTGAGAAATGGTACCATGCGAAAAGCCACAGAAACATACTAAACACATGTAGAAGTCTCTAACAGCCTTGTTTAGAAGTTTTCCCTACAATATTCTATGCATTTTTTACCCCTTTAAGATTAGTTATAGAAAGGCAGGCAGTGTTTTTTTTTTTTTTTTTTTATAAAACTGTTGGTTTTAAATATAAAAAAAGAAATTCAGGGACAGTCCTACTTTTCATTATGACATACAAATACAATTCATGGGATTGTGCAGGTTGCTACTTTCAAAAAAATTTGGGGCAGAGGAACATGTTTTTTCCCAATGTCTAGTGTAAGGATATTCCACACACGTAAAACTTGTATCTCTATGTGCAGAACTGCGACCTTCCTCCAATATTAAATGGACCTGGCTCCTTCACTGTATTTGTTCCAACTAACAAAGCTGTAGACTCTTTAAGAGACGGACGGTTGATCTATCTCTTCACTGAGGTAGGAATCAATTTCTGCTTTTCAATTTATTATTATTTTATTTCCTGTAATATAACATCTGTTTGTATAGATAATTGTTTTTATGTGGCTTTAAAGAGTCATCACTTTGGGTACCGATCCCCGAGATCCCCCACAATCATTAGACTGAAACAACATGATGACACATTTACTGCGGTTAGGTCCTACTCCCGAAGATCCCCCATAATTATTACATTGGAACAACATGTTGGCACCTTTACTGCACAGTGATACACATGTCCATGCCCAGTGCCTGATACTGCAGCTTAGTCCTATTACCAGACAAAGCCACCTTACATTGATGTCACTGTGTCAGGTACTGCCATTTATAAGCAACTGTGTTGCGCAAATTGAAGGGGGGCATTGGGGTGTCACACATAGCCTATTCTTAGGGTACGCCAACAATGTAAGACCCAGGAAGACATATTTGTTTTCAGAAGTAACCAAGTGTATTTTTTCATTTATAGGCAAAACACAAACTGTTAGAGCTGGTTAAATACCATATATCCTCCATGGCCGCTGTAAGTACATGAAGCCAATATTCTCCCAATTTTACCTTTAGCTTCCAACACTATAAAATGTATTGATTAAATTCAGTGCACATTGTAAGAACTATGTATTTTCAAGAATCGAAGATCAGACACGAACCATGATCACTGAAAGGCTTCCTTCTCGTCAACTAGGACGTGTTGAGCAGTAGCCTTAACAGAGTCTCCTCCAATGCATAGTTTAGTTTAGTTAAAAAAAATGGAGATGTAATTATTGTTTTAAGATTTAAAACCGTGAGACGCTCATCTTTCAGTGGACGTGGGGGGTTGCTACCATTTAGTTTACCTCAGCAACAAGTCCTAGACATGTCATGAAGTCTATGGGCCTTATTACACGGAACGATAATCGGCAGAATCGGCCCTATCCGGCCGATTATCGCTGCGTGTTATAAACACAAAAATCAGCCGATGACAACCATCATCGGCTGATCGTTGATATAGAATTGGACCTATAATTGTTGGGCGCCGACCGCTCATCGCTACGTGCAATAGCGGTGTGTGGCCGAAGGCTGACAATTTCCAAACTGTATACATTACCTATCCATGCTGCAGGGCTCCTCTTGCGCTCTGTTTCTCCCCGGGTCCCGCGCGCTCCAGCTTTAGAGTGGCCTGTCTGAGCTGACAGGCCACTCAGCCAATCACAGGCCAGGACCGCGGCAACCAGTGATTGGCTAAGCGGCCTGTCAGCTGAGACAGGCCGCTCTGAAGCTGGAGCACGCGGGACCCGCATAGAAGCAGAACGCAAGAAGAGCCCTGCAGCATTGTTAAATGATTATCGGGCCGTGTAATAGGCCCAGTAAAACATCTCCGATTACAGTTATTATTGGGCCCCCATCGGCCTGTGTAATGGGACCCTATGTCAATCTTTCAACATCAATGTATAGTGTCACTGTCATTTCAAAAAAGTTTGACACATCACTGAAACACATAACATGTCAGATCACTGTCATAAGTATAGAGAAGCGCTTGGCTCCTCAAGGCATAATATTGGCTTCATAGTCTTTCTATAGTCGTATGCATCAAGCAGTGAGCCAGGGAGAGAAGAGCTAAGCCACCCTGACCTGATGAAAACTACTAATATTTATTGATTCCTATCACCTCTTATTTCTAGGTTACTGTAGACAGACTTATGATTATGCCCCATATCTTGACATCCTCAGCTGAAGTTATTAAGATTAATGTGACAGCAAATGTAAGTACCAGACTTGAGTGAACCTCCCAGAATACATTATGACAATGGGGATTTGCTCAAATAAGCTCTCAAATTTGATTTACATTTGATGGCTGACTTGGATTCATACAGGAGCAGGGTTTCCTCTCCAAAAAGAGGAGTCCCTGTCCCTGTACATGGAGCTGAAAGGCATATATTGTATACCTTGCTGCTAAGTTATTTGCACTAAAGAGTGTATATTACATATAGTGAATGCTGTATGCTTCATGGGCTCTATATCTGATCATTATACTGGGTCCAGAGCTCATAGCCCAGGTAGTATGCTAGGTGGCAAAGTATATAGCTTTGCTGCTTACCCTGAAACAGCTGCCACACACAATTGCTTGGCCAATGAATGGGCAAGTTTTCAATCTACTAAGGTCCTGGTAGACTGCCAAATCCCAAATATTAGCACCCAAACTGAAAAGAAGGCTTTTTTCTACACATGTAACTTAAAGGGGTTGGCCACTTTATAACAAAATTGTTCAGTGTACATTATTAGTAACTACTCACAGTGACAGCAGCTCCTTGTGTACCTCATAAAGCTAAAATCAGACTCCTCTCCTCTAGGCTGTGTTACCTTGATCTGTGTTGATTCTGTCCATAAGATGGCCAACATGCAGGAGCATGTGACCATGCCACGCCCCCCAGTGTCCACCACTGAGCCTATATATGTCTATAGAGGACACTGGGGGTGGGGCATGGTCACATGTTCCTCCACATTGGCCATCTTATGCACAGACTCACAGTGCTCTATTGTTTACTGGGAATTTTCTACACTTTTAGCATTTGTTAAAGCTATAAGTTGCAAGGCAGAAATTATTTTACCCTTATACCAGGGCTGTAGATATGATGGAGATAACAATGAGGATTTCTTTATTACCTTGTCAGGGGAGAATTCTGTTTGGAAATGAGGGAATTCCTCTTGTGCACAGCGATATAGTGGGGTCTAATGGGATTATTCACGTTTTGGATGGAGTTTTAATACCCTCTATTATATTGCCCATTCTGCCAGCTAGATGCGATGAGACGGTGAAAGAAGTTGTACAGGTAACAGCACACTTTTCATCCTGAGAACACTATCAATGAATACATTTGTATAATCCAACATGACTTTTAGGTCAGTTTCACACCAGTGTAATGCGTTTGCATCTCCATACCTATGATGATGTCAGTTCAGGTCACTAGACCCTTCATTGTACTGGGACTTAAATGGATACTCTGGTGAAGATCTTTTCCCCAGTAATTGAAGCACATTACAAAGTTATAAAACTTTGTAATATGCTTCAATCACCTATCTGCTTCCCTTCCCTATCTTCCCCCCCCCCCACACACACACACACACACACACACTCCACCACCACCAGGAAGTGAAGTAAACTCATTCTTACCTAATGACTGTTGACCCCAGGCTGCTCTGTGGCAGCCATTTTGTGACAATGACATCATCAAGAGCTAAGCTGGTCTAAGCCCTGTTAGGCCAGCCTCCCTTTGTCAGATGACTCAGGTTGCTCAGCTCTGATTGGTTGAGCAAGCTGTACTCCATCTAACAGTTCTACAGAGTCAGTTAGACATCACAGGAGACAAAGTGCATAATGGAAAACCCCGAACCAGGAAGTGAAGAAAAAATGAAGCCACCAACTGGAGCTTCAGTTCAGTTTTTTTTTTCTTATCAGCGCCAGATTCGTCCTTTAGGGTAAATTCACCCGGGCGTCTTGCATAAAAAAAACACAGCTAATCCGCAATACATTTATTATTCTTATTATTATTAATACGTGTATTGCGGATTAGCTGCGTTTTTTTTATGCGGGACGCCCGTGTGAATTTACCCTTAATTCTGAAATACAGACAGTGTGGTTGTATTACACTGGTATAAAACCAGCTTGTATAATACTCCCATGTTTGTTATTACATTTTTAGTAAAAAACAAACAAACAGTATGCTTGATATTAAAATGGTATTCTATTCTTATGTGGGACAGTTATAGTATATCCACAGGATATGCCGTAATCAGGGCCGTTTCTGCCATGAGGCCAAATGAGTTTGTTGCTCAGGCGGCAGATTTGTAGAACCTCTAAAGAGCAAGAGATTTTATGGAGTGGCCATAAATGATACTGTCTGCTACACACCAAAGACTACACTGACCTCATGACCTGCAGATGATATCGGGACACAAACATAGAATGGAAAAAAAAATCAGGACTGGAAACACTCTGCAGGTTATATGCTTCAGACATTACTACACTATAAGTGATCACTACCCCTTTATATGGAGCAAAAGGTGTAATGGTAGTATGACCATGAATACGATCACCATAAGCAGTCACAATGCATCGACTCTTGTATATGTCAGGGGCTTTTATTCTTAGAAAAGAATTGGTTACACTCTTTGGAGTTCGAAACCTAGAAACCTTTTCTGTCTTGTCCTCACCAAGGATGGAAGTTAGTGATTTATGGTGGTGCTGGATTATGTATGCACTTACTTTTATAGGCTGCAGGTTTTCTGTACACCTTATTTATAGGCTTGGGGGAGGCATGATGGGGCGGTGTGGGCACTGGGGGTCGAGGGGTGCCATTTCGTAATCGGCCCTGGACGTAATTGTCCGATAGATGGAGGTGATCTAGAAGCCTAACAGTAAAAGCTGCTGTTTTAAACATTATATATATATATATATATACAAGAAAGAAGAAAAGATCCTCTCCAGCTCAAATATAGTTGAATGCTTTATTAGATGTGCATATAACACCGACGCGTTTCAGGCCCCACTGGGTCCTGAGTCATGGTTTTCTATACATAAAAACATATAGACACACAATAAATAACCATCCCCATAAGTTAGTGACAAAGATGAATTAGACAATATACAAGTTTTTAGTTATGTTAAATAACAAAACCACACAAAACATATAAAAGTGTATATACAAATCGTGATACTATTAGTATAACATCAACAATCAAAATTCCAGGGCATATATGTGAAAGGTTAACATGACCATGTATGGGTGTATATATAATCAAAAATCCCATAATGTCCATAAATTATCTCACTGTCATACCATAAACTATGTTAATATTTGTACCGTATTGCTTATATTTTATTTATTTATTTATTTTTTTATGCCATAAGCTGCCATACCATGCACTATGCTTACCGTATTACTTATATTTATGCCATATGCTGTCATACCATAAACTATGCTTATATTTATACCATATTAAATTAAAGAGAATTTCTCTAGGAAGATAGACAACTTTGCATATACACTTATAAATGAAAGGAGACTTATTTACCTGCAGTTATATCCTGTTATAATTTTTCTGTAGTGGGGTGTGTTTCCCATCAACTCCTCATTCATGTATATTCTATTATTAGGATCTTGCTCTGCTCTATTCACATGTATTTTACAGTATATTTTACTCCTCTTTTCTTTGGGAATATATACAATCACCAGGGTAGGTGACATAATTTTAGCACAAAACAGATAGGTGATTGTCACGAGGCCTTTAATTAATGAATATTTAATGCCCCTGCTGTTGTGCGCTCTAACCTGGAATGCCCCTGTGGATGTGTGCTCCAATTGGTCACACGGTGGTACCGTGTCTTTAAGAAATTTATTTGTCTATTTGCATCACAGTTGCCATGCCGTGCGCTCTGCTGTAGTGGGTGCTTGATGTGCGTCCCAGGCTGGAACGCACATATGTCATTAGATAACTGACGGAAGTAAGGCCCTTAGATGTGCGTGTGGTACCGTGTCTTTAAGAAATTTATTTGTTTATTTGCATCGCAGTTGCTATGCCGTGCGTTCCGCTGTAGTGGGTGCTTGATGTGCGTCCCAGGCTGGGACGCACATATGTCATTAGATAACTGACGGAAGTAAGGCTCTTAGATGTGCGTTCCAGGATGGAAGGCACATACGTTACTTACCCTGTGCCGGAAGTCTATTCCACAATGTGTTCATAAAGCGGCGCCTTGCATTTCATAGCCAGACGTCTCTGGCCGCGCCAGGCGTCTACTACATACTCCCGACAGGATGCTTTCCAAGGTATGATTTGATTCATATGTTCATCTATTAGCAAATTTCATGCTTTTTACATTGACCTCGATGTTTAGTAGAGATGGGGTGTAATTACACATTCATGTTCTTTCCATAGTAATCACTTTATCTGCCCGCATTTTGGATGTTATGCATGCAGCAGGATATAACTGCAGGTAAATAAGTCTCCTTTCATTTATAAGTGTATATGCAAAGTTGTCTATCTTCCTAGAGAAATTCTCTTTAATTTAATATGGTATAAATATAAGCATAGTTTATGGTATGACAGCATATGGCATAAATATAAGTAATACGGTAAGCATAGTGCATGGTATGGCAGCTTATGGCATAAAAAAAATAATAATAAAATATAAGCAATACGGTACAAATATTAACATAGTTCATGGTATGACAGTGAGATAATTTATGGACATTATGGGATTTTTGATTATATATACACCCATACATTGTCATGTTAACCTTTCACATATATGCCCTGGAATTTTGATTGTTGATGTTATACTAATAGTATCACGATTTGTATATACACTTTTATATGTTTTGTGTGGTTTTGTTATTTAACATAACTAAAAACTTGTATATTGTCTAATTCATCTTTGTCACTAACTTATGGGGATGGTTATTTATTGTGTGTCTATATGTTTTTATGTATAGAAAACCATGACTAAGGACCCAGTGGGGTCTGAAACGTGTCGGTGTTATATGCACATCTAATAAAGCATTCAACTATATTTGAGCTGGAGAGGATCTTTTCTTCTTTCTTGTATATGCAACCCCGGAGTCCAGGGGAAGTCTCTCCGTGCACAAAACAGCCAATTGAGCCAGGAGACATGTTTTTCTATTCGTCTGAGTGCTGACCTTACAAATGCATTTCTCTCTCTCTCTCTCTCTCTCTCTCTCTCTCTCTCTCTCTCTATATATATATATATATATATATATATATATATATATATATATATATATATATATATATATATATACACACACACACACACACACACAGTTTTTTTTTATAAATAGCTCTGATTAATATCTTAAACAGGGTACATGCTCCAGCTGCGACTCCCTACTCCCCTGCCCGGATGGCAGCACTGACATGGTAAAAAAAAAGAATTAGAGAATTTTGTTCACTGTAAACTTAAAGTGTTTAGAACTGACCCACTTGTGTCTGTTATTCCCTCAGGGAATTATTAATAGAGGATGTCTCTATGAAGATCAGGGCAATATCACAAAAGGCTGTGCCAGGAACTGCAGTCGCTCTGTCATCGTAAGTAGTAAAATTATACACGTAACTAGAGTAAGGCTATGTAAAATACAGATCATATAGAATAACCTCCGTAATTAATTACGAGCGTCCATATAATGAAGAGGATCATTATTTACCACCTGCTTTTTTTTTTTACCTGTTCACACATTGTTTTATTTTCACTCAAAATTACGGCTTTTTTTGCTTTTATTTTACTGTGTGTGAACACAGACTAATCCCCCAAAAAGTTAGGTTTAGGTTAGAAAATATAGCTATTACACTATTTTTGACAGACAAACAAAGCCATACAATTTTTCTAATGAAAATACATTGGCTCTTTTAGGTGAATGGCTGCTGCAATGGCTTCTATGGTCCTGACTGCCGGCCGTGTCCTGGCGGATTCTCAGAGCCGTGCTACGGACGAGGAAGTGTAAGTACAGCATTGCTATGGCATTGTAGAGGTCATTATTGCTCCAGCATTAGGAATGGAGCCGAGTAATTAGCAGGGGAATGGAGCCTTGCTGTTAAGCCTCACCCTGCTGAGACCCCTTATGAAATAAACATTTTGTCCACAGTGTTGCATTAAAGGGGTTGTCTGGGGAGCAGAATATGGGTGAAGCCTTCTGCTCCCTGATGCTTGCCTCCTCTCACTTCATGTCTTGGAAGTATCCCTTTGGAGATGTGGAGGAGTCCAGAAACCACGCTGGCCTGTGGTGTTCAATAGTAGGGGAGGGGGAAGTTTTAGAACCAGGCTTCTGCTCCCTAGACCACCCCTTTAATCTGCATAGCCGGGAGGAAAAAACGTGGAGACCAATTTGAGGTTATTTCTGAGAACTATCAGAAGCAAAGTCAGAACATTTTATTTTACCGAGTAATAGATGCTTGGAACAAACAACCAGAAGTGGTCGGTGTTTTATGTTCGGGATAAGCTTGTGCATATCCTAAGATATACACAAATAATATAAGGGAAGGGGGTCTATATCTAGTTTCAGTATTTTATGTAATAACATTGCTTCAAGTTTAGAAGTCACTTAAAGGATATGTTGTTCAGTGAAGCCTGTGCTCTTTGCTTCTCCACCCTGTAACCCAATCCACCTCTCTGTCACTCATACCTCCTGACTCTACCTTTATGTGTTGTTCCATACAGTGTAATGATGGTATCAATGGGAATGGGAAGTGCAACTGTTACCACAAATATAAAGGGATTGCTTGCCATATCTGCACTGAACCCAATAAACATGGAGACGATTGTGAAGAAGGTGAGTAGAAGGAGCAGCAGTGCTACTGCAGCACACCGGGGTGCGTGGGAAGAGAGTGAGGGGAATGAGGAGAGGATAATGGTGATGGTAGTCTCTCCTGAGTGTGGCACTGAGCTCCTCTGTGAGGGGATGCACTGAGGGCTGCAGGGGGAGAGTGTGCTATACCCAGGCCCGCTTCTGCCATGAGGCGGAATGAGTATTCCGCCTCAGACGGCAGATTTTGCGGTCCTGCAGGGGGCGGCATAATCATGCCCAGACTGATAATCTGACGGTCCAGGCAAATACTCGCTGGGCCGCCCAGATTCTTAGTTGAAGGGCCGCTTACCACTCTGCCAACCTGGGCCCCTCCGGAACATACACTCGCGCCCACCTCCCTTTAACACCCAGGGGCCACGGCCGCTGGAGCTCTTCAAGGCCGCTCTGCCCCTTTAAAAGCAAGGGGCTGCGCTATCATTAGCTGTTCTAACCAGTCCACTGAGCTTCCGGGACAAGTCACCTGATGTGGTGCGCGGGGCTGGAGCTTCCGGGGCCAGCGTGCATCAGGTGACCGGTCCCGGAAGCTCAGTGGACTGGTTAGAACAGCTAGTGGTAGCGGAGCCCCCTGCTTTTAAAGGGGCAGAGCAGCCTTGAAGAGCTCCGGTGGCCGCGGCCCCTGGGTGTTCCAGGGAGGTGGGGGCGCGAGTGGGGCTGGTAATGTATGATGATTGTCGGGCTTGCCGTGCGCGCGCGCAGGGGGGGGGCTCGGGTGCCAATAAGGGGAGCGGCGGCCTGAGATTTGCCTCAGGCGGCACGGACCCCAGAATCGGCCCTGGCTATACCTGTAGGATGGCTGGAACTTGTCACGGTCACAGGTGGGCACGAGGGCTTCTGCAGGTACAGGGGGACTCTCTGGCGCTTCCCGGGTATCTCTCTCTCTTCTGTGGCTGCTGCAGCGGTTTCTGTAGGGGGGCTGGTGTGGTCGGTGGTGTGGACATGTAGTTCCCCCGGGGCCAACCCCAAAATACTGCTGCCTGGTAATATGGCCCTTGATGGTGGTGTGCTGCAGGTGGACCAGACAACAGGGAGACAATGAGGGAGGCAGTGTAACAACAACTCCTTTACTGTTAGTCTTGCAGATGTTATACAGTCCTTTGGTACACAGCGGTGACTACTGGCAGCTTTGACTGAGTTACTGTACTGATGGAGAGCCTGGTGGTGTGTGGAATGCTGATGGGCGCTGTGACCCTGTGGATCTCTTCCCCCAATGGTGCTTGAGTCTGTTATCCCTCTGTCTGCTAGGGAGCTTCCTGCCTCCGTTACTGGGCCGGGCCTTAGGCCACAACTTTCGGGTCCCAGAGGTATCCAGGGGTCCTAGTCAATCTTACCCCCCGAATTTCAGAATAAATAAACAAAGTTGGGGGACTGTGGTGAAAATGCTATAATACGTCTTATAGCATGTATTTATTAATATGTACATTAAACACAAACATGAAAAACAGGTTTTATAATTAGATGATTATAGGTAAAGGTATAAGGGGTAAAGGTACGAGATGGGTTACCCCTGGTTTAACCCTGCCTATTGCTGAAGTGGGACCCCCTGGTTTAGGCGTCCCCAAACAACAGGAGGGACTGACCCTGTGCTAGGGTTGTGTAGGTCTTTTCCGTCACAGATGTCAGTTGTCACTGTGTCTGGTAATACGGTAATATACAAAGTGTGTAGCATATAAAAGGCAGGTGTAGATGTTTTTTAGTCGTGGTTCTGATATCCCTTCTTCCGTTTATCCAACGCGTTTCCCTTGTTCTATGGCGACAAGTTCCTCAGGGAGTAGGAAGAGTGTTGGAGTATCAATGGGATATGCCTTGATACATGTCTCAGTCTGATCCAGGAAAAATTTAATTTACAGATGAATATTGTGGGTGCTCCCAAGTCTGTTGTAGGGGATCACCGTTGTATGTATAGAGATACGTCTGCAGTAGCCAGCACACAAGGACGCGCCTCCATCAGGCACCCTCGCACAGAGGGTAGATGACTCAGCATCTCTGAGACCTCACAGCAGACTCAGTGCACGCTCCACAGCGCATCACTCTGCAGGAGAAAAACTATCTGTATCAAACTAACTACATCTGTTTACTAACACCATCTGGGAACTGAGATTGCTGGTTACTTATCTACTACAGCTCGTATTAATACTATACAGTTGATCATACTGTAAAGGCAGAAAACAACTAACACACAAGACCAGACACAAATCTGGATAAAGTGACCACAACTTGTCCACCAGACGTATCTCTATACATACAACGGTGATCCCCAACAACAGACTTGGGAGCACCCACAATATTCATCTGTAAATTAAATTTTTCCTGGATCAGACTGAGACATGTATCAAGGCATATCCCATTGATACTCCAACACTCTTCCTACTCCCTGAGGAACTTGTCGCCATAGAACAAGGGAAACGCGTTGGATAAACGGAAGAAGGGATATCAGAACCACGACTAAAAAACATCTACACCTGCCTTTTATATGCTACACACTTTGTATATTACCGTATTACCAGACACAGAGACAACTGACATCTGTGACGGGAAAGACCTACACAACCCTAGCACAGGGTCAGTCCCTCCTGTTGTTTGGGGACGCCTAAACCAGGGGGTCCCACTTCAGCAATAGGCAGGGTTAAACCAGGGGTAACCCATCTCGTACCTTTACCCCTTATACCTTTACCTATAATTATCTAATTATAAAACCGGTTTTTCATGTTTGTGTTTAATGTACATATTAATAAATACATGCTATAAGACGTATTATAGCATTTTCACCACAGTCCCTCCACTTTGTTTATTTATTCTAAAAAAGCCTAGGACTGTGGGAACTCTCTACCTAAGTTTAATCATTAGGTTCCCCGACCCAACTGCTAACCCCCAAATTTCAGGAAGATGGGTACAGAGGCCTCCGTTATCTCTGCTACCCAGTATGCTCAAGTCCTTTTGCTTAGGGGTTCTGCCCTTGGGATTCCCACTAGAGAAATACATTGTATCTCTGTAAATACTTCTGAAGAACTCTCCTCTGGTTCAGTCTCTCCTCCTTTATCTCCTTCCCCTTCTTTAGTAACAAGCAGGCTTGACTGGCCTGCTTGCAGAACAACCACAAGCTGCACAGGCTTGACTGGCCTGCTTGCAGAACAACCACAAGCTGCACTGTATGGTGGCTGTACACACTGAGCACTGAGCTCTGACTTGCCAGTCTGCACACTGACTGAACTGCACTGAACTGAACTCCACTTCCTGTCACAGCTAGGTCTGGTGAGGAGACTGCTCCTCCCCCTTCTAGCAACTTCCTATGGGATTAATACACTACCTTTACACTACCTAAAGCAGTTCCCACTAGGGACAGTAGGTGTCGCTGTTGTGTGGTGTGCAGTGTAAAGCTTGTAACCCATTCTCTGCCTGCCAGTTACAGGGTACAGAGAAATACAAATAACAGTTGAACATAAGACATGTTACCTCCTAGAATAGACAATAAACTGCTTGTAGACAGATGCCATCCTCAGCCCAGCCACAGGAACCATGCTCTGGTATACTACACTACAAATACATTTACATCTACAAGACAACTTGAAGGGAAACTATCAGCAAGTTAGACAAATCTAGTTTCTTACGTTCATCCTTGCACCATTTCTGTGCAGTTTGTACCTAAATCCCTAGGCTAGTATGGCGGTTTGGTGTACAGTGTACCAATCCACCCCTGGCCAGCCCGCACCTTCTAATAAATGTCAGCGGAGCAGATTGCTATATATCTTTATGGGAAACGAGTCAGTATAACCTATAATTTATTAAAATCTCTGATGTTTCCATGCTGGAGAGTCCAGTCATTGAGTGACACTGTGAGTGACTCTTTTAAAGGGGTTATCCCGCAAAAATCAGAAAGTCTTTCCATACTTATCAGCTGATGTATGCCCTGCAGGAAATGTTGATTTCCTTTAAGTCTGACGCAGTGCTCTCTGCTGCCATCTCTGTCCATGTCAGGAACTGTACAGAGCAGGAGAGGTTTTCTATGGGGATTTGCTACCTCTCTGGACAGTTCCTGACATGGACAGAGGTGGCAGCAGAGAGTACTGTGTCAGACTAAAAAGAAAACATTTCCTGCAGGACATTTAGCAGATGATAAGTATGGTAAGACTTGAGATTTTTCAATAGAAGTATATTACAAATCTATATAACTTTCTGAAACCAGTTGATATGAGAGAAAAAGATTTTCGCTGGATAACCCCATTAACCAAGAATGAGCAGGGATTCCAATCAAAAAGTTACAAGTTAGACTGAATCTTTTTCCACAAAGATATATATCAATCTGCTCAGTTCTTTCTGCCCTATAACACGATGGTGATAGATTAGATAACATTGTCTTGTTGACAGGTTCCCTTTAAAGAAATACATTGTCAGTCATAATGTAATTGTTTATGTGCCTTTTGGGGTAATATGTTTTTAGAATGCAGGTGCGTGCATGGAGTTTGTGACAACCGGCCGGGGAGCCGCGGAGTCTGTCAGGGAGGCCGCTGTAAGGAAGGTTATGTTGGAGAATTCTGCGACCAACATTCAGAACCGTGTACATCTATAAACATGACCCAGTACTGTCACATTAATGCAGTGTGTGTAACCGAGGATAACATTACAAGGTAATATTGGGGGGGGTTGTGTTCACCTGCTTATTGTCTATTTAGACCTTTTATATTTTGTGATTTACAGTTCACAGCTTCCACTGTTTGCTGAACCTTCATGTCATAATGATCCTATGGTAAAGCAGATCTGTGCTTACTCCTATAAAACATCAAGAAATCTGTACTGGCTAAACATGACAGCTGTTACTTAGGAGATAGAACAGGTCAGGAGGATCTCTGATAGACGCAGCACATATGAATAGAAAAAAAGTGCTGAGCCCTCAAATTTTATTTCTGCTGTCTCTGCTTTCCGATCCTTTGACTCAACTTTAGAGTCTGGAATCTGACCAAAACACCACACTTTGTAGATTGCTGGTTAAAGATACACATGCAAAGTTTAAGAAGAATGCAAGAAGCAGACCATGCAGCCGCCATATGGCTCAGGAGCATAAGGGATCTGTGTAATAAGACCTAGGCAACACTGACAGTTCTTTATCCCTAGTTATATTATTATTATTATTATTATTGTTATTATTATTATTGTTATTATTAGTTATAGTCTTGCTTGGAGCTGCTGACCCCAGATTTACTTTAAATCATACCTATTGGAATTTTTTTGACATACGCCACTAATACATTATCTTCTGAATGCTCCTATATTTCGCACCTTGATATTGTCTTGATGTCATTTTCCTTTCAGCTGTATATGTAAGAATGGCTACGAAGGGGATGGATCTTTTTGTCAACTTTTAGATGAGTGCAGAATGCCTGACAGAGGGGGGTGTTCAGAAAATGTAAGTAAACCTATAGTCATGTGAAATTTTACATGGACAGAAGAGTTAAAGTGGGTTATCCAGTGCTACAAAAGCATGGCCACTTTTCCCCGTCTTGTCTCCTCTTCAGGTATGGTTTGCAACTAAGCTCCATTTACTTCAACGGAACTGAGTTTCAAACCCCACCCAATCTGGAGACAAGAGTGGGGCAATAGTGGCCATGTTTTTGTAGCACTGGATAACCCCTTTAAACTTTACCTGAGATAAATGTCAAGAATCAAAAGTCATACGGGGTGATTCACACGTCCTTAAAATTCCGCTTGTACATGGAGGGTGTTCTGTGGACTGGACCTTGGAGCTCCCAGCATCATGATTAATTATGATGTTGGGAGCTCCTAAGCAGTTTTAAAGTTCACGCTAGTTTACCGACACAGCCGCACATCATCATAATTAATCATGATGCTGGGAGCTCCCTGGTCCACTGTGCGCAGAACACAGTCCATGTACAGATGGAATTCTACGGACGTGTGAATGATCCCTTAGTCCTGGGTCATGTGCTGCCCCCTAATGTGATCCCTATTACACAATGGAGACCAGAACAGTGTCATATTTGCATCTATGTATATTCCAGGTATAGTAATACATTAGAGGCATGCATCAAAAAATCCCGGCTACATGTAGGTTAGGTCAGGCATGGGGAACCTTCGGCCCTCCAGCTGTTGCAAAACTACAATTCCCATTATGCCTGGACAGACAAAGCATTGCTTTGGTTGTCCAGGCATAATGGGAATTGTAGTTTTGCAACAACTGGAGGGCCGAAGGTTCTCTATCCCTGAGTTAGGTGGAGGTGGACACTGCCAGAAACCTTGATGTAACTATTTTGAGTGTCATAATCCTAATTTAATGTTTTTTGAGCTTTTACACAATATTACTTTATTATATTATTTATATTGAGCACATGAGACATGCCAGCATTGAAAAGGAATATGTCATTAGTTTCATGCTGTTTGGTCTACAAGCAGCATAAAACACTGACAGGATCCATTATTACAATGGTGTATAATTCACTCTGAAACACTGCAATGGGTCAAAGAAATCATAGTTAAGAAGCTGGCTAGAAATGGGGCCACGAGTCTTTGGAGTAGCCCCAAGTGTCTTCTCCCTGCCCCACAGGCTTTGATTGATATTTGCTTGTTTATATATGCAAAGATATATCAATCATAGCTTGTGGCGCAGGGAGAAGCTGGCTTGGACAGTCTTGGTGATTTAGGGCCCCTTCATTTACCATAATAATAATGCCTGTCAGTGTTTCATGCTACCTGTGGTTCGTACAACATGAAACTTATAACTTTAAGCAGTGATTAACTGATGTAATAAGTATGAAGGTAGATGAATCAGCACTCACCTGGTATCTTCAATCAGCTTTCTTTATTCCGTGGGCCAAGGATAGCGGGGAGGGAAAGGTGCAGGTGCTAGACGCGCACTGGGACGGCCGTTTTGGGGTCACACCCCCTTTGTTGACCAGGTAGCAACCTCATGGGAAGAGGAGGAGTGCTCTATATACAGGTAACGTGCACGTGACCATAAGAAATAAACACACATATTACAGATGCAAATCATTATACAAATACACTGAGATCGTTTCAGCGTCATCAGCCGCTGAGCCGCGATTGGCCCGAGCACAGTTATGCTCAGCCAATCGCGGCTGAGCAGCTGATGACGCGGCCGGCACTCGGGAAGATCGAAGGTGTTCGGGCCGGCCGAAGATGACGTTTGGCACAAGATGGTGGTCGCGTGTCGGCGCGGATCAGGTATGTATAATGCACTACACTTCCGGGTACACGGGTGGGGGTGGTGGGACACGGGGAAGGGGGCCATTCACAGACATAACATACATTACAAAGTTGTATAACTTTGTAATGTATGTTATTCTGTGAATAATTTTTACCGCCGCACTACCCCTTTAAGCTTTGAAATCCAGAGAGACTCTTTTCTCAGGAGTGTTTGATGCTTATCAACTCCTTCTGGAACTGAGTTAACTCTTTCGAGTCCAAGGAATTTCAGGGTTTTAACATCGCCCTGATGTACATTTCTCACATGTTCTATAAGGCGTGGAACGCCTTTCCCTGATCTTACGGAGTAGGCATGTTCTTTAAACCTTACCCATAAAGGCAGTGTCGGACTGGAGTGCCTTGGCCCACCAGGGGAAATCATTCTTGGGGCCCACCCTTCTGCCACCACACTTATCTATGGTAACATTAATAAAGGTACATTAACACGGCGTGATATGGGGCAGCATAGGGCTGCAAATGATTGCTAATCAGCAGGGCAGGAATATATAGAGATGTGCAGCCGACAGCAATGATCTTAGCCGCACAAAAGATCAAATCAGCCGACTATGGGGCATTTGCTTGCATGTCAGCCAATCTCTGGCACTTTTACATGGGCCGATCATCGGCTGAATAGACTTCCTAGGAGCACTTGTTACCGATTATTGGCCGGTGTAATCGCGCTATAAGACAATTTTCTTTGCATGATAACACTGTATGCTACCAATAACACCAGTATATAAAGAGCAAATATCCCCACACATATTACCGCTATACTGTTACTGACCAAATCCTGTATACTGAGACCAAAATTACCAGTACACAAGGGGGAAATATTACCGCCACACCACAACCATCACCACCATATTGTTACTGACCAAATCTGGTATACTAAGACCAATGAACACCGCACCAGATTACAAGTAACAAATAATACCCCCACATACTGACTAACACCCCCACATACTGACTAACACCACAGCTGCTACTGAATAAAATCCTCTGAACAAAGATCAATATCCCCTCATACAGTCATATAGAGGTGGCCCCAGCTCTACACCATATACATTACGGTGCACATAGATTTAGTGACTCACAGGGGACGTCTTCTCTGATCGGAGTTCTTCCCTTTTCATCTACTTCTCCATCTGCCCTGGGCCGTTATGAGAACTTCTCCGAGCCACGAATCCACAGAATCTGCCAGACAGACATATTAGGCTCCTCACTCTGTCACCATCCTCATCTCTCTACAAACTGCACATCTGTATTGGCCTCTTTACACCTTCTCTCAGTGGTTAGCCCTGACTATTGTGTGTGTGTGTGTTCATATATATATATATATATATATATATATATATATATACATATATATATATTGTGCACACACCTTGTAGATGGCCCCTTGTTCAGTCCTCCATATAGATGGCCCTGTGTCCCTGTGTGCCTCTACTATAGTAGAGATCCCCCTCTGTGTAATCCCTTTATAGTAGATGACAACCTCTGTGCATTCCCTATTATCAGGGGTAGGGAACCTTGGCTCTCCAGCTGTTGCAAAACTACAACTCCCTTCATGCCTGCAACAACTGCAACAGCTGGAGATCCAAGGTTCCCTATTCCTGCCCTATAGTATATGGCCCCCTCTGTGTAGTCCCCTTATAGATGACCCCTCTGTGTAGTCCACTAAAGTAGATGCCCCCTATAGCCTATTGTATACACACCGCACCCAGTATAGTTAACCTTATAGATGCCCCCCATTGTTGTCCCCCTCTGTGTAGTGCCCTTTATAGATGCCTCCTCAGTGTTGTCCTCCTTATAAATTGCCCCCATCCAGTGTCCCTTATAGATGGCTCCCTGTGTTATCCCCCTTATAACTGGCCCGCATGTGTTATCCATCCCCCCATATAGATAGCCCCCTTATGTTGTCCATCCCTACCCCCCATATAGCCCCTTATGTTGTCTATTCCCCCGTATAGCCCCCTTATGTTGTCCTTGCCCCATATAGCCCCCTTAAGTTTTCCTTCCCCTGTATACAGCCCCTTATGTTGTCCTCCCCTGTATACAGCCCCTTATGTTGTCCTCCCCCTGTATACAGCCCCTTATGTTGTCCTCCCCTGTATACAGCCCCTTATGTTGTCCTCCCCCTGTATACAGCCCCTTATGTTGTCCTCCCCCTGTTTATAGCCCCCCTTATGTTGTCCCCCCCCTGTATACAGCCCCTTATGTTGTCCTTCCCTGTATACAGCCCCCCTTGTGTTGTCCTCCCCCTGTATACAGCCCCCCTTATGTTTTCCTTCCCTGTATACAGCCCCCCTTATGTTGTCCTCCACCCTGTATACAGCCTCCCTTATGTTGTCCTCCCCCTGTATATAGCCCCCCTCATGTTGTCCTCCCCCTGTATACAGACCCTTATGTTGTCCTCCCCCTGTATATAGCCCCCCTTATGTTGTCCTCCCCCTGTATACAGCCCCTTATGTTGTCCTCCCCCTGTATATAGCCCTCCTTATGTTGTCCTCCCCTGTATACAGCCCCCCTTATGTTGTTCTCCCCCTGTATACAGCCCCTTGTTGTCCTCCCCCTGTATATAGCCCCCCTTATGTTGTCCTCCCCCTGTATACAGCCCCCCTTATGTTGTCCTCCCCCTGTATACAGCCCCTTGTTGTCCTCCCCCTGTATATAGCCCCCCTTATGTTGTCCTCCCCCTGTATACAGACCCCCTTATGTTGTCCTCCCCCTGTATATAGCCCCCCTTATGTTGTCCTCCCCCTGTATACAGACCCCCTTATGTTGCCCCCCCCCCCTGTATACAGCCCCCCCCCCCCCCCCCCTTATCTTGCCCCCTCTGATAAAAAAAAAACCACAAGACAACTCACCTAACCACACGATCCCCCGTCGGTCGCCGGTGTCCTCTTCTCTGACAGCAGCTCCGATGTGAAGTCCCGCCGGCGCCATCACTGACCTCAGTGTGCGCCGCGGTGGCTGGGACTTCCGGTATGCGCTGCATGAACCGGAAGTCCTAGCCGCCGCGGCGCACACTGAGGTCAGTGATGGCGCCGCCGGGACTTCGCAACGGAGCTTGCGTAACTCTTGTGATCGCAAGCAAATCTCTGCTTGCGGTCACAAGAGTGATTGACAGGGCGGGAAGCCGTAGGCTTCCCGCCCTGTCAATCACAACACTGCTTACATTTAACTGGAAGCGATTGTTGCGATCGCTTCCAGTTAAAAAGGGAGGAGCAGGGGGCCCACTCCAGCTCGGGGCCCACCGGGGGTTTCCCCGGCCCCCCGGTGGCCCAGTCCGAGCCTGCATAAAGGTCTTTTTGTTTTGCCCACGTAGAAAAAACTGCTGTTGCAAATTATGGCATACACCACATATGAAGATTTACATGTGATAAAATCTATGATACAGTCATGTCCCCCTAAGCGGATATAGGAGACATTGAGTAATTGGGTACAGTACTTGCATTGGCCACATCTTCTATTGCCTTCGGGTAATGTATGGGATAGCCAGTCAGTATTTTTATTAATGGACGGGTCCATGAGACACTCCTGAGAAAAGAGTCTCTCTGGATTTCAAAGCTTAATGCCACCGGCCCACTCGGGACTCAATGAGAGAAACGATCTCAGTGTATTTGTATAATGATTTGCATCTGTAATATGTGTGTTTATTTCTTATGGTCACGTGCACGTTACCTGTATATAGAGCACTCCTCCTCTTCTCATGACGTTGCTACCTGGTCGACAAAGGGGGTGTGACCCCAAAACGGCCGTCCCAGTGCGTGTCTAGCACCTGCACCTTTCCCTCCCCGCTATCCGTGGCCCACGGAATAAAGAGTGCTGATTCATCTACCTTCATACTCACTGTATTGCTGCCGTATTGTCTTGCACCCTCGGTCCTCAGCACACCTGCCACGCAGAGCCCTGTTAGTCCTTGGACTTCTCAGATATTGGAGTGATTGAGTGTGGTGCGGGTCAGCTGTATCTCCCCTTCTGCATTTGCTGTAACTGATGTAATACTTTTAGGCAATTTGCTCCATTGCACCAACTGGAGGGGTTACATGTCGGTGTAATCCTGGCTGGACTGGAGATGGAATAGAATGTCTACCCATCGACAACTGTGTGCTGGAAAATAGAGGAGGCTGCCATGACAATGCTGACTGCAGATTTACTGAACCAGGGCAGGTAAAGATCACATTTGCAAAAGCATCTGATTCTCTGATCATTTTTCTTACTTTTTAATTTCACCTAAACTAAGGCTTTCACATGTATCAATTTTCAGACAACTCCTACCAATAAAAAAATTCCCCTGTATTGGTGTATTGTTTTTGGCCCTATATATACATTTATAAGGCTGGGTTCACACTACGTATATTTCAGTCAGTATTGTGGTCCTCATATTGCAACCAAAACCAGGAGTGGATTAAAAACACAGAAAGGATCTGTTCACACAATGTTGAAATTGTGTGGATGGCCGCCATATAACAGTAAATAACAGCCATTATTTCAATATAACAGCCGTTATTTTAAAATAACAGCAAATATTTGCCATTAAATGGCGGCCATCCACTCAATTTCAACATTGTGTGAACAGATCCTTTCTGTGTTTTTAATCCACTCCTGGTTTTGGTTGCAATATGAGGACCACAATACTGACTGAAATATACGTAGTGTGAATCCAGCCTCAACATGCAAGTGCAAATCCACGGCAGAAATTCAAAAATAACACCTGGATGTGTAATATATATGCCCCATTGTCATTTGTTGAGTGAAGTAGTTGCCATTTTTATCTACACTCCTCTATCAGGCTACTTTTTTCCGGAGCAAATTTTTAAAGCGACATTGTATCCAACAACCCACTGCCCCAAACCGCCAGTACTGTGCATTTGATAAAAGAAAAACGTTACCGGTTGTGTCTATTAAAATACACCTGATGGCAAAAAAATATCTTTTAATCTGTAGCAGGCATGTCAAATCGGTGTGGCCTAGAGTGTCTGTGCCTCAGGACTGCGACGTCTTTCCTTTCTTTCTCCCCACCCTCATCATTAGGAATGCTCCCATGCAGGATTTCTTCTATTCACCACTTGTCTAAACAGTGCACCTGTGCTGTAACAACACAGGTGCAGTTTAGATGAGCAATGAATAGAAATCCTGCCCAAGGTGTGCTCCTAACGATGAGGAAGGCAGGGAGGAAGAAAGGAGAGGCGTCACAGTCCTGGGGCGCAGACACTCTAGGCCACACCAATTTGCCTGCTACAGATTAAAAGATAATTTTTCGCTCTAACCAAGGCACACCAGCCACAAAAAGCAGGAATAACTCTGCCTGTACACTAGATGATACAGTTGGTTGGATTGAGCTATTGAGCATGTGTGACCACCAGCACTGGACACATTACATGGACTTTCTGAGAAAGAATCAAAAGAACACCAGGGGGGCACCATAATAGTTATGTAGCAGTAACATCTAGACACAGGAACACGTTCTAAACATCAATGTTGAAGCGCGCATGCGCGTGAAATGGCCATCATGTTAGTGCCGTGAAGGTGGTATGGAGTCTGCCCGCATAAGAAATGTCTTTATGGACTTTTAAACTGCACATCTTATGAATAAAGAAGAATTTTGCCACGAATGGGTGAGTGCCCTCATATTTCTCTCCTGTATATTTGGATTATGTATATATCTATGAAGGAGGAGCACCCCATAGGCAACTCAGCCATAAGCCCTCAGTGTATGGCGGCATAACATACATAAGCCATCAATAGAGAGTAGTGCCGGTGATTCCTACTTTTGGTAATTGTTTGCCCTTTTAAGAAAACAAAACATGTAAATTGACAACCAAGCAAGCAAACGTGGAGTAAAAAAATGCCTTGAAATGCGTTCTCTCTTCTGCATAATGATTAAACCCCTTTAAGAGATTAATTTATTTACTTTTACTACAGAATGATTGTGTCTGCAAGAAAGGATACACCGGTGATGGATACTCCTGTGACCCAGTTAACATCTGTTTAGGTGGCGACAATGGCGGCTGTCACCAAATGGTTGGTAATGTCAATGGTAAAAGAGTTCATATGCAATTACAATGTAAGCGACACACAAACTAGTATTACAGTTATCTGACAGAGCATTAATGTGAGACGAGTGTTATTGTAGCTTTATTTGCTTAATATATAGTAGGTGGGTCCATACACTGATGAGATGCAAAGTTATAGTAGGAGAAAGTTATTCAGCTTCTAGGATTTCATGTTTAGGGTACAAACCCACTTGACGTATTTGCTGCGTGAATCAGTCTTAAAAATAAGCAGGCAAAACGCAGGTTGGCTTTATACGACTGTTCTGCGTTAAAATACGCAATTGCGTATTTTTGAAGCATGAAGCTTGTTGTTAGCAAAGCATCAGTTGTTAACAACCTGTGTGAAAAACGCATGTAGCTTCATGCTTCAAAAATACGCAATTGCGTATTTTAACACAGAACAATTGTATAAAGCCAACCTGCGTTTTGCCTGCTTATTTTTAAGACTGATTCACGCAGCAAATACGTCAAGTGGGTTTGTACCCTTAAGAGATATTGTACGGATGCCATCTTATTATATGATGAAAACAATGCTAAAGGTCGCCATACCTCTTCAGTAACTGATGGCCAAAATATAACTTTTTCGGACAACAGTTATCACTCCCATCCTCCCCATAACCAGGGATGTTTGGCACACCTGACCCCCTATCTCCACCAATCTCATCTGTCCGTGGAGTCCTGAGAGACTCCCATACATTTAATGGACTTAATATAAAGTCTTAGGACATGAAAACCATAAAGTTTTAATTAAAATTTAATTTAAAAAAAGGGTAATAATCTATGAATTTGAAAACACAGTAATCTTATCAGTATATAATCCTTTCTCCTAGGCCACCTGTATACCCACTTCAGGAGGAGAGAGGACATGTGTTTGTCCCAGCGGGTTTGGGGGTGATGGGATCAAGTGCTACGCAGATGTAATAACGGTAAGTATAAATATTCTGCTCAAAAACACTGTCTATAACAATGCAACATAGTCGTATATTAATATATTGAACCAAAAAGACATTCCCTATTGAAGTTGAAGTGTTTTCTCTGGAATGTGGGACTACAGATGGGATCACTGGTGCCCCCTGCGAACTTCAGAACTAGGACCCCAGTATTCCATTAGAATGGTGTGATGAGTGGTGCATGCGTGCTTAATGGGCACTTCTCCCCACTTGTTCTAGGTATCAGTAGCAGTCTGAACACCAAAACCAAACACCTGAACACCCAAAAATTAAACGTTTTTTCAAATGACAATTCATATTGGGTATTCTAATATAGCATGTGCCATATCGTTTTAATTTGGGGGTCGGGGTAATTTGTACCAAACTTCTCCAAACCCACTAATCCAATTCTAAAAGGAATGGATTTAAAGTGTTGAGTTGTTTTGATGTTTCATTGGGGGGAATGGTAATTGGGAGGCACATGGGAAATCTGTAGAGAAGCAGCAAGTTTAACTAGCAGTGAAAGTCCTTTATTCTGAGGATGGGTGGAGGTTCTGGCAATATAATCCCCACCAACATAAGCAGCATAAATAAGCAGGTTAGTGATCTTGAATGCTATCTTTAAATAGCAGAAATCATATCTATGTACTGTTCCCTTTCAGGAATTAACGCGCATCCCAGATGTAAACATTTTCAGTGAGTGGATAAAGGTATTGTATTGTTTCGCTATCTCTATAGGTATTGATGAGGTTGCTATATTTAAATGGCCTCTAACCTTTTGGCAAACTTTACACAAATCATTAGTAAAAGTTAATATGAGAAACTTTGTGATATCTTATTGAAGAAAACAACTATGTCTTCACTCGTCACCACTTATTTTGAGAGACTAGATGGCCTCTCAACTTTCTGAGGGATCAGGTAACATGCTGCCAGAGGAGGAGCTGGCTGGTAGAGACAATCTGGAAGAGCTTGTAGCAAGTGATGGAGTTGCAGCCTACACTGTTCTGTGCTGCTCTATAATGTCCTCCATGCTGCTTGTTCAGAGAGTGTGTTATGGAGATATGGAAGAAGGGGCAGGATCTTCTCTTCTGTGTGTGTGCGGTGTAAAGAGAAATACCATAAGAACTAATCTCTAACCACTACGTCAGGGACATAGAGAAATAGAGGAGAAAACTGTTGAAAAACGCCAAGTTATATATTGGCCAGAAATAGTGCTAATCCTCGTGTGCAGCTTATCCTGAAATACTACCTAAATGTACAGGTATGCTTTCAGCTGTGAGCCAATGCCCATCAATAAACCAGTCCAATAATCCCAAGTACCCTCCTTTAGATGTTAATAAAATATTTGTGTCGTGCCTAAAGCAATAGGTAAGAACATCAAAGAGAAGAGTTAATGGATTACTTACATTATCCAGAATGACATGAATCCAGGCTCAGTGATGTTCCTAATTCCTAACTTGTTTAATAACAGTCTGACCGTTTTTTTTCTGATTATGAAAAGATTGATCTGTTTCTTATTTCCATATAGAAAACTGAAGTCCATATTTCACTTTCAAGCAATGTTACCGCTATAATCCCAACTGATGCGGCCATTGGTGCACTTTCTGAGACCGCTAGAAAATTCTGGCTGGACAAGTTGCCTTTCTTAGTCAGGTAAAATGAAAATATGGATTCTTGCATGGTTTGGTTTTTCTTGTTGTTATAACTTTATATCCGTAGCATTGAGTAGCACCACCCACTCTACTGTAGGTCCATTTTGTAGGACAAGCTGAGTTGACAAGTTGAAAGGTATAGGTAAGAATACACTAGACTGCATGGTTACACATACTTAATTTATAAGTGGTCTACATGCTTATTACTGGGCACCTGCAGTTCACAAAATGTGTGGAAGATGTTGTACACTTACCTTACCCAGTCCCATTAGTGTGTCCTTCCCAGCAGTCATGGCTCAAGTTGCTAGCTTTTTCCAGTATTCAAGCAAACAAATGTTTTTACTATGATCTTATTGAATCTGGACATGGCTTTTCTGACCTGCACCACCAGCATTTTCAATTTGCTGGGTCAACTAGCCTGACGACCATTTTAAGGGGGCTCCAGCCTTGTGCGGCTATTGTTTCTCTTGTATTGAATCTGATTCTGTCCTGATCTCAGTTTCTGTCTCGAATTTTAATTTAGTCAATTGATTCCTGTGCTTCTACTTCAAGTGTTAACTCCTGGTCCTTCTTGTTGACTACAACTGCATCCCTGACCGCAGTTCTATTGACAACCTCTGGTTATGCCCTTGATTTTGCAGTCACTGTCAGTCGGTGACTGTTCTTGTCCAAACATGTTGAGGTGAGAAAAGTAGGGCAGCAGAGGTGCTACTTGTACCATTACCAATAATATTTGGATGAGATGCTAAAGTGACATACATACTTACCTTACTTGGTTGTGCTCTTCTTGAAGCACTCCAGTATCCAAGGAATTAAAGTCTGTTTAAGGTAAATAGTAGTTGTAGTATCCTGGTGGTTGGACCCCCAGTGATCTCAAGAATGGGACTCTCGAACATAACTGTGAAGGGTGAGGCAGAGCACAGACTTAGCCCCTGCTTCATTCATTGCCTATGGAAGTGCCAAAGATATCCAAGTACAACAACAATTCTGCCCTGTAGGCAATAGCCTAAAGCCTTGATCAGACATGACAGAATTGCTGAAATCTTATGTGGATACCACATCAAAAGGACACAATGAATGACAGTACAGTTGTCAATCATCCTACTCATGTACTGACTGATGCTGTTTTATTTTACTGTATTTATTATAATGCATACACTTATTGCAGGGCTCACTTTCTCAGAGGAGCATTCACCTCTGAGCAACTAAAGCAAAAGATTGGTCAAGAATTTGATACAATTGACCCAAGGACAAAGTGGGAGATTGGCATGTTAAATGGGGTAAGTCTTTTTTGATAAAGTGACCCATTGTCACCAAAAAGATATATAGTATGGGATAAGTTGGCACTGGCGGCAATATACTTAAAGTACTAGTTTGTAGTAAGGAAAAGGCTCTAGCTAAATCAGTATTGTGTATACTTTATTTCAGAATATAACAGTTAATAATGCGAGTATCCTCATCCAGGACATTCAGGCTTCAAATGGATATATCTTTATTATCAACCAGGTTGGTGGTTTATCATTATACGTCCTATAAGTCCTATGAATGTGTATAGAAGGAAATCTGTCACCAGGCAGAAAGAACACCTATAAAAGGGTTTCACAACTCCAGTCCTCAAGACCCTCAATGAACATGTTGGGAAGCTTTCAGGATTAGCGTGCAGAAACATTGGTCTGTAGGATGCCCTACATAGAGTGATGCAGTGGCTACCATTGCACCTACAGAAAGTTTGGAATGCCATTGCAAAGCTTGTACCATATCCTCACAGCCTCTCTGCCAAGTAGCACCAAGTATTTGCAGCAATGGCACTTGTATTTTTGTTTCTTTATAAAGAGACAGTAGAATCACTTTAGGACATACAGCAGATCTATTTCAGTAAATTTCTTCACTTAATTTGTCTTTATACAGGGTTATGTTATATGGTAATTGTCCATATAGTAATGCAAGGGTATTCTGACCATTTCAGTGCCGAGTTTAGCAATGTTTGGGAGCAATATGGAGAATGAATGGCACAATTGTCTAACAACTAAACAATATGTATTTCTTGTGATCTAGTGGTCCATATCCTTACTAACCTCATCACCAAACTTGTGACTAGGGGGTAACTTTTGATGTTAGGAATACCCCTCTAAATGTGTTCTCTAACCTGTATTAAATCACAAGTTTTAACTAGGTACTCTGAAGAAAAGAATCTCTACGATATGCTGAATTTAAAGTAAAAGGCTATTTCTGGTATCTCAGATGCATATAAATTATAAAAAAGTTCCTCCACACATCTATGTGTCTCCATAGTCATAGACTACAAACAGAAAAGACAGAAGATAATAAATGTGCTAGTACAGATGTAAATGAGATTTACTGCATGAACAGTAATGCCCCTATTCCACGAGTTGTTTGGAGGAGCAAACGAGCGCTATTAGCGCTCGTTTGCTCCTCGTTCCCCGCTCGCTGCCGCCGCTATTCAACGCGGCTGCAGCGAGCGGGTGAGTGCGGGAGGGGGCGGCGGGGAGCTGCGGGGGGGCTGCCCGGGGGATCGCTGATCGTCCGGGCAGCCCATTCAACGGAGCGACGGCAGCAGATCGCTGCTATATCAGTCGCTTGTTTTTCAACATGTTGAAAAACAAGCGACTGCAACGATCAACCGACGTGAACGATGTCGGCTGATCGTTGCACTCTATTCCACGGGACGAATATCGTTCGTAGCGGCCGATATCGGCCGAATACGAACGATATTGCTCCTCTAAACGACCCGTGGAATAGGGCCTTAAGGGTCCTAATAGACAAAGCGATTTTAAACGACAAATGATAAATGATCGCATTGTTAGCCTGAAATCAATAACGATTTTTTGCACAATATTTCACATATGTAATAGGCCCTAAGGCAGCTTATGTTTCTGTACAGTGCTTGGATATTTATTTCTTCTTTATGTCTTCTCGCAGGTATTGATCCCACCACTAGGAGCTATACCCCCAGCACGACCAGGTCTTTACCAAACATTAAATCAAGTTCCTGTTTTTGAACAGTTTAAGCAGGAAATCCAGGTAAGCCATTGTCTGACAGAAAAGTGACGCTAAGGACCATATTACACAGAGCGACAATCGGCCAAATCGGACCGGTCTGTGTAATAGAGACAATGATCATCGACTGATCGTTAGTTTAGGTTTGGACCTAAAATTGTTGGGTGTTGACCATGCATCGCTGCGTGTAATAGCGATGCACATCCGACGGCTGACGATTGCCCAAACAACTGATAACTTTCCTCTCCCCGTCTTCTCTCTTGTGCTCTGCAGCATCTGAGCAGCCTGTCAGCTGACAGGCCACTCGGATGCTGCTGGCGCCAGGACTGGAAAACTGCAGAGCACGGGAGAAAAGACCGGGAGCAGGGAGAGGAAAGGTATCAGGTGTTTGGGCAAGGGCTGCATAGACATTGCTAACGATGTCCATGCAGCCCTTACTTCCCCATTATCGTGCCATGTAATAGGTCCAGATCAGCGCTCATTTATTAAAATGATCAGGCCGTATTTGGCCCATGTAATAAGACCCTGAGGGTCCTTTTAGACGGGCCATTTATCTGCAGGCAGCAATTTCCACTGCCGCTTATCAGCCTGTCTTAAAGGTGACTAACAAGAGGCTAAATGTAAAATACTAAAAGGGGTGTGTGTTTTGTACTATGTACATAACTGAATGTAAAGCTGTTTATTTGCCTGTGCGGCTCTATTAGACTCATTTTATTTTTGCGCATAACAAAAAAAAACACAAAAAAATAGTGCACATAAAACAAATGCACTTACTAGACTGAATGATAAATTCCCTCCCATATGTATGAGTACAATAGCACTGGCCAATGAATATCTTTGCATCAATTCAATTCAAATGTAGCTAGCCAGTGGGAGGAGCGGATTCAATATAACAGTACTGAGAGGACATATCCGGTGCTTTGGAAGCCTATGGGGGTGTTATAGCATATGTCTATCATAGGGCACACACAGTACAAACAGAATGGTTTGTAATGGTAAATTATAAACTGAGCTAACAATCTCTCTCCCACTGCAGAAAATTGGACTTATTCAGGAAATCGAATCCAATAGACAGAAGTACACAATTTTTGTGCCGAATAATTTCGCAATGGCAGGGTTTTACAATGAGACTGGATTATCCTATCTGGTAGGCATTTGCAACTAAACAATATGTATTTATGCCGATAAAGTTATATCAATGTTTAGGGTGTGGCCGTGGAAATGCTGTGAATTTTTGTATATGTTTTTGTGCAGAAAATCCAGCAGCATTTTTAGGGAAGAGTCCACAACTGTGTCTGATCTCCAGACTCCGTGTTCCTGAACTGTAAAGAACTGTATGCGTCCCATCTCAGTGTGCTCCTAGTTAGAAAGAAAAATTATTATAGTGCAGTAATGTGCACTATAATCATTTTTCTAAAGCAGTTAAATAATTAGCTATGTATACAGTACTGGGTGCATTGAGTCTCAGTACACTACAGGAAGAGCGAGCCTGCAGGAGCAAACCTGAAATTAAACTGCAGGATTTAGTGCATATTTGCTGCAGTAAAGATCACTTTTGAAAAGCTTCCGATTTTGTGGTTTGAAAAATCCACAGCATTTCCACTACGTGTGGCCGTACCATTGAAGGAGATCTATCTGGAATCCAGACATCAGGTGCTATGAAACCTGGAAGCCCATGACAAAAAAAACATCCCTAAACGCTAAAAAATTGATATCCTAAGTGTTCCTCTGTAAGGAGAACAGTACCCACTACTCTCTCCCTATTTGCCTTTTTTTTTCTTAGGATAACAGCACAATAAAATACCATGTCATACTTGGAGAGAAGCTAGCACCTTCAGACATAAGGGATGGAATGCACAGGAGCAGTATGCTGGGATTCTCTTACTGGCTGATGTTTTACAAAAGTTACAACCAGGTACAGTACATTTATCTCATACATATCTGTCTGCTGATTTAACCATGACACATGAGGATGTCTCTGTTGTTCTACAGTGTTTGTTTACAGCAGGAGTGGGTAACCTCCAGTCATATAACTAAAGTGGGGGGCTCCCTAATAGTGTTTGCACAGCACACAAAAGTACACTCCACGCTCCTATGTGCTGTGCAGACAGTGCACCTTTCTGCCAGTCTGAGGCTGGGTTCACACCCAGTATATTTCAGTCAGTATTTTGGTCCTCATATTGCAACCAAAACCAGGAGTGGATTGAAAACACAGAAAGGCTATGTTCACACAAATTGTGAAATTGAGTGGATGGCCGCCATTTAATGGCAAATATTTGCTGTTATTTTAAAACAACGGCTGTTATATTGAAATAATGGAAGTTATTTACCGTTATATGACGGCCATCCACTCATTTTCACCATTGTGTGAACAGAGCCTTTCTGTGTTTTCAATCCACTCCTGGTTGAGGTTGCAAAATACTGACCAAATACTGACTGAAATATACTGTGTGTGCCCACAATATCTTTGCTTCTCGATGTTTTCCATTGCCATCAGCTAGCCTGAGTCAATGAGACTGTCCATAAGAAGCAATATTAATGTACCTTTTTGACAGCCTCATATAGATTACAACACCCACCTTGTATCATTATGGTTAGCTGTGGATTGCTATTGATTTGAGGCTATCCAAAAGGTACATTTTAATCAATGTAGACAGCTTTTGGGCAGCCTTATATGAATTCTCGATCAGAAGCTGCCATAAACTGTTACCAGGCAGGACACATCAGGCAGCCATGCACTGTACAACTAGGCAGTAGGATAAAGCATGGAGTTTGTTTTGCATGGTAAAAATCTTAATGAACTTAAAATCTGGTCTAGTGATCATCTTTTTTGCACCTGACAGGTACATTATATATAAATGACATATACAGAAGTCCCTAAATCTACAGTTTTTCCATTTATTGTGATGCAGATACATTGGGGCACTTTTACTATTACAAATGCATTATTCTTTAGCAATTTGTACTCAAAAAGTTGGTGTACATGCCTTGCACCAAATTAGTACCATATGTGTTCTAGCTATATTGTTAGGCGACGGTTGTGGCTTTATTTGTTAAGGGGTATGGCTTGAGATTTAACACAGTGCACCCAAATTGCAGTTCACACTGTGTAAGTATTAGTAGATTTGGTTTTCCGTTCTATACAGACGTTCGTTCATGATGCTCCACTGGATGGCAGCTTTTTGGAAACTGACAACGGAATGCTGATGGGGATATCTAAAGTGCTAAAAATTCTGAAAAATCGCTGTGACGTCACTAAAGTTACCACTAATAAGGTAAATGAAGTTTCTTTAATCACATGCACATATACCACACTGATGTGCATGCCTAGATAAAAAGTTGCAGCTTCTAAAGGCCCTATTACTAAAAAGCGATTATTGGCCGTATTAGTGGTTGGTGGTTCGTATGGGTGTAATAGCTCCTGTTAAAAGGTAACAATCAGCCGATATGCTTGATGTCGGCTGATTTGTGTCTTTTAACATGTGGAAAGATTTTTTAACAATAACAATGGTCTGCTGGCCATCGCTCTGTGTAATAGGTCGAGGAATTACACAGAAGACATTCTGGCTACCAGCTGGAACGTTTCCTCCCTGGCCTTCTGGTACCTGACCCTGTAGCTGCAAGCTGAGCTCCGAAAAGGGTCAGGGATGGAAGGAGAGGGCTGGAGATTAAAGCATTTTTCTACATTCTAGAAACTTATATGGATAGATTAAAGGTACCATGTGTCTTCTCGACCGAACAGCTATCTAACATTGTCAGTAGTTTGCAACATGAATTGCAGCTAACAGATTCACTTTAAACTGGCCATACACATTAGATAAGTGTTAGTCAAACCGGCCAATTGTATCAGAACAGCCATGTTTGTATTTGTTAAATTGCTTCTTCAATCCATTTAGCCCAGAACTGCTAGAAGTTACTATTGTTTTAAAACTCCCTGATTCCTTTTGTTACAGACAAGATGCGGCTCTTGCACTAGAGGAATCTCTTGTCCACGGGACACAGTTCGTCAGGTAAGCACCTGACAGCTCTGCTAAAAATGCACAACCAAGTAATGTTATACATCAACATGTTCACCATTACTTTGTGAATACCATATGCATCAGTAACTAAGATTCTTGAGCTCTGACAGGTACAAGTAACTGCTGTTCCTTTTCTGCATAGGAACCACAAGGTATTGGTTTTGGGTCCTGTCTGTATAAAAGAAAAAATACTATGTTACCTGGTTGCAGATTTAACTGCATTTCCACATCAGTTGTGAGTACCGTATGTGATCTGTCATTCCCTGACAATGTACATGTAGGCATTGTGTCATTTTATGTGGTACCAATCAGATGGGTGCCACTGATCTCTGATATCATTATTGCAAAAAATGTGTGAAAAATCATTTCCATGTATCCCATTATCCATTTGCACTATGCATTATCCACTCTGCAGCACTAATATCTAAATGGGGCAAATGGGCGAGCTGGGTGAGATCCCATATATTCTTGAGCTCTGATTCTAAAGCTGTATTTCCCTGTCCCAGGAGCTTCAGTGTTGTGAAGGTTATTATGGACACCAGTGTCTAGCGTGCCCAGGTGGTGTGAACAATGTCTGTTTCAACAATGGAAGATGTGAAGATGGGATTGCTGGAAGTGGAGAATGTACATGCAAGGAAGGTTTTCATGGAACTGCTTGTGAAACCTGCGAACCCGGAAGATATGGCAGCGACTGCAAAACAGGTGATTTTTGCTGGTATAATCTAAATATTGGTGACAATATATGGTACTGATGATGTAGTGTTACAGCACTGTATTGTGCCATGATACTGAACCACACACAATTTACCATGATGGATTTAAAGTGAATCTGTCAGTTCCAATTCATGTTCCAAAGGGCTGACACTTTTAAAATAGCTGTTGGGTCAAGGAGACGCATGGTACCTTTCATATATCAGTCTGAGCCTCCAGAATGTAGAAAAATGTTTTTACTCTTAGGCTCTTGGTTCCCAAGCACGTAAAGTGCTGAGGGCTGTAATTAGAGATGAGCGAATCTCGAGCATGCTCGAGTCGATCCAAACCCGAACTTTCGGCATTTGATTAGCGCTGGCTGCTGAAGTTGGATAAAGCCCTAAGGCTATGTGGGAAACATGGATATAGTCATTGGCTGTATCCATGTTTTCCAGACAACCTTAGAGCTTTATCCAAGTTCAGCAGTCACCGCTAATCAAATGCCGACTTGGACCCCCTCCCAATCGGCATTAATTGTTAAATGGGTGGTTCATAGCCTATCTGTAGGACAGGCCATCAATCACTGATTGGCAAGGTGCTGGTACAAGTTTCCCCTGCCAATCAGATCTTTGGCAACCTGGATTATTTAGTGAATAGGCCTGGAATCCCATTTATTATATAGTGGGCACCTGAGAACTGCTGCTCGGCTCCCATTGAACATAATGAATTAATATGACACCTACACCATTTTTTTTGTAATTCCCAACAGGCACTTCTCAGCTATGCTGTCAAGGATGGTACATAAGACTTCACCTTCACGAGACTTCACAAGTCTCTTGGACTTTGCATGAAGCTGCAGGGGCACCTGCTCGGCCAACACTCTAGATATGCAAGGGGACACTGGAGCATAGCATAATTTTGATTGATACCACATTAAATGGTTCAAAGTACTGTAACTGTTCTAATGGACACTATTGTTAAGATGTGCCTTTACTGCTGCTTTAGTTTAACGCAATTGACCCCGATTGATAGCCATTTCTTAATCGTAGAGATGAGTGAACCAGTTCAACTGAATCCAGGTAAATCACACATAAGCAGGGACTCCTTTCAAAAACACTGAGCCACAAGGCATACAATGTATGTTTTTCAGTTTAGCATGCATGGCCACCGGGGAGTAAACAGTGATGTTATATGCATGGCATGTACAATCACAGCATTTATTCGGTTGAGAGCTCTGTGCATACAGTGTATGCCTTGCTGCTTAGTATAAAGGAGCAGGGACTGGTGTCTTTTGACAGATAACCCTGCTCCTGTCCGAATCTGAATTGACCATCGAATACAAATCAAATACTTACAGATCCTTTACTCAAATTTAAGCTCCCCTGCGACTAACTGATCGTCACAGATCTTGTTGCTGATATCGTCTTATCAAATAAAAGGATGGATTTAAAAAGGCCCACTCATCCCTCCATAGGCCAAAGGGTTTGTTCAAAGATAATAAAAGATGTGTGTGTATATATATATATATATATATATATATATATACATATATATATATATATATATATATATATATATATATATATATATAATTGTGTCCAGGACTGAAGAACTGTCCATTAAAAAATATAAAACCACCAGTAAATTTAAAGGGCCACCTAAACTTTTCAGCATAAGCTGTTGTGTTGTTTTTTTTACATATACAAATGGCAGTATAAGTAATTAGTGTTTTGTTTTTTTTTTTTTTTTTTTTTTAAATTGTAATTTTTATTGAAAGTTTTATATTTTACACAATACAGAAATGAACAATTAGAGGGTGAATGACAATTATATGATGGTCATATAAATATAAACATTGCATAAACCCTATTAAATCCAAAGTAGTTAACATTTGAACGGTGTAGAAAGACATGGTGTATACACTCCTCCAGTGTAATAGTGGGGAAAAACAAACACTTTGGGGGACACGACAAGACAGGAAACACAAGGAAGGGGTTTGTGGTGAGAGTATTTGGACTACGTAGACTGTCCTGCCCCCAAGGGTTTATCACGGTCCGACTCTTTTTCTGCCCAGTATATATCCCAAAGGCTCCAAACCTTATTTAGATGTTCAAGCTTATTGTTAATCATTGCCGTTAACTGTTCCATATTTCTAACGTCTAAGATCCGAGCATACAGATCGTTTCTTGTAGGCACCGCTGTTTTCCTCCAGAACCGAGCTACTAAGCATCTAGCTGCCGTAAGAATATGTAACAGTAATTTCATTGTTTTAGGTCCCAACTTCATGGACGATACATTAAATAGATAGAAGACAGGGTCTAGGGGGATCTCTAGGCCGCTCAGGTCTTTAATCAGGTCTCGCACCATCTCCCAGTAGGAGATTATTAAAGGGCATGTCCAATAAATATGTTGCAGGGTACCCACTCCTCTATCACATCTCCAGCATGTTTTGGGTAGTGCCGGGTTTAGTGTATGTAGGAATTCGGGTGTGTGGTACCAAAAAAGCATCAATTTGTATTGGTTTCCTTTGTACATCGTGCATATAGACGTCTTAGCAGCTCTGTCCCATATTACTCGCCAGACAGTTTGAGGTAACTGTTTTCCAAAGAGCGCTTCCCAGCGTGACATGTAGGGGTATCTAATGTCGCCGTCAGGGGGAGGGCTCTTCAATATACGGTATATGTCTGAGATAAGACCTTTAGTGGAAACCCCTGCTTTACATAGCCTCTCAAAATCTGTGGGAAGAGAAACCGTAGTTGTGGAAAACAACGTGGTCACAAAATGCTTGATCTGAAGGTATTGATACTGTGCTGTAGGAGATAGCGCATGATCAGAGACTAAGGTGGGGAAAGGAAGGAGAGTCCTATCTTTAGGGTTGACAATGTCAGCGAATCTAAATAGGTTGCTGGCCTGCCAAACCTTAGTCATAGCTCCAGTTAGACTGTCCGGCAAACCTGGGTGGAACAGAAAGGAGGTCATGGGAGAATATTTAGAGGCTAGGGGAAACTTTTTAATACACATGTTCCATATTCTCCTAGTGTGAGTGATAGGACCCAGAACCGGCCCTTGGAGAGGTGTGTTTGGAGTGGCCCATAGGAGGGAATTGGGGTGTATTGGGGCTATCCATAGCTTTTCAATCATCATCCACTTCGTGTAGGCCAAAGGTGATGCCCAAGCTGGGATATGACGCAGATGAGCCGCCCAGTAATAGCAGGCCAAGTCTGGTAATGCAAGTCCTCCCAAACATTTAGGGGCTTGTAGAATATTTTTTGCAACTCTATGCCGCCTATGTGCCCACACGAAGCGCAGGATGGAGGCTTGAACAGTTTTCAATACACTCATAGGGACGGGGACAGGGAGGGTCTCGAAGTAGTAGAGGATCTTGGGTAGTATAGTCATTTTGACCACTGCTATTCGACCAAGTAGTGAAATGGGTAATGCATTCCACTTCTCCAGTAGGGACCGGATATCAGCAAACAATTTGGGAAAATTATGTGTATATAAAGAGGAATATGAATTTGTGATTTGAACCCCCAGGTATTTGAGAGAGGTGTCTTTCCAATTATACTTAAAATTCATTCTGAGCGTGGACAGTAACGGGTCGGGGATATTAATAGGGAGGGCTTCCGTCTTGGATGCGTTTACTTTATACCCGGAGAGACGACTAAAGGTAGCCAGCAGTGTGTGAAGGTTAGGGAGGGAGATGTGTGGCTGAGTTAAAGTGAGTAGCACGTCGTCTGCAAAAAGGGACAATTTATATTCTTTTCCTCGTATTTGGATCCCATGGATGTTTGGGTGACGGCGTATGGCAGAAGCCAGGGGTTCAATGCACATCACAAAAATCAACGGCGACAGCGGGCACCCCTGGCGTGTGCCATTATGGATGTCGATCACACCAGACATAGCATGTGGGAACTTGATAGAGGCTGTTGGTGAGGAATATAGGCCTCCAACTGCCCGGAGAAAGGCCCCCTGTAATCCGAAGGTTTCCAGTACTCTCAGCATAAAAGGCCAGCCCAGGCGGTCAAAGGCCTTCTCCGCGTCAAGACCCAACAACAATGCAGAGCCTTGCTCTTTATTTATTGCGTCTATCAGGTTCACCACTCTTCGAGTGTTGTCTCCCACCTGTCGACATGCAACAAAACCAACTTGGTCTTTATCTATTGAGGTAGCCATCTCGACAGGCGGGAAGCAAGGATCTTAGTGTACAGCTTGAGATCCGTATTCAAGAGAGTGATGGGGCGGTAGCTCCCACAGTCAGCCGGATCCTTTCCGGGTTTGGGGATTAAAGATATATAGGCGTGTGTGAGTGAAGTGGGGAGTGGGACACCTGACAAAAATACATTAAACATAGCTAGTAAGTGGGGATTTAGTATAGGGGCGAAGGTGCGGTAATACAAGTAGGTGAAACCATCTGGCCCCGGTGACTTGCCTGCGGGTAGGTTTTTCAGTACTTCCCCTAGCTCCTCCGCCGTTACATCTGCATTTAGTTCCTCATGGGCCTCTAAAGGTAGTTTTGGTAATTGGCAATCAGTAAGAAAAGAGTCAAAGAGATTTGTACGTTCGGTATGGTCCTCAGGCAGTGGTGAAGGCAAATAGTATAAACCTGCAAAATATTTCCAAAATTTCTCAGCTATGGCTGAGGGGTCATGAAATAGAGTGCCATCAGTGTCTCGTTGTTTGTTTGTTTTTTATAGATTGTGACTGTATCCATGGAAAGTGTAATGATGGACTGCACGGAGATGGATTCTGCCAGTGTGATAAAGGCTGGACTGGTTACACCTGTGACATAGGTAGGTATATCACCAGGTCGTCTCTACACTTCAAAGGGTTTGGTAACCTAGCTGTGTATGTTAGGTCACTAAATAAATAGAAACTAAATAAATAGAAAGTGCATCTATTAATAGCATAAGTGTAAAAGGAGCTCTACAACAAAGAGGTAATCTCATTCCAGTGTACTGTGGGATCATCACCAGAATACAGGGTGCTGTATCATCAGATCACGCCTACTATTGCCCAAAGCTGTTCTAAAATTAGGATTATATTAGTGGTTGAGGTTTATGTAATTATGTGTTTTAAACATTTTTCACACCCCTTCAAGTCTGAAAATGTGACGGATTTATCAGGCAGCATTGTGTTTTTGTTAATGCATACAAATTTTGGAATGGGCAAGAATGTATATGTTAAAAAGGAACAGATCCTGTTCCATCAGTGGGCATTTTAGCCTAAATCTTTATTAAAGGGGTCAGCAACTTTATAGTAACATTGCTCAGTGTACAGTATTAGTAATTCTAATCACTGTATATACTGACAGCAGCTCCCTGTGTGCCTCATAGGGCTCATTCACACTATCCCGCTGCCCAGCCGCAGAGATGACGGGAGAGCATGATTTACGGGAGATCTGTGCCACGATCCGCACTAGGACATGTCCTATTTTTTCGCGGTGCGGGTCACGGCACATATCATGTAAATGGCTACTTCAATGGGCCCTAAAAGTGTCCATGGTTGCGGATCCGCGACTACGGACAATTTCACAGGACATGTAAATTAGACCATAGAGCTAAAATCAGACTCCCCTCCTCCAGGCTGTGTTGACCTGCTTTTTACTATAAAGTGGCCAACCGCTTTAACGTTCACATTAAACATAGGGGGACATGTATCACTTGTAACAAAATCTCTGGCCCATATAAAAATTATCATTAGACGCACAGGCCTTGACAAGTCTTGTGCTATATTTGCATTTTCTTTTTTGGCTAACAGCTTGGCTTAAAAAAACAGCGCCAGAGTCTGACTGCACAACAAATTGTACATGATAAGCCGGTCTAAAAAGGTAGCTTACATAAACCACGCCCCCCTCGGAGCAAGATTCTCAAAAATAGCGCAAACTGCTTCATAAATGTCTCTTTTATGTCTCTGTCGCTTTTATGTTGTTAGGCCCCGTTCCCACTGAGCAAAGGTAGCGGAATTCCGCGACGGAATTGTCCGCCGCGGAATGCCGTTAGCCTCCCGCTCATAATGGGAGTCTATGGAAGCGTGCGCTCCTGCTCTGTACGCGCTGAAGAATGAACATGTTCATTCTTCAGCGCGGACAGGGCAGGAGCGCGCGCCTCCCATAGACTCCCATTATGAGCGGGAGGCTAACGGTATTCCGCGGCGGACAATTCCGTCTCGGAATACCGCTACCTTTGCTCAGTGGGAACGGGGCCTTACTGCTTGTACATTACTTGAAACATATGCTAAAATAAATATTTGCTTTTTAGATATCAAAACAGATTTGTGCAATGGCAGCTGCAGCAAATATGCCAAGTAAGCAGAAGATTTCATGAAAGCCTTTACATGCATGAGTGTTGGTACTGAAGGGTGGGCGGTGGTGGTGGTGGTATAAGCAGGGCAAGGAGAGAAGAGTGAGCAGCTTGGGGAACTCCACAGATAATACCAACCTGACATTTTGGTTTTTAGCCATGTATTCCCAAACAAAGTGAAGTCACCGAAAATCTAGTAGTAGCAGCAGCAGCAGCAGCAGCAGCAGCAGCAGCAGCAGCAGCAGTAGTAGTTGCTAGCATTCTCTCTATACATAGTGGAGAATAATAATTCTTTCATTATGCATGCCATATTTGTCAGTGGTGCAGCCCTAGCCTTTAGTCCATGTCATGTTGGTGCACCTCTGTTTATAGACCTTATGTTTTTTTTCCCACCAGCTGCATTACAAACGGTACAAACTCAACTGCGAGATGCTCTTGTCTTCCCGGCTTTGCAGGGAATGGGACACATTGCACAGGTATGATCATAGCTCATTATTATGGTCTATATAACTGTGTACAACTCCAATCGTATCAAATATATGCTGTCTGAACAAACCATACACATCCAATCATATAGACTCCCCAGAGTCATCAAAGTATTATCCTGCACTGTATTTACAGTATATGTATCATACTAGGAAAGTATCAAAGCCAGATAGGAAAATCCTGCAAGGGATAATTTACTATCCAGTTCTCATACCAGCCTGATTCTTCATTTGACATATCAGATGCCAAGAATAATCAATAGGATCTGTTCAGGCATCAGCCTTCCTCTACTGTTTTACTACCATGCCAGACGGATACTAAGTAAATTTGTACATTTTCTTATGATTTCAGAAATAGATCCCTGTAGCACGAACAATGGAGGATGCTCCAAATATGCAAAGTGTGAAAGAGCTCCCTTGGGACAACCACGTTGTACTTGTTTTGATGGCTACAGTGGAGATGGGGTCATCTGTACTGGTGAGTGTAAATAGTTGTTTTCTTCTTGGTAACAATAGTAATGTTCCCACTTACATAGGATACACTTAAGTTGTATTCCAGGAAAAAAAACTCAAAAAAATAAATAAATCTATACTTACCTTCCCTGCTTCCCTCCACCACTGCTGTCACAGAGCTTTGTCCCTATGTTCAAGGTAGGCATGTCCAATAAGCAGCATCAGCAGTGCCCCGCCTCAAACACTAATTGGCTCAAAAGGCACATGTACATGGCAGCACCCAACACTCTTTCAGGGCAAATCGTCATGAAAAAATAAACCCATCACAAACTGCTTTTATGGCTCAATAGCTTGGTAAGCATTGAAACTATTCATACCTTTTACTATAGTTGTCCAATGCTACAATCACCTAAAGTATGCTAATACATACTGGCGGCATATTGGGTAAGTGTAAAAAATTAATCTGCACTAGTACATATCTGTTAAACTGAACACTAAACAGTATATCTGAGCCCAGGGGCATAACTAAAAAAGGTTGGGCCCCATAGCAAACTTTGCATTGGGCCCCCCTCCTCTCCTCCATCCCACCGTAGGTAATCCCCCTGTTTGTTAGCCCTCTGCCCAGTAAATTACATAGCATATATTAGGCATCTCCCCTGGTATCCCCTCCAGGAGATAGTGCCCCTCGTGTTATACATCACCCCTGGTGTCCCCCGGGGTAGTCATCTCACCCCATATCCTCCCGTACATAGTGTCTCCCAAAATAGAAATCTTTCCTATGAATATCTGCTGTTTTACAGGCATAAGCACTGTAGCCTGGAGGACATTGAACACATTTATATTGACATTGGAATTATTTATTAAAAGGTCACTGTCGTTTGGGAAAACTTTTGACATGTCATAGGGACGCGTCAAAAGTTTTCATCGGTAAGTGTTTGAGTGTACAGACCCGTCCTGATTGGGAGAATGAGCGGGGAGAGGACCGCACTGCAGCGCATCCTCCCCCCTCTCTGTGTAAGAAAAAAAGAATTGGGCTCCATAGACTTACATTATGAGCCAGACTCTTATTTCTAACACAGAGTGGGACGAGTACATGCTGCAGTGCGGTATCCTCCCTGCTCGTTCTTTCGATCTCGGTCAGTGTCTCTAAAACAGGTCAAAAGTTTTCCCAAAACAACAGGTACACTTTTAAGATTTTTTGGTGTAGTAAGCAATTTTTCATTTTGAATTAGAAATTGATGCATGTCTGGAAAATAATGGCGGCTGTCATCGCAATGCAGAATGCACTAAAACGGGGCCAAACAAGGTAAGCTTCCATTAATTACTACAAAACAACCCTCCGTGTTGCAGAATTATTGATTATTCTGGTGGGAGTATTTTCTATACAGACTGGGGCTGGGTTCACACTATGTATATTTGAGGCTGTATTTGGTCCTCATGTCAGGTCCTCATAGCAACCAAAACCAGGAGTAGATTGAAAACACAGAAAGGATCCGTTCACACAATGTTGAAATTGAGTGGATGGCCGCCATATAACAGTAAATAACGGCCATTATTTCAATACCACAGCCGTTGTTTTAAAATAACAGCAAATATTTGCCATTAAATGGCGGCCATCCACTCAATTACAACATTATGTGAACAGAGCCTTTCTGTGTTTTCAATCCACTCCTGGTTTTGGTTGCTATACAGCCTCACAAATACAGCCTCAAATATACATAGTGTGAACCCAGCCTTTGGCTGCGTTCACACTACGTATATTTTCGTCAGTATATGTATATTTCAGTCAGTATATTTCAGTCAGTATTGCAACCAAAACCAGGAGTGGATTAAAAACACAGAAAGGATCTGTTCACACAATGTTGAAATTGAGTGGATGGCCGCCATTTAATGGCAAATATTTGCTGTTATTTTAGAACAACGGCTGTTATATTGAAATAATGGCGGTTATTTACTGTTATATGGCGGCCATCCACTCAATTTCAGCATTGTGTGAACATAGCCTTTCTGTGTTTTTAATCCACTCCTGGTTTTGGTTGCAATACTGACTGAAATATACGTAGTGTGAACACAGCCTTATATTGTTCTGGAGTGAACTTTTTTTGTATTTGTAACTTTATAACTAAATAATAATTATGATGAATAAAAATGTTATACCAGAAAAATAAAATGGTTTTAAAAATCAACTGGTGCCAAAAACCTGCACAGATTTGTAAACTTCTTGTATTAAAGTTCAAGTTTTCCAGTACTTATCAGCTGTTTTATGCCCTGCAGGAAGTGGTGTGTTCCTTTCAGTCTGACACAGTGTTCTCTGCTGCCACTTCTGTCCATGTCAGGAACTGTCCAGAGCTGTAGCAAATCTCCATAGAAAACCTCTGCTGCTCTAGACAGTTCCAGACGCAGACACATGTGGCAGCAGAGAGCACTGTGTCATACCGTATATAATACATTATGTCATTTTGTCTTCCTTTTAGTTCTTACTAACACTTTGATTTCTTTACAGGTTGCCTGCAATTGCCTAAAAGGGTATGAAGGAAATGGTTCAGCTTTATGTTTACCTATCGACAATTGCAAAGAGGTTTGGTAGTCACTTATACATATTTAATGTGTAAAACAACTGTAAATTACATGGCAATTAACACCTCTTCCTCTCTCCTACTAAGCCCTGTCCCTTCTTCCTTTGTTCACTCTTGCTATGACTGTTACTAGAGAAATTATGAACGTGGCAACAGAGTGCAGGGAGGGAAGACAACTTGTGGTCAAGAGTTTAAAGCTGTTTTCGTAGGGTAAATGAAGTGATTTATAGAAATGTGGAGGGGAGTTGTTTGACACTACCACAACCACTTAAAGGGGTGTTCCACCCAAACATAACCATTGCTGCCCATGGTGAGACTTACAATTCATTCCATACTTCTTATTATCTATTCAGTCTCCTACCCCAAGTTCTGAGCTGCTGCTTATTGCTGAAAACACAAAAATGAACTTTTTTCTCTGTCCCCCTTCCTCTCCCCTCTCTTCTGAGACAGCTAAACAATTCCCTGGCTGATTTTTTTGCAACATTGTAGCTGCTTTGTAATGCTGGGAGGGTTAGTCTGAGGTCAAGTTGCTGATGAACTCACTTTGATTATTCCTCCATTGCAAAGAAGCTACGTTACAGATTAAGCCAGTCAGGGACTTGTTTACACCACCCGTTTCGAAAGGGAGGGGGGAGGAGGGGGAGACAGAAAAGCTCACACACAGATTTTTGTGTCTTCAGCAGAAAGCAGCAGCTCAAAACTGGAAGGAGACTGAATAGATAGAATAGAAACAATTATAGAAGTAACTGTTAGTCTCACCATGAGCAGAAACATCTGAAAAGTTATGTTTGAGCAGAATAGTCCTTTAAAGCATACCTGTCATTATAAAAAAAACTTTTCACACGTCACAGATATTTCATCAGTCTGGGTCTGAGTGGTCAGACCATGACCTATCAGGAACACCAGTGGGGAGAAGTCCTGGACGGGCCAGTAATGTATGTCTATGGTGCCCTAACACACACAACTCAGAGCCAGGAGAAAATGCGATGAGTGACGACTTCTACTGCTCGTTCTACTGAACATGTGACACGGTCGCAACACTTAGATCCTGATCAAATCTCTGTGACATTTCAAAAGTTTTTTTTTATATATATATATATTGACAGGTACTTCTTAACTTTATTGGCAAAAATCAATAGTACAAGCGATTTTAAGAAACTTTGTAAATATGTTTATTAGCCAAAAAATGCATTTTTTATCATGAAAAAGCTGTTTGAAGCTCTCCCCCCTGTCTTCATGGTTTTCTATGGAGAGGGGAGGGAGATGAGGCACCAAAAACGGACAACAAAGAGTTAATTCACAGCTACATTACCGGGATATCTCCTCTGAAGTCAGCACTGACCTCTCTGACCTCTGAATACTGGCTTTCACACAGCTCCCACCGAGTAATCCTTTGTTCTCTGCTCGCTGCTGGCGACTAATCTCCCTCCTCCCCACCCCCTCTCCATGGAACAGACAGAGCTTGACTGATGTAAAAAAATGACATTGACACTTCAAGTAGACTATTTTATACATTTAACCATTTGTTTTATTTTTACCACCCAATATCCTCTGTACCAGGCAGCCATCTTATTCACATTGTGCATGTTATTTATCTTATGTTACAGAATAACGGAGGATGTAGTCCTTTTGCAACGTGCTTTCCTTCTATTCCAAGAAATTTCTGCCTCTGTAAATTTGGATTCCGTGGGGATGGTATCACCTGCACAGGAAAGATTACACAGGTCCTCTACCTCTATTTATCTTCATAGTGATTCTTGGTGGACAGTTCTCACTGTGCATTCTTACTTACCTTTTTCTGCATTTTTTCAAGGATATGCCATACATTTCTGATAATTAGGGGCTGACGCTGAGAACCCAAGTATGTGGGTGCTGGCCAAGCATGTACAGTCACTCTTTCTATAGCAGATGGGATATGCACAAATAGCCAATTTCACAGTTATGGACAATTGTGTGACTCAACCAGATAAACAGAAAGAAATCTCTTGCTTATATACATTTATATAAAATGATATTAAAGGGAATCTGTTAGCAGTTTTAAGCCATCGCAGCATGAAGGGGAGTCACATGATGTATGCCGACAAGGAAATGCAGAAAATCTGCAGTATTTTTTCATCAAAGTCCTCAGCAGAGTTTGCACACGGAATTGTATGAATTTTAATGGATATTTGTTGTAGATTTTCTGTTGTGGGTTTTTTGCATGAACATTGAAGCGACTGTACCATCAGTACATTCGCTTTAAGTGGTACACATGGATATTCCCAGGTACTGGCCAATTCTGAACAACTGGAGGCGGCCGGTCCACCCCTAGTGGGAGGAGACCCCCGCTCCTCTATGACGTGGCTCCATTACATTCAATGGAGCCGCATCATAGAGGAGCGAGGCTTTCCTTCCACTGGGGGCGGGCTGGCCCGCCTCCAGTGCTTTAGCCCTGGCTGGTACCCGGGAATAGAATGGCGCCGTACCAGGCCGTGGTTCAAAAAAAGGACAGTGGCACCAACTTTCCCATGCTGGCATCATTCTATCCATGTGAAACACCTAAAGCAAATGTACTGATGCTACATTCACTATAAACAATAAAATAAACTCAGTGGGCCACATGTATCATCCGGCGAACGGATGATTTTTGGCGGAAAGTGCCGATTTGCGTATTATTTTATACGCAAATGGCCGATTTGCGAATAAAATATTCGCAAATCGGCACTTTCCGCCGAGTACGCCAGGGGGCGGAAAGTAGGCGGGAAGTGGGCGGAACGGAGGGTGCGGACTCAGAGTCCGCGCGATTTATCATCCGTTCCGCCCAAATGTACGCCGAAAACCTACTCCAGTCCTCAGCTGGCGTAGGTTTTCGGCGGTGCGCACCGGCGCGCACAGGATTTATGTACAGGCAGTCCGCCTCTACATAAATCCCCGTACCGCCGGAGCTGCGGGGGCATTTTTAAGTCCGGCGTAAAAAAACGCCGGACTTAATAAATGCCTCCCAGTGTGTTTAGGTTATGTTCACAGACTGCATATCTTCTGCAGCTGATTTTAAAGAGTACCTGTCATTAAAATTAGTTTTGACTTGTCATCAGACATTAACAGCAGAGGAGTCCTGCAGCATCTGTACTATAATCAATAAAGATTTATTCACACAATCTGGTACCAGATCCTGTGAATAAATCTTCATTGGTTACAGGTTCAGCCCTCCAGTGCCTTGATACCCATCTTTCTTATTAATATAGAAATAAGCTCCGAAAGCCCAGGGGTGTTCCCTCTGGACACTAAAGCCCAGCTATGTACTTGCCACTGCTTGCTTGCAACACCCCTGTTCTCTCTTGTATTTGCCTCCAGCTGCCTAATTGACATCCATTAAGCTTTACATTCAGTTCATCCACTGAGATAAAATCCTGTGTGAGCATTCTGCAAACCATACTTGGAGCATGCACAGTTCTCTGGGATTCTCCCTTCTGCCTAACAGAGAGGTCTGCACCCGGGCTTTTGACAGAGTGGCGAACACCCCCTTGGTTTTTGGAGCTAATCTCCATATTAATTAAAACCTTAGCACTGGAAAAGTATGAAATCAGACTGAGAAGCCCGATACAACCATGCATTTATTTTAACTACCTAAAACCCTGTGACAGTCCTCATTAAAAATCAATCTTGTAGAACTACAAAAAGTTGCAGTGTAGTCCTGGACTGAATCCACAACGCTGCCAACACAAAAATTGGCATGCTGTGGATTTGAGATTTTGAAAATCTGGTCCAGTTTGCTGTGACAGCAAATGCTTCCAAAATTCTCTTCAATTCCTGCAGATTTTTTGCTGTGGATTTGGACAATAATATGCTAAAAGTTGCAACTTCCAATTTGTTGTTTCTGTAAACAATGCATAGTTAATCCACCATGTTTGAGGCTGTATCCCAATGGGAGAGCATTGTGGGCATGCTCTAATGTGAACTTGAATAACTATATGGAAAGGGGGGGAAAGAAATGAGCTGGCATAGATTTCAGTAATGGCAGTGATGTCGGTGCATGTGCCTCTACATAAATCCAGGGTACCAGCGCTATATTATATAAAGCGAACACTGAGACATCTCCGCTTTCAAAATGCATTCCTTACCTTTGAGAATAAAGAGGTAAATACTGACCCAGCTCCGGTAAACACGTAACTCACTGAGTTCTGTACCTGTCACGAAGTGCGCTGGACCAGACTGCAATCTATTTCCGACGGAAGTTCAGGTATCTATGGAGATGACCATGCTGGATTGGTAATGCTTGCAACACTAATTACATCAACATCTGGGGTGCGCGCAGTACCTACCTGGCATGGCTGCCCACATGGGTACGCAAAGTAGAATGCATGACGATATGGTCCAGCGTACTTCATGACAGGTACGCTTTAAAAACATACACCAAGTATACAGTTCCTAGTGAATTGGCAGATGTGAATCCATTGATAGTAATTATCTGTAATCATTATGTATAATTGTCATGTGATACTCTGGCAGCCCTGTTTCTTTAACCCGCTTCCCCTGAATATCATTATCAGTACATATCTTTTCAATATTTTGCAGGTGCTTAATTATAATACAGAAACAAACCGCTTCCATGCCCACCTCCAGGTCAGTAATGAAGTTACTAAATACCATAGATAATACAGCAACATTTTATAATTTGTCACTTTTGTCATCTTTTGGTTAGTTATGTGGAGTATCAGATTTGACAGGCGAAGGACCTTTTACCGTATTTGTCCCACAGAGCGAGATTCTTATAAACAACACCACGGTAAGATCCGTCCCACATATATATATGTGTGTGTCCTTGTACATTAAGGCTATGTTCACACTACGTAAAAAGCACGGCCGTATTTCATAACAACGGCCGTATTTGCACAAACAACGGTCGTTATTTTGCAAATATGGCCGTTGTTATGAAATACGGCCGTTTTTTTTACATAGTGTGGACCTGGCCTAACAGTGATGATGATTACTTATTTAACCTTTATTTTGTGTGTGAATGTTATTGCCTCTCAACCACAACATAAGTACCTATCCGACAGGAAATTCGTCGTATACAATGCAGACCTTTTTTTTTTTTTTTTTTTAATAAGCCCCTACCCTCATTCTGCATTCAATATGTCGTAATGAGAATGTGAAAACAAAATGTTAGAAAGCTTTGGTCATTTATTGGGAATAGGAATAAGCAAATTTACAGAAGTGAAGCGCTTTGATCAGCTTGGCAGCCAGCTGCCTTTGAACTCCATGCCGCTTCGGGTGCTAGGAAAAGCTGGATCCAGTCCTGGGAAACTTCTCCCAGTTTCCCAGGACTGGATCCAGCTTTTCCTGGCACCCGGAGAGAAGTGGCACAGAATTCAAAGGTAGCCGGCTGACCACCCAACCTCCAAGCCTATCAAAGTGTTTCACGGCTACTGTAAATTTGCTCATCCATAACTGTGAGGGGAAAATGTAAATATTCCATTGATAGAACATTTACTCAGTTCCTAAAGAGGAAGTTTCTTTCAAATCAACTGGTGCCAGAAAGTAAGAGATTTGTAATTTACTTATATTAAAAAGCCTCAAGTCTTCCAGTACTTATCAGCTGCTGTATGTCCTGCAGAATATAATGTATTCTTTCCAGTTTGACACAATACCCTCTGCTGTCACCCTTCTCCATGTCAGGAACTATCCAGAGCAGTAGCAAACCCCATAGAAAACCTCTCCTGCTTTCCAGACAGGAAAGAATACATCACTTCCTGCAGGACAGACAGCAGCTGTTGAGTACTGGAAGTCTTGAGACTTTTTAACAGAGGTAAATTACAAATCTCTGACACTTTCTGGCACCAGTTAATTTAAAAGATTAGAATGATTACAGAATCAGTAGGTCTTGTCATTTTCATGGTACTTTTACATGGTGCGATAATTCGCCCGATCGCACGATTAACGATTTTGAATGAACGATGGTTTTTTTTATAACGATCAGCGTTTAGACGGAACGATACATCGTACGGAAAATTCGCTATGCGATCGTTTAAGCCTATCTCACACATAGGGGAAATCGTTGAAAGAATGTTTACACTGAACAATCTGCGAATTTTTTGCGAACGATCAACGATGATTTGTGAACATGTTGAAAGATCAAAATGAACGATTTTTTGCTCGTCGTTTGATTGTTCGCTGCGTTTACAAGTACGATTATCGTTCAAATTTGACCGTTATCGTGCAAAAACGAACGATCAATCGTCCCGTGTAAAAGTACCATCAGTCATGCTTATTACTGATTGAACATTTGGCACCTGCAGATTGCTGTTGTACCTATTCTGCCAGGGAGCCCTGACTTTCTAGAGTACAAACTCCAACTAGTGTTCTTCTGATAAATGATCTGTATTGCTTTATTTCTTGGTATAAAGTTTAGTGCTACAGTATATACATCTATATCATCTTACAGATTAAAGAGTGGTCGAAAAATATGAAGCAGTTACTCCGCTACCATCTAGTAGGCTGTCAGAAGCTTTCTATTGGCGATCTTCGGAACATATCATCTTTAAATACAATTTCTGGGGGTACTATACGCTTATCTACAAAGAATGTAAGTCAAGTAAATTTACCCGCATTGTCTGTGCGACCAACAATACATTCATATGTTAGTCTTCTTAGTCTTTTCTATACACTCACTTGTTATACCATTGTGTTATAGACATAGACACCTAATATATTTAAAAAGATCAGTCTTTAACTTCCAATACAAAAGCGCCATTTGACCTCATTCATGGTCAGGCATCCATACGTAGTCGATCACGTTTTTGTGTATGTTAAAAAAGTATGCGTTTTGATCCTTTATAATATATATATGTGGGGTCACATTGAAATATCCTTATTTTTGAAGGAAAAGCACTGTACTTTTCAATGAAGATAACTTTAAACTAGTCCTAACTTTAAACAAATACACTCTTTACATTGCTAATGTGGTAAATGACTATTCTAGCTGCAAATGTCTGGTTTTTGGTGCAATATCTACATAGGTGTATAGAGGCCCATTTCCAGCAACTATCACTCCAGTGTTCTAATGGTACAATGTGTTTGCTCATTGGCTCAGAAGGCTAATTGATGATTAGAAAACCCTTGTGCAATCATGTTCACACATCTGAAAACATTCTAGCTTGTTACAGAAGCTACAAAACTGACCTTCCTTTGAGCAGATTGTGTTTCTGGAGCATCACATTTGTGGGGTCAATTAAACGCTCAAAATGGCCAGAAAAAGAAAACTTTCATCTGAAACTCGACAGTCTATTCTTGTTGTTAGAAATTAAGGCTATTCCATGCGAGAAATTGCTAAGAAATTGAAGATTTCCTACAACGGTGTGTACTACTCCCTTCAGAGTACAGCACAAACAGGCTCTAACCAGAGTAGAAAAAGAAGTGGGAGGCCGCGTTGCACAACTAAGCAAGAAGATAAGCACATTAGAGTCTCTAGTTTGAGAAACAGATGCCTCACAGGTCCCCACCTGGCATCTTCATTAAATAGTACCCGCAAAACACCAACGTCAACATCTACAGTGAAGAGGCGGCTGCTGGATTTTGGCCTTGAGGGCAGAGTGGCAAAGAAAAAGCCATATCTCTGACTGGCCAATAAAAGAAAAAGATGAAGAAGGGCAAAAGAACATAGACATTGGACAGAGGAAGACTGGAAAAAAGTGTTGTGGACGGATGAATCCAAATTTGAGGTGTTTGGATCACAAAGAAGAACGTTTGTAAGACGCAGAAGAAATGAAAAGATGCTGGAAGAATGCCTGACGCCATCTGTTAAGCATGGTGGAGGTAATGTGATGGTCTGGGGTTGCTTTGGTGCTGGTAAGGTGGGAGATTTGTACAGGGTAAAAGGGATTCTGAATAAGGAAGGCTATCACTCAATTTTGCAACGCCATGCCATACCCAGTGGACAGCGCTTGATTGGAGACAATTTCATCCTACAACAGGACAATGACCCTAAACACACCTCCAAATTGTGCAAGAACTATTTACAGCAGAAGCAGCAGCTGGTATTCTATCATAGGTAATGGAGTGGCCAGCGCAGTCACCAGATCTGAACCCCATTGAGCTGTTGTGGGAGCAGCTTGACCGTATGGTACGCCAGAAGTGCCCATCCAACCAACCCAACTTGTGGGAGCGGCTTCTAGAAGCGTGGGGTGCAATTTCTCCAGCTTACCTCAACAGATTAATAGCTAGAATGCCAAAGGTGTACAATGCTGGAATTGCTGCAAAAGGAGGATTCTCTGATGAAAGCAAAGTTTCATGTAAAAACAATGAGAAGGGAGACAGGGGGCGCTTCCTCGTGCAATAAAAGATAGCCAGTTGGATGGAAACAAGATCTTACAGGGATCCACTCACCTGGGTAGGTTGTGCAAAATTTAGGCACAACTCTATATGTAGCATGAAAGAGTATACTCCGCAGCTGTACTGGGGGACGTCACCACCAACGGTGGGAGAAGCAAATGTAGATGTGTAATCAGCCGATTTGATTCCTGGTCCTGTAATCGGCTGATTACACATCTACATGTAAAAACAATGTTATTTCAAATACAAATCATTATTTCAAACCTTGTCAATGTCTTGACTCTATTTTCTATTCATTTCACAACGTATGGTGGTGAATAAGTGTGACTTTTCATGGAAAACACAAAATTGTTTGGGTAACCCCAAACTTTTGAACGGTAGTGTATATATTGGAGGACAGTGGAAAAACAGATCAAAAAGGATGCACACAAATGCATCTGTTTTTTTAATCCTTTTTTGCGTAAAGCGAATGAAAAAAAAAAAAAAGATTGCAAAAATGCAGTGTGAACCCAGCCTTATAATTACCTGTCCTGGTGCCCCTGCCTCATGTAGTGTCACAGCCCTGCTCAGGCAATTGCTGACTGAGGCAGAACACTTCTGCAGTCACTGACTGACTGACTGGGTGGTTCCTGTTGTGTCACGACGACACAGAAATCATGAGATTCAGGAGACCATTGGATGATTGTAAGCTGAAGCGCAGGGGGGGCATTTGGGCAGGTGAGTATCACTTATTATGTTTCCACTACCTCCTAACCCCTACCCCTTTTTATCTTTGTCCATAGTACTCCTTTTTTGTGGGTTGGATTTAACCTGTATGATGTCTCCTGTTTAGCCCTGATACGAGCAGGAATTATTTAATGATTCTATTATTTTTTTTAGGGTGAAGTGTATTTAAATGATTTGGCAAGAATAACAAAGAGTGATGATACAGCAACTAATGGAGTGATCCACATTATTGACCAGGTTTTAATCCCAGACATTACTGTAAAGAATAGTTCAGATAATGTAAGTTCATATTTACTCTGTTATGTGACACTACATTTAATGAGGATTTTAAAAAGCTGAAACTCATATTAATACTGCCACAAACCAAACCTGTTCAGATGACAGGGTCTTAACTGCAGTACCAGGCACAGCCACTACAATATGTATGGAGTTGTGACTGATAAAAGATAAAGAGGTATCAGTACTCGCTGTAGTGCTGCAGCCCCTTAGGCAGCTGTAATCCCAAATAGCCATGGGGAGCTCCCTAACTGTGAAGTATCCTTGGCCTCTCTGCGGTAAATGCTTTCCATCCACTCTACCCCTCTTGAACAATAGCTCTAATGTCTATTAAGAAATCCACTAGAACGGACATTTGCTGCACACCGCTCAGGGCACTTCATAGGACACTTAGGGTGGTGGTACCACGCAATGCTATCTAGTGCTATTAGCAGTTGGGAGATCAAAATATACACTCACACACACTGACTTTTTATGCAGGACAGCTCCAGGGGGTCCACTAGTCTCCATCTTGACTTTCTCTTCTCCTGTGCAGCTTGCAGCCCCTCCCCCTTCTCCTCCGCTCCGACTGCACACACAGCAGCATGAGAGAGAAGACATCACTGCAAGAGGGAAGGAGGATGGAGGAGGCCCAGCTGCTGCTGTAGCTACTTGTCTCTGCATCTTCCTGCCCACAGAGGGAGCATCTTGGGTGACAGACAGGAATAGAGCTGTGCCTGGAGCTACTGCAGATCAGACCGTTCCATTGAGAGGGCAGGGGGAGGGGCCCTGCTGCCTTTCTTCCATCACTAGAGCAGGGTGAAAGGCAGCAGAGGGCCCCTTAATCTCCCGATCATGGGGAGATCCTAAACGAGAGGCCCACCTCTAGCTCAGGGCCCTTCAAAGGGGGGAGGGGAGGGGGCCCACCGGGGCTCCCTGGTGGCCCAGTCCGAACCTGAAGACTGGTATCTTACAGGTGTTGTGCCTGTCTGAGTGCAGCAATGGCAGGGTGCCAATTGCTTTCTAAAGACCTCTGTGCCTGCCATGGTAGATCGTCTGATGAGTGCTTATACCCAAGAGCAGGGGTGTCAAACTCAAATACACAGTGGGCCAAAATTGAAAAATTGGAGAAAGTCGCGGGCCAGCCTTAATATTTAATGAAGAGTGCATGCTGCGTTTCTGGCACTGTCAGAGCAGCGTGCAGCGTTCCTGGCACTGCCTATTCTAAAGTAAATGTCCCCACATGGTAGTTACCCATTATATCCCTCAAGCAGTAGGTAATCCTATAATTGTTCCCCATGAAGTAGCCACCCACAATAGTACCCCACATACTAGCCAGGCCTACTATTAGAGCCCCAAATAGTAGCCAGCCATTTCAATAGTGTCTTATATAGTAGCCAGTCCTCCCAATAGTGCCCAATATGGTAGCCAGCCCTCCCCAATAGTGTCTTATATAGTAGCCAGCCCTCCCCAATCGTGTCTTATATAGTAGCCAGCCCTCCCCAATCGTGTCTTATATAGTAGCCAGCCCTCCCCAATCGTGTCTTATATAGTAGCCAGCCCTCCCCAATCGTGTCTTATATAGTAGCCAGCCCTCCCCAATCGTGTCTTATATAGTAGCCAGCCCTCCCCAATCGTGTCTTATATAGTAGCCAGCCCTCCCAATAGTGTCTTATATAGTAGCCAGCCCTCCCCAATAGTCTCTTAAATAGAAGCCAGTCCCTAAAATAGCCTCTTATATAGTAGCCAGCCCACCCCCATAGTTTTATATAATAGCCAGCTCTCTCCAATAGTCTTATAAATTAGCCAGCTCTCCCCAATAGTCTCTTATATAGAAGCCAGTCCTTCCAAATAGTCCCTTATATAGTAGCCAGCCATCCATATAGTCTCTTATATAGTAGCCAGCCCTCCTCCATAGTTTTATATAGTAGCCAGCTCTCCCCAATAGTCTCTTATATAGTAGCCAGCTCTCCCCAATAGTCTCTTATGTAGAAGCCACTCTAAGCGGGTGTCCGGACCACTCATATTATAATCTGCTGCAACGTCAGACGAGCCAGATTTAATACAACAATGGAAAAGCTCAGCGGGCCAAAAATAATGGCAATGCGGGCTAGATTTGGCTCACGGGCCAGAGTTTGACATGGCTGCCCTAGAGGGAACTGAAAGAAAAAGTGTAAAAAAAAAAACCAACAAGATAAACATTTTTTAAAAAAATGACAAAATTCCCCCATAACAAAAAAATCATATCACTCCTTTTTTTTATTTACAAATAAAGACATCTAAACGCCTCCGTCGCACCCCCAAATAAAAAAATAAAATAAAAAAAGCGAAATTGTGGGTGGTGGGTTGGTCATCCTATAGTAACATGTAGAAGTTGATCACACAAAAAAATAAGGCTACATATGGCTCTATAGTTTAATAATGGTTGTTATTTTGCATAAAAAGACATTGTGGGAACATAGCCTTAAAGGGAGGAAGGGAAAAGTGAAAATGCAAAAACAGGTGAAAGGGTTAATAGAGTGTTCTAAAGGAATTATTATACATTACAACGTTGGATACCTTTTGTGAGTGTTTGCTGATAAGATATCTATTATATCATGTTTTACCATTTTTTGCAGTTAAATATATCTGAGGTGGCTGATTTATATGGGTATTCTAAATTCATCCAACTTCTAAAGGTAACTATTGTCTTATTGACTTACTCTATTTCTTCTTTTTCTTTTTAGCATGTGGTATATGGGAAATTGAAAAAAAAACATAAATGGTATGCGCCTTATTTTCTTTACCTAGCTATACTTGTATGCAGAGATGTATAGTACACATAATTCTGTCAAGGAGAGGAGGGATTACAAATATTTAACACTACTTACAACCATATGGTCATTGGGTTGTAATAACATTACTAAAACACACTATAAACAGACCAATATTCCGCATTATAGTGACCATATAGTGGTAGATGCCAGTCCTGAATAGGCTATGCGGACCATAGAAGTGATTACACCCAGTAACTCACAGGTGACATGTTCTTGGGGTCATTCTCTTTTTTTTCCTTCTTCATCTTGCCCAGACCTCCATGAAGTATTCACTCCTCCACAACTCGTGTCTGTGGCACATATCTTTCTTTTCTGGAACCATCCTCAAATTCCCATAGTGTCTCACACAGCAATAATGTCCCTAGGTACCCACCACAGTGATAGTGGGTAGGAATAGGTGAGTGTGGTAGGAGGTCTCCCTTGTAGGTAAGTAGGTCCTCCCAGTAGACGGGCAATTTCCTCCATTAAGTAGATTTATTAGCTCTCTCAGTAGGTAAGTAGGTTTGGAGTGACTTTGGTGACTCAAAAAAATAAGTGTACAGTATCTCCTTCGGGACCCCTCAGCACAAGATACTCCCTTTAAAAAGTATCTGCTATGGGGCTGATTTTATGAAGTTTTATTTATTTTATTATTATTTTAATAGGATTGCAATCTCATGGATGAAGTTCTGGATAAAATTCATCAACCAATCATGGTGCTGTGGCCTACAAACAATGCCTTTGAATCTCTTCCTGAAGAACGAAAAGTATGGTTGTACCATGATGAGCACAGAGACAAGCTGAAAGCATATCTGAAAGGTCATATTATCAGGGATACAAAGGTAGACTCACTGTAGTTTGTAGTTATTATTGTTCTATGCTGTCCCATGCTGATGACGTTTCTGTCATCTCTAATCTCTATAAGGGTACGTTCCCATTTTAAAATAGGCGCGGCGACTTAAAGCGGATCCCGCCGCGCAGCCTCCACTTGAGGTTCCGCCTATCCCATAGACTCAATGATATTTGTTGGCGAATTCTGCGATCCACCCTGAAGAATTGACAAGTCAATATTCATGTTCTCCAGGCAAGAGTCCCAAAATTTGGAACCCCCCACCTGTCATATACAGCATATAATTTCAATATAACATAAGTGTACCAGATGCAGGCACCACTTCAGGCTGCATTGGCGTGGCCCAGCTTCAAGTAAGGTTCACTTTACATTTAATATGCACAAGCCAAAAAGACAGAAATGGCTGCGCATTGCACCCATGGTTGACACGAAAACTACCAACGTGCAGGTCTCTGATACACATGAGTCCTTAACCAAAAAACATCACTGTGCCAGTCAGTGAACACAGTCCCCGCAAAGCGTGCACAAGCAGAGAAGGGGGGGGGGGCCACGGAAAGGCCCTGCAACCCCAATGTCACAGGACCAAACCCCTAAGGCGCTCCCCCGAACCCGCAGGCACCGCCGGTGGAGAGAGTGGACGCCAAGCGACACAAGTGTGAACAAGCTCTTACATCTCACCATAGCTCCTGCAGGTAGAATGGGAGAACACTACGAGTTCCTCCCCATATATACACAGGTGCTGCCTACTAATTTGGATCACATGTGTCTTACAAAGAATGAGTGCTAGCCAAAACACAAAAACTTAATTCAAACAATAGGACTTTTGTCATGATTTATAGCTGTAAAGCAAAAATGGCAGCCCCCATAACATATACAAAAAAAATGGAAATGGAAATGAAAATGTGTGTCGAGAAATAGAAACAGACTAGAAAAAAAAAGAACGTGTTTTGGTATCTCGCTCCTATTGATAAAAGAAAATCTAGGCATTCTAGGAGGTTCTGGTCATTGCCAGTCAGTGCAGGTATACATCAGCAGCAAATTTTCAGACGCACAAAACATGAACTCTTACAATGTGCCATTCAAGAAAAGGTTATCACCTCCTGTGTTAGATCAAACCCATAGACCTCATAGCCAATGGTTATTCTTTCTAAACTGAATTTTACTGCTTCAGTTCTGGTTTGCTTTGTTTAAAGGGTTTGTCTAACATAACCTAATAAACCTTGATGTAGCCAGGGCTGTGGGGAAATAACAGTGCTGTATACTTACCTGTCTCGCTCTTCCACAGTTGCCGGTTCCTGGGCCCCCACTCTCTGCCGCTGTCATCTGTTCTGTCAGGAAATTGCTGCTCAGCATAGTGCATAGCACAGTATAGTGTAGAATAGTGTCAGCAGCAGACAGCGGGAGGCCAGGGAACTGGCAGCTGCAAAGGAGCAGGACAGGTAAGTATGTGGCACGGTTATGTCCCCAGCAGCATCAAACATTATTAGTTTATACCGGCAATCCTTTTAAGTGTTGTCTTGGTGTTGTCACCCACAGGGGCTTGTTTTGCCTTCTCCATGTTTTTTGTCCTAGATTACAGTTGCAAACCTACCTGAAGCCAAATCATTAAGGACGCTACATGGTTCAACTGTGTCCTTTCAGTGCAGCTCAACCAATGTTGTAAGTATCCTTTAAGAGAATATCCACAGAATACAGAATGCAAAAGAATACATATAATACATATTTTCTCTATGTGTAAGAATAATTATATTGTCAGTATGGGCATGTATGTTTGGTATGGCCTCCTCTTTTAGTGCCTCGCTCAATAAGCAAGGCCAGGGCTGAACGGGGAAGTGTGTCACAGTGGTGATACAAAGTGAAGAGCTCCATTGGCTCTGACACACCTAATTGCCACTTTTTTTCTGTATTGCAGCAACGGGTGAAATGTAGAGCCTATCTTGGTTTATTTGATATTTTAAACATGACACGCTGGAGAAAAAAAAAATCAACTGCTGCCAGAAAGTTATACAGATTTGTAAATACTTCTCTTTAAAAATCTCAAGTCTTCCTGTACTTATGAGACGCTGTATATCCTGCAGAAAGTGGTGTATTTATTCCAGTGTGACACAGTGCTCTCTGCTGCCACCTCTGTCCATGACAGGAACTGTCCAGAGCAGTTGAAGATCCCCATAGAAAACCCGTCCTGCTCTGGACAGTTCCTAACATGGACAGAGGTGGCAGCAGAGAGCACTGTGTCAGACTGGAAAGAAAACACCACTTACTGCAGGACATACAGCAGCTGGTAAGTATTGAAAAACATGAGGGTTTTTTTTAATAGAAAGTTTTACAGCTTAGTAAATGACTTCTAACTTCACTATTGTATTTTATTGCCTGTTGTTCACATACTGGACTGTATATTAAAACCTCTCGCAGTTGAATAGCGTCCGCATGTCAGTTTTCTATGGCGCCGCTAGGGATCCCGGCCAGAGTGTATACCATGTGTATACACTCCGGCCAGGATTCCCACAGAACTTACGTTGTGTGAACATAGCCTAAGTCTGTATTAAATGGTAGTTGTATAGACATTGCATTGTAAGTGTAAACAAAGAAAAAAAACATAACAGCTGTTGTAGTCATTGCTTTTTATGTTTTAGGGGGAAGTTCTTGTGAATGATAACAGTGCCAAAATCATCCAGGGAGACATGGAGTTTAATGGTGGAATTGCCCATGGAATCGATCAGTTGCTGGAGCCTCCCAACATTGGAGCCCGGTGTGATGAATTTACAGCATTTAAGGTCTCTGGAAGTATAACACTGAGTAAATGCATCTGAAAACGGGTCCTGACGTTCCTCTTTACTACAAGGTCACTGTGAGGTCACATATCCCCCAGTCAGTGTCCATGGGGCTGACTAAGATAGCTGAGCACAGTGTTTGCCTGCATCCAACAGTCCCATAGAAATAAATGGAGCAGTATTGTTCATGCATGACTAACTGTACCATTAACATTTCTCCTTGGTGTGATCCTAATATTGTGGAATAATCCCTTAAAACAACTTGTTCATAATCTCTGATCTCCATACAATCCTATAAATCTGTAGTAAATTGCCCAACCTTCTCCATGAGCTGATTACTGCAGCTTCCTGAGGGCAGCATTACACGGAGCCCACAGAAATCACTAATCGCCCATGTATTCCATGGTGGTGCCAAAGACTGTAGTGCAAAAATTTTTCCTATAGTATTAATACTTCAGTATTTTATGTCTTTTTGCTTAAGGGGGTACTCTGGTGAAAATCTTTTTTTTTTTTTTTTAATCAACTGGTTTCAGAAAGATAGATTTGTAATTTACTTCTATTTAAAAATCTCAAGTTTTCCACCCCTTATAAGCTGACAGCTGTCCAGCAGGACATGTTTTCTTTCCAGTCTGACACAGTGCTCTGTCCGAGACAGGAACTGTCCAGAGCAGGAGAGGTTTTCTATGGGGATTTGCTATTGCTCTGGGCAGTTCCTCACATGGACAGAGATGGCAGCAGAGAGCACTGTGTCAAACTGGAAAGAAAACACTATTTCCTGCAGGACATACAGCAGCTGATAAGTACTGAAAGACTGGAGATTTCTAAATAGGGGTAAATCACAAATCTATATAACTTTCCAGCTGATTTGGAAGAAAAGGTTTTCGCTGGACAACCCCTTTAACAGGACACTTTGTGAACTACAGATGCCCATGTGTATTCCAAGACAATGGAACAACTGATAAAAGTAGTATGATCACAGATGGGACATATGACAGGGAAGGGTATTGGTTTGGCTACTGATACTTTGGAATTTACCCTTTTTGCTCTGCCAGGACAAACAACAGTTTCATATGTATCTAAATAATTGTTAGAGTGGAGAATACTTTATGAGACTGTCTGCTCTTTTTACTCTAGACAGCACGGTCAGAATGCTCTATATGTGGCTTTGAGCGAGATTGCCCTCCTGGAACAACTGGTCGGGTAAATATGAGGTTACAACATATTGTGCTTAAAGATAATTAGAAGTAAAAAAAACTAAACAGCGCCAGCCTGCATCTGGTATTGCAGCTTAGTCTCATTTTATGTGTTATATCACATGTCTGGCAAATAATTGGATAATGCTATATGTAGGACAGGCAGTGATAATGTTTTTACACCTCATTTTAGCCTTCTCCATTTTGCTAGGTTAAGCAGAGGCCAGTCTGATGTTTCCCCTGCAATCACTTTCTGTAGGAGAAGTGTCCACTTAGATGTTAAAGTGTATCTGTCATGTTTTGTTTTGTTTTTTTGCAGAAATCAATAGTACAAGCGATTTTAAGAAACTTTGTAATAGGTTTTATCAAGCAAAAAAGCCACTTTCTGTACTCAGAAGCGCTTTTCTCCCCCCCCCCCCCCCCACACACACACACAAACACACACACAAGCACACACATACACACTTCTTATCTGTGCATTATCAGGCACATCCATCTTTAGAGTGAAGAGGGGTTCTGCTGAGTCCATTATAACCTATGGAAGGGGGGAGGGGTCGAGGCAGAGGAGTGAGCAGGAAGAGGAGAAACACATACCAGCTGTTTACTCACTGTCTGGGCACATAAAACGCTGGATTCACAGGTCAGAAAGGTCAGTGCTTATCTAGCAGCTTGGGGAGATAAGATTGCAGGGTGTAACCTGTTTTCAGGCCTCCGTGCTAAACTTCCTCCCCTCTCCATAGGATAGAATGGAGAGAGAAATCCTGCTTCATCTCAAGTGAGGGGGGGGGAGCTGGGAAACGGCTTTTTGAGTACAGAGGGAAACTCTTTTGCTTAATAAAACCTATTACAGAGTTTCTTAAAATCGCTTGAACTATTTATATTTGTTTTCTAAAAAAAAATCACCCTGAAATGACAGTTACGCTTTAAGGGGATAGGTTGAGGCCGGGAATACTACACAGGCCTCACGTCCTATCCGTCCTTCACTGTTAAATTGAAGGATAATGTCACTTTTTTTTTCCTGCAGGGGGAAATAGAAAGGTGCGCAATGAGGTTTGGCCCGGGACGTTGGCGTGATCGGTATTCAAGACGCTTCTCTACTTCCTCATTTCAATTTTTTGGAAGAGAGCAACCTGCACTTGGGTGCAAAAAAAGTTGTTACTCCCTCAACTGGGTGCCACGTTGCTGTAAGAACCATCATGGAGGAGATTGCCATGGTAAGAAAGTCAATCAGGTTGGCACATGTTTGTGTGTTTTTGTTATCTATCCCAGACAAAAAGTGTCAGATGTTCAATAAATCATAATATATCTGGGCTAATGTAGTTTTGTATTGTGTGTTTTTTTAGGGGGGGGGGGGGGCGGTAGAGGGGTCAACAATTCTTCCACCGTTGTTTTTTTTATTTTGTTTTTACACAATTCACTGTTTGGTATTAAAGACAATGTATATTTGTTCCGCAGTTTAAGATTACAACAATTCAAATAAAAAAAAAAGTTCTTTAAAAAAAAGTTAGTTTTTTTTATAAAGTAGAAATACGGAGAGAATTTTTAATGTTTGATCGCTTCACAGTTTTTTAGAGACAGGATGGCGAAAAAACACTGCTCAGGCTAAATAATAATGTGTTCAATGGTATAGAGGGATTGTTTTATTTTTTTCATTTTTCCAGCTATAAAGGACTTTTTAAGGTAAAAAAAATATATATTTTTTAAAATTGGAATCTTTACTTCTAAGATATCTTTTTTTTTTCTGGCAAGGCCCAAAAGGCATAAGTACTGTATCTGTCAGATTGTTAGGCCCCTAGCTGTAATGGCAACGCATCTACACCAAGATTTCAAGTTTTATATGAAGAAATCTTACTTTGCTGTTGGTGCTTTAGTGTCCGTTCTTTTTATTTTTATTCACCAGAATTAGGCTGGCTTCACACTACGTATATTTCAGTCAGTATTGTGGTCCTCATATTGCAACCAAAACCAGGAATGGATTGAAAACACAGAAAGGATCTGTTCACACAATGTTGAAATTGAGTGGATGGCCGCCATTTAATGGCAAATATTTGCTGTTATTTTAAAACAACGGCTGTTATATTGAAATAATGGCCGTTATTTACTGTTATATGGCGGCCATCTACTCAATTTCAACATTGTGTGAACAGATCCTTTCTGTGTTTTTAATCCATTCCTGGTTTTGGTTGCAATATGAGGACCACAATACTGACTGAAATATACGTAGTGTGAACCCAACCTAAAAATGTGTCTGTGTATATATGTATTCTAACATTTCTTTAATAAAGTTATATAACTTTGTAATGCATCTGTGTCGGGAACTACAGGCTACTCAAGCCCTGGTCCTGGCAGTTACAAATAGCTAGTGCTGCTGTATTTAGCCTTACTGATCCTCCCCTAATGTGTATTCTAATGTATATTAGCATTAGAAGTTGGAAGCAGCTGGGAAAGCTGTCTGCGTCAGTAGCCACGACACAGTGTAGCAGAGTGAGTGGTGACTGAACACTCATACCATGAATACACCTGACACCAGTCCACTCTATTGTTTCAGTGCTGCTTTTGGTGAAATGGCAACATTTTTTTTCCTACCATGAACAGACCTGTAGGTGCAATATGTAACCCTCTACAAATCAAAATGTAGATTTATCTAATATTGCTATTATGTGACGTGTGCCGCTTTTCAAAGTTATAACAAAATTCCATGTTTCAGTGTGCCCTGGTGGGCTGGAGGCTCCATGCAGCAATCACGGAACGTGTAACGATGGAATGGCAGGAAATGGGCAATGCCAATGTTCTTTAGGATTCAATGGGACTGCTTGTGAAATCTGTGCCCCCAACAGATATGGTCCAGATTGCAAAGGTACATGAATACCATGTTTCTTTTTGTCTTTAATATTATTACTGCAGCAACTACAGATTGATCGGGTCTGAACACCAAAACTTAAGCAGTGATACGTTTTTCTAAATGTCAGGGACACTTTAAACTATGGGACCACCAACAAGATGTATGGGGGGGCTCCAAATCAAGTATAATCTAGATACTAAATCTATTCAAGCCACACTCACAAACAAGTGCATTGTGATGCCTAACATATTTGTAAATCATTTAGCAAGAATGATTCCTCCCTCCAGAAAACCTGCTCGAAAGTATTAGGGCCCTATTCCACCGAACGATTATCGTTCGCATAATCGTTAACGATTAACGAGCTCAAATGACCGCTATTGCGAAAGACCTGTAAACCTGCACTCATTTCCATGGAACGATAATCGTTACTTATGATCGTATTTGCGATCGTTTTTTCTTCGCTATTGCGTTCTTATCTACTGCGAACGACCGAACGACGTCTTATTCAATGCGAACGATTTGCGAACGAGCAACGATAAAAATAGGTCCAGGTCTTATAAGGCGATCAACGATCTCTCGTTCGGTCGTTAATCGTTAACTGCATTTCAACCGAACGATTATCATTTAGATTTGAACGATTTAACGATAATCTGAACGATAATCGTCCGGTGGAATAGGGCCCTTAGCCCCTTCTCTGCAATCTGCTCTCCATTGCCTGTTGTTAGGGGAATTCTGTCTCTAGTAATAGACCAGGACAGAACACAAGAAGTGGAGGTGAGGCTTATCAACTGTTCTGTGCAGGAGAGAGAGAGTAAAGGGCCTATTCCACAGGTCGTTTAAAGGAGCAAACGAGCGCTCTCAGCGCTCGTTTGCTCCTCGTTCCCCGCTCGCTGCCGCCGCTATTCAACGTGGCTGCAGCGAGTGGGTGAGTGCGGGAGGGGCGGCGGGGAGCTGCGGGGGGGCTGCCCGGGGGATCGCTGATCGTCCGGGCAGCCCATAGGATACAGCAGCGTCTGCTGCCGATGCTCCTATTCAACGGAGCGACGGCAGCAGATCGCTGCTATATCAGTCGCTTGTTTTTCAACATGTTGAAAAACAAGCGACTGCAACGATCAGCCGACATGAACGATGTCGGCTGATCGTTGCACTCTATTCTAGGGACGATTATCGTCCGTAGCGGCCGATATCGGCCGAATACGAACGATAATCGTTCCGTGGAATAGGGCCTTTACACATTTCTATGTATCCGCAATCTAAGATAGGCCACCCACTAAAGATGATCCACATTATTTCTAAAATGTAAATCAAGGATTCCCTCTCATGGCCTACCATCTGTAAGGCTCAGGGAAGCTGTGTCTTGTGTAAATACAAGTGCACCTACTGTAAGTGTAATCTCCCCCTTCCTTTAGCTCCTTAGCAGAAGCAGCGGAAATTCATTGCTTAGTGTAGCCTTGTATATGCTGGTCACATAGCGCCTTGCAAAGCCAGTATATCCATAACCCCTTCTCCTTATACACGCCTTCTATGAGTAGTGTACTGTACAGCCTGTCCAATGCACCTTTCTCCAGCAGTATGTCATGGCATAGCAGAGAGGAGTATGTGCTGTGCCCAACTCCAGCCCCTCCCTCTGAAATGGACAGATAGCTGCGAACAATGGAGGGGACCTTCAAGGGGTCAATAGCAGCAGTAAGAGTATAAAAAAAAACTCTTGTCACCACTATAGATGTATTCTAGGAGAATACTTGATCTAAATTACATTCACCACCTTACTGATTTGACACTGCGTTACTTGTTTTTCAGAGTGTATGTGCTCAAACAACGGTCAGTGTAATGATGGGATTTCTGGAGATGGATCTTGTTACTGTGCTGAAGGATGGTCCGGTGAAAAATGTGATACCAAGCTGCGTAAGGCTTTATTTCATAATCCACCATGTTTTCTATTGAAGAATTTGATCATCTGGTTATGAACATTTATTGGTTTGTAGATTATTTATATGATAAAATGTACAGTATTTGCAGTGTCTAAAACCGGCAATCTTTTTCAGCCTATCACTTATAATATACAAGACACACTTGGATCTTCATAGGAGTATTTGGCCGTGTCACTCATTCCTTCCAGGGATTGATGCAAAGCTATAATCTACATGTATTCTGCCCATTGCTTACCTAACAGCTAAAATATAATATACAAGAATATATAATAAAAAGGGAAATACTTAAAGGGCAGACTAGATGGGCCATGTGGTCCTCTACTGCCGACAATCTTCTGTTTTGTATAGTAGAGATTTAGTTCAGTGAGAAGGGGAGAGGGGTGACAAACAGAATATGGTGGCTAGCCTAATACCAGCAACCACTAGACGAATGAACAAATGCTACTTTCTCAAATGTTAAAAAAAAAATTGACTGTTTATACTTTTTTTTTTCCCCAGCATCTACACCGGTTTGCTCTCCAGGATGTGATGGTAACGCCACATGTAGAGCCCATAATGAATGTGAATGTAACCCCTTTTATGAGGGAGATGGAATAACATGCACTGGTTAGTGGATACATAGATAAAAACGTATGATATTGGAAGTGAACCTGTATGACAAGTTATTCTGCCCTAGCTAAGAGCAGGATATAATAGAGGGAGAGAAGCTGTGTGTTGAAAAAGACTGAGAGGGTCCTGCTTATTCCACCCACACCTAGTCATTGGCAGCCCCTCTGTATAATTGTATGTACAGACAAGGTTGTCACAAGGTTGAGGTGTATCACAGAGCCCAGCTTTTATACCCCCATCATATTTTGCTCTTATTTAGCGTAGCATACTTCATTAGACACTATAACGTATGTTCACACGCGTTGGCATCAATTAGTAGCAAAACTGCAAGTTCTACATGCCATTGGTTAAGTACAGGTAGTTCTAACCTGCTTGTATTTTTGCTGCTTTATCATGTAAAATCACAGCTCCCAATGGCCCATGTGTGCCTACCCACACTAACTCCTTCATGCTTATAGGCAGCGTTATTATACTATATGTGTATATATATATATATATATATATATATATATATATAAAATTTATTTATTATATTTTGGTATGGAGATAACAAAGATCCAGCTGGCTGCACAAAAAGTACACCTTTGTTGTGTATATGTGAGGGATATGCATAATTGTGTGTGTGTAACGTCCCTTTCTTTCTAGCTTAGTATCATATTACATACTCTGATTTTCAGATTTTTGTTCATTACAGTAATAGACCAATGCAGTGACTACAATGGTGGCTGTAACAGCAATGCCAAGTGCATTCAGATTGGAACAAAAGTCTCATGTGAGTGCCTTCCGGAATATGAAGGAGACGGTTATATCTGTACTCCAATCAATCTATGTGTTAATGGTGAAAATGGCGGATGTAGCGAGCACGCAACATGCATCTATACTGGTCCAGTAAGTGAGAAATCTCCTTTTTCGTCATTTCCAGATCCTTCTGTCATTCCCCTGGTTCAGCTCAATGGTAATAGTGTGAATGAAATCAGTTTTATTTTAAGCACACTAAATTCTGACACTGTACTGAGCTGAGTATTCATACTTAGTATTTTGATACCACTCCTAAAACTCTGCACTTATGCAACTAGTGTGGGGTGGATGCATACAGAGTTCCTGCTGTCAACATCAACTGAAGCCTTGATAAAAGGTTTGTGGTGTCATAGTGAAGAGAGTCTAAGGGTACTATTACACCAAGCAATTTTCCGACGACCAACGATTAACGATCTTAAACGACCACTAAGGCAAACGACCCGAAATCGTTCGCCCAAGTACACGAAACGATGATCGTTATTTATGATCGTTCTTGCGGTCGTTTAGTCGTCGCTATTGTGTACGTTTCAGCTGTGAATTCTTATTCCACCAAACGATATGCGAACGATGTGCGAACGATCAAACGATAAAAATAGGTCCGGTTCCTATTAAACGATCAACGATTTCTCGTTGGTCATTTAATCGTTGCCTGCTATTACACGAAATGATTATCGTTCAAATCCGAACGATTTAACGATTTTTCAAACGATAATCGTTCCGTGTAATACCACCCTAAGGGTCATATTAGACTAAGCGATTTTTCATTTTCTCTGATTAATGATAAACAATCTTAAATCATTCACCATAATACACGGAACATTAGTAGTTAGTTAAGATCGCAATTACAGTTAAAATTACGATATTTTATATACTCTTGTATACTCTGTGTACATACACGAAAGATTTGCAAATGATTATCGATTTTTTTTTGTCAGCACGAATTAGACGATCAATGACATAAACAAATTTTCATTAGTTGTTTGATCACTGTCTGCATACAAACGGAGAGATTACCTCTTAAATTCAAATGATATAACGATTTTTCGTGTAATAGGACCCTAAGTGTACTCAACGCCAGATTGTCATAGCTGGGCAAACTGTATGATACTTGAAGCAGGAAAATCCTAATCTTTGCATACTCGCTCCCTGTGGCATAAAATAACAGACAAGCTATACTTACCCTTCATATCTCCCCCTGCTGTTTGATCTATCAGTTCCAGCTGTGTTCCTGTTCTGCCAACTTCTGCTGATGTCCTGTTCTCTATTCAACTCTGTGATCGGCGGAGTGGGGCGGAAGCCGGCAAAATTGAAACACAGAAGGAACCAGACAATTACAAGTTTGAAGTGTCCAGGGGAAGGGTGTTGGGTGTTAAATATGGCTTGTTTTCTGGCATGGAGAGACAGTATGCAAAGATTCAGTTTTCCTTGAGAAACTTGAGAATTTTAAGGTAGCTAAACACTTTTAATAGGTGTCTTAATCCAAAATGATTGGGCAGTTAAAATTCAACATGTCCAATCCTTCTTTCCAAGAGTTGGAAGGCCTCCATACATATTAGATAGTCAGCCAGTCCCACTGAAGCCAGTTAGTTTGGCCAACACATATCTAAATTGTAAGGGGCTTTTAGCGTCATATAATACAATAGTACACTGATTATGATATTTAATTGGCAACAACTGGACACAAAGAAATTGGACATAGTACCCTGTCTTGGTAACCCAATGTTGTACATTGTGTAAAATTAGGCACAGTATTTGCCCAAGTCAACAGGGACAGTTTCCAGTATATAGTATTGCACCACCAGTGACTAGATGTCATAGCGAAAGAAAACAATATACATCCTGAAACTATATAATAATGAGGCATAAGAGAAATGGCATTGTGCATAGATCATTACAGACTTTGCACTTGCATGACTATCCTCCAAACCATACTCTGTGTAGCATTTTCTGCTTTTTGAAAAAAAAAGTTTACAAAGTTCTTCTCAGATACCCAAAGGATTCTTCTGCCGTGTATGATAAAATTTCTTGTGATTGCAGAAAACCCGAAGGTGTGACTGTCATGAAGGTTATGTAGGTAATGGTGTCCAGTGTCTAGAAAAAGCTATTCCACCTGTGGACCGTTGTCTGGAAGAAAATGGAGGATGTGATCCTCTGGCGACCTGCACTGATCTGCACTTTGTAGGTATGTGACAATGGATACCATATTAACCAGTGAGGGAGCCGGACTGTTTTTTGTTGTATGTTTAGGACAGATTTCTTAGTTTCACTCCTTTCTGTCATTTTTATCGCATAATTATAATACATAGCCTTTACCAAAGATCTGCAGCTTAATAACTGCTCAGCTTTCACTTACTAGAAAACACTGCTGGAGTTTTTTATCATACGAAGTCAACGACCAGTAGATACCAGTTGACGTATGAGGAGGCAATAGAGGAATGTAAGGTCTGGAATGCTGAAATTGCCACTTTCCAACAGCTGTCTGCTGCCCAGCAGGTACAGTAGTCTCCTAGGTGTATGGTAACTAGTGACATCTGTAGTTTCTCCTTCTGAAACTTCTCATATTTCCTTAATATAGTTGGGTTTGCATGTTTGTGCAGTCGGATGGCTTGCCAATGGGACAGCGGGTTATCCAATAGTGTATCCCAGTGAAAAATGTGGCTCAAATCACATTGGAATTGTCGACTATGGACAGCGAACAAACTTAAATGAGCGGTGGGATGTATATTGCTACCGTTTCCAAGGTTAGTACATTTTTTTTACCAACTGTGTCATAACATTGTCAATACATGACACTCCAAGCCATAGAGCCCACATATGAGTGCAAACTACAGTGACCCATATCAGAACCAGAGTTGCCATATATTACCAACTTCTCAACACCCACAAGGCGCCAGTCCTACCCTAGACGGCTGTGTATGTCTGTCTGTCTATCTCAGGCTGTTAGGCCTCAACCACACATCCGTTTTTTGCAGATCCATAAAAACGGGTAGGAGGGTGCAGTAGTTATGTGTATATACATTCCTGACTGTGTAAGAGTTTTAATGTGTGCAGGGGGCCGCTTCAATGTGTGCAGCCCTACACACATTAACGTCCCAGGAGCCAGGCATTAACCCCTGAAATGCTGCGATCTATAGCGATCACAGTGTTTAAAGGAGCCAGTGACAGGAGAAGTACCTGTCACTGACTGAATGGGGCCCGATCATTTTCCCAGATCAGCTATTTTCTCATAGAGTCTGCCTTAGGTAGACTCTCTGGGAAGATTGCAGATAATACTAATCAATGCTATGCAATGGCATAGCATTGATCAGTATATGCAACCTAATGAATGGAAAAAAAAATTTAAAACATGGCAAAACCCCTCTCCCAATAAAAGTCGCCCCTTTCCCATTTTACAAATAAAAAATAGTAACAAAATTAAAAATTTTATATTGTAGCATGCGGAATCGTCCGATCTATTAAAATATAACAATATTGTTCCCGCACGGTGAACAGTGTAAGGGATTGCTGATTTTTTTCTTATTGTATATCAGAAAAAAAATTAAATAGTGATCAAAAACTCCCTATTGCACCAATATGTTACTAATAAAAACTATAGCTCATAGTCCAAAAATAAGCACCTCAACTCGGCTTGACGTCCCACTCAGACGCTGAAGATGCTGGGAGCCCCCAAATCAAGCCGGAGCGGGGAGAAGGTAAAGTATGCTCCGGCAGGCGGGGGTTAATGGCGCTTTCACGTACATACTCCCAGCGGGATGTAAATCCCACTGCGTGTATGTATCCTCATTGAAAGTCATCGGCATAGGATCTGCAGCAGCTTTCGCTGCGAATTCCCAGCGTAAAATCCGCTGCGGATCCATCCGTGTAAATTTACCCTTACTGTTATGTTATGAGCATGTTATTTGAGCACTATTAGCCTGTGTTCACAGATTCATTGTAGCATATGTTCATATGTATTTCAGATAATATAGTTATACTTGAAGGAGTTGGCAAATTAAATATTTTTGCAAATACAATCATTTCGCAAACTTGCCTCCTTCTCCTGATATGCTGCTCTTTCCCTCCTATTGTTAGCAGCTTGTAGGTTACAGACCACTACACTTTGATAAAAACCAGTGGTCTGTAACCTAGACAACCAACTGTGAACACTGGGAGGAAAAAAAGCGGACATATCAGGAGAAGGAGAAAAGTTTGCTAAATAAATGTATTTGCAAAAATATTTATGGCTGGGTTCACACTATCCATTTGCTGTCCGTTTAATGTAAAATAAAAATGGATAAAAAAAACAGATACATTTGTGTGCATCAGTTTTGATATGTTTTTTCGTTGACTCCCATTATAAAAAAAAAAAAGATCAAAATGCATGTTTTTTTTAACGTACACAAAACCATGGTCGACCATGTTTTTATGTATGCTAAGCGTAGCTTCACGCGTACCATATCGCAGCGGATTTGATGCTGTGGATCCGCAGCAGATTTGATCTAAATAACTGAACACAGCATCAAATCTGCTGCAGGTCTTGTACGTGTGAACACACCTTACAATAAGCATGTGTTTAGATACGCTAGCCGCCATAATGTGCTGAAAGGATGTGTTCCCACACTTACTAAATAAGTCACTAAATGACTAATGCCACCACACTACTGAATAAAATCCGCTGTGTACAGACCAATATCATCTTATATAGTGACCATACAGGAGGTACAAACCAGCTCTGCAGACTATATAACTGATTATAAGTGTTTAGTATTGCTGTATAGTTCTGTCTATGTTATACATTGTAAGGCAATATTGGAAGGCTGTTACTGTATTATTTACACTTTGTTTAGTATGTTGTCTGTGCTCTTTTTGGCACTTCTTACACAATGTGTTATTTGCTTGTTAAATGTTATTGGTTAACATGATGTATGGCTCTTTGCAGGGCCGTTTTAATACATTGGTGGGCCCAGTGCACAGGCCTCAAGAGTGCCCCCCCCCCCAACCCAGCGTTATCAGAATCGGAGCTCCACACACAGTATGATCCCCTGAAAATGTCCCCACACTGTATTAAGAGCCCCAATACATACGGTAGTTACCTCATAACGATATCACCAATGATACCATTATATAATACCGCCACACCATGACCACTATCACTACAGCCCTATAACAGTTACATCCATTTACTCACAGGGGGCGTCTTCTCTCATCAGAGTCTTCCACCTTTTCTTTTACTCCATCCAGCCTGGGCCACCATGAAGTCTTCTCCTGGCTGTGTCTCTTCTCTACAAAATCTGCCAGAGAAACATTTTAGGCTCCAACACATACAGTACTAAGTTCCCCTGTACCCCTATACAGTAGTTACCCCCTATGTACCCCTATATAGTAGTTACACCCCTCTGTGCTCCCCCACAGCTGTGTGCTGCCCCCAGTAGTATATAGACACCTGTGTGCTGCTCCCAGTAGTATATATACCCCCTGTGCACCCCCCAGTAGTATATAGACCCCATTGTGCTGCCCCCAGTAGTATATAGACCCCTTGTGTGCTTCCCCCAGTACTATAGACCACTAGGTGCTGCCCTCAGTAGTATATAGCCCCCTCTGTGCTCCCCCAGTTATATATACCTTCCGTGCATCCCCCAGTAGTATATATACCCCCCATGCAGCCCCCAGTAGTATATATATCCCCTGTGCTTCCCCAGTAGTATATACTCCCCCTGTGCACCCACAGTAGTATGTATATCCCCTGTGCTCCCCCAGTAGTATATAGTCCCCCTGTGCATTCCCCAGTAGTATATATACCCCCCTGTGCACCCTCCAGTAGTATATATATCCCCTGTGCTCCCCCCAGTACGTTTTCCTAGTTATATATAACCCCTGTGCCCCCCCTATTTATTTATATATATATATATATATATATATATATATATATAAAAAACCTGTGCATCCCCCAGTTATATATATCTCCCCTGTGTGCCCCCGAGTAGTATATAGCCCCCATGTGCGCTCCCCGTTATATATACCAGTTATATATACCCCCTGTGCGCCCCCAGTTATATATACCCCCGTGTGTCCCCCAGTTATATATACCCCCGTGCACCGCCCAGTTGTATATATATCCCCTGTGCGCTCCAGTTGTGTATAGGCCCCCCTCTGCACTCCCCCAGTTATATATATATATATATATATATATATATATATACTCCCTGTGCACCCCCCAGTAGTATATAGCCCCCCTCTGTGCTCCCTGTTATATATACCCCCCTGTGCACTCCCCCAGTTATATATACCCCCCGTGCGCTCCCCCAGTTATATATATACCCCCTGTGCGCTCCCCCAGTTATATATATCCCCCTGTGCGCTCCCCCAGTTATATATACCCCACTGTGCACCCCCCAGTAGTATATAGCCCCCCTGTGCACTCCCCAAGTTATATATACCCCCAATGCACCCCCAGTAGTATATAGCCCCCCTGTGCCCTCCCCGCGTTATATACCCCCCTGTGCGCTCCCCCTGTTATATATACCCCCCTGTGTGCTCCCCCCCCAGTTATATATACCCTTTGTGTGCCCCCCCAGTAGTATATAGGCCCCTCCTGTGGCACCACTAGTAGTATAGACCCCCGCTGTATGCTGCCCTCCTTTGTGCTCCCCCCTCCCATATAGCAAATAAAAAAAACAACACTTTATACTCACCTGAGTCCGTGCGTTCCTCTTCTCATCACTTCACCCTTGTGGCCGCAGGCAGTGCTTTGCCTGTGGTCACAAGAGGCCGCTCTCCCCTCTCGCGGTGTCGGCGCTGAGTGACGTCACTCAGCGCCGATACCACTACGGAAGAGCGGCCTCTTGTGACCGCAGGCAAAGCACTGCCTGCAGCCACACGGATGACTGACAGAGAGGGAGCCAATGGCTCCCGACCTGTCAGTGCCGCTGCTGCTGCTGCCTGTACCGATGAGCGCTCGTTACGAGCGCTCATAGCTACAGTACAGAGCGCAGGAGCAGGCGGGGGGGCCCTGCAGGGGGCAGGCTGGTGGCCGGAGCCCTGTGAGACCGCAATGGTCGCACAGAGCAAAGGCCGGCCCTGCTCGGGGTGGGCCCCTTTAACCAGTGGGTCCGGTGCACGTGCACCATGTGCCCTCTGGTTAAAGCGGCCCTGGCTCTTTGAAGGAAATGTAGCAAAGAGAGACATTCATGGCAGTGTACCATGCCTCCCCCCTACATATCCAGGCCCCTATATTCACATGACATGCCTCATGGAAGAGCAGCACACATAGGTCTTTGGGGTCACAATGTGTGGAAATGACCCCAGAACAGCACTAATAGGGGATAATAAATATATATATCTACAGTGGTACCTTGGTTTAACCCCTTAACGACCGCAGGCGTATATTTACCTGTTATTCAAAATTTTTAAAAAATCATTATTTTGTGGGTGTGGAACCATTTTTCTGCATTTGAATGATTCCTTATGGGAAAATTTGCTTTGGTTTAAGAATTAATGCTCGTAATCCAAGGCACCACTGTGTGTATGTACCTCTGTGTGCAAATATAATATATATACACACACACACACGTGGATACCACTGATACACAGGTTCTGCACACCATACAAGTGAATACACTGCAGTTACATCCAGTAATCTAAAAAACAGAGCGTAACAAAGCAACTTAATAGAATATTACAGGAAAATTATGATTCCTGCTGGTTCTCCACCCTCTAAATACATGGACACTTAGCTGAGCCAAGCGCTCATGTATATTGAAAGTATAGAACTACGTTGAAGTTTGGCTTTGTTAATGTGTTTACCCATCCTACAGATTATTGTTCTAGTGTGTAAAGTGGTAATAAATCTGATTTTGCAGATGTAGAGTGTAGATGTCCTGAAGGCTATGTGACTGTGAACAAAGATTGTAATGGAAACCTGCTACAAGTTTTGGAGGAAGATCTTCGACTCTCAAAATTTTACTCTGTGAGTTTGAGTCTTAGAATTTATATTACATCAAATTTAACTGCACAAATGAAAGGGTTCATATTTAAATGTCCATTCACAATAAACTCCTATAGGTGGACCTATTCTTGTCTCCTAGAAAGGGTTTATGATGATGATGATGCTGTTGTTGGTTGTGGTTGTTTTTTTTTGTTTTTTTTAATGAAATCTAAAATATACAAGATGCTAAATATGTTACCTTGTGCTTAGAGCAACTGTACTTCTTACATTGCTGTATGCAGTGCTTAAAAAAAAAATTAAAAAAAATTATATATATATATATATATATATATATATATATATATATATATTTAGTGCACATATTTGTGTCTTTCTAGATGGTTCTCGACTACGGCATGGCCAACACTCAAGGTGCAGAGTTTGTGAACATCCTAACAAACCAAACCACATATAGGACCTTATTTGTTCCAGATGACGACAGCTTGGATGATAATGTAGTAAGTCCGCAGTCTCTGCCAATATCTACAGCAGACAGTGAAAGAAGATATAAAAGTGATGCACAGCACAAATGCATTATACTGATCTGTTATAAGGAATTCAATGCTTGGTTATGGGGATGAGCAAATTTACTTTAATAACAATCTTTGCAATCCGCTCATCAGCCGGCTGCCTTTTAACTCACTGCTGCTCCTCCCCAGCTGAGAACAGCTGGATCCAGTCCTGGGAAACGTCTCCCAGGACTGGATCCAGCTTTTCCTAGCACCCAGGGAGGAGCGGCGCTGAGTTAAAAGGCAGCCGGCTGATGAGCGGATTGCAGAGATAACAAAGCTCTTTGCTTCTTTAAATTTGGTCATTTCTGCTTGCTTATAATAGGTCCCCAGAGGGACTTAAATAATTTTTTTTTTACTAAAAAGGATTTGAAGCGATAAGAAAATCCTTCCCCTATTAAAAATACAAATACGTCCTCCCCCTTCCAGATAAAACATGTGAATATATACAAAACGAAATCCCCCAGATGTTGGCATCGCTGTATTCATACTGACAGGTAGCATAAATCTAGCATGTCCGTTTTACCATGTAGTGGACGTTATTGCCATTCAATTTGTGTAATTGCATTTCTTTTCTTTTTTTTTTTTTAAATTTTGCCCTATAAATATATTTTTTCTTGTTTTGTAATAAATGATATGGTAAAATAAAGGGTGCCAGTAAAAACGACATCTTGTCGTACAAAAAATAAGCTTGGTCAGTGGAAAAATAAAAACATTATGGGTCTTAGAAAAGCTGAGAAGGTAGAAAACATCAATGAAAATTTGGAGGGTCAGGGAGGGATTAACACTGTGTGCAAATATTGTCCTATATAGTTTTTCTGCTTTTATACATTGTATCAACTATAGATATCCTAATTGTATGCAACCATATCCAAAGGACTCTTCTGCCATGTGTGGTCCCCTTGTTCTCTGCAACAGCTGGGTGACAACAAATGTGGCATATGTGGGGAAGTGGCCTATGGGATTTAGATTTTGAACGTTTCTTATGCTCTTTATTACTGTTTTTGTTTTTTTCTCACAGACTTTAACATGGCGGGACTTGGAGCATCACATGACTAAAGTGAACATAATGGCGACGTACCCAGTTATATTAGATAAGAGTCCTTTGATTTCTAAACTGGGCTACAACCTGTCAATAACAGCTGATAGTAATTGTACCTACCCAGTAAGTATATAGCACTATTACTGCAAAAGCAGTTTTTGATACAATTGTTTTTTTCTTAGACAAAGCAGTGGGTGGATCCATAAAAAGGGAATGGTGTAATGGAAGGATGAAAGACTAATCTTACTTTTTAAATTTTTTTTTACATACTTTAGTATATTTGGCTCACAAAAACTGCATAAAAAGTGTCACTCTGGCCTTAAAGGGGTTGTTCACCAAAAAATGTTTTTCTTTCAAATCAGCCGGTTCAAGCAAGTGCCAGAAATTTGTAAATTACTTCTATTTAAAATCTTCCTGTACTTATCAGCCGCTGTATATCCTGCTGGAAGTGGTGGATTCTCTCCAGTCTGCTCTCAGTCCAGCTCTCTGCTGCCATCTTTGTCCATGTCAGGACTGTCCAGAACAGTAGCAAATCCCCATAGAAAACCTCTCCATCTCTCCAGACTGAAAAGAATACCACTTCCTGCAGGACATAAAGCAGCTGATAAGTACTTTCTTATAAAAGTAAATTACATATCTCTGACACAAATAAATCTGTACTCTTATTTCCCTTCCAGTGCCCGATGTATGTAAATGGTAAGCTGATTGTTCGTCGGGATATTGTGGCCAATAATGGAATTGTGCATATAATAAGTGGACCATTGATCGCCCCGCTACATCAGGTACATAGATGTCCGTTATTGTATCAGTTTATGATTATCTTAGTAATTTAAACTGAAAATGAATAGATACAATGGCAAACTCTTGTATTGTCCTAACATTACAGGAGATAACCAAGAACCCGATCTCTCATCCCGTTACTACAGCACTGGTCACAGCGATTGTCCTGCTGATTGTGGCTGCAATGGCTGCTGGTTATTTCTACTACAGGAAGACGACTGAGGGATTTAATTTCAGACAATTCAAGGTTTGTAATGATATGCTGAATATATCCATACTAGATCTACACTGTACACAAGATACCATATCACTTACGTCTGCTTCCAAATATTTGTCAAATATAACGCCTATAAATAGTCACATTTGTGTATTTGGATAAATAGCGCTGCATGCAGCTCTTCCTTTCTTGTCAAGATGATAGGCAACATAATAGAACCTGACAGATCTCAATGGCATTCAACATTCGTCATGCAACAAATCCAGCACTGCATTCCGAGTTTATTGCCAAAACCATAATGCAAATGTAAACTAAGCATACCAAAGTATGAACCCCAGATGCAATGTTTCACAGCTGCTTATACTGTAATAAGTTTCACAATACATTAAGAGGGACATTTATTAAGTCCAGCGTTTTCTGCGCCGGGCTAAAAAATGTCCCCACATCGCCGACAGTACGCTGATTTATGTAGAGGTGTACTGCCTTTACATGAATCCTGTGCGCACCGGTGTGTGCGCCGAGGAAACCTAAGCCAGTTTAGAGCTGGTGTAGGTTTCCTTATAAGTTTTTGGCGAGAAAAATGATAAATTAAGCGGACCCAGAGTCCGCGCCCTCCGTTCCACACCCTCTCCCCGCCCCCCTGGTGAAGCTTGCGGAAAATGGCCAGATGCAAAAATATATTTGCAAAACAAGCATTTGCAAATAAATTTATTCGCATCTGACCATTTTCCCCCTGAAAAATACATCTTTTTGGGATGATAAATGTCCCCCTCAGTCTTATTTTCCTTGGCATCAGTGAGATCACTGGTTTGTTACTGTGTTGGTCTGAACCTGAACACTCGGCCTTTGATTACCAAGGGTTGGAGAAGTTGGGTGCAGCCCTAGGGAGTCCTGGAAAACATGGATATAGCCATAGGCCATCAGCTGTATCCACATTTTCCTAGTAGTCTTAGGGCTGCAGCAACTGGTAATTAAAGGAAGAGCATTCAGGTTCTGATAAATCCAAACGTTGTGCAAGTTCGCTTGTCACTACTGATTTTGCATTTAAGCATGAGACCCACATTGAGAAATGTGTGACCCGACAAATATTCATATAATTGACCACTCAGTTGTTAACCTCTTCTGTATCTGTTTATAGGAGGTGGAGGACGATGACATAGATTTACAAAATCCACCACTGGTGTCCATCCCTAATCCAGTATATGGTGTCAACACCTCCTTCTTAGATGAGCTTGAGGTAAGAATTCTTAATATACTATCTCTTACCGGGCACACAGTTTCTCATTCATCCAGTATTAGCTATTATACTTACAAATAAAGCAAAATGAGTATGAGCAGATTGCAGCCCAACTAGTACGACCCATCAAGGAGAGGAAATGAAATCCACAAGGTATATATCTGGCAGCATCATATCCAGGAAAAAATATTGGAATCTGTCATCACATATATAATACATATAGCCAACCTATTGATGCATGTGCAGAAAATCTGCTATACAGCTACCTATAGATGCACTTGGGTCTCCTGGTAGGTAAAAAAGAATTATAATTTTCCTGTAGAGGTTCTCCAGTTTCTATTTTTAAAGCGACTCTGTACCCACAATCTAAAAATTAGGGTAAACATCAGAAGCAACATGAGAAAATATTAAACAGAAGTAGATAACTGGAACAGACCCCCAGTAGATGTGATTGATAGATGTTCTGGTCAATTTGCGTGCAGCCATCTACCACATAAAGTGACATAAAGGGGTTATCTTGGTAACAAAAAAAATATATATTCTAAAGCAGTGCTTCTCAAACTGTGAGGCGCCCCCTAGTTGTTGGTGAGGCGCCCCCTAGTTGTTGGTGAGGCCCAGCTGAGGAGCCAGTTTTCACAAAAGTGACTATGTTCTGCACAGTCCTTTTGCTGTTTGCAAAAATCTCAATTTTAGCAACATTATTAACTTATTTTGTACTTGCTTTATTAGTATAGAGAGCTTGGGAGATGAGTGAAAGGGTAGCCCTAGCATTATTTCCAGCTTTTAAATAGACTTTCACCACAGATAGTGAGGCCCAGGCATCCTCTTGGTCAGTCTGGTGAGGCGCATGCATTGCCTTGGTCTGTTGGGAGAGGCTCCAGTAGAAAAAGTTTGAGAAGCGCTGTTCTAAAGGATCCCCCTTCCCAATACCACTCTCAGTCTAATATACATGTTTAACCTATCCTGCACCCTTTCCCTCTTTTTTTACTCATACTTCTCTGGATGTCTAAAATCTTCTTCTCTGTGTCCTCTCTGACAATGTGCTGCTCCCTCTGAGCACACCTGATCTCTCCTCTCTGGGGGCTCGGTTAGCTGTCTATTGACTTGGTAACCCGTCCCCCAGGAGAGTCATCTGCATCATGTGTATATTCACATGAGTTCTCAATTAAATAAAACTCAATGAACATTCAGGAATCCTTTATCAGTGAATTTAAAATTTAATTTCTTTATGAAACATCTTTTACACTTTTTCTTATCCCCCCACTGTACCTATATATATTCAGGGCTTACATATTTCTTGCTGCTGTAATACCTGTGTTAGACTGTCACATATCTGGCCTGGTAGTCAGTGCCCCTGCCAATGGCAACAACGGTCCAATCTTTGACACTGGAGAATAAAAATATATTTCTACATTATAGAAGTACAGATATATGAAAGTTATCATGTGTCCCTTTGATCTAACAGCGTCAGCAGTTTGGAGCATGAATTGCAGCCGACAGATTCCCTTTAAGGATGCTTCACTAAGTTAGCCATTTTTATTTTTTTTTTAGGAAGAGGAATATGAGACTTCTGATAACGGCAACATCCTTCACTAATCCTTGAAGACAATGAAATGGATATGTTTACAATTCCTTTTGTTTCCTGTCTAGCGAGATTGAGGACAGGGACCATCTATTGAGACATCCTATGTAATATTCATGTTTACATATATATATTTGTAAATTAGTCTATGTATATATTACGAATAGCTGCCAGTGACTTATTATATTTAAGATACACTAAGTAAAAATAACACAGGAGTCCTATAAATCCCCTCTTTGAGAGCGATGCCCATAACCTGCTGTGTGACTGGGCAGACTTGTTTACAGTATTAATAAAATACAATGGGAACACATGATTATGGTGGTGTGTATGTACTACGGCTTCAGGATACAACTCTCAAGCGTTATCTACACATCTATGTCATTCTAATACATCCAAAGTGTAGGAAACGGCAGAGTCTATGGAGATGCAGCTGGGACCAAAAATGTAATTGGTTGCTAGCTACTATACCGAGAGCAGGGTTTACCAAAAATAACTACACTTGAGCACTAAAGATGAGTGAACCTCGGGCATGCTCAAGTCTATCCGAACCCGATCGTTCGGCATTTGATTAGCGGTGGCTGCTGAAGTTGGATAAAGCCCTAAGGCTATGTGGAAAATGTGGAAAAAGTCATTGGCTGTATCCATGTTTTCCAGAAAATCTTAGGGCTTTATCCAAATTCAGCAGTCACCGCTAATCAAATGCCAAACGATCGGGTTCGGATACACTCTGTTCGCTCATCTCTATTGAGCACCTTTAGGGTGGCCTCACATATCCTTTTTGTGTGGCATTTTTCAGGCCTTCAAAAAAACCACAAATGCATTTTTTTCTGCCGTTTTTGTGTACTGAACTTTTTTCTTCCCCTCTGCCATCACATGACCTAGCTGCTGGACCACAAAAGGTGACAAATATTAAAAAAAAAAGACACCATCCCATTAAAGTCGATGGTAGAAGAAACGCCCCCAGCATGTCTTGTTTTGATAAAACTGCCACAGAGCCTCAAAAACGCCAAGAGAGGGAAAAAAACGACACCCCCCCCAAAAAATGTTGTGTGTATGTCAGACTTCATTGACTAACATCTGCCCGTAGGCGGTTTTGCAAAAAAAAAAAAAGCCTCATAGGATAGGTTCTCTTGCAGATTGTTTTAACTGCATGTAAGGATAAGTAGACATTTATAATAAGAATAATAATAATGCTTTTATTTGTATAGCACACAGATTCCGCAGCACTTTACATAGTTTCGCTAATTATTGCTCCCTGTCCCCAATAGGGCTCACAATCTAAATCCACCTATCTGTATGTTTTGGCTGTGGGAGGAAACTGGAGTAGAACTATGTAAATTCTGTTATAATGGAAGGGATTTGGATCTTGATACGTAAATTTGCTTAATATTTAAAAGAAAAAAAAACACAGCAATAGCCCAGATGTACTAATATGTCTGCGCCAGAATTCTGCCCACATTTAGGTTGGTTTTAGTTTAAAGCTAAATTTGTCTCTTTAATTTAAACAATCTAATAAGTGGTGTAAGGTACGCGTAGGCAGTGTTTAGCGGTGACAGATGGGTGGGGTTTGAAAATCAGTTCCATTGAAGTAAATGGAGCTTAATTGAAAACCACTCCTGAACTGGAGACAAGAGTGGGGCAAAAGTGGCCAATGTTTTTGTAGCACTGGATAACCCCTTTAACGTCATGGCATTTAATCATAAAAGGTAACCCCCTATGGATATATTCACTATGTTTACATGGCTAAAATGTCACTGTCGTTCCAAAAAACTTTTGGCATGTTAAACGTTTTGATCGGTCCGGGTCTGAATGTACCAACCAGAACGAGCGGGGAGAAGATGCTCTTCAGCGCGTCCACTATTCACTCTGAGTTAGAAATAAAAAGTCGAACTTATAATTGCGCTCTATGGAGCCAGACTCTTTTTTTTCTAGCTCAAAGCGGAGAGGGGACGCACTGCAGCACGGTTCTCTCGCTGCTCATTCTCTTGATTGGTACGAGTCTAAACAATCAGATCTGGACCGATCAAAACTTCTGACATGTCATAAGTTTTTCGTAACGACAGTGACACTTAAGTAAAACCCATAGACAAACCGCCTCTAAGAGCTTGCATGAAAAAAAACAATAAAATTAGACTATGCAACAACGCTCATTATTTGCACTTATTTTTACTGTGTGACCATAGCCTTTATCAGTGTCTCCTAGTCTCTTCCTTTGGTTGTCTGAGCATGATGGGAATGATTGTTTTGCAACATTTAGTGAGCCACCGGTTGGGGAACAGTGCCTTGTGTTATATCAAAGTCTTGTTCACAGCTTACAAGTACTGAGCAGTGATTGTAGCCAGCAGTAATGCACACATCTTAGTAAAAGAGTCTCAATTTAGCCTGCCAGGATGGGAGCAGGAGAGAAAAGAATACCCTTTACACCTGGAAAAGGGCACATATACCATGTGACATCTCAACCCTATCATAAAAACACACTGGACTGGATACATATGTTCTTTATTGTTCAGCAGCTTTCAGTCCATTAGAGGTTACTGTACTGTAAATATACATACATAAGACCTACCCACATAAATATATGTGACCTATACTGGACTTCAAAACTAAGTAACACAGCAACCAGTCAAAGCACTTTTGGAAACAAAATCTGAGCACGGACTGCTTGCTATGGGTAACAAAGAAAAATGAAAAGACAGTAACTGTGGTCAGCTCCCAGCAATGATCATGCTTTCCTAGATCACGTAGAAAGATAGAGCACGGAGAATGAAGCCACTGGATTCCGGGGTGTCAATGGCAAGAAAAGAAACTTGATTCCTCCAGCTCATATAAAATTCCACTTTATTAATTCCAAACGTCTAAAATGATAGCCGACGCGTTTCGAGCCTACTCGGCTCTTAGTCATGGCATCTATACAGTTAGACAAACAGACTAAGTATTAATGTACAAAATTACAGACATGGTTAAAAACATATATACATAAATACATAGGTGCACACACATAGGGATCACAAACACAGGAGCAAATTCCTATACATCATAGATGAACAACTGTGTATACTCATGGTGGATATCTATCTAGAAACCAGTACAGTAAACCATATTGCATGATAGATGGTAAGCTCAGCATATATATAAAAATTTTTATATATATGCTGAGCTTACCATCTATCATGCAATATGGTAATATCTTTTCTATTGTACTTTGTTTAGGTCACTTTTACTAAGACAACAGGCACATAGTTTGAATGTCCTGGCACTTGATATGTTTTGCTTGAGATCTCCCGGTCAATGACTTTCCATGATACAAAATGATAATCCTTATTCTGATATAATGATTATAATAATAGACTTCAGTGTGCCGCCTGTAGCTTACTAATATGGCTGGGTTGACTATAGGTACCAGGGTCAGGAAAAGGGTAGGCGGGAGAAGCAAGTACTCAGTGTACGACTACTCATCCTACGTAGGGTAGGAACACCACGGTGTTACCGCTTCCCTCATAATTTCATTAGCAGCAGTGAGTACAAGAAAAAACTAAAATACAACCACTTCAGATTATCATTATGCCTGCAGAAAATAACTGAAGCATGTGAAGCTACTTGTCTTTAAAAGTATTTGCTGGTAAACTTATAATGTACATATATATTGGTAAATCCGCAGAAAGAGCCATGGTCAAAGTCTGTAAAACTATCTCCAATGACTCCAAGATTCACTGCCATATTGCAAATGCTATACAGATGGTCACACGTCTCATTACAAAGAACTTATCTGCATGTAGCGGAGAAGAAAGGCATGTAAAATAGCACAAAGCACACAATCACATTACCTCTAAATGTTAAGCAGAAGACAGAGATGGGAACATAACAGCGCCACTCACATTTAGGCTTGGGCATCTCCTGCAGCTTCAGCAACTGCTACAGTAAGGGTGGTATTACACGGGCCGAGCAGGGCCTGATAATACCTGTAAACGAGCAGCGATCTGCTAGATCGTTGCTCGTTTACTGGGCCTATTACACGGCCCGATAATCGCTTAACAAGAGCTGCAAGGACATCGTTACCAATGTCCTTGCAGCCCTTGCTAAACTGGCATACATTAGCCATCCACATTCCAGGGCTGCTCCTGCCGTCCGCTTCTCCCGGGGTCCCATGCGCGCTCTAGCTTCACAGCGGCCTGTGATTGGCTGAGCGGCCTATCAGCTGACAGGCCTCTGTGAAGCTAAAGCGCGCGCGGGACCCCGGGAGAAGCGGACGGCAGGAGCAGCCCTGGAACGTGGATGGCTAATGTATATCATTAGTCGCCGGCCACGCACCGCAATTACACGCAGCGGTGCGCGGTCGGCGCCCGACGAAAATAGGGTCTAACCTATATCAACGATCAGCCGATGATCGTTGTCATCGGCTGATCGTTGCATTTATTACACGGAGCAATAATCGGCCGAATCGGGCCAATTCGGCTGATTATCGTTCCGTGTAATAGTACCCTAACAGTCAGCCTGATGTTTCTATTAGTTAAAGGGGTAATCCAGCGAAAATCTTTGGGCCCTATTCCACCGGACGATTATCGTTTGCATAATCGTTAACTATTAACGATCTCAAACGACCGCTATTGCAAAAGACCTGAAAACATTCACTCATTTCCATGGAACGATAATAGTTACTTATGATCGTAACTGCGATCGTTTTTCTTCGCTATTTATTCGCTATTGCGTTCGTATCTATTGCGAACGACGTCTTATTCAATGCGAACGATTTGCGAACGAGCAACGATAAAAATAGGTCCAGGTCTTATAAATCGATCAACGATTTCTCGTTCGGTCGTTAATCGTTAACTGCATTTCAACCGAACGATTATCGTTTAGATTTGAACGATTTAACGTTAATCTGAACGATAATCGTCCAGTGGAATAGGGCCCTTTCTCTTTCAAATCAACTGATATCAGAAAGTTATATAGATTTGTAATTTACTTCTATTAAAAAATCTCAAGTCTTCCCATACTTATTAGTTACTATATGTCATACAGGAAATGTTGTTTTATTTTCAGTCTGACACAGTGCTCTCTGCTGACACCTCTGGCCGAGACAGGAATTTTGTTTTGGTTTTCTATCAATCCCCATAGAAAACCTCTCCTGCTCTGGACAGTTCCTGTCAGAGATGTCAGCAGAGAGCACTGTGTCAGACTGAAAATAAAACATTTCCTGCATGACATACAGGAGCTAATAATTATGGGAAGACTTGAGATTTTTTAATAGAAGTAAATTACAAATCTATATAACTTTCTGACACCAGTTGATTTGAAAGAAAAAGATTTTCGCTGGACAACCCCTTTAACCAACAATTATACCATAGGACATTGCAGCAGGCCTGTACTGTTCCATTAAATCATGGCTACTGCAATTTTCCTGCTTGCAAATTGTGATGTTGCAAAAATGCTGAAAATGCACCAAGGGGGGGGGGGGGGGTGTAGCAGTTGCATCCAGGCCCTGGTGACTATGGGGGACCTAACTAAAGCCCCACTCTGCCACATATGAAAACTTCAGTATTACAAATTATATAGATGCTGATTTTGCATTGGGGTCAATCAGCTACAAGTTACTCCTCTAGTTGCACCCCATGTGGCCTTGCACAAAACCTCAGAATAGACTTAATAAAATGGTAAAAAAAAATACATCCATAAGTCTAATAAATGTTATTGTGGCCAAAAAAATGTGCACCCAGTTTTAAATGGTCTGTAGTATCATATAATGTTGTGTGAAATCCATACCATAAGTAGGTATTCTGGTCTCCCATTTGCCTGATGAAACATTTCAGGTTTCAAAACAAACAATTGTGTGTTAGTCTAGTGCTTATCAAACTTTTTCTATTGGAGCCTCACCTAATAGAATAAATTATGCCTGGGCCTCAGCAGACTGACCAAGAGGATGCTGGGCCTCACCATCTGTGATGGAAAAGTCCATGCAAAGATAAAAACTATTGCTCAGTCTACCCTTCATTTATCTCCTAACCTCTCAATAACATTAAAGAAGCACAAAATGAGTCAATAATGTTCCTTGTTGCATTTAGGGAAAGAACTCTGCAGCTTACAGTCACTTTTGTGAATATTGACTCCTCAGCTGCGCCTCACCAACAACTAGGGGGCGCCTCACAGTTTGAGAAGCACTGTGTTAGTCTATGCTGACATGTCTTGGCTTTGCGGCAGCGTAGAGACATGTGGTACACCTAGAATGCGTTGCGTTTTTCTTCAAGCAATTGCAGTTTCCCATTAAAAGCAAATCTAGGAACGTTTCCTACAGAAGCAAACCTACAAGCATGAATAAACTCTGTAGATGATGTAGATCACTTTGCTGTGATGGTGCAGTTTCTAGTATCACCGCTGCATGTGAATCCGGCTCTAGGACCAGGGGCTGCGGAAATTAATGTACCATATACACAGCAAGCCACTCTCGACAAGCACAACTTTCTTGGTTCGGAGTATTGGAACCTTCTAGATGCGAATGATAGTTCTTGCAAACTCCTTGAAGGGAAAAGTAAAATCAAGACTGCTTGGTTATTTTACGGATTCTATGTGAAGCACTAGCACTGCATAAATTCATAAAATGACGCAATTTTTAACACTACATTTTTCATACATGTGATAACTTACCTGGTAAATCTTACTGTTATCGGATATGAACCATCTCATCTAAGAAAGGGGTCTTCATACAACCAGTGCAAAGCTGATCCATCCATAATGGGGCCTCGTGTTGCAGTGGGGTACGTCGTGGATAAAATGTGAAGTTGATATCATAATTTAAAAGGCAACTGATGGAAGACATGTAGATGTCCGAGAACCTGATCAGCCTCCGAGAGAAGTAAGTTGGGTTGTGGAAAGTTCTAAAAATGCTGCCAAACTGGGGATTAAACAGGTTCTTGCTAATAGACCTGTAATGAAAGATCATTCAGAGTCAGGGAAAAGGAAAGGCAGTGTTTTGGGCTCATTGATACATTGCATAGTGTTATTGCTCTCCATGTTCATGATTACTATACCTCTTGTTATCTGAGGTGGTGTCTACTGAAACCACTGTTTTATTATATCTCTTATTTCAGGGTAAGCTGTCATCTGAGTGTACATGAGTAGCAGCACTATTTCTAGCCTTAATATAACTTGGAATTATCTGGTGAAGAAACATCATATACATCTCTTTTTTTCAATAGTCCCTGAGCTAATAGATGGAGACTAGCTGCTATGTCGTCTCCCATACAAAGCACAAATACACACAAAGAGATCCCGCACCTCTATATCACACCCTCAAAAGAGGTGCCTGTGAGCAGCCAATGTTCCTCTCCCAAACATCTATGTCTATAGTGGAGTTGGAGGAACATCTGTCTGAAGGTGTAAGGCCACCATAACTTTACAGAAGTAGGTATAAGTCATCATAAATAACATCAGTTTTCAGTATCACCAGAAAACTGTGAACAATGCTTGTGCAACATTCTACAATATCAATACACATTTACCTTAATTCTTGACGCTCCTTCATCCATTCCATAAGAACTTGTTTAGACTCAGCGTCTTGATAAGTCTAGGATGACAGGTATAACACTGTGAGCTTAAAGGGCCTATTACACGGGTCGTTAAGAGGAGCAAACGAGAGCTCTCAGCGCTCGTTTGCTCCTCGATCCCCGCTCGCTGCCGCCGCTATTCGACGCAGCTGCAGCGAGCGGGTGAGGGTGGGAGGGGCGGCGGGGAGCTGCCCGGATGATCGCTGATCGTCCGGGCAGCCCATAGAGTACAGCAGCGTCTGCTGCCGATGCTTCTATTCAACGGAGCCACGGCAGCAGATCGCTGCTATATCAGTCGCTTGTTTTTCAACATGTTGAAAAACAAGCGACTGCAACAATCAGCCAACATGAACGATGTCGGCTGATCGTTGCACTCTATTCCACGGGACGATTATCGTTCGTAGCGGCCAATATCGTCCGAATATGGACGATAATCGTTCCGTGGAATAGGGCCTTAAGGCTCTATTCCACCAACAGATCTGACGACAGATTGTCTGCCAAAGATTTTAAGCCAAACCCTGGAACAGACTATAATCAGAGAACAGGTCATAAAGGAAAGACTAGATTTCTCCGCTTTTCAAATCCACTCCTGGGTTTGGCTTCAAATCTTTGGCAGATAATCTGTCGTCAGATCTGTTGGTGGAATAGGGCCTTTACTGTGTCTTTCCCTGAGAGTTGTTTATGAAGCTCTATCCACATTATGATTCTACCACAGGTATCTTTCAGCAACCAATTTAAGCCGTATGCTGACATATACCACCAAGTCTTTCCAATGGAACCACTGACTTTGGGTTTAACATTTCAAAAACAGTCCATTTACTGAATAAATAGGATTGATTTCTGTGCTAAACTCAAAAAGGCATCAGACCACGCTTTTCAGTCTCACAGGGAGATAATATATGTTTGGGAAATGGACCAAAGACAGTCACTATGTGACTTTGTTCAATCCTATTCATTCAATAGGTCTGTGGAGAACATGCTCTGGCATACATGCTTCGGTTTCTCCAGTCCAGGCAGTTAGTATGACCGTGGAGCTGCCACACTGACAGCCGGGGCAGTTAGGCTGCTGGTAAAAGAAAGTGACAGCCCAGCCCAAACACCCTTAGTGGCTGCTAAAAAACACATATTGGTGGTCACTAAGGCTCTCTGAAAAAAATGTTGGGCGCCAAACATCCCCTTTAAATGGGTAATTCTAGGAATTAAAAAAAAAATAATAATAAAAAAAAAAATAATAATAATATTATATATATATATATATATATATATATATATATATATATAAATATAAATATATATATTTAACACTATAGATGCCCTAAACTTATATAGCTCATATATTATGTGTAATTTGCTTTTATTAAGAAAATCTATGTTTGCTGGACTTTTGTGAACTAATCTTACATGTAATTATAAATAATAAGTAATTTTCTAAAATATAAACTATGAAAAGTAACACTTTTCATTACTGTTTTTATACAGATTTTGAGGGCTGCACCATGTACACCCATCCATATGAAAAGTTAGTTACAAATCCAGATTTCTAGACACTGTGTGCAAAGAACAATATGGAGATGCTGCATGCAGTATAATCATCCTGTACACAGTGTATAGTGATAGCATAATCTGTGGGGCAGTACAATAAGCAATGAGAGACTTTAGGGTTAGCCTGACCTGCATCCGCTCCAGCAGCCCGGTAAGTGCTTGTTGCCAGGTCAGTGAATGCATGTACTGTTCAGTATTTATTATCCGAATTTCATTCTCTAATTCAGGGACAATGGCTCCAGTTCTCCAGCCGTGACGTAACATGAGATCCTGTGCACATGAGGGGTTGGAGACAAGAAAACACTTCTATTCAGATTTAGAACTTATGTCTCTTGCCCAAATAGCATTGGTGATATTGCAAAAATGACCAGTATAAAATCAGTAAGATAACATTACTGGGGAATCTCTCTTCAGCTTTGACAGTAGCTTGCATGGCTGAAAGAAATGTTACATTTCCATGTGCTGTGCTTTACTATAAGCAGGATACTTACTGCCAGATCGCTGTAGAGGTGATCACCAAAGTACAGAACCTTGGACCCTCTCCAGCCTGTTAATCTCAGGAAATCAAAGAGGTTTCCCTAAGGATAAAAGCGACAGTAAATCAATGTGAACAACACACAGGCCAACACAAGTCTTTACCTGTATATAGGGCATTGCTCATAGCTCTGAAGGGAATTAGAGATTTGTCATTGCCTTTAACCCAGTAAAATATACTTAAAATATGTGCAGTACATAAATATCACCACCGTACACACACAAATACCTTAAAGAGGATCTGATGCCTGAGCTGGCATTTCTGCTCCTGTAAATACTTCGATTTCCCATTAAATAATTCCGGAACATATTTTTCTTCTAGCTCTGTGATGTGCTGTTATTCTTATTAGAAATGTATGACTACTTAGCCAACTGGGTGTTACCAGTTGGGGGGGTGTCCCTCCAGCATTGACTTGATAGTGTCAAACAGTATGGGGGTATGCCACGATCTGGTAACACCCAATTGACTAGTATATTTTCAATAAGAATGAATGAAGAACTACACTACACAAAGCTATAACAAATTATCATTTCTATTGATCATATACTGTATTACGCTACTACTGTTGTGCAGTGTTTTATGCATATCAACATTAGCTTCCAGGTGAGCTATCCGGTCCTGCCACAAGCACAGCCTAGTAGGCACAAATACAAAGGCTTACTTGGAGGATTCATTAGTCCTTTTGCCATGATAAAAGTGTGATTGCAGCTTCTAAGGGGTTAAATTAAATAGACCAGAGGTTCCTATTCTACTTGTAGTTACAGTAGAAACCCTGCTAACATGCTACAGCCGAGCTGTCTGGAAACAGGAAACAAGTGGTGGGGGTATTCCTGCCCTGCAGACAAAAGATGCGGTGCAGTCATTAAAAGGTTAAGATAGGCCATGTATATATGCCAAGTATCAATGTATGATCAGTGGTGGTCCTAAAAGGATTTTAAGAAGGGGTATACCCAGATAAATAGTGAACAAAGTATTTATATAAGTATAAACACATATTGTCTCATACAGTGCTAAAAGAAAAAGTTATCAAGGTAGATGATGGGTATCTAAAGACAAGGGGAATACCTACACAAGCCATGGTGTGACTGCTGCTGGTACAGACCCTTGTATGCTTACTTTAGGTGATATAAAGGCTTCTCCGCTCTATTCCTTGTTCTGTATAGAAAGAGGTCTACTAAACAGGATAATATCCAGTGATGACCGCTTCTTTCTTAGACCAGCAGTAAATTCAGATGCTATTTAGTATATTTTTCCATACATAGATGGCTGTACTGTATTTTTTCCCCTAGTAATAAATAATATAATAACAAGTATCCTGTTACCTGCTTGTATATTTTTCCTTTTTCTAGGCTATTGATCCTGTCCCACTGGAGTGAGCCCTGTTCGTCTAGTCTCCTGAACGGCCTGGTTACAATGAAAATAATAGAAAGAAAAAGTTTTTACTGTAACATAAAGCAAAATTATTCTGCAGCGATCACAGCATGAAAGGTCTAATGTTTATTTCTACAGGACACAATCTCTGATAAACAGCAAATCTGCAGTATACACGTGGTGTGGTGGCGGAGTCAAATGACCAGGCAGCACAGCATTGTACTTTCTGGTTGTGTAGCCTTAGAATGTAACTTTTATTTGAGATGCATTACAACCAAATAAGAATTCATCACAAGCAAAGACTGTGGTAGCAGAGTTGTGGTAGCCGACATTTTGCAGACATCTAAAATGTACACAGTTTTGCTTAAGGAATAGTTAAAAACATACTCAGCTAATCAAAAGTGTAAAAGTGTAAAATAACCATGAGGCGACAGGTGTCAATATATTAAAATATAGGTAACTTATTGCCATCACCCAAAATAAATCAAATAGCACAACTGATACTCCCAAGTGAAACCCCCCCCCTAAGCAAAATACTGCTGGCAAAGAGCAGGAGGAGGTCCCAACTGGTTTTTCCCCTATGCAAAAGGTTCATCAGGGACCAATGCTGGAATAGCAAAGTCAAAGTACAAATTTATTAATCAAGGCGCGAATAGTGAAGGATCATGAGCGAATAAACGATGTCAGACATCTTAATTTAGTTATACTATATATGAATTTATCCAAGTTTACTAGAACATTATGTAAAGATAACATAAAAAATTAAGGTCTCAACACAGGCATGATAAAGAGGTAAACACCACTGAAGAAGCTTGCACACAGTGTTCTTACAGTCTTTACATGATAGTGGAATAAACTGGTGACTGATAAACTGCAGTGACTCAGCACTGGGTGTTCTGCCAGTTTATTCATGGGAGGTTTCTATAGTTCTCTTGGATTTCTGACACCACAGAGGTTCAGGCTCTTTACCAAGGCACAGGGTCCTCCATGATACTAGCAGCATCGCCTTCTGGCATATGTTTGTCACCAATTAAAGGTAGAATTCCCCCTTATATTTACAAATACTGTTGTATATTTACAAATACTGTAGAAACAACAAAGTGCTCATTTGTTTCTATTGCAGCGTGCAGCACTTACTTGCGTCGGTCAGTGAAGAAGGCAGGTTTGTCAGCCCGCACTATAATCACATCAAAGAGATCTCTCCAATTCTTCCCCACCATGTGCTTCATTCCTTTATCTCTGGGGAAAAAGAGAAGACAAATAGTTGTACTATTCTGTAACACTTCTAACTACACAGTGATTGCACAAGGTCATTACGAGAACATAAAATCAATAGTGTATGGCAATGTTCTTGGCTGGTGACACTTCCTAATCAGTTATACTATGTATAAGCCAGTCTGTGCTGTGCCAATGCTACACATATACATAGTGAATCACAGCGTAGAAAGAGGGTCTTGAAATTGTGTCCAGCATAGTTTATTTAGTCTACTATTACACACAATACAACAACATGTTGTCGGATACAGCTGCCTTTATCAAGTGTTTGATAAGGGCGGTTGTATCGGCCAAAATGTTGTATTTTGTAAAATAGTGGACTAAATAAATTATGCTTGACACAATTCCAAGACCCTCTTTCTACGCTGTGATTCGCTATGCTGTGGATGTTAGGACAGGTTAGTGATTGCCTGTCAGTCATGTGTGAAGTTGAGGGACCTGGTTCTGTTTTTTTTGTATTGCAAATGCTTCAAATACATCAAATATCCTTGTAAGAGCTAATGGGGAACAGGGAACCAGTGATTCTTAAAGCTGCTGTTTGTAGTAGTTTTGCAATAGCTGAAGAACTACAGGCTAGTGGATGTAAGGCTATGTTCACACAATGTTAAACAGCGTCCGTTGCCGCTAAACAGCCGGCCGTCAGGCTGTACTCAGCTGGTTCCTGCAGCCAATACCTCTGTATCAGGTGCAGGAACGTTCTCTTTTCACAATTGATTTGCGGGCACCGTTGGGTGTGTACGCAAATTAATTAGCCATTCACCTCAATGCAATGTACGGCCGCCGCTGCCATTGTAATCAGCGTCCGTTCTTTACTATAAAAGAAAAAAAAAATACTGTACACTTCTATTAGAAACCATTACAAATTAAAACCACACCTAACCTCATCATCCTTTCCTGATAGCAAGTCCCTAATGCTCTGTTTCTTACCAGGGTTCTTCATCCTGTGTAATTTTCAACATAAAAAAAAAATCTTGCATAATTGAAAAGGATTTCCTGTTTTTCCGGGATGTTTTTCCGTATTCAAAATCATTGTGTTCTGCAGGGCCTGGCACACACACCAAATAGTAAGTATACTTACTTATGTGATAAACCCTGTGTAATAGAGGGAGATGTGATAAATGGTGACAACTGGTGGTTATACTGGTAATATCCTGCCAGAGGACTTCTTCAGTGGGCCCAATGTAAACATCCCACTTATCTTTTAGCACTAGGGGAAATATCTCATGGGTTTTATACAATAAATGCAAACATACATGTGAGCCAGGACCCAGAGAGACCTCCATCTTTGCTTTGCCCTCTAATATTCCATCCAAAGTAATATACAATGGGGAAGCAGCACTGAAGTTCCCTAAGAAAACGTTGCACGTGATGCAAGACGGCCAAACTTCAGTGCTGCTACTCTGTGCCTATGTTCATAAGCATTGCTTAATAAAGGTGGTCTTTTAATATAAGTTGGTGAGTGCTTCGACTTTTACTCTACATTATGGATAGTGTTACTTTTGTTCAGCTACCTGGATACCCTTAAAAAAAAACAATATACTACACTGTATGAGATTTATTACTACCATGGCAGGCTAGAGCCATGTACACCACTGTAAGGCATGCTGTTGCATACGGCAAGGCTGTAAATATTGTGTATACAGAGATCTACCCAATACAGTCCCTCTTTGTACAATGCAAATGTAGTGCAAGTAGATCCTTGATGACAGGTCTAATGCTAAAAGTTATCCCAGTGCTGTTAAATAGGACCAGAGACAGTCAGTAGTCAGCTGCAAATAGCTTACGACTAGTAATGCAATCCTCCTGCGGACTGTGCCGAGTACACACAACATATCAGTCCTGTCACAGGAAATGTCATATACAATTACCTTACAACAAGTTTCACAGACAGATACATAAATGATGCAGAAATTCTTACACAAAAGCGAAGGGGCTGTTGGTGATTAGAAAAAGTTTCTTCTTGTGTTTTACAAGTCGATTCAAAACAGCAAAGACTTCCTCCCCATGAAGAATGTAATGCTCTGACAGGAGAGAAGACAGGATGGGGATTGGTGAAATGGAGACCAGATTGGTTTTCACAGAATTTACCCAAAAGAACATAAGGAAGCTAAGATCAATGATAACCTGCCCAGGTAATTTGAGCCGTGCCCAGTGGGGTGAGGGCATGGCTAGAGGAGACGAACAATTTCCCTTAATTTACAGTTTACCCTTAGGGCCCTATTCGACCAGACGATTATCGTTTGCATAATCGTTAAAAATCTCAAACGACCGCTATTGCGAAAGACCTGAAAACGTTCACTCATTTCCATGGAACGATAATCGTTACTTACGATGTCTTACTCAATGCGAACGATTTGCGAACATATTTGTAACGATAAAAATAGGTCCAGGTCTTATAAAGCGATCAACGATTTCTCGTTCGGTCGTTAATCGTTAACTGCATTTCAACCGAACGATTATCGTTTAGATTCGAACGATTTAACGATAATCTGAACGACAATGTCCGGTGGAATCCCTTAATCCACTGAGGCCTGAACATGGAGCTTCACAATCAGGAATGACAGTGATATAAAGAAACCAGTCTACAACTTGGTGAATCAACCAACAGAATACAGCAATCACTGAGCTCAAGGAGATCAGTGAAAAAATTCCAATAAAGTACTCAATCAAGAGTCTCCACTGATGCCCCCAAAAATGTAAATATGCAAAAAAGGGGTCCGTGGAGCTTCGGTTGCGAGTCTCAAAACACAGGAATAGCCAGATATCTCTAGCCTAGTGCCACAGGGTGCCTCCAGATAGGGAGAGCACTACACCACCCTGAGGGGGAACCCCTTAAGTCCCACTCGGTTGCGAGTATTGAAACATAAATTTACACAAAAAGGGGCCACCCTGTTGTTTCCCTAAGTCTAACGCAAGGTGCGAGTATTGCGGCATGACAAGGGCTTGTCAACTTAGTGAACTCTGAAACTCTCTGAGATTTCCTCCAGTGACAAATCAGATCTATTAAATGTATCATACTGCAACCTATTCACATTATACACATAGAAAGACTTACCCATGTCCTTTTCAATCCAGTCATACATCATTCCTTTAACGTGGACATCACGAATTGCATCCTATGAAAACAAAGTTATCAACGATCTCTATTTTAGGACTTGTGCAGAATAAAGAGCTAAAACAGATCAAACTCAACAAACACAATGATTTACACACAGCAAAAAAACTAAATCCAAGTGGCAATCTTAAGATTCAAAATAAAAATGTCTGCAAGTGTCATTTCAGGTAACTCTTCAGCGTAGGCTGTCATGTGTACATAAGGAGTGGCACAATTTGTGGCCATTATATAACTTGTATATGGCATTTTTCACCAATTTATATACTTGCAGGCTTCATCTCATTTTATTTGTCTTTAAGTTAATGGAGACTAGCTGCTATGATGTCTCCCATACAATGCAAACACACAAGAGGAGATTCTGTTCCCTATATCTCTATACTAAACCCTAAAAAGCAGCAGAAAGGACATTAGGGAGCAGTACTGAACAGTTAAAGCTATGAATACAGTAGTGGATTGAGACCAAATTCTTACTATAAGCCTCTCTAATCTCCCAGTCTGCCACTGGTTCTCTCCAACAACTTCTCCCTCCCCTCACCATAGACTTGTATGTTCAGCATGTAACTGATCTCTCAGTGAATCTATCCTATAAAGACGAGACAGACAGCTGTTTTCCACAGTTAATGACAAGGGAAGGAGAGGAGGAAAGGTAACAATTCTCTTTTATGGCGTATATCACTTTGCAGTTTCAATCCGAATTACTTAGTAATAACTTACGGTTGTATCTTTATAAAGATGAACTGGATCAAAGTCAATACCATTGCTGATGAAGAAATCAGTAACAGAGGATATCAGAGTCATCTCAGGTAGAGAGAAAATATCCATGAACTGCTTCATTGTCGGACCCTATAAGAGACACATAACATTAATTCCTAAAATAAACTTAAAAGGGGGACTTTATGTGACATATCTACAGGATAGGCCATACAAGGCTGACATGCGGATGACACATCTGGGAGCCATGCAGGGGAACGGGAAGAGGCGATATAGTAGGCTTTACCCTATTAAATTGGGATGGGCATTTCTGCATAAACATAAGCGCAGTTCTAAGTCGATGGGCATCATACAAATGTTTTCTACATGTACTAAAGGCAATAAAATGAAAAATGGAAATAGAAAGATGTCTGAATTATAATGTTGCATTCAGTGTAATAACATTAAAGTGACACTGTCACCCCCTTTTTGCAATCTGACTTCTTTACACAGATGTAAAGAGTAAATTTTGCAGTTTTCATAACTTATTTTATATCATACGTCATGGTGCTTGTTCCAGAAAAAAGTGATCTTTTATCATCTGCCGATTGCGCTACCTGGGTGGGGCTTCAAGGCCGAAGTGCCACTTAGCCCTGCCCACATCACCACCGCAGGCCCTGCCCCTCCATGACATCATTGGCGTATAGGCCCCACCCCCTAAGAGGCCATCTGTATGGGGCAACATAGAGGGGAGGGGCCTAGACATTTAGGCCGGCCCGTTCCAATGGGGAGGGACCTATGCACCAATGACATCACAGGGGCGGGTCCTGCGTTGTTGGTGGCGCTAAGTGGCGCTTTAGCCGTGAAGGTTCAGGTAGCACAATCCGCAGATGATAAAAGATCACTTTGTACTGGAACAAGCATCATGACGTATGGTATAAAATAAGGTATGAAAACTGAAAAACTGCAACATTTACCCTTTACACCTGAGGGAGAAGTCATAATGCAAAAAGGGGGTGACAGTGTCACTTTAGGTTGTCACTTTAGGGGAAAAAATTATTACCTTCCCATAGAAGTCGCTCATCTCAATAAGCGGAATATGCGGTGTGCCACCATATAAATCTATGACCTCCTCATCAGGGACAGGCTTCAGACCTCTATGAAAGTTATCAAGAGGAAAAATGAGAATGAGGTCATTGGTTGCAGAGGAAATGGAGGATAAAATACTTAACAACCAGGGCAATGGTGGAAGAACAAAGCTGGAGCTGGCACAGAGACCGCCTGGCACCGGCTGCGGGACTCTCAACATTCCCAGACAAAAAAAAAACAACCAACTTCAGACTTCGATTTATGAGACAACAAGGCTGTTTTGGAAAGGGGACTGGAGAGATGATGATAATTCTCAAAGTTGCAGAGGGGAAATACATGGTATGTTCGATACAAGATTAAAGAGGTTATCCAGGCTTATAAGAAACACAGCCATTTTCTTCCAGAAACAGCACCACCCATGTCCTCAGTTCGGGTGTGGGTTTTCCAGCTCTCTTCCATCACAGTGAATAAAGCTGATTTGTAATACCACACACAACCTGAGGACAGGGGTGGCGCTGTTTTGCAAGAAAGTAGCCATGTTTCTATTAACCCTTTAAGAACACAGGATATATGACACTATATCGCATATATGATAATATTATACACATTAAAGGTATCCCCTAGCCACAGGATAGAAGATGACTAGCCGATTGGGGGTAACAAACCCTGGAACCCTCATGAGAACAGAGGTCAATCATTCCCTGAATGAATGGAGTGGCAGCACACATGCTTGGCCAGCGCTCCATTTACTGACTTCTAAACATGGGGATCACAGTGGTTGGACCCTCAGCAGCAAGTTATCACCTTTGGTGGATAGGGGATTTTTTCATTTTGGATTACATCTTTAGCAGCATGCAGGCACCTTTGGACTTTGAGACCACTTAAAGAACATAGTACAGATATTAGTATAATATGGGTGACGTCACCTGTATGCTGTTCCCAGCTGGATGTAATGAAAAGCATCAATCTTCATCAGTAGATTCTGTAGAAATATATAAGATATGTAAAATAAACATACAGCTCTGTAGTTGTCTGTGTAGACTCTACCATCTGTCTGATGTCTGAGCAACCAACCAGGTTCCAGCAGCACAGAATGCATTGTTAACCCTGATATCCCTCAATGTAGGTGTCGCTTTGAAGTTTAGTTCTATTGAAGTGAATGGAGCTGAATTATAAAACAACACACTATCTGAAGTCATTTTATATTAAAAAAAAAAAAAAAAAAAGAAAGAAAGTAGCTGTGTTTTTTCTAATCTTGAATAAACCCTTTAAAACCATGTGATCTGATCTTGTAGTCGGGTGTCTGTCCTTACCACCCCACCTCAGGACGCTCCTATACATGGGATACTGTATGTTTATTGGTTACAACCTCCTCAGGATCTAAATGCCGGATACTTTTATTCAAGTATATTTACAAAGTTACTTTATTTCTTTTAGCTGCGCACTGAATGTAACAGGAGTATGGGTATCTCTTACCTTCTGTATATCATAGTGAAGACCTCTAATTGCAAAGCCTGGGATATAATCGCACTTCTTAATTCCGTCTGGATACTGGATACAGAACAGGCAACAAAGTAAATCAAGGTTATTGTTTTTTTTTTTAGTGTTTACATAAATGGTGCAACTATCAACAGCGCATAACATACAGGTTACCTGCTAAAAACAGAAAAAACATCCGACAGTGACAGGGCATACACTGCATATGTCACTTACTGTGTCTGTTTCTTCTCTGTGGAGGCAATGATGGGAGAACTCCGGCATCTGTGCAATAAATCACCATTGTCTGTTCTGCTCCTTAGACCCCTAGGGTGCGTGCACACTCCGGAATCCACGCATATGACCCGCGGCGGATTCTGTCGCTCGTACCCGCATGCCGCGGCGCACATTCCGTCGAAAGAACTGACATGTCAATACTTTCGGCAGAAAGCGGAATCCGCCCGTGCATAGAATAGTGTCTATGGAACGGACGGAGATGCGTGCCGCCGAGTGCGGGTACGAGTAATGGAATCCGCCGTGGGTAATACTCGCGGATTCCGTAGTGTGCACGCACCCTAAGGACCAGATTACACGGCCTGATCACTAGATCTGATCTGCTAGATTGGAGCTCGTTTATGGAGTCTACTACATAGCTTGATTATCATGCAGCATAGGATATATATATTATATATATATACACACACACACACACACACACAAAGTGGTGCCTTGGTTTACGAGCATAATTCGTTCTGGGACTGTGCTTGTGATTCAAATCCACTCTTAAACCAAAGCAAATTTTGCCATAAAATCATTGAAATGTACACAATTGGTTCCATGCCCCAAAAATAATGATTTTTTTATTTTGAATAACAGTAAAACAAATGAAACAAACATTTAGAAACAGATGAATGTCATATAAGTTACTGTACAGTATAGCAATCAGCATGTGGAGTATAATGTATAGTAACTGCATAAACCTGAAAAAACAGCAGCAGTTTGTAGATACAGGATGGAGCTGCAGATCCCCATAATGCAGTAGTGTAGTACAACAGGCTGGAATAGAGAAGAGGTCTGTGTGGTCACATGATAGCAATGGGGAAGGGGTGTGTTCAGCATGGACCAATCAGGAAGTGAGAATGAAATAGCTGTGCAGGAGCACAGTGACAGAAACTTTTTTATAAAGCAGGGTGAATGGCTGAGTGTAAGTGCAGGCACATTATAGCAGCAGTGTGTATAGCTGAGTGTGAGTGCAGGCACATTATCGCAGTAGTGTGTATAGCTGAGTGTAAGTGCAGGCACATTATAGCAGGAATGGATAGGATGGGAAACACAAGAGCTGACAGAGACTGCAGGGAGCAGAAAGAAATGAGCAGGGCAGATGTGGGCACATACATGCAGCGCTCTCTGTCCGGGGAGAGAGGGGTTACAGCTATGGAGTCCTGTCCCCTGATGCAAGCCCCAGCCTGAAGTGGATCTGCTATGATTTGACAGGTGAGGGATACTTCCTAGGTCAGGGTACAGTGCTGTAGACCCCGCTATGCAGACCATGCTCCTCCCCCCATCCCCCTCCCCCCAGTACAGGGAGCTGTTAAACCAAAGCAATGCTCTTATACCAAGTCACAATTTTGAAAAACTGTGAGCTCTTCTTGCAAAACGCTCTCAATCCAAGTTACTCTTAAACCGAGGTACCACTGTATATTTTGTTAGCAATGTCTGTGCAGCCCTTGCTTTAAAGTAGTAGTGCGGCGGGTAAGCAATTATTCACTAAATAACACACATTACAAATTTATACAACTTTGTAATGTATGTTATGTTAGTGAATTGCCCCCTTCCCCATGTTTCCTGCCCCCCCCCCCCCCGGAAGTGTAGTGCTCTATACTCTCCTGATCCGTGTCGACCCCCGTCCGCCATCTTGTAACAATAATGTCATCTTCGGGAACCACTCCGACCGTCCCTAGTGCCGGCCACCCTCTGCCATGTCATCAGCTGCTCAGCCGCGATTGGCTGAGCATAACTGTTCTCAGCCAATCGCGGCTGGGCAGCTGATGACGCGGCAGAGGGCGGCCGGCACTAGGCACGGTCGGAGCGGTTTGGTCGGCCGCCCGAAGATGACATCATTGTCACAAGATGGTGGACGGGGGTTGACACGAATCAAGTGAGTATAGAACCCTACACTTCCGGGTCTAGCGTGGGTGGGGGGGAAACACGGGGAACATAACATACATTACAAAGTTGTATAACTTTGTAATGTGTGTTATTTAGTGAATAATTGCTTACCGCCGCACTACCCCTTTAAGAGTGGAAAATAAAATAAAGTTCTTCATATACATTGCTGCTTCACGATGTTCTCTTCGCTGTCCCATCCAGGCCAGTAATTGGCTGAGCAGCCTGTCACTTCACAGACTGGCTCTGAAGTTCCACCGGCGATAGAGTAGAAAACACCTGGGAGCGTGGAGAGGTGATGTTTGAACTTTATTATTATCTTTACACAGACATCATTACATTTTCATTACACATAGCGAAGTGCAGTAGGCGGCCGATGATTTTAGGTCAGGACAAAAAGACATGATCTGCTGATGATCGTCTTTAGTAGGAGCGATAATCTGCTGAATCGGCCAGATTTAGCAGACAATCATTTCACATAATAAGGTTCTTCGTCTATTATATAAATGCACTGTAGAAAAATTTCTTGCTATTTGGAAAATGGCAGTAATTGCTGTTGATGGATCTTTAACATCTTTATGTAAATTCACTACATGACATTGCTGTTTACAGGTGGAAGTCATGTACAATAATACATATATACTTACTACACGTAATGTATATAAATGACCGGATGAACGCGTCTTAATGAGCGTCTTGTATGATCAGTATGTGTTAGCTGAGCTGTCCGGGGTATTTACAGACTACATACTCAGGATAAAAATAAGGGCCATAAATAAGAGCTGTGAGCGGCTGCTAGCTTTCATACGGCGACTAGAGGGGGTTTTGTTTTTTGTTTTTAAATTCCACGTACTGTATAAGAACAAACAAAAGCAAAAGTGAACAAAACAAAAAAAAAAATTGTAATGGAGAGACGCCATGACACTAGATTTTACTTAGGCTAGGTTCACACTGCGTTTTTGCAATCCATTTTTTCATCCGTATTTTGCAAAAAAAAAATGGATGGAAAAACGGATGCATTTGTGTGCATCCGTTTTTATCCGTTTTTTTATTCACTTCTATTGTAAAAAAAAAAAAAAAATGATCAAAACGGATCAGTTGTTTTTGACGGACACAAAAACGTAGCTGACACTACTTTTGTGCCTATAAAAAAAAAAAAAACTGATCCGTTTTGATCCGTTTTTGTTTTTTTTTATATAATGGAAGTCAATGGAAAAACGGATGCACACAGTTGCATCAGTTTTTTGTAAAAAACGGATGAAAAAAAAAACGGATTGCAAAAACGTACTGTGAACCCAGCCTTAGTGTAAAGTAAAGGCTAAACAATCCTATAGTACAGTCTAATTCTATAATAACTTCTCAGTACAGCCTATACTTGAGTAATAAAAAAACATAATAATAATAGTAATATAATTTACATAGGTCCACCTAAAGAAATTTATATAAGCAGATTGCGATCGATCCACAGACATACATTACATTATGCAGTTGTCTCAATCACCTGACACGGAGCCAGCAGTGAAAACACTATGGGGGAGATTTATCAAACTGGCGTAAAGTGAAACTGAATCAGTTGCCCCTAGCAACCAATCAGATTCCACTTTTTATTGCTTACAGCCTCTTTAGAAAATGAAAGGTGGAATCTGATTGGTTGCTAGGGGCAACTGAGACAATTCTACCTTACACCAGTTTGATAAATCTCCCCCTAAGCGTGTTCACTTCCCGCCTTGTTCTCCTGATGGATCGGGGTCTGAAAAAAACTTTTGATATGTCTCTATGTCATGATTTTAAAAAAGACAAGGGCTGCACAGCAACATGTGTTGTGCAAATTACATCTATGTTGTGCGACTAAACCATTTGTGCAGTTTGTCAACGGTGTTATGGTTGTGATTCGACTTTGAAAAAACAAAAAAGCAAAGTCCAAATGGGACCGCGGTGACAATCATCAGATGCGATGATGCAATGTAACATTGTGATCCTCGCGTAGCACAGCCAAAACCAGCGTGTAGCCCTAGACTTAAAGGGAGTCGGTCAACTCTACATCATGGCATATCCTCACCTACCTGCATTATTGACATACAGGACATTGACATACAGTGCAGAAAGCCAAGCAGGGAGGGGAGGCATGCATGCTGCAGCTCAGCTTTCTGGGTACTTGAGCCCTGAGCATGATATAGACCTGACAGATTCCCGATAGTCAGATATTTTTGGCCATAACACATATAGTACACACTATCTGATATTTCTATCTTTCTACTGTTGATTGTTTGTTCATTTTAAGGAGACTATTGGTAAGATAGCCCCTTTAAAAACCATTAGGGCTGAATTTGCAGCACCTCCAGCCTTCCGCTTGGTTACAATGCCCAAATCCCTTTTTTAGGCTATGTTTACACGCTGTACAAACAATGGCCGCTCCACCGTTAACGCTACCTACACACAGAATTCATCATCATGACCATTAATTCCGTCTGTAGGTAGCGTTAAACAACAGCCGTTCACGGCGGAACCGCCGTTGTTTGTACAGCGTTTGTACAGACTTAAAGGGGTTCTCCGGTGTTGTAAAAACATGGTCCCTACGACTCTTGTCTCCAGGTGTGGCTTGCAATTAAGCTCCATTCATTTCAATGGAACTGAGCAGCAAAACCCCGCCCAAGCTGGAGACAAGAGTGGTGCTGTCTCTGGAAGAAAGTGGCCATGTTTTTTCTAAAACCGGAGAGCCCCTGGATAAGCCCTCTCCCTAGCTCATAGCTTACACTGTGGTTTGTTTTTTTTGTTTTGTTTTTTTCACATCAACTACTACGCGACAGCACAAGCCCACCCAAGAAAAGGATGATTATGAGGTCAATGGCACAGGTATATAGAAATGAATGGACATCAAAAAAGAGAGGATCTTGGCTTTTTACTATTCCTAATAACACTGTCTGGATCACAACTTCTTCTATTCAGGTGAGTAAGGGTTAATGAAACCGGTGCCAGGACACCCAGCGTCTATACACAGTATACAGCACATGCCAGCTCACTAGACACACATGGTGCACAGAGGAGGAAAGTTAGGGCAGAGCAAACATTGTGGCCGCAGCTGTAAATTGTCACATGTAGCCTATACCAAAAAACTGAGTCGTATTCCTGTTTTTCACAATTTTCACAGTAAAACCCGCAATATTACGGTCATGTGTGAATAAACCCCAACATCAAACCAATGCATAATTTATTAAAACACTGCAAGCAATAAGCTCCTAGTAGACAGGTCTATTGCCATATAACCACAGCAACTCTCCCTTCATTTACTGCTAAGTGGGTAGCATGGAGTGACAACCTCTATAGGTGCCTAATATAATGCTAATACAGATGCTGCTGTTCCCATTGACTCCTTAAAATAAGGATCCGCTAGCAAAGATCAGGATAAGTCATCTTATAATTACTTATTGAGTTTAAAAGTTTAAAGAGTCAATGGGAACAGCAGCATCTGTATTAGCATATATTTTTTCCCTTTTTACGTATACCCTAGAACAGGGATGGGGAACCTACGGCCCTCCAGCTGTTGCAAAACTACAATTCCCATCATGCCTGGACAGCAAAAGCAAAGCTTTGGCTGTCCAGGCATGATGGGAATTGTAGTTTTGCAACAGCTGAAGGGCCGAAGGTTCCACATCCCTGCCCTAGAAGGCTAGAATACGCAGTGTGAGCCCAGCCTTAGATCAGTGCTCTGCTGGTAGAGCCTGCCAAGAGTCAGCGGAATAACTTTGGCTGCCCTGGAGGCCTAATAAAGACTTCCTGCTGCCATAGTAAGCAATCAGCAACAGGTGATCATATTGCACCCATTCACTACAGTTGGCGGACAGACAAGACAAGTTACACACAGACATGAGTGGAAGACACACATTACCTTGTACTGCTGTATGAGGATGTCCCTAGCGGTAGTGAATATCTTCTTATGTAACATATCCGAATACTGAGCCAGTGTATAATCATAATCAAATCCATAGATCTCAATGTCTCCCAGAGAGATCTCATTGTTGGAGCATATGGCTGATGGATTTAGAAGATTGCAGACGCCAGGAGGAAGAAGATCTGCAAAATAAAACAAATATTGTTTTCTATATAACATCATGTGACCGCGCAGAACAACCACCCCAAACATCCAACATCTATGACGTGGCTCTATTAGAATCAATTGGCCCGCATCATAGAGGGGCGGGGGTTTCCTCCCACTGAGGACGGGCCGGCCCGCCTCCAGTACTTCAGCCTGGGCCAGTGCCATACACCGGGAACCCGTCCACGGTTCAAAAAAAGGACTGCGGTACCGGCTTCCCCACCCCAGTGCCGTTCTACTCATGTGCAAAACTTAAAGTGCGTGTACAGATGGTACATGCCTAAACTTTTTGCCTAAAACTTTTGCACAGTACTGTATGTGGCGGAAAGCTTTAGGTGAGGCATCTGGCTACAGAAGAACCTGATAGAATCCAAACTCTACAAGGTCTATCCTCCTATATGATGTTCAATGTACATGGGACAATGTAAATAACTAGGGGGAGGATGTGGCCGTCCGCCCATGGAATGAAGCCTATGGGAGCAGTGGAGATGCGCACGGCCGCCAGTGAGGGTAAGGCAGGTAAGCTGCGGAATCCGCGGCGGGTGATCCACCGGGATTCCGTAGTGTGCACATACCCTGAAAGGGGATATCCGAAGAGCACAAAGAACAATTGTTAAAAGAGGTGTGCTGCAACCGAGCGCCAATCTCACTGGTCGCTACTGGTTTGTTGCTGTACACACCGCCAAATTGATCCATGTAAAGGGATCGTAATATCCAGGTACTGCAGGGACCTCTACAAGCGATCTAATGATATCATTGTGAAGTACCCCAAGGGGAATTAAAGTGCATGTACTGCTAGGTACAACGCTTTGTTTTTTTCTACATAAAGAGACCGGAAAAAAAATGAAGAGATGCTGATGCCACGGTCCTTTTTTTCAACCGCTGCCCCCCCCCCCCACGCCACAGGTCTATTCCCGAGCACCAGCCTGGCATGAAGCCCCCCGGCCCCCCAGTGTGACAAAACACCCTCTGTGATGCGGCTCCATTAGAATCAATGGAGCTGCGTCACAGAGGGGAGAGTGTCACACTGGGGGGCCGGGGGGCTTCATGCCGGGCTAGTGTTTGGGAATAGAGTGGCGCTGGGTCTGTTCAAGTGTAAAAAAAAAATTAAAAGTTAAAAGCGTTGTACCTAGTGGTATATTCACTTTACAAATGGATTTAAAAATATATTAAAAAACATGACAAAAACATATATATATATTAAATAAAATTATATACATACATATATAACTGGTATCACTACTTGTAAAATGTCTACACTATTAGAATAGAACGTTACTCGTCCTGCACGGAAAACTTAGAAAATATCCAGAATAAGATTTACCTTTTTATTGGTCACCAAATAAAAAGTGATCAAAAAGTCCAATTTACCTGATAGTGGAGCAAAAAAAAAAAAAAAAAAAAAAAAAAAACACCCTCACACAGCTTCATAGATGGAAAAAGGAAAAAGTTGTATTTAAATGAGGCAAAAAAGTTGCATTTTTTGTTTCCTTAAAAGTATATTTTTTTTGTATAGCACCACAAGTCCTGGGGGGAAAAAAAATATCTCTCGTACGGCCCTTTTATGAGGAAACGCACAAAAACATAAGCATAAAAAAATAAATGAATAAATCAAAAATACTTGGCCACATTCCCATGTTTAAAAAAAAAAGAAAAAAAACATTAAGAAAAAAAACTTTAGTTTTTAGTCAATTTTTCGGTTGTTTATAGTTGTTAAAAACCTGTGTGTGTAGAGGGGCAGCATATACAGGTGTGGTTTTATATGGGGATTACAGACACATGTGGCAGCAGCTCTGGTGATTTGCACTGACAGCTGTCACTATGGGTCAGGCTGGGACTCTGTCCCTGTAATACCGGCCATGAAGATGCTGCTGATAAAAGGGACCCGCTGCTGATATAGGGGACCACCGCTGATATATACGGGACCCACCGCTGCTATATATGGGACCCACTGCTGCTATATATGGAACCCACTGCTGATATATATGGGACCCACTGCTGATATAGGGGACCACCGCTGATATATATGGGACCCACTGCTGCTATATATGGGACCACCGCTGCTATATATGGGACCCACTGCTGCTATATATGGGACCACTGCTGCTATATATGGGACCCACTGCTGATATATATGGGACCCACTGCTGATATATATGGGACCCACTGCTGATATATATGGGACCCACTGCTGATATATATGGGACCCACTGCTGATATATATATGGGACCCACTGCTGATATATATATGGGACCACTGCTGATATATATGGGACCCACTGCTGATATATATATGGGACCCACTGCTGATATATATATGGGACCCACTGCTGATATATATATGGGACCCACTGCTGATATATATATGGGACCACTGCTGATATATATGGGACCCACTGCTGATATATATATGGGACCCACTGCTGCTATATATGGGACCACTGCTGATATAGGGGACCACCGCTGATATATATGGGACCCACTGCTGCTATATATGGGACCACTGCTGATATATATATGGGACCCACTGCTGCTATATATATGGGACCCACTGCTGCTATATATATGGGACCCACTGCTGCTATATATATGGGACCCACTGCTGATATATATATGGGACCCACTGCTGATATATATATGGGACCCACTGCTGATATATATATGGGACCCACTGCTGCTATATATATGGGACCCACTGCTGCTATATATATGGGACCCACTGCTGATATATATATGGGACCCACTGCTGATATATATATGGGACCCACTGCTGATATATATATGGGACCCACTGCTGATATATATATGGGACCCACTGCTGATATATATATGGGACCCACTGCTGCTATATATGGGACCACTGCTGATATAGGGGACCACCGCTGATATATATGGGACCCACTGCTGCTATATATGGGACCACTGCTGATATACATGGGACCACTGCTTAGGCTGTTTTTCAAAAACAATAAGAACTTTTAGAAAAAAAACGCACAAGAATTTAAGGACACGCTCACACAGGGCTGCAGTGCGGTTTGTTACAAATCGGTTGCAGAATGTGACGTTTTGCTGCGGTATTTCAGCCCTGTGTGAATAGCGCCTATGGCCGGTGTACAGTGAAGCAGAGCCCCCTCCTCCCCCTCACTGACACCTGTTACCACACATCAGCCGGTGCCCGCAGCCCTCACCCCCGCCGCCCCCACGTGCTCCCGGTATTACCGTGCACCAGCTTCTTCATCTCAAGGTAGCGGCTCCACAGCTGGGCTTTGTTGTCCGCCTTCTCCGGGGCACCGTGCTGCCCAGGGGTTACCCCGCATTCGGTGCCCGTGTCATGCTGGTGAGGGGGGCTGCTGAGCCGCCGGGCACCGAACACCCGACTGCAGCCGGCAACCCCCGACCACCCGCGGGCGCAGAGCGCTGACATTGTACTGCAGCAAAGCGAGCAGCGGCGGGGAAGGGAGTGCGCCCCGTGTGGCGGGTAGGGAGACTGCAGCCAGACTCGTCATAGCTACAAAAATACATACAACATGCCTGGGCTTTATTCACACCAAGCGACCGGCGCAAAGCCGCTCATGGAGAGACATGGGAGGTTACCAAGCAAAACGAAAAACAACAAAAACGCACAGTGTGAACCCAGCCTAACAGCACACAACATGATGAGTGTATGAGGTTGCTGTACATATATACACAGATTTTATGCCAAAAGATGGCACTAACCAATGAGAAATGTTGTACAAACATCCCAGCCTGTTTAACTGTGCGTTAATATGCATCAAACACATGAATAAATGTAGCCATTCCCCCGGCCATCTTACGGAGTATCACCCCACATCTTGGCAGCACCTGACTGTCCTTTGGCAGTGTTTTTCTTCACTAGACCTTCATTTTATTCCCCTCTTATACGAACTGGAGAAATACCTCAACTACAGTTTTTAACGCCACAGAAAAAAAAATACAAGTAAAAAATATGTTATTACCGGGGTGCGCGGCAAGGGATGATTGACAGGGATAGAGGCCAGACAGGCAGAGAGCGGTGACTAGCCGCACCCGGTGACTATCTCCCTGCCTCTGCCTGCCGCGCGCCACTTCTTCTCTGGTATACAGCTTCTGCTGCAGTCAGGGCCGGTACGTGCCGCCGGCTTCTCAGGAGTTGTATACAGTGCTTCAGGGAACAATATTAGCCCAATTGGTGTTTATTTTAAAATTTTTGGGAAAAAAATAAAATTCATGATTTAATTTTTTCCTCAATACCTTGTTGGCACATGCGTAGAGATCGCGGCGACGCAGTTCATTTTTCAGAACATTGCCCGGTTCCTGCACCAGTTTCTTCATGTGCTTCGGCCCGCTCTATGCAGTAGAGGCACGCCTGGCACCCCCGGTGTAATGATGTCCCCTCCCATCGGTGACACGCCTCCATTAGAATCAAGCCTGACCATTTCACATACTTGAGGGGAGATCATTACACTGGGGGCACCTGGTGTGCGCAGTGCATAGAGCGGGCCGAAGCACATGAAGAAACCAATACGAGTGCGGCAACCGGGAAACAATTTGAAAACTGGACCTCAGCACCGGCATCTCCGCTATCTCTCAACTATGAGATGGTACAATCACTTTAAGTAGCGTTAGAGCACAGCCTTACAATGGCCATATAAAATAGAACAAAACGCAACAATAACCCCACTGCAAAACTACACTTTATGGTAAAGATAATGGGGGAGATTTATCAAACATGATGTAAAGTGAAACTGGCTCAGTCGCCCCTAGCAACCAATCAGATCCCACCTTTCATTCCTCACAGACTCTTTGGAAAATGATAGGTGGAATCTGATTGGTTGCTAGGGGCAACTGAGACAGTTTCACTTTACACCATGTTTGATAAATCTCCCCCATCGTGTTTTGTCCCATTAGACTCTGGTAAATTGACGGACACAAAGAGGAAGCAGATGAACCAGATTCAAGTCAATGAAATCTGTTGGACTCAATATGTCAGTGTCAAACACATTCTGTGACAGAGGTCCTGAACCACCTCTGCCTCTGACCGAACCTAAGCCGCTGCCAGACACCTCCGCTGGTGCTCATACACTTGTTTCCACCTTCTTCCACTGCAATTTGTTGAAGTTCATTAAAAAGCGGCCCGACTGGGGGACAGCCAACAGACACACAATGGGGGGGGGACAGCCAGCAGACACACAATGGGGGGACAGCCAGCAGACACACAATGGGGGGACAGCCAGCAGACACACAATGGGGGGACAGCCAGCAGACACACAATGGGGGGACAGCCAACAGACACACAATGGGGGGACAGCCAACAGACACACAATGGGGGGACAGAAAGCAGACACACAATGGGGGGACAGCCAGCAGACACACAATGGGGGGACAGCCAGCAGACACACAATGGGGGGACAGCCAGCAGACACACAATGGGGGGACAGCCAGCAGACACACAATGGGGGGACAGCCAGCAGACACACAATGGGGGGACAGCCAGCAGACACACAATGGCCGCCTAGTTAACAGCTGGGACTTGTCCAACCAGGAATTAGTCAGATGTTGGTCATGAAAAATGGTTTCACACAGCAGTTAGCTGAAACAAAGGATTTTAGCAAAAATGTCTTCCAGTGACCCATCATCTAATAGGGGTGTGCGGAAACCCTGCCACCTCCAAGTATGGAAGTGATTTTTCGTAACACATATTTGTGCCCCTGATGAATAAACAACTACAGCTCCTGCCAGACTACTACTGGGACTCTGAAGAGTCAACAAGCTAACAGTAAGGATTGACACCGATTCAAAAGCCCTTTTTCGGATTACTAAATAAAAGAATAGCTGCTTTCTGCCAAAAACAGCACCACACCTGTTTCTAAGTTGGCTTTTTTCACTCCAATGAAACTGAGCTGCAATATGGCGCACAAACTGGGGACAAGAGTGGCACTATTTGTTGTGGCTAAAAGGCAAACTCCAGCAAAAATGTTTGTTTTTTTTTTTTTTTCAAAATCAACTGGTTTCAGAAAGTTACATAGATTTGTAATTTACTTTTATTTAAAGATCACCAGTATTCCCATACTTATCAGCTGCTGTATGTTCTGCAAGAAGTGGTTTATTGTTTCCAGTCTGACACAATGCTCTCTGCTGCCACCTCTGTCCATGTCAGGAACTGTCCAGAGCAGCCGCATATCCTAATAGAAAACCTCTGGACAGTTACTGACATGGACAGAGGTGGCAGCAGAAAGCACTGTGTCAGACTGGAAAAAATACACTACTTCCTGCAGGACATACAGCAACTGATAAGTATTGTAAGATGTAAGAGAGCAGGAGGGGTTTCTATTGGGGATTTGCTACTTGTCTGGACAGTTCCTGTCACAAACAAAAGTGGCAGCAGAGAGTACTGTGTCAGCCTGGAAAGAATATGCCACTTCCTTCAGGGCATACAGCAGCTGTATGGAAAAACTATAGATCTTTAGATAGAAGTAAATTACGAATCTATATAACTTTCTGAAACCAGTTGATTTGAAAGAAAAACATTTTCACTACAGTACCCCTTTAAGGCTAGGCTCACACTATGTAAAAGAGATGGCCATCTTTCATAACGGCCATCATTGTGCAAATAATGGACGGTATTTACACACTTTTACATAGTGTGAACTTAGCCTTTCAGTGAGATCAAACCCTACAGTAACATTCTATTGCTGTGGATCTACAGTATATATATATATACACATACATACACACACACAGACGTGCGCCTATATTACACTTGTGCGACTATGACCTGTTACTGGATAGAGTCATAAAATGGAAATTACCAAAGGAGATTAGTAAAAATAAATATTTATTATCCATCGGGGTATATACATGGAGAAGTATCAGGATTGGCCCTTTGCTGCCTGTAAAGTCTTCTCTTCATACAGTCTCTCTGACTGACGTCTTCTGTACACGTCATCTGAAACAAGACGAGACAACGCATGTTACTACTACAGACACTATACTAATAGCATAGATTCCCGCCACTTTCTAGAAGTGGGTGGGGCTAAACAGGAATGAATGGCGGGGGATAAGTCTCCATCCTTATGGGACAACCAGTACTTACAAAAGGTTTCTTTGCCAATTCGCACATTGATCATGAACCATTCCATGGCCCCTCCCATGACAAAGAAGAAAGGCAGGAAGCGGTACATGCCGAACCTCCGCTTCCCCGGGACCATGTCCATCAGGGTCCCTATTGTGCTCTTACGATTCATATCTGTACGTCTACAAGAGAAGGAATACAATTATTATTATTATAGTCAATGAATGGAAAAGCAGTGTACACGCATGACCCCCACTCAGTTTTTCTTTAGGGAGCTTTGAGAGTCCTGATTATAAGATCACGGGGACGGTCCCAGCGTTTTTTCTCCCATAGACTTCAATGGGATTGTCTCAAAAACCCCATTGCTGCGTGTATGGCAGTTTTTTTTTTCCTGCATTTTTCTCACCTTTTGTGGTCGATCAACTAGGTCATGCACACATTTTGAATATATGGGAAAAACACAATGGCAATTTCTCTGGCTTTTTTTTTTTTTTGGAGGCCTGAAAAACGCCACACATAATGGACGTGTGAGGGCGCCCACATGGCAATGTAACAGTATTTATTCCTATGTGCCAGATTGGTGGCAGAGATTTCAGTGACTGTCCTGTTTGTCTCAGTGGGGCTGACACAAATCCAAGTCATGATGCGCATGAAGTATAAAATTCTTATACAAAAAGCCGCCAGTAGGTGGAGCTGTTTCTATACGAATCACTATACTGAAGTTATTTCTTTTAAACTGCTTTATATTATTACTTTTTTTTTAGATATGGAAAGGTCAAACCATAGATAACACTGCATGTATCTGGACGAGGGACTCGCCTGCTAATACAGTCCACACTACACAAGGTCAATGTGTTACTGGTTGCTGACTCTGAGGCAGGTTTCTCACCATTGATCTGCCATAGGATTGTGCGTGTCACCACTTTCCTCCAGCAGGGGGCGCGTTATGTGAGATTTGGTTGGACGATGAAATTGTAACAAAACTACAGCATGCGGCAGGGACTTCAGTGCCAGCCATGCTGTATGTCCCCCCGGTGTGTGTACATACATATAAGGATATAACTAGGCTGTATCCCGTCCTCACACACGTCACCAGTATACAGCTACACACCTATATACCTACCTCTAGTTCTCCCCCGGGACTGTCCTCATGCTGTACGGTCCACAGACCAGACAAGGTCGGAGCGAACAGCACCTTTCCCTGGGAAACCACGATGTGTTGGACAAATACGAGCACACCCGAGGAAACAGGTCTGGACAAAAGCCACTTCTCCCTAGGAAGAGACTTGATTCGGAGCATGCGCAGTGGGGAGAGGCCGTGATCAAACTTGAGTAATGTGACGACACACGTGACCTGTTCCTACACTTCTCGCTTTCAGAGCGCAATAAAGATGTATCTCTGCAACCACCCTCACTGATATAGTCTGTTGCGTGTGGATGTAGCAGAGCTGGGTGTGCTATGTGCAGTAGATGCAGCAGAGCTGTGGGAGTGCATGAGATGGCTATGTGAGAGTAGTGGAGCCGTGTAAGTAGCTGAATATCTGGGAGTAGTAGGGAGGGACATACTAAAAAGCATCAACAAAAAGAATCAACATTATTTCCAATGGGGAAACATGTAAAATAAGGTAATAATTGGTTTTATGAGATAGATAGACCCGGAATGAGCAGGATTCTATGGAGTGTATACACCATAGATACCGACAGGGCCGGTTTTAGACTAAATGTGGCCCTGGGCAAAGTAGAAGGTTGGGCCCCAAATGCTAAAATATTGTAGCAACAATTTAAGGTCCCCATACATGTTACACTTTTGGTTGGTGGTACCTTCTGCTCGTGGTGGTTTCGGCCATCAGTGTAAGGAGTATGAGGCTCTCTGGACAGTTTTCTGACAGATGATATCAGTGGACGTAGGGGGTTAGGCTTGATGGAAAATCAACACCTAAACTCTCTGTTCTCAGAGAGATAAGCCGCCATCAGATCTCCTATAGAGAACACAGGAACACTCAGCTGTGCCAAACATTCCTGTATATGGGGAGGATGGGGCCGGATGGGAGAGATAATTGTCAGCTGAAGGATTGTGGCCAGTTTAAGGGCCGTATTACACAACCTGATATTCCGGAGAAGTGAGCGCCAATCTGGTAGAATGTAGCTCGCTTAGAGAGCCTACAACATAGCTCGATTATCATGCCAGGACTGCCACTACTGTACATGCCAGGACTGCTGCTATTGTACATGCCAGGACTGCCACTACATGCCAGGACTGCCGCTACTGTACATGCCGGGACTGCCGCTACTGTACATGCCAGGATTACTGCTACATGCCAGGACTGCCACCATAGAGTGACCACTGCAAAATGACACTATATACAGGCCAATATTAGCACCACACCATGACCGCCACATAAAGACTCTATATATACACTATATAAAGACCATATTACCGCCATAGATTGACCATCACATAATGACTCTAAATACACTATATACAGACCAATATTATCGCTATAGACTGACCACTGTATAATGACTAAATACACTATATACAGACCAATATTATGTGGTTGGTCACTGAACGGCGGTAATATTGGTCTGTATATAGTGTATATATAGAGTCATTAGGTGGCAGTCACTCTATGGCAGAAATATTGGTCTGTATATAGTGTATATATAGTCATTAGGTGGCAGTCACAATACCAGAATTTTGAGTTCAATACCGATACCATATTTTTTTATTTCGATACTAAATACCATTTCAATACTTAATAAAGTATAAAAAAAAAATGCTTAAAATACAAATATAATGCCCCCCCCCCCCCAGGCCACGGATATGATGCCCCCATGTACTATGTTTTATTTATGTGACTTTTTGATCCCTTTTTTGTTACGTTTTATAGTTCGGACAATTACGCATGCAATGATGCCAAATATTTGTTGTTGGTCAAAAGGAAAAAGCTGGGATTATTAGAACTTGTGTTATGAATTTTTAAAAACTTTTTTTTACACTTTTTAATTCCCCTGTACCTCCCAGCATACCTCCTTGTGCACTACAACTCCCAGCATACCTCCTTGTGCACTACAACTCCCAGCATACCTCCTTGTGCACTACAACTCCCAGCAAATCTCCTTGTGCACAACAACTCCAAGAGCTGGGAAGTACAGGGGAATTAAAAAGTGTAAAAAAAAGTTTTTAAAAATTCATAACACAAGTTCTAATAATTGCAACTCCCAGAGTTGTTGTACACAAGGAGCTCTGCTGGGAGTTGTAGCGCACATAGAGGTATGCTGGGAGTTGTTGTGCACAAGGAGGTATGCTGGGAGTTGTTGTGCACAAGGAGGTATGCTGGGAGTTGTAGTGCACAAGGAGTTGCTGCACAACTGCAACTCCCCGCAAACCTTCTTGTGCACTACAACTCCAAGCATACCTTCTTGAACACAAAAAGGTATGCTGGGATTTGTAGTGCACAAGGATACAAGCATACCTACAGCGGTGCTACAAACAGTATTGCGGCTAACTACTGTGTAGAGTGGGGCTACAGTGTAGGGGCATACTGTGTGGACAATAACACCTACCCCCATAGCCCTAAACAATATAAGACCCCGTGTTATGTGAGAGAAACATAAAAGATTAAAAGATGAAAACTTGGTATAAAAATATATATTTATTAATAATTCAGTAAATTTCAAAAGTTTTGAGAGGATGAGTGGTCGGCTACTGATGGTCTGCTCTCTGGATGAGTCTTCATGAGAGTCTCAGCTGTTAGGGCTCGTTCACACTAGGGAATTGGCACTGAATCCTGCCTTTTGTCTGTTTGAATGGGAGGGTTCGCGCACCTTCGGCTTTGGCTGTCCAGGCATCATGGGAATTGTAGTTTTGCAACAGCTGGAGAGCTTGAGCTTGTGTTTAAAGATGGTCTCCTCTCTGTTGGAGTCTTCAGGAGCCTCAGATGATATAGATGGTCTCCTCTCTGGATGAGTCTGCAGGAGCCTCAGATGATATAGATGGTCTCCTCTCTGTTGGAGTCTTCAGGAGCCTCAGATGATATAGATGGTCTCCTCTCTGGATGAGTCTTCAGGAGCCTCAGATGATATAGATGGTCTCCTCTCTGTTGGAGTCTTCAGGAGCCTCAGATGATATAGATGGTCTCCTCTCTGTTGGAGTCTTCAGGAGCCTCAGATGTTATAGATGGTCTCCTCTCTGGATGAGTCTTCAGGAGCCTCAGATGATATAGATGGTCTCCTCTCTGTTGGAGTCTTCAGGAGCCTCAGATGATATTGATGGTCTCCTCTCTGGATGAGTCTTCAGGAGCCTCAGATGATATAGATGGTCTCCTCTCTGGATGAGTCTTCAGGAGCCTCAGATGTTATAGAGGTTATTGGGAAACTGCAAAGAAATCAGAGAAATAAATGAGTGAGGAAATGAACATTTTGTCTTTGCACAATTGTAGAACAGTCAGAGATGAGAGGGTTGTCAGTTGTCAGGCTCTTACCTCTAGATGAGTCCCAATAGATGTTGCATGTAGGCTGATCCTCCATCTCCACCTGCAGCCTTCAGTCCACCTCCATATCCTCCACCGGCGGCAGGTGGGTTGTGGACATCTTTCTCCTCTTGATGGATATATCCACCATCTCCACATCGTCAGGGAATTGCCGTCCTCCAACCTCCATGGGCTCGCAGATCCTCTTATATGCCCTCTTCAGGATGCGAGCTGGTCTTGCTGATGGGGCGGGGTGGGATAGGGCAGGGGGTGGTGGTGGGGGTGGGACAGGGTTTGGTGGTAGGGCAGGGTGGGATGGGGCAGGTGGTGGGGCAGGGTGGGATGGGGCAGGTGGTGGGGCAGGGTTTGGGGGTGGTGGTGGGGCAGGGTTTGGTGGCTGGGCCACATTCTGGCGAAATCTGTTTCTCTTCCTTGTCATCTATAGACTCTCCAACACTCCAACTCCAAGAAAAGTTAGCCTGGACTAACTGTGCTGTCAGGGTGCAGCTTGGTTTTATTGTCACAACCAGGTTCTATTGTGACATCATCCTCATACGTGACATGATGACATCACAAGCAGTGGGCGGGGCCAGAGCACATAGAGATGAATACTATGGGGGAGATTTATCAAACATGATATAAAGTGAAACTGGCTCAGTTGCCCCTAGCAACCAATCAGATTCCTCCTTTCATTCCTCACAGACTCTTTGGAAAATGAAAAGTGGAATCTGATTGGTTGCTAGGGGCAACTGGGCCAGTTTCACTTTACACCATGTTTGATAAATCTCCCCCTATGTGTACCTGCACTGGACTTCTACAATATAACATTACAGCATTTGTTTTCTGCTCCATTTTTAGTCCCATTAGTAAATAATAGTAATAATCAGTGTTTTCTCTGCCTGGTAGTGCAGCACGGGGTCTATAGAGGGGCTTTATTTAGAGTAATAATTTATCAGGAATACACCCCCTCCCCAGGTTGGATGCAGATGACATTATGCTTTATGGTAGATGCTGAGAGTTGTCCTAACCTGACGGCTCCATCATGAATGAGCTCCCAATGTATCTGGTAGATGGCTCCTATGTTATGGATGGTAGATGCCACTGTTAGGGGTCTTACACCCCCACCCCACAGTATATATTTACATGGAAGCTACAAAATAGTGTGACAGTGTAACTGTTATGTATATCCTATAGGGGAGGGGGAGGACATGACAGTTACTTAACCCCATCATTACTCTGCTCTCTTCTCTGAGGCCACGTTCACACAGGGGATTGTTTCATTAAACAATGGCCGTTGTTGCAGATTGCAAAAACGCCAGTCGTTTAATGCCACCGTGGCATTGCATTAAATAGCATGGAATCACGGCCATAGTTTATACACACTGTAAACACTATGGCCGTTGTTCTCTGCAGCCACACAAAATAATTGACATGTCTATTGTGTTCACTGAATAGCGGCCACACAACATAGCCTGTGTACACAATGTAAAGTGCAGCTCCCGGACGTACTTTACATTGTTCTCTGTGGCTAACTGGAGTGTGGACACACCCGAATGTGCCCTCATTTCAATTCAAATGAAGGGATTGGCCGGGTGAACGTCTCACACGTGTTTCACACGGCCATGTCAGCCAACAGCCGCTTTTTTGCCATGTGTGAACATGAATATCACAGAGGCGTATCACAAATTAAAATATCAATTTATTATAACCAGCAAAAAAGGAATAAAAACGCCACAAAACATACATAGCACCCCAATCCAATACTTGACTGGAGTGTACTCGGGTCTCTTGACCCACATTACTTGGTCACTGGTTTGCAGAAAAATGAAGCAAAAAAAAAAAACTCAGTTGCCAAAAAGTCTGAGCACTTTAGATTCATCTTGTCTGTAGTTTTCTTTTTTTTGGAGGCTGAAAAGTGAGCGTCCATATACTGTGTGCACATGGTCTTATGGCAGATTCACTCACTGCAGAAATATTGCGGTAAATCCTGCACCTCTGAATTACACACAGTGGCGGTCAGTGCGTCCCGTCTTGTGGAATAGTAGTCCCGATTTCCAGTTACTCAGATTTTTTTAGAAAGGTCTGGTGCGGAGGGGGCGTGGCCAGCAACGGACCGAAGCGGACGCACGGGCAGGAGCTCCGTCCTTAGAAGCACCTATAAACTGAGATTTTTGCCCGAAAATCCCTCATTCACTGCCTGAAATTGCCCACCCAGGGCCCAGAAAAGAAGGAGGCATCGCCGGAGACGCAGTGCGAGGCTCCCGTCTGGCAGCAAGCGGCGTGCCGCTGGGCTCGATAGCCGCAGTCCCACAACTCCTGCCCCACGTGACTCACCGGGACGGACCGGGGCCGACACCGCTTGCCGCCGGGAGACCGGGACACTAAAAGGTAGCAGGGGAGACTGATCGGCGCACCACCTTCCCGCCGAACCCACCAGCAGGAAGGGGGGAGTGTTGCTCCGGAGCGGCCCCCACACCAGACCCCTTCCCCCACTGGGAGCTAAACAATTACATCGGGGGTCTCGGCTCCCACACACGCAGCAGATCCAAAACATCGCCGGGCTACCTAATACCTCAGCTCCCTGATCCACGTGGCCGGGCGCCATCTTGGGGTCCTCCTCCTCCTTGCTCACCACACAGCGCAGGAGGGTGACAGTAACGGCTCCTCCCCCCTCCGGTTTGATTCATCACCCAGGGAGCTGCCACCCACACGGCAGCTCCGCAGCTGGGATCACTAGGCTTCCACCCCTCAGGAAGATTTTATTATTCAGTGGTACATGCAGAACACAACAGCCGGGAACGCACTCATATATCCTTCTGTCCTCCCTTTGCCGGCATTCATTTCCTGTATTCAAAGGTCCTCCAGTAGCTGCAACTAAGCACACAGCGCCACCTGCTGGCCAAATCTTTAACTGCATTGCAACACCTACTGTGCTCAATACTAATTGCCTGGGAACTCTGCATTACCACTTAAGCACTCAGCGCCATCTACTGGCCAAATCTCTAACTGCATTGCAACATCTACTGTGCTCAATACTAATTGCCTGGGAACTCTGCATTACCACTTAAGCACTCAGCGCCATCTACTGGCCAAATCTCTAACTGCATTGCAACTCATACTGTGCTCAATATTAATTGCCTGGGAACTCTGCATTACCACTTAAGCACTCAGCGCCATTTACTGGCCAAATCTTTAACTGCATTGCAACACCTACTGTGCTCAATACTAATTGTCTGGGAACTCGGCACTACCTGTTAAACACGCAGCATCATCTACTGGCCAAATCTTTAATTGCTTTACAACACCTACTGTGCTTAATACTAATTGTCTGGGAACTCTGCACCACCTGTTAAGCACTCTGTTGTACTCTTTCCACAAACTTGAATACTCCCTGACCTCAATTTCTATCGCTATATGAGAGGATGCTGGCCACTCAGCAGGAAAGTCCAGTCTAAAACGCCCACAAGCCCCCTCCCCTGGCGTACTGGTGGCCAACAACCAGTTTGTACAATCCAGAATCCCCACTGTTCCAATCACTTCGTGTTTCCATACCTTAACATACGACGGAGCTCCATAAAGGACAGTGACTTTCAATCCATCATCTAGCCCTTATACACTGATTAATTGACCTCCGGTGCGGCACACCTAGCAGTGGCCATTTTTTTATTATTCACAGGCAGTGAAGCCCATTATTGACCGGAGGCCAAGTCCGAGACGGACAAGACTGTTTGTGCTCTCACCAACACTTGAGATTTTCCAACCTCAGTAACATGGCCTAGCTCATCTCCCGAGGATCAGCGCCAACAAGATTATTTTCCATCCTCGTTCGGATATGGACAAATTCCTCACCCAGACAGCAGGGCGATCTCGACGCACCACAAAGTCCACCGTCTCCTCAACTCCCACCCACAAAGCAGACAGTAAAACCAAACAACCGAAAGTAAAGTTACCCCACCAAGTCGCAACTCCATCCTCCTCTCCAGACACCATGTCCTCCAAAAGGTCGCCTACCACACAGCCTTCTTCCCCTCCAAATTCTGTGCCTCCTGAAGAGGAAGACCTCACCAGCGCTGACCCTGTGCAGGCTACAGCAGTCGCCCAGGCAGTGTCTAGGCTCCTTTTACCACTGTTTGATAAACGTCTAGAAGTCCTGCACACTTCGATTAACAATGCGCTATCCCAAATCACATCTAATACCCAACGTATTGGAGAGTTGGAAACAGTCGGCGCCTCAGAGGATAACATAGGTTCTGTCCAAACCTCCCTTTCCACCCAACAAACTCAGACGAAACAACTCCTGGTTCGCCTCGAGGACCTGGAAAATAGGAATCGAAGAAACAACCTCCGCTTCATTGGCATCCCTGAGTCAATTAAAGGGGAGGAACTATTCACGGTCCTAGCACAAGACCTGATGGAGGCCATGGACCTTCCAACAGAACATGTGATGCCTCCCATCGAGAGAGCCCATCGCTTGGGTAAAGAATCTGCTGAATGTCGCAATACTCCAAGACCGGTCATTGCAAAATTTTTTCACTATCTCACCAAGGAACGAATCCTACGTACCTACAAACAAAAGGGCCCACCCATCATCCGAGGACGCCGGGTTCTAATTTTTCAAGATTTTTCATCCTTGGTCACCCAGCAGCGTAAAGCCTTTTCAGAAGTCTGCAAACATCTGGTGGACAATGGCATTCGCTTCCAACTACAATACCCGGCCCGCCTGAGAGTCACTTCAGAAGGCCGAACCCTCATCTTTGATGACCCTGCGGCTGCCAAACGTCACTTCATCCCGAATGAATAATGACACTCATCCATAGCTGATCCTAAGATGATAAATTGTTTTTCCTTTTTTCTTTGTCTGTTTTCTCGTTTCTCTTTTCTTCTTGTTACTTCTTTTGCCTCTTGAAATGTTGAATGTACTGCTGTATGTGCATTTGTTGCTCTTTGTTTATTGTTATGCAAATTATGTTCTTTGCAGGCTTATAACCTTATTTTTTCCTATTTCTCCTCATGCAGTGTGCGGTGGGCTGCGCGAGTCGCCCTCCTCCTTTTTTGCTCCTGTGATGCCTGCTCGCTGGGACGGGTGTCGGGGAGCCACTGATTTATATCTTTTACCTAGCCATCTCTTCAGATCAGGTATAGGATGACAGCACCAACACCCAATGCACCAACATTCACCCACACCCCCACCCTGAAATTGCTCTCGTGGAATGTGGCGGGACTTAACTCCCCAGTCAAACGTAAGAGAATCCTGACACATCTCCATCGCTTTAAACCACAACTAGTGCTACTCCAGGAAACCCACTGGCAGTCTGGAGACAACTCTACCCTTAAAGCCCCATGGATAGGCACTTGTATCTCGGCCCCCCACTCCAATAAATGCCGAGGGGTGGCCATCCTCATACACAGAGATCTTCCCCACAAGGTTCACGAACAAATCATAGATCCAGAGGCCAGATACATATTTTTGGATATCACCATCCATGACACTAGATACTCTATCCTGAACACATATGCCCCAAATGTTCAGAATGCAGCCTTTTACTCCAACATACTACAGCTACTAACCACAAAACAACATCATCCTCTACTGTGGGGGGGAGACTTTAATGTCGCTTTAGACCCCCAGCTGGACAGATCATCACAGATGACCCAGCCACCACAGGCCAGCCAAACATTACTCTCCATCTTGACCCAATCTTCTCTATGTGACCCATGGCGCCTGAAAAATGGCTCCTCCAAAGAATATAACCTTCTTTTCACACGTTCATAACTCCTTTTCCAGAATAGACAACTTTTTGGTTTCTACCCCTCTATTCCCCCTCGTCCTGGATGCCAAGATACACCCTATCATAATCTCAGATCATGCACCAATAACGCTGACCTTAGACCTTGGCATAATTACACGCACCAGTAGAAACTGGCGCTTCCCCTCTTATCTTTCAGACTCCGATGATTTTAGGGCCTTTTTAACGCAGGGGTGGGCGAACTATGTGGACGACAATCTGGAGCACGCGGACGACCCTAGTCTCTTGTGGAGGGCCTCTAAGCCTGTCCTGCGAGGGCAGATCATAGCATATGTCTCTCATAGGAAAAAGAAGCAATTAGAAAAATTTGACATTCTGAACACAGAACTGGTCACTGCCCACACCGCCCATCTCCTCACTAACACACCAGAGTCAAAGGAACGATACTTAGAGACTAGACGTCTCCTTGATGCCTACCTCTTGGGCCAAGCTCAATGGTCCATAGACTCCTATAAAAACAAATTCCACCGCTTTGGGAATAAAGCAGGGAGACTCCTGGCCAACCTTACTAAACCCCAAAAACCGAAACATACTATCCTCAAACTAAGGTCCTCAGGCGCAGGCACATATGCAACAAGTCCTGGAGACATCCACAAGGCATTCACTGACTACTATTCCACATTATACACGGCGTCAGCCCACGACTCCGAAGCAGCATGGTCCTTTTTACACAAAGTCGACCCCCCTAAACTGACCCCAGACCAACGTGAGGCACTATCCACTCCCATCACCGAATTAGAATTAACATCCGTGATAAGTAGCCTTCCTTCCCAGAAGTCCCCCGGCCCAGACGGTCTGCCAGGAGAATACTACAAAATTTTACTCCCGCATATTAAACCTACCCTTCTTTCCTTATACAACGCAATATATATAGAAAACATGCAAGTCCCCCAGTTCCACGAATCCCGTACGGTCCTCATCCCTAAACCAAACAGAGACCCTCAACTCGTACAATCCTATCGGCCCATCTCGTTGCTCAATCAGGATTATAAAATTCTAACCAAAATCATAGCTAACCGTTTACAACTAATTCTCCCCTCACTTTTGACTGACTCCCAAATAGGATTTATGCACAATAGGCACTCTGCAAAGGGCATCCGTCTGGCGATGGCGGCAACTGTTGCAGCACAATCCCGAGATTCACCACAAACTCTCCTTCTGAGTCTTGACGCCGAAAAGGCATTTGACATGGTCTCTTGGAAGTTCTTAGAGATATCACTTGGATATCGCAACTGCGGAGCTGTTTTTCTCTCCTTTCTGCGCTGTCTCCAGATGGATGCCCAGACATGCTTTACAATAAATGGACTCAACTCCACACAGATCTCACTATACCGTGGTACCAGTCAGGGCTGCCCCCTGTCCCCTCTTTTATTCAACCTTTCCATAGACCCCCTTCTTCGTTTATTACACACAAACTCCTCCCACCAGGGTATTCAAGTGGGCTCTAGGGAAATAAGAGTATCGGCATTTGCAGATGACTTATTGTTATTTATTCGCAACCCTAGACACACGCTAGGTCACGTCCTGCAGCTTATAACCCAGTATGGGAGTATCTCTGGCTTTACTTTAAACCTGGACAAGTCCGAGGCTTTAATTCTAAAGGGCCCTTCGGCCCCAACCTGGGCTACAGAACACAACATAAAGTGGGCACGTTCCCACATAAAATATCTAGGAGTCCTCATCACCAGAAACCCCGACAGCCTGTATGCCACTAACATCAAACAATACCACACTCATCTCAAAACTTTATTACAACCCTGGGAATCCTTTACTTTATCCTTCTCGGGAAGAGCCAACTTAATCAAAATGATCGCCTTCCCCAAGCTTCTCTACATCATGCAATCCCTCTCTTTATACCTCAAACAGTCTGACATCAAACTAATAACAGCGACATATAGACGTTTCATATGGAACAATGCTCCTCCTAGAATAGCCATGCGATATCTAGAGCAAACAAAATATAATGGTGGCCTTAACTTCCCTAATCTCAGAAACTACAACCTAGCTGCTCTCTTGCGCATAGTCAGAGACTGGACCCATGGCCTCTCCTGTTATACATCCCACGACATAGAAGGTAACTTCGTGGCCCCACACTCGCTACTCAACGTGTTACATGCTCCGCCTGACCAACTTCCCGAAAGCATCAGGCGCAATCCGCTGCTTTTCCCACCCATAAAGGCCTGGCAGGCTGTCCGTAGGCTCTCTGACCTACCCGTACACACGTCCTTGCTGCTCCCCTTCCTAGGTAATCCCAACTTCCAGGACGGAAAACCAGCACACATATTTTCCACCTGGCAATCCCATCATAACATAACTAAAGTTTTAGACATACTCTCTCCTGCACTAACTTCTACTCTGTCCTTCACTGAGGCGCAAGCCAAATTTGCCCTTCCCTCTTCTGCCTTCTTTCCGTTCTTGCAGGCTACCAGTTATGCAAGGAACATACTACACATAATAAAGCCACAAGACAAGGAGGACCTCACAGTCAATCTCATGGTAAAAACCAAAAACGCCTCACAACTTGTCTCTCACTACTATACCTTTTTACGCCCCAATCTCGACTACTCTACCTCTCCACATGGCCTCTCCAAATGGCTGCAACACATGCCCCACCTCACCTCTTCGGATTTGGTGGATACATTGTACAGGGCAAAAAAAATCCTTCCTGCTGCATCCTATTGGGATATGGCAGTTAAAATTACACATAGGGCGTATATATCTCCACACCGAAACTACATAATGGGACGTATTCCGTCGTCCGCGTGCCCCAGATGTCAGGCCCCTAATGCCGACCTTTATCACTGTTTTTGGGACTGTTCGGAAATCCAGGTCTTCTGGAAACAAATTAGAGACTTTGCATGCGCTAATTTGCTAAACCATGTGCCCCTAACTCCTGAATGGGCCATCTTCGGTCACATAGATTACACCGCCCAGCCCTGCTCAAGGGAAGCCAAAAAACTTCTCTTCATGGTATCCGCGGCTGCCAGGAAATCAATATTGCAAGAGTGGCTCTCCCCGACCCCCCCATCCCTGCGGCTTTTTCTACAAAAGCTAACTTTTCTTTTTAGAATGGATTGGGTGGAAGCCGCCCTACACAAAGAGTCTGAAGTCAAAGCCTTTTTTCTACTTTGGGACTCCTTTATCCAAATTATGCCCACCAGAATACAACAGAAATTACGGACCACATTCCAACATACCACTTGGTACTTGGAACAATCACTCTCGTCCAGCCCCCCTGTTTGATAAGACCTGGTTGGTGCTCGACTGCTGTTATCCATTACTCTCTCTGTTCTCAATGCCTTGGAGGGCGGCTCGCGCCCTTATTGTTGCTCCCACACTGCTTGGCCTGCATTTTCTTGATTCTCTGTTTTTGTTTGGTTGACAGTTTGTAACACTTCTTGTTAGCCTCCCTGGGGGTGGCAGAATTATACTTAAGACACATTATCTCGAACTGCCGTCTTCACTACAACTCCCCAAACTTGGCACAATGTACAAAACTGGTTTATAAGTTTGACATTGCACTGTTGCTGGCTCATGAATGTGCTCTGTATGACTACTGTATGTTACTGGTCGATGTATCTATTATTTTTGGCAACCTGTGCCACGCCCCCCACCCAGTTCCTTTCCTTTCCCCCTTACCTGTTCCCCCACCCCCTCCTCTACCCTATCCATTGTTGTCTAAAAAGTTAATAAAAACATGTGGAAAAAAAGAAAGGTCTGGTGCGACTTTTCCAGGAAAACTGAGCACCTATAAAGCGGAGCTAATAATGGCCGCCACCACAGACCTGGCTCTTTTACGTGACCATATTTACTGCACAATTTAATACAGACGCAGGTCTCGGTCTGACCTCATTCCTGATGACCTGAGCGGATGGGGAAAATCCACATGGGACGGATTTGTGCAGGTAATATCTACAGCAGATTCCGGTTGCAGGCAGGTAGAAGAGACTTCACAGGTCTGGACAATGTCCATAGAAAAGTAGTGATGTAACTCGGCCCTTCTGGTGGTGACATCTTGTTTCTCACATTGGACGTGCATAATGGGCCACTCCATATGCAGCACACTCCTGCTGTATATGGAGGGGTAAAATGCCGCTGTCAGGTGTGACAGCGGCATGTACACTGTAAAACAGCCGGCACAAGCGGTCGCTATGTGTCGGCTATTTGAATTTGGTGCCGCCAGGAGCTGACAGTGTGCGGGGTAAGAAGGTGACACCAGGGGGCGGCACAGAGAACATGGCTGGCACTCAGCTAGCCTTTGTGCTATACTTTGTTAAACTGCACTATTATGCAGCTTAAAGGGAACCTGTCACCCGGCATTGCAGCGCAGAGCCTACCCAACCCCCTGGTGCAGCCCCGGATACTTACCCTTTCCTGCAAGTCCCCCTCCTAGAATCGGTCCCGGGACAGAGATATCGGCGCCCGAAGCTAAGCGCACGCTTTATGCTAATCAGCAGAGATGAGTCCGATGCCCATAGAAAATTAATGGAGCCGTCATTCTCTATGGGCATCAGACTCATCTCTGAAGCGCGAGCACCACTTCCGACAGGGACATGTTCCACGTCCTGGGTGACAGGTTCCTTTTAACATAAAGTATGGAATACCAGGAAATCCTGGTACCGAACCGTTTTTTTTTTTTGCCCGAAATATCGATAGTAGCATTATTATTTTGGTGCATCACTAATGTTCACACATGCACATATTCTATAGACTGCTTTGTTGCAGATCTGTAGCTGAAAATCTGCATGTGTGAACAGGGCCGGTTTTAGACTAGATGTGGCCCTGGGCAAAGTTAAAGGTGGGGCCCCAAATGCTGAAATATTTTAGCAACAATTTAAGGTCCCCATACATTTTACTCTTTTGTTGGTGGTACCTGTTGCTCCTGGTGGGTTCGGCCATCAGTGTAAGGTGTATGGGGCTCTCTGGACAGTCCTCTGACAGATGATATCAGTGGACATAGGGGATCAAGCTTGATGGAAAATCAATGCCCAACCTCTTTGTTCTAAGAGAGATAAGCCGCCATCAGATCTGTATGGCTATGGCTTTACCCTCTCATGTGCCAAATTTCTATGTATGGGGAGGACGGGACCAGATGGGAGAGATAATTGTCAGCTGAAGGAATGTTCAGCCAGCAGTTATTGGAAGCATACGGCCACTTTTAAGGCCGTATTACACGGCCTGATATTCTGCAGAAGTGAGCGCCAATCTGGTAGAATGGAGCTTGCTTAGAGAGCCTACTACAGCAAAAGCTATGGAGGAGATTTATCAAACTGGTGTAAAGAAGAATTGGCTCAGTTGCCCCTAGCAACCAATCAGATTCCACCTACTTAGAATCTGAGTAATGTAAGGTGGAATCTGATTGGTTGCTACGGGCAACTGCGCCAGTTTCACTTTACACTATGTTTGATAAATCTCCCCCTATGTGTATATATACAGTATATCATTAGTGATGTGTGTGCAATCCTTGCTGTATATAGTATACAATAAAGATATATATACTACCTGATCATGTTCCCCGGTGTCCTCAGGCCATGTCTGTGATATATACTACCTGATCACGTTCCCCGGTGTGCTCAGGCCATGTCTGTGATATATACTACCTGATCATGTTCCCCGGTGTCCTCAGGCCTTGTCTGTGATATATACTACCTGATCATGTTCCCCAGTGTCCTCACAGAGCGATAGCGTCCTGATTCGGACAATTTTCGCTCCATGTATTAGGGCCCTTACTCAGTTCAGAAGTTTACATGCCGCTACATGTCAGGACTACCGCTACATGCCGGGACCGCAGCTACATGTCGGGACCGCCACTACATGTCGGGACCGCCACTACATGTCGGGACCGCCCTTACATGTCGGGACCGCCCCTACATGTCGGGACTGCCCCTACATGTCAGGACCGCCGCTACATTCTGGGACTGCCACTACATGCCAGGACTGCCCCTACATGCCAGGACTGCCGCTAAATGCCAGGAATGCCGCTAAATGCCAGGACTGCCCCTACATGCCAGGACTGCCGCTAAATGCCAGGAATGCCGCTAAATGCCAGGACTGCCCCTACATGCCAGGAATGCCGCTAAATGTCAGGACTGCCCGCTAGTGGTGTAAATACAAGAACTATTTATATGAATTGCTTTAAAAAAATAAATTTAAAAAAATCACTATAATCAGGACCAAATATTACCTCCATACCGTTATTGAAGAAAACACACTATATATAGGCCAATATTACCACCATAAAAGTGACCGCCCCATAATGACTCTATATACACTATATACAGACCAATATTACCGCCATAGAGTGACCACCGCATAATGACTCTATATACACTATATACAGACCAATATTACCGCTATAGACTGACCACTGTATAATAAATGACTGTATATACACTGTATACAGACCAATATTATGTGGCTGTCACCCTATGGCTGTACTATTGGTGTATATAGTGTATATATAGAGTCATTATGTGGCAGTCAATCTATGGCAGTAATGACTCTACGCTATATACGCTATATACAGACCAATATTATTGCCATAGGCTGACCCCTGTATAATGACTTTATATACACTCTATATACAGACCAATATTACCGCCATAGAGTGACCACTGCATAATTACTCTATATACAGACCAATATTACTGCCATAGACTGACCCCTGTATAATGACTCTATATACACTGCATACCTCCCAACTGTCCCGGATTCGGAGGGACAGTCCCGATTTTGGGGTCATGTCCCTCCGTCCCGGTACAGCCCCCATGTGTCCCGCCGCCCCCCCCCCGCACCTCACTTACACTGGCAGAGCAGGAGATATAAGCTTCCTGCTCTGCAAAGACTCTTGTGGCCGAAGGCGTCATTCTGCCTCCGGCCACAAGAGGCCGCGCTCCCCCCATAGCTCCTGCCAGGGCTGGATTATCACAGCTCTGTGGTGCGCCCCCTATACAGTATCAATACCTGGCAGTGAGAGCTGGTGCCGGAGGAGGAGACTGCCGGGGTCCAGGAAGGGGGCAGAACACATGACCTGCATCACCAGGGAGAGAAGAGCAGTGGTGAGTGCTCCGGGGAGGGGGTGTCTGGGGGTTCTGTCAGGTGTCCCTCAGCTGTACCTGGTGCTTATCCCCCCTCCTCCTTCCCCTGCTCTCAGTGCCCCCTGTGCTTATCCCCCCCTCCTTCCCCTGCTCTCAGTGCCCCCTGTGCTTGTCCCCCCCCTCATCCTTCCCCTGCTCTCAGTGCCCCCTGTGCTTGTCCCCCCCTCCTCCTTCCCCTGCTCTCAGTGCCCCCTGTGCTTGTCCCCCCCTCCTCCTTCCCCTGCTCTCAGTGCCCCCCTGTGCTTGTCCCCCCTCCTTCCCCTGCTCTCAGTGCCCTCTGTGCTTGTCCCCCCCTCCTCCTTCCCCTGCTCTCAGTGCCCCCTGTGCTTGTCCCCCCTCCTTCCCCTGCTCTCAGTGCCCCCTGTGCTTGTCCCCCCCTCCTCCTTCCCCTGCTCTCAGTGCCCCCTGTGCTTGTCCCCCCTCCTCCTTCCCCTGCTCTCAGTGCCCCCCTGTTCTTGTCCCCCCTCCTTCCCCTGCTCTCAGTGCCCCCTGTGCTTGTCCCCCCCTCCTTCCCCTGCTCTCAGTGCCCCCTGTGCTTGTCCCCCCTCCTCCTTCCCCTGCTCTCAGTGCCCCCTGTGCTTGTCCCCCCCTCCCCCTTCCCCTGCTCTCAGTGCCCCCTGTGCTTGTCCCCCCCTCCTCCTTCCCCTGCTCTCAGTGCCCCTCTGTGCTTGTCCCCCCTCCTTCCCCTGCTCTCAGTGCCCCCTGTGCTTGTCCCCCTCCTCCTTCCCCTGCTCTCAGTGCCCCCTGTGCTTGTCCCCCCCTCCTCCTTCCCCTGCTCTCAGTGCCCCCCTGTGCTTGTCCCCCCCTCCTCCTTCCCCTGCTCTCAGTGCCCCCTGTGCTTGTCCCCCCCTCCTCCTTCCCCTGCTCTCAGTGCCCTCTGTGCTTGTCCCCCCCTCCTCCTTCCCCTGCTCTCAGTGCCCCCCTGTGCTTGTCCCCCCTCCTTCCCCTGCTCTCAGTGCCCCCTGTGCTTGCCCCCCCCTCCTCCTTCCCCTGCTCTCACTGCCCCCCTGTGCTTGTCCCCCCCTCCTTCCCCTGTGCTTGTCCCCCCCTCCTCCTTCCCCTGCTCTCAGTGCCCCCTGTGCTTGTCCCCCCCTCCTCCTTCCCCTGCTCTCAGTGCCCCCTGTGCTTGTCCCCCCTCCTCCTTCCCCTGCTCTTAGTGCCCCCTGTGCTTGTCCCCCCCTCCTTCCCCTGCTCTCAGTGCCCCCTGTGCTTGTCCCCCCCCTCCTTCCCCTGCTCTCAGTGCCCCCTGTGCTTGTCCCCCCCCTCCTTCCCCTGCTCTCAGTGCCCCCCTGTGCTTGTCCCCCCCTTTTTCCCCTGCTCTCTGTGCCCCCTGTGCTTGTCCCCCCCTCCTCCTTCCCCTGCTCTCAGTGCCCCCCTGTGCTTGTCCCCCCTCCTTCCCCTGCTCTCAGTGCCCCCTGTGCTTGTCCCCCCCTCCTCCTTCCCCTGCTCTCAGTGCCCCCTGTGCTTGTCCCCCCCCTCCTACTTCCCCTGCTCTCAGTGCCCCCTGTGCTTGTCCCCCCTCCTTCCCCTGCTCTCAGTGCCCCCTGTGCTTGTCCCCCCTCCTTCCCCTGCTCTCAGTGCCCCCCTGTGCTTGTCCCCCCCCTCCTTCCCCTGCTCTCAGTGCCCCCTGTGCTTGTCCCCCCCTCCTCCTTCCCCTGCTCTCAGTGCCCCCCTGTGCTTGTCCCCCCCTCCTTCCCCTGTGCTTGTCCCCCCTCCTCCTTCCCCTGCTCTCAGTGCCCCCTGTGCTTGTCCCCCCCCCTCCTTCCCCTGCTCTCAGTGCCCCCTGTGCTTGTCCCCCCCTCCTCCTTCCCCTGCTCTCAGTGCCCCCTGTGCTTGTCCCCCCTCCTTCCCCTGCTCTCAGTGCCCCCCTGTGCTTGTCCCCCCCCTCCTTCTTCCCCTGCTCTCAGTGCCCCCTGTGCTTGTCCCCCCTCCTTCCCCTGCTCTCAGTGCCCCCCTGTGCTTGTCCCCCCCCTCCTTCCCCTGCTCTCAGTGCCCCCTGTGCTTGTCCCCCCCTCCTCCTTCCCCTGCTCTCAGTGCCCCCCTGTGCTTGTCCCCCCTCCATCCCCTGCTCTCAGTGCCCCCTGTGCTTGTCCCCCCCTCCTCCTTCCCCTGCTCTCAGTGCCCCCTGTGCTTGTCCCCCCCTCCTCCTTCCCCTGCTCTCAGTGCCCCCTGTGCTTGTCCCCCTCCTTCCCCTGCTCTCAGTGCCCCCTGTGCTTGTCCCCCCTCCTTCCCCTGCTCTCAGTGCCCCCCTGTGCTTGTCCCCCCCTCCTTCCCCTGCTCTCAGTGCCCCCTGTGCTTGTCCCCCCCCCTCCTTCCCCTGCTCTCAGTGCCCCCTGTGCTTGTCCCCCCTCCTTCTTCCCCTGCTCTCAGTGCCCCCTGTGCTTGTCCCCCCTCCTCCTTCCCCTGCTCTCAGTGCCCCCCTGTGCTTGTCCCCCCCTCCTTCCCCTGTGCTTTTCCCCCCCTCCTCCTTCCCCTGCTCTCAGTGCCCCCTGTGCTTGTCCCCCCCCTCCTTCCCCTGCTCTCAGTGCCCCCTGTGCTTGTCCCCCCCTCCTCCTTCCCCTGTTCTCAGTGCCCCCTGTGCTTGTCCCCCCCTCCTTCCCCTGCTCTCAGTGTAGTGGAGATACTGATCTGTGTATAGTGGATGTTGTGTAGTAATGGTATGGGGGTATAAGTCACTATGTGGTGAAGATGTGGTGATATTTGTTTTTTACATAATGGTAATAGGTGACGTGGCTATGGGGGCGTGGTTATGGGGAGGGCGTGGCTTTAGGGGCGTTTTGAATTGCCGCGACTGTCCCTCTTTCCTCTCAGCAAAAGTTGGGAGGTATGACACTGTATGCAGACCAATATTATGTGGCGATCACTCTATGGCTGTACTATATGTACTGTACTGTGGCTGTACTGTATATAGTGTCATTATGTGGTAGTCAATCTATGGCAATAATGACTCTATATATACGCTATATACAGACCAATATTAATGCCAAAGAGTGACCACTGCATAATGACACTATATACAGACCAATATTACTGCCATAGTGACCACTGCATAATGACTCTATATACAGACCAAAATTACTGCCATAGACTGACCCCTGTATAATGACTCTATATACACACTATATACAGACCAATATTATGTGGGCGATCACTCTATGGTTGTACTATTGGTCTGTATATAGTGTGTATATAGAGTCATTTTGTGGTGGTCACTGTATGGCGGTAATATTGGTCTGTATATAGTGTCATTATGTGGTAGTCAATCTATGGCAGTAATGAGTGTATATATATACGCTATATACAGACCAATATTAATGCCAAAGAGTGACCACTGCATACTGACACTATATACAGACCAATATTACCGCCATACAGTGACCACCACCTAAAGACTGAATACCACCTTATTTTTTTCTCAATAAAATACACCGTATTGCCTTAGTGATGTCATCATACACTATACATAGGAGCTGCAGCAATTACATAGGACTGATGAGGCCGGAGAATGGCTGCAGCTCCTATATACAGTCTATTCACCTCAACACTTGGAGTTAGCAGTGCTAATACACACACACCATTATATATATATATATATATATATATATATATATATATATATATATATATATATATACACACACACACACACACCATTATATATATATATATATATATATATATATATATATATATACACACACACACACACACTCACACACCCATGAAAACACATTATACAGATACAAACCATCCAGTCCACACACTATACACAGGACATGTAACACACACTACATTTATCCATTATACACTTACATTCATACACATTACACACTACATATACAGCATACTTACTCCCTCTAGCATGCTGGTTGTAGTGGTGAATCCCCCTCATGTTCCTTGCAGCAGCAGGCTGTCATCCTCACCTGGCAGCCCTCTCCTCCATCGTCCCGACAGCTCCACACCAGAGCAGGAAGTCAGGTGCAGTAAGAGGAGCTGGAGGGAGGGGGAGGGGGAGGGGGAGCAGACACGGAGCCCAGCGTCCTGCAGCCTCTGCATGACCCCTGATAGCAGCAGCCAGGGATCACTCCCAGACGCTGGAGGACGCTGTCTGTGCTCTCCTCTCCACTGGAACTGCGGTAGGGGGCCCCTGGGGGTTGGGGGCCCTGGGCATTTGCCCTGCTTGCCCCCCCCTAACGCCGGCCCTGGATACCGATGATACTGCTGTGTGATACCTTACCTGTGCAAGGTACACCTAGAATAAATGGAATATAGGGAGTAAAATGGGGGCTTATTCCATAGAAGAGACCCAGAATGAACAGGATTAGAGATGAGCGAGTAGTACTCGGGGTAATCAATCGAATACTACATATCCGACTATACATCCGACCCAATACGCAGTAAGAATTCAATGCTCCTCCCACCTTCCCTGACTCCTTTTTGGACCAATAACTATGCAGCGGGTGCACATATTTAAAAAAGAAAGAAAAATGAACATATATCGCCAGCAGGAGTGCTAAAACCAATGGCTCTTCCCACCCTGGTGTTACCAGGCTGCTGTTGCTTGGTTTTTAATAGGCTGGTTATGAAAATAGGGGGAACCCTACACGTTTTTTTTTTTAAATAAATAAATAAATGAAAAAAAAACGCATAGGGTCCCCCCTATTTTCATAACCAGCCTAGTAACACCAGGGTGGAAATAGAGCCATTGTTTTTGGCGATTTCCAGCCTTAATATTACCAGCCTGCTGCCATCCAATCCAGGAGCGCCAATTTTGACACTCCGGGACCAATGGGGGGGGGGGGGGGGGTAGTGTTAGCCATTTTATACCGGTTAACACTAAGCCCTGACTTAGTAATGGATTCCGACGGCTTTCACTACTAAGTCTATATAGTAAAGAAATAAAGACACGACACAAGTGAAAAATATTTTTTATTCATATAATCACACCCCAACACCCCTTGTTGACCATTTTATAAAAAAAAAATCCCAACAACCGCTGATCATCGATGTAGTCCACGGAATCCGCCATAATCCACAGGATACCAATATCTGAAAAACAAAAAGGGAGAAAAACACAAAAAAAACACACACAAACAGGAGCACAACACCCATCATTGTGAGCAGTGTTGTGCACCTTACAGTATGCAGCATCTTTACAGATCGCTGCTTACAGTCTGGCACCCAAGGGGTTAAGGGAGGATGTATTGCATCTCCCTTAACCTTTTGGGTGCCATACTGAACAATCTGGCCCCCAGGTGGTTAAGTAAGGGTCCCCACTTAACCCCTTGGGGGCCAGACTCATGTCAGACTGCACTCATACCAGCAAGGAAGGGGTTAAGTGACCCCCTTCCTTGCTGGGATGGGTGTAGTGCAGGGGGGGAGAGCTTTCTACTTACCCTCCGATGTGTTCTATCTTCTCTCTTCGCCGGTCGCAGTCACACTGAGCTCAGTGTGCCGGCTCCAGCTCTTTATATGTCCGCTCAGCCAATCAGCTGAGCGGACATATAAATCTAAATGTTTCTTTTAATGCTGCTATTGTGATAAAAAAATAGCATCATTAGAAGAAACATTTGCTGTTTTAATTAAAGTAAAGTATTAATTATTACATTCAGCTGTATTACCGGCAATAGGTTTTGCCGGCAATAATAGAGCTTCCTGTAATAGTTAATATTTAATTAATAAAACACATTTTCGTTCTGATAAAGTTATTTTCATTGTTCAATAGCTTAATTAAAACGAATACATACTTTTGCAATTAAATATACTGTAAATAAATATACATATTTATTTATATATTTATTTTTAATTAACAGTATATTTAATTGCAAAAGCATGGATTTGTTTGAATTAAGCTATTGAACAACGAAAATTTGAAAAACAAAACTTTTTTAGAACGAAACTTTGTTTTATTAATTATTAACTATTACAGGAAACGGCATTATTGCCGGGGATCGCTAACCCCGGTAATACCGATTCCTGTAATACTGCTTCCCTGCTTTCCCAGATGCATTCCAGAGGTGTTTGCATCACTTTCTAAAGATGTCTTGGACTTGGTGACCTCCAATTCGTCGAATCTTGATTTCCAGGTCCCAAGGACTTTTCTCCCATAGACTGTATTGGGATTCGATATTCGATTGAATAGTCGAATATCAGGAGCTATTTGAATCGAATCCATTTGAATATTTCACTATTCGCTCATCTCTAATGATAACCTTCCTTTCTCTAATATGAGTTATAACCTCCTCCATGACTTAAAGAGAACCAATCATGGATGATAATCAAATTTTTTTTTTCCCCTAATTAGATGTATTTCATTATTTTATTAATATTTGTAAATATAATTGATTATTTTTTTGGTTGCGTTTTTAAAATATTTACTTTTTACTTTCCTGTCTCGCGCTGGCTCTTTTTAAAAGAGCCGCGCGAGACAGGAAGCTCCCGTCATGCAGAGCGGCAAGGCCGGGCGCCGCCATCTTAATGACGTCACTTGCGTTCCACCGCTGGAACGCAAGAGACTAAATCAAGATGGCGGCGCCCGACCATGCTACAGCGGACCAGAGGATCAAGTTAAGTATAAGATACAGACTGCAAAGGCAGTCTGTGTCTTCATAAATAGACAAAATGAAGATACAGACTGCCTTTGCAGTCTGTATCTTATACTTTACCTGATCCTCTTGTTCGGTGGAGGAAGGCCGGGCGCCGCCATCTTGATTACGTCACTTGCGTTCCAGCGGTGAAACGCAAGTAGCGTAATCAAGATGGCGGCGCCGGCCTTACTGCACCGAACAAGAGGATCAGGTAAAGTATAAGATACAGACTGCAAAGGCAGGCTGTATCTTTATAAATAGACAAAATGAAGATACAGACTGCTTTTGCAGTCTGTATCTAATACTTTACCTGCTCCTTTGTTCCGGTGCAGTAATGGCGGCCGCCGCCATCTTGTTGACGTCACGCTGGAACGCACCGCTGGAACGCATGTGACGTCATCAAGATGGCGGCGGCCGGCATTAATGCACCGGAACAAAGGAGCAGGTAAAGTATAAGATACAGACTGCAAATGCAGTCTGTATCTTCATAAATAGACTTCATAAAGATACAGACTGCCTTTGCAGTCTGTATCTTATACTTTACCTGCTCCTTTGTTCCGGTGCATTAATGCTGGCCGTTGCCATCTTGATGACGTCAATTGCGTTCCAGTGGTGCGTTCCAGTGTGACGTCATCAAGATGGCGGCGCCCGGCATTACTTCACAGAAGAGGAAGAATTAGGTAAAGAATAAGATACAGACTGCAAAGGCAGTCTGTATCTTCATAGATAGACTTAGGGAGAGAGGACCTTTGATAATAGGGATAGTGAATTTTAGGCGATTGGTTCTCTTTAAAACTTCTAGAAGCCTGGGAGATACAGTATGGCATTGCAGCATATTGGAAATGTTGAACTGACCCATCCATATGTACCGCCACCCTTAAAAACTTCTGATGTTCCGAATGTACTGGGATATGGTAATAGCCGTCCCTGAGGTCAATAATGGCCATAAACAATTCTCCGATAAATTAAGACTGGCAGTAGAAATAGAATCTATTCAAATTTTTTTGTATGAGGGAACCTTGTTTAACCTCTTAAAGAGAACCAATCACGGAAGAAATTTAAATTTTTTTTATTTTCTAATTCAATGTAATTATTTATTTTATTAACATTTGTAAATACTTTTATTTATTTTTTCGGCCGCGTTTTTGTTTTTTTCACTTTTCAATTCACTGTCTCACGCCGGCTCTTTTCAAAAGAGCCGGCTCGAGACAGGAAGCTCCCGTCATCCACAGCGGCAGCAATGCCGGCCGCCGCCATCTTGATTACGTCATTTGCGTTCCAGTGGTGGAACACAAGTAGCCTAATCAAGATGGCGGCGGCCGGGCCGAACAAGAGGAACAGGTATAGTATAAGATACAGACTGCAACAGCAGTCTGTATCTTCATTTTGTCTATTTATGAAGATACAGACTGCCTTTGCAGTCTGTATCTTATACTTTATCTGATCCTCTTGTCCGTTGCAGTCTGATGCCGGGCGCCGCCATCTTGAATATGTCACTTGCGTTCCAGCGGTGGAACGCACGCGACGTAATCAAGATGGCGGCGCCGGCCTTGCTGCAACAAACAAGAGGAACAGGTAAAGTATAAGATACAGACTGCAAAGGCAGTCTGTATCTTCATAAATAGACTGCCTTTACAGTCTGTAGCTTATACTTTACCTGATCCTCTTGTTCGGTGCTGGAAGGCCGGGCGCCGCCATCTTGATGACGTCACTTTGCGTTTCACCGCTGGAACGCAAGTGACGTATTCAAGATGGCGGCGCCGGCCTTCGTTCAGCAAGCAAGAGAATTGGGTAAAGGGATAAGATACAGACTGCACAGGCAGTCTGTATCTTCTTAGATAGACTTAGGGAGAGATTTCCTTTGATAATAGGGATAGTGATTTTTAGGTGATTGGTCCTCTTTAAGGACGGAGCCAATTTTCGTTTTTGCGTTTTCATTTTTTCCTCCTCGTGTTTAAAAGGCCATAGTACTTGCAATTTTTCACCTAGAAACCCACATGAGCCCTTATTTACTCTTGGAATGAGTCTTCTTAGGCTCTTCCTACAACATAATATAGGAATATACCAATCAATGACAAAAAAAAACCTTTTAACGCTGGGTTCCCACTACGTATATTTCAGTCAGTATTGTGGTCCTCATTTTGCAACCAAAACCAGGAGTGGATTAAAAACACAGAAAGGCTCTGTTCACACAATGTTGAAATTGAGTGGATGGCCGCCAAATATTTGCTGTTATTTTAAAACAACGTCTGTTATATTGAAATAATGGCCGTTATTTACTGTTATATGGCGGCCATCCACTCAATTTCAACATTGTGTGAACAGATCCTTTCTGTGTTTTTAATCCACTCCTGGTTTTGGTTGCAATATGAGGACCACAATACTGACTGAAATATACGTAGTGTGAACCCAGCCTCAAAGAAAATGGATGGGGATAACCCCTCTTACCCATACCATACCACAGCACTTTCAGGTTGGATGTTTTCAGAAGCCTCAGCGCCTTTTGACTCCATGACCACAGCTTAGGAAAGGAGTACAACAACCGCAGCAGCAGCAGCAAACACTAGAAGTAGAAACTACTTCTCAGAGCACCAGGAGCACTCAAAAGAACATCACCACCTGCTTCTTTTTAAATCTTGGCGGCAAGTTTCTGAGATTGGCTGGCCCCGCCCCCTCTCAGCCGCGGCGCTGATGCAGCACACCCTTCTGTGCCACGGTAATAAATTTACCCTCCCCCGTCAGGCCGCAGCCCGGGTGGAGTAGCGGTTCCAATCGTGTAGACTTACACAATCGGGATGTCGGGTGCCCCATTCTTATGCTTCTTAATCTGTTCAGTAGTGAGTGCAGGAACCACCTTCACGATCCTGCTTCCATGGGACAGGAAACCCTAACTGGTGCTGGTGGGGCGTTTCACTTCTTTTAAAGATCCAGGGATCCGGTTTCCTGTCCAATGGGAGGAGGTGGTCCTCTCCAGGGGTGCCGTCATAGGGTGAGAAGAGATAAGTAGTTAAAGGGGAAAGAACCTTCTGCAGAAGCATATAGCATTACTTACCTATCTATTCCAGTTTTGAAAATCCATTTGTTTTGGGGGGTTTGTTCTGTATTGTGTGGCTGTACTTCCTGGTTGAGCAGTTGTACACAGTACTACAAGTTCCAGAATGCAATGCTTTGCCTCAGTTGTTCATCACACCTTGCCCATTCCCTGCCCAAAACTGCTACAGAACATCTAGGCTGTGTTCACACATTGCAGTTTTATTCTGTTACTGAATTATTTGCAGTACTTTATCACTTCATTTGTGGTCCCACCCACACAGCACGCTGTATTCTCTACCTGTTACACCTTACAGCACTGTATTCTCTACCTGTAACGCCACACAGCAGGCTGTAATCTCTACCTGTAACACCACACAGCACACTGTATTCTCTACCTGTAACATCACACAGCACGCTGTATTCTCTACCTGTAACCCCACACAGCACTCTGTATTCTCTACCTGTAACACCACACTGTATTCTCTACCTGTAACACCACACTGTATTCTCTACCTGTAACACCACACTGTATTCTCTACCTGTAACACCACACTGTATTCTCTACCTGTAACACCACACAGCACACTGTAATCTCTACCTGTAACACCACACAGCACGCTGCATTCTCTACCTGTAACACCACACAGCACACTGTAATCTCTACCTGTAACACCACACAGCACACTGTAATCTCTACCTGTAACACCACACAGCACTCTGTTACTACCTGTAACACCACGCTGTATTCTCTACCTGTAACACCACACAGCACTGTATTCTCTACCTGTAACACCACACAGCACGCTGTATTCTCTACCTGTAACACCACACAGCACACTGTATTCTCTACCTGTAACACCACACAGCACTCTGTTACTACCTGTAACACCACACTGTATTCTCTACCTGTAACACCACACAGCACACTGTATTCTCTACCTGTAACACCACACAGCACGCTGTATTCTCTACCTGTAACACCACACAGCACACTGTATTCTCTACCTGTAACACCACACAGCACGCTGTATTCTCTACCTGTAACCCCACACAGCACGCTGTATTCTCTACCTGTAACACCACACAGCACACTGTATTCTCTACCTGTAATACCACACATCACACTGTATTCTCTACCTGTAACACCACACAGCACGCTGTATTCTCTACCTGTAACACCACATAGCACTCTGTATTCTCTACCTGTAACACCACACAGCATGCTGTATTCTCTACCTGTAACACCACACGGCACTGTATTCTCTACCTGTAACACCACACAGCACACTGTATTCTCTACCTGTAACACCACACAGCACACTGTATTCTCTACCTGTAACACCACACAGCACGCTGTATTCTCTACCTGTAATACCACACAGCACGCTGTATTCTCTACCTGTAACACCACACATCACACTGTATTCTCTACCTGTAACACCACACAGCACACTGTATTCTCTACCTGTAACACCACACAGCACACTGTATTCTCTACCTGTAACACCACACAGCACGCTGTATTCTCTACCTGTAATACCACACAGCACGCTGTATTCTCTACCTGTAACACCACACATCACACTGTATTCTCTACCTGTAATACCACACAGCACGCTGTATTCTCTACCTGTAACACCACACGTCACACTGCATTCTCTACCTGTAACGCTATTGGAATAAAGTAAAGCACTTTTTGAATTTAATTTAATATTTTTTTTTCTTTTTATCTCCACGCACATATTATGATCAAGCATCTTTAATCTTTGAAGTTGAGCCCCACAATAAGGAGTTTGTCTGATATTATCTTACATGGGATATACTGTTAGGGTATAAACCCACACACCGTATACGCAGCGTATTTACGATACGCAGCAAATACGCAGCAGATTAGATCTAAATAAATGAACACGGCATCAAATCTAAACCATCAAATCTGCTGCGTATACGGTGTGTGGATTTGTACCCTTAATGCCTTTTTTTTCTCTCTTCAGGTGGTATTGTAAGCGTCGGCTCTAATCCTCTCTGTCGTTTAGCATAATTTAATTGTGTGACTGCATCATTTTTGCAATGTCGCTGCAGTACTGCAATGAAACTCCAACGTGTGTACACACCCCTAATTTCACTGCAGAGTTGCTGCACCTGCTTCTGGCCGGTTAGAGATGGTGGATCATGGGGGATGCAGCCAAGCATCCTGTGACATCACGCCCTGCCCCCTGTCTGCATCATCAGCAAACACAATGTGAGACAGAGGCATGGAAGATTTGTCTCCTTAAAGGAAACCTGTCCAACGCACTGGACTCTCCGTCATTCTCTATGAGTGTTGGACTCATCTCTCAGCGCGTGCGCCGGGCTGCAGCGGCTGATATCTCAGTGACCTGATCGGATCAGGAAGCGGGACCCGGCGGGATCAGGTGAGTATAGGGGGCTGTAGCGGGGGAGAGCAGTAGGAGCAGGAGACAATGTGAATTGGCACAGCAAACAGCTACCAGTGTGGCAGAACCACCCAGCTATGGTAATACATTATATAGACACATCTATATAACTTTTAATAGAAAACAAGTTTTTATGTGGAGTTCAAACACATGTCAAAATTGCGCAAACGCAATGATAAATTTCCCCCAATGTGTTTAGACTTACATCAGTAGCTTCTCACTTAACTCTGAATCCCCAATAAAACGTTGAGTAATTCTTGTGTATATCATTCAACACTACTGATTTCACTCCACCAGATCAAAATTTTCAGCAACTCATTGTGAGAATTATCAAATTCACGGCCCTCTAGCTGTCCAGGCATGATGGGAACTGTAGTTTTGCAACAGCTGGAGGGCCGGAGTTGGACACCTGTGATATAAAGGCAATGCTGGTAAATACCATTACCCGTGTGTGTATAAACTGAGCTGAGAATGTGATGCACGTAAAGCCAAAATAAACAGTAATACATACAGTGCATAACTACAGAAAGACCACGGGCCGCAGCATAGTGACAAATACGTTTAATTTAAAACAATGGCGGTGTGTGGTACTGCCAAACCCACAATTACAATTAAAAAAAAAAAAAAGAAAAAGTACCAAACCACACGGCCAGCAATGAGCGGCATCATCGCCACTAAACCCCCAAACACACAACTGAAAATATGTAAAAATGTTGTATTTGACAACTTAATACATAACAAGAAAATACAACACAATGAAAATAAGCTTATTAAAAATGTCCTCATATCAAAATGGTCACAATGTACAGAAATGCAATAAAAAATCTTGGCCTCCAGTCACTAAAAACATCAACTGTTCCACAAAAAAAGAAAACATTTTGGTAGGAAAGAGGGAAAAACAAACAGTGGGGAAGGGTTAGACGTTCTCAAAGTTGTACGCCCGGCGGATGTTTAAGGTGTCTCTGAGCATGAGATCCCGGAGACGCCACAGTGCATTGGCCATGGTGGTGTGGGCCCCTTTGCTCTTTAACCAATGGGAAGGAAGCCGGCTCTCTTGTTCTTTGGATAAGTGGACATCTCGTCTCCGAGCTGAAATGGGAAACAAAAGTTTATAAGAATTTGGACCTAATCTATCCTAATTCTCTAATTGCACAAATCAACATATACGTCATATTCACCAAGCTGCAATAGCTGAAGAGACATGGGCTGTGGAACACTAAATAAAAGTGTTTGTTAAAGGGGTGCTCTCTGCTGCCACCTCTGTTCATAAGAGGAACTGTCCAGAGCCTGAGAGGTTTTCTTTTTTTATTTTAATAAATTTTTATTTATAATTTCTCAATAATAACCATATAAATATACCATATCACATCATCCTACTTGTATAATAACCCACCCATCTCAGAGGAGAGCAGAGGAGAAGAAACCCATACATTAATCTTTAATCCAGGTCTATTAAGTGATATTGGTATTATCCTATCTCTGAAACACTGCACTGTTATTCACATTTGTGCACACAGTTCTCCCATTCTTTCCAACTCGGAGGATTCACTGCCATCCATTTTCTTAATAATCTTCTTAAAAATTTTCTTAATTTCTTAATAATCAACTTGGCATAGAACAACAATCTTAACACCTTATTGGTTATTATTTTGGGGGCCTTGATCTAGGTAGAGTCGCCCAGAATAATCAAGGTTGGATTTCTCTCTATTACAATGCCAACCATCTGGGATACCCTCCCAACAACGGTTTCCCAGAACTCTTGTAGCCTATTACAACTCCATAACATGTGGATAAACAACCCCTCCTCCATACCACATCTGGGACAGCTATCATTATCCCTCTTTTTTATTTTACACAGAAAACTCGGTGTATAATATATTCTGTGAATAATGTTGAATTGTATCATTTGATGATTGCCTGAAACTGACACCTTTTTTATATTATGATAAATATTTGTCCATTCAATCATCCCCCCTAACTCTTGTTCCCAACCTTTCTGGCTATTAAACTCTATCTTATCTGTGGATTGGAGATATTTATATAGGAAGGCTATACAGGATTTATTTATCTCTTCATTTCTCAATTTCCCTATTAATGGATTTGACGTTTCAGTCAGGGCACTAATTTTCTGGGTGGCACAGATCATGTTTCTCACTCTCGCATAATCAAACCAGTCCGTTCTAGCTAAATTATATTCTGCCATCATCCTGTCCCACTCTTAGTTTACCATCTAACATTATATCCTTAATACCCCTTACCCCTTTCCTTTTTAACTTCTCCAAGACTCCCAATTCCATACCACCCACCATCCTATTTTTGCACAGGGAGGTGCAATCTAAATACCCTTCAATTCCTAGAATAGATTTCAATCTCTTCCATATTTTAACTAAATTAATCACCATGGGCCATTTACAACAATGTCTCTTTTCAGGGAAGCTGATTCTAATTTTTGAAATATATCCCATTCTGATACCTCCTGATCAAGCCTGAGAGGTTTTCTATGAGGATTTACTACTGCTCTGGACAGATGTGGCAGCAGAGAGCACTGTGCCAAACGGAAAGAATGCACCACTTCCTGCAGGACTTACAGCAGCTGATAAGTACTGGAAAACGTGACATTTTTAAATAGAAATAAATTACAAATCAGTATATTTTTCTGACACCAGTTGATTAAAAAAAACCTTTTTTTTTTCTGGAACACCCCTTTAACTGTTCTACATCTGTAGAGCTAAGCGTGAAGATCTTCACCATTGAACATAAGAGATCCTGGTTTCGCATCTCACCTGACAACGTATGGTCCCATTTGCTGATGCAGTTAGAGTCGGCTGTTAACCCTTCAATATATTTCAAGTAGGCTTCAGAATGGAGTAACCTCTGAGTCCTGGGAGGGGGTGCGACAAATATGGGGGTGGAAGGCTGCTGCATTACAGGCTGGCTATTTTGCACCTGGCCTGGATAAGGTGGCGGTGCCTGCTGCCCTGATGTGACTAGAAGACCCATCTGTAAGAAAAAAGAAAAATGACTGCAGTTTACATTATATGAGGAATTTCTGATAATACTTTGACTAACAGACTGTGGCATCAACAATGATAGTGGGCTGATATTGCTCCCCGGTGTCCTCCTTGCTTCTGCCCACTCCCCGCAGCCGCTCTGGAACTTTAGAGCTTGTCTTTGAAGTGGCAGGCCGCTCAGCCAATCACAGGCCAAGATGGAACATTCCCACGGCCAGTGATTGGCTGAGCAGCCTGTCACTTCAAAGTAGAAGCTTCAGCGGCGCAATCAGGCAGAAGTTGGAAGAACACCGGATAGCATAGAGAGGTACGTATAATGTTTATCTTGCGCTATCACATGTAGCAATGCATGGCGGCAGATAGTTTTAGGCAGGCATAAAAGACACGATCAGCCTATGATCGCTGTCTCTATTACACTGATAATCTGCAGAATCAATTAATCGACTAGGGTCGACTTAAAGTTTAACTGTCATGTTTTTTTTATTGCAGAAATCAGTAGTATAAGCGATTTTAAGAAACTCTGTAATAGGTTTCATCAGCCAAAAAAGCCTCCTTCTGTACTCAAGAAGCAATCTCCCAGCCTCCCCCCCTGACTTCTTATCTGTGCATTATCAGGCAAACACGTCTTCATTACAGAGAAGCCAGTGAAGACGGGCTCTGCTCTCTCCATTGTAAGCCTATGGAGGGGGGAGGGGCTGAGGGAGATGAGGGAGCAGGAAGAGGTGACATGAAGGTCAGCTGTTTGTAGACTCTCTGGGCACCTAAAACGCTAAATTCAGGTGTCAGAAAGGTCAGTGCTTATCTATGAACTTACTGAGAGAAGATTGCAGGGTGTTGTGCTGTGCAGGACTGCTCCGTGCTCAGTCACTCCTAACAGCCCCTCCCCTCTCCATAGCCACATAATGGAGACAGAAATCCGGCTTCATTTGATGTGAGGGGGGAGGCTGGGAGATTGCTTTTTCACTACAGAAGGAAACTCTTTTAGTACATAAAACCTATTACGGAGTTTCTTAAAATCGCTTGTACTGTTGATATTTAATGTTTTCAGAAAAATGACCCTGAAATGACAGTTACGCTTTAAGTACAGCTGGCCATAGACCTAAGGGGTGTTCACATATTCAGGTTTTTAATTGCATTATTGAATATAAAGCCAAAATATTTTTTTTTGCAGAGACTGAGGGAGAAGTCTCAGTCTTTCCTTTCTACATGTTCCGCCATTTATGATCTGTTCCTGGCTTTGGATAGGGCCTACCTATTCCAAATAGGAACCCCTTAGTGACCCATGACGTATCTGATACGTCATGGTGCCGCAGGGGGTGTTCAGAGCGGGGTCCCGCCGGGACCCCGCTCTGAACGGCACCGATCCCGGCTGCAATCTGCAGCCGGGCAGTGCCTCTATTAGCCGGCGCGGGTCCCGTTGCCGCGCCGGCTAATTAAGCCCTTCAATGCAGCTGCCAAACCTGACAGCTGCATTGAAGTGCTTTCCTCCGTGCATCCCTGGTGTCTAGTGGCACGGATCTCCCCCCCGCGATGCGATCGCGGGGAGGAGATCCGTTCTTCTGCCCGTGCCGGGCCTCAGCGTCGGAATGACGCTGATCCCGGCTCGGCAATAGATTGCTGTGGCCTGCAGCAGGCCATAGCAATCTATGACCGATCAAATGGATCTTTGCTGTGTATATACACAGCATTGATCTCCATGAGAGATCAGTGCTATGTATATATACAAGCCCCCCAGGGGGGCTTCTAGTGTATGTAAAAAAAAAAAAGTAAAAAAGTGTTTTTATTAATAAAAAATCCCCTCCCCTAATAAAAGTCCAAATCACCCCCCTTTTCCCATTTTATAAATATAAATTAATAAATAAATTAATAAACATATTTAGTATCACCGCACACGTAATCGCCCGAACTATTAATTAATCACATTCCTGATCTCGCACGGTAAACGGCGTAAGCGCAAAAAAATCCCAAAGTGCAAAATTGCGCATTTGTGGTCGCATCAAATCCAGAAAAAATGTAATAAAAAGCGATCAAAAAGTCGTATATGCGCAATCAAGGTACCGGTAGAAAGAACGCATCATGGCGCAAAAACTGACACCTCGCACAGCCCCATAGACCAAAGGATAAAAGCGCTATAAGCCTGGGAATGGAGCGATTTTAAGTGACATATATTTGTTAACAATGGTTTGAATTTTTTACAGGCCATCAGATACAATATAAGTTATACATGTTATATATCGTTGTAATCGTAACGACTTGAGGAACATGCATAACAAGTCAGTTTTACCATAGGGCGAAAGGCGTAAATGCAAAACTCCCCGAAATCAAAACAAATTCGTTTTTTTTTTCAATTTGACAGCGCAAATGATTTTTTTCCGGTTTCACAACATATTTTATGGAAAAATTATGCCTGTAATTGCAAAGTACAATTGGTTTCGCAAAAAATAAGCGCTCATATAAGTCTCTAGGTGAAAAAATGCAAGCGCTATGGACTTTTAAACATAAAATGGAAAAAGCAAAAGCGCAAAAACGAAAATTGGCTTTGACCTTAAGGGGTTAATAACCATCTGCCTGTCTGCACAAGGTATGGCAGATTAGCAGCTGATACCTATTACCCTGACAGCACACTGTGGAGCTAGACTTACCTGCTGATTGTAAGGGTTATTTGCCCCTGCAGGTGATCCTACCATGGAAGGTACACCTTGTGCCAGGACACCTGAAAAGAATACACAGAGAATTAACAGTGACCTTATACATACTCCAAACCTTTATGAGATACAACGTTAGACAGCTTTTTATTTTATTTTAAGGTCCCCAAAAATCTAGAGGTTATATACAAATATTTACTATTTAAAAGGAGGTGGCCCCTATTTAGTTTATTAAAATTCAGAGCAGTGATTACAATCAAGCACCAACTCTCTACTGTGACCCCATTCTGTAGCTCCACCCCTCTCTGGACGCCTGTCCCCTCTTGTCGCCTCGCCTTTGGAGGAACCTGTGCCTCCTCCATAGCTATACAATAAGCTGGCGCAGTGATAGGGCACAGTAATGTGTTTAGTCACATCCCTCCTTACTGGATGCCATGTAGGGATAGAGGAGCCGAACAGCAGAACAGGGCACCGGAGACGGGTGGAGCTGCAGCAGAGACCAAGGGCCTCACTATTAACTCACTGCTATTCACTGCTGTTAATTTCAATAAAAAAGATAGAAAGGTGGCCAGCCTCTTTAATAAATAAATAAATATATATATATATATATATATATACACACACACAGTTGTATTAATACTATACTAAAATTCGTTTGAACATTCACAGAGTTCCAAAATCTCTTGACACAAAATGCCTAAAAAATTTAGACTGACAGTTATCCAACCATTAAAAGGGATTGTCCATGAAAGACAACCACTGACCAAATACTCTAGCATATGAGCCAGTGCAGATCTATGCTAAGAGCCTGTACTGTGCTGAGGCCCCCAATGATAACTAGAAGGAAGATGCAGCGGTGCTCAGCTGGGTGCTTTGCCCCTTCTTCTCTTGTGCGGAGAATCTCTGACCACTTTGTTCTAGCATTCTCAGTATCTGGACCCCCCACTAATCCAAATTTCTCACAAATCTCTATAATGCGTCAGACGTTAGCTAAAACTTTAAACAAATTCTGAAAGGGAAGCATGAGTTTCCTCCCGGAGCACCACAGCCGTATGTTGTAGAGATTGCGGCTTCTAATAACTCTCATGGCAGAAGCAAAGTCCGCAGCGGACATGTTTTTCTAATCCTAGACAGCCTTTTTAATGACCTGCTCGCATTCATCCAGCACATACACACTTATTTAGCCAATCTCAATATAATGTAGTGCACCGGCCCCTGTTCAGACCATTAAAGGAGAAGTTCCTTTAAAAAAAAAAAAAAAAAAAATACGAAGGCAGAGGGGTGCGGGAAAATAATAAACTAATATCATCAAACTGGTGTAAAGTTGAATTGTCGTAGTTGCCCCTAGCAACCAGATTCCACTTTTCATTCCTCACGGATTCTTTAAAAAATGGAAGGTGGAATCTGATAGGTTGCTAGAGGTTACTAAGACAATTCTAATTTACAGCAGTTTGATAAATTTTCCCATAAGTGTTCTTACCCGTCCTTGTGACTCGCAGCGCCACTCTCGGGTCCAGCTGACAGCCGCCGGCCTCCCACAGGTCTTCCAACTGCAACGTCACGTGCCTGGCTGAGCAATTGCACGCTTAGCCAATTAGTGACTGGGATAGGACACCATCCCAGTCACAGACTGGTTGAGGTGGCAAACGCTCAGCTGGGCCATGGCGTTGCAGCAGAAAGAGGCGGGTACCTAGATTCCAGCTGAAATTGACATCAGGCGGTCAACAGCGAAAGGCGGGAGGAGCACAACAGAGGCACAGGGACAGGTAAGTATACTTTTTTTTTTATTAAGTGAACGCACCATTCCCCCCCTTTCTGCCCGTTTTGAACTTCACAGGACTTCTATTAAAATAAATGGACCCACTGCATGAGTTTTTTCATGGGATTGTAAGCCCTCTTTTCCTATGTACCAGTTTGTCATTTACTTTACTAAATTTTATGTTACATTCTGTACCTTAACCCTTTAGGAGTCTACAGGGCTCTTGAATCATGGGACTTTAAAAAAATAAAAATAAAAAAACAACAATAATAATAATAATAATGGCGATGGATTGTGAGACACCAAGCTAAGGCTCTGTGCACACAGAGCAAAAGTGGCGGCATTCCATGTTCATTCTTCAGCGCGGAGAGAGGAGGCACGCGAGCCTCCCATAGACTGTCATTATGAAGGGGAGGGTGGCGGCATTCCGCATCGGAATTCTCTGCTGCAGAATGCCGCCAGCCTCGCTGTCATAATGACCGCCACTTTTGCTCCGTGTGCACTGAGCCTAACAGAGCTGCAACCGCTTGTAATTGTGCTTTTGCAAATACATTAATTTAGCAAACATGTCTTCTCCTGATATGCTGCTCTATCACCCCTGGTTGACAGTTCGTTGTATAGACTACCGATTACCACTGTGCTCTAAAAGCAGTGGTAGTATGGCTGCTGTGTATATAGCTATAGTATAGTATATTTATATTATACAGTATATATACACTACATCTCTCTATACAGCTACATTATAGCTATATATTCACCTCCCAGACCACTGCTTTTAGAGCAGAGTGGTAGTTGGTAACCTAGACAATGAGATATCAACACTGGGAGAAAAAGAGCAGCATATCAGAAGAAAGAGGCACGTTTACTAAAAGGTTGTATTTGCAAAAATATCTACCTTAACGAACCCTACAAGTATAACTAATTAGTTGGGATGAGAGTACCCCTTTAAGCCTAGCCTTTGCAAATGGTTAGAAGCAAACGTGTAGCACAAGAGTCTAACTTTAAGTTGCATGTTAAAGTTGGTTAGTTACGTGGCGAGTAGATAACGTGCACATTTAAGCTGGGGTCACATGGGGCTGTTGTGTGCCTCTGAGCCCATTCCTGAGCTGCAAACCACGTGCGTTATACCACAAATTGCTGGTCCTCTGATATGGCTATTGGCCGTGTAATTTTTGCAATGGTAGATGATTTTTTTGCGCAAACTGACTCCAGCCCAGGTCACACCTTGAACCTGATTTTCAAAAAGTTTTTTAGGGTAGCTTCACATGTACCGGATCCGCAGCAGATTTCACGCAGCGAGTTTGCAGCAAAATCAGCTGCGGATCCTGGTATAGTGAAGTCCTATGGGGTCACATACTCACTGCAGATGTGACCTGGCCCCTTTAACCCCCCCGCCGAACACAGCCCAGTGTACTGATTGGCTAATGGGGAGCGAGGGGAGCCGGGAGCCTCACACACAGCCGCGGCGCCGAGCAGGTAATGTATGCTCCGGGCGGCAGGGGGTTAAAGGGGCCGGGTCACATATCTGCAGTGGAATGAAAATGCAAACTCGCAGCGTGAAATCTGCTGCAGATCCGGTACGTTTGAAGCTACCCTTAAAGTGTTGTTTTTTTTTTTTTTTTTAATTATGCTTGGGATCTGAGGCAATATATTGCTGACATTTTCTTTTAATCCATCATCAACTGGACCTGATACATGCTGGGTTATGAGATTATCCAATATACATAAAAAATACACATAAAAGTGATCAAAAACAAGTACATCCAGGACACAAACATACTCACGTTTCTTCTATAAGAGGATATCAAAGGCAAAACAGACATCTTTTACGGTACTGCATACATTTAATATGCCAGATACACAATGCTTCTTGTCACCTTGTGTTATGTTTTACTCCTATATCCGACTACTCTCATAACTGGATGAGAACATCCACATCTGCTCTTTTCTGATTAATACTTTGGTTCCTTAAAATGGACACAAAGTTTTCAAAAAACTTTTGAGAGAGACACGTCACAAGTTATGGTTGGTCGGGTTCTGGGCGTTCAGAATGAGCCAGGAAGAGGCCAAGCTTAGTGCATTCTCTGCCCCATCACCCACTCTGTGACATGTGACCGAGATGGTCCTATAATGTAAGTCTATCGGACCATCATGGATAGTGGAGAGAACTAGCCGTCAGCAACACATTCTGAACATTCAGACACTGACAAACCATAAAGTTATGACGCGCCCATAGTTTTTTAAAGTCCAAAGATTTTTCAAGGGTATTAAAAGGTACCTTTTAATGCAATCTTAGCCTTCACAAGAAAACTCAAAATTCCACATTTGGGAAACAGAGGAGAAAAGTCTACCCCCATGTAAAGTACAGAGTCTCCACCTATGGATCACATGTTCTTCTAGTAGCCCACACACTGCCATCAGGTGCAGGAATTCTATCCAACCACCTAATGCTCTGACCATTACAAGAGAGCATCAAAAATGTGCAGATTACTAGAGAACCATTTCACACGCACTAGACAAGGAATCAATATTTTTGTGCAGGTGTAAATACAGAAATTATTATTTTTTTACTCAAAATTAGGTCTAAAAGTCTAAAAGAGACTGTTAACAGATTTACGGTGTCCTATCTCAGTAGCATAAACTAGTCACATAGAAGCTGAACAGAATGATGTATCACTTACAGATCTCCTCCTGAATAACATGGACAATAAGTAGTCCTCTCCATTATGTGCATGAGCCCAGTAGTCCTCAATATTCATGAGAAGCAGAAAACTCCACCCACCATCTGCTGATTGTCAGTTATCTATCCATGCTGTGTATAGGCAGTCACCTGTCAATCAGCAGCTGGAGGGGGGAGGGGTTGTGGCAGGAATTCTATTCTCCTGCATATTAGGAGAATGGCTGAACATGAACAAAATGATGTAAGTAATCAACAGATATGTTCAGCATGTATATCACTAGTTTATGGTGCCCTCATTTAAGGCAGAATAAACCAAGTGACAGATTCCCTTTAACCTGGCGAGAACCATATAAGAACAGAAATGAACAAGGGTTTATTATAGCTGCTGTGATAATCTCTCTAGCAGTGGTTCTGTACACACACAAACATCTGAAGTGAGAGGTGAAATGGAGGTGAGTGATTGATGATGTTCTTACCCTGCAGTGAGATGCCCGGGATGCCTGGTATACCTGGTGGAAGGAGGTGGGGAGGTGGTAACACCCCATGATGATGAGGCTGCATGCTGCCCATGCTAACAATGCCATCAACTGGGCCCTGCATGGGTGGCAGGCCTGGCGGATAGCCCCCTATCATGCCTTGAAGAACAAACATGCATCAATACCATGCAATATAATGGATTAATACAAACATGCACTAAAATGATAGAAAAAATGGCGTTAGATTGGTGACATTAATGTTGTGAACATATACAAATATGAGTTAGCATTTAAAAAAAAAAAATCAAAACATGTCATGTTAATAGCTACATCATGGCAGGATGGAAATTATTTGATGCCTAGATTGGTTCCTCCATTATAACAATGATCAGACTAAAAGTGGAGTCTCCAAGGCCACCAAAGGTCGTGTGACCAGACCAATTGTAACATTTCTGGGAAGTTTTATATCTGTAATATTTAAAGGGATTTTCCAGGATTTAAATGTTGGGTCAGGTCTATCTACTTAAAGATGGAAGCTCCATGGGTCTAATGTGACCACATCACATACAGGAACTAACATAGAAAATCCCTTCAACGTTTATTAAATTTAGAGTCCTTTAACACAGGACAAGCACTGATCAGGGAGATTGTCTCTCAATGGCAAAGTCTGTGCCAATTGTGAAAACACACAGCAACAAGTAACACTAAACCCAATACAATCATCCCTGGTATTAACAATAAGCACAGACATATCATGGAAGGATGACCTTACATTGCTGTACAGGACTCCTAATACACTGCAAAGAAAACAATGACAGGTCATGTAGTCAACAAATGAGAAGTGCTCTAGAAAATTCCCATGGCTGTAATATGGGAGAAATTTGGCATCTATATTACTGTTTTAATACCTGGACCATAAGCTGATCTATAAAATCCAGCTCAAATCAATATTGCATCTATGAGAGATCCAGACCTACAGCTGTGCGAACCCCCGACTAATACGTTATGCTCACAGATCCAATGCCATGTAAACCAATATAAACTAATGACTGAATACAGCACAAAGTCTATGACCTATAGGTCGGGGTTGGGAACCTCGGCTCTCCAACTGTTGCAAAACTACAATTCCCATCATGCCTGGACAGACAAAGCAAAGCTTTGGCTGTCCAGGCACGATGGGAATTGTAGTTTTGCAACAGCTGGAGGGCCGAAGGTTTCCTAACCCTGATATAGAGGGATAGGGAGAGTGTGTAGTGTATAATATTAGTTGATTTACCTTTGACGGCCAAGTAAATTTTACCCACTAGCAATGGACAATATAGCTATTACCTATACATCCCATAACAATAAACCATGAGAGCAAATATGTACTAAGCTCAGAGTCATCAATTCAACGCCAATGTTTGTCACACCTCAGTAATGTCTAATGAAACAATGCTAATAAAGTCATGTACTTCTGCCACCTCTACACATTCATGACTAGTTACCTGAGGCTGGTGTCATCTGTGGGTTAATCATTCCCATTGGTGTTGGTGGAGGCACAACCCCCATCAGAGCTCCCACAGGAGTACCTGCTCTGGGAGAAGAGTTCTGCTGCTGTTGTTGTTGCTGGGCCGCTCGTTCCCTTTCTTGCTGCTCTGCTACTTTGGCAGCACGTTCTGTAAAAAACAAATATACATTGATTTAATGAAGTCTTGTGTCTGAAGTCTAGGGCCTGTCATACCAATGACAGGCAGGAGACTGCCATACACTGCAGACAGTCAGCTGGCCAACTTCTGATTAAAGTGTATGGGGACCGAAAGCATCAGGTAAGTAAATTATCTTTTGACATGACATCTTGTCCACAATTAAAGAAAAACTGCAGGCTGGGCTGATTTTTGCCAGTGCTGGGGAGGATGAAAGTAGTAACATGCTCTCACCTGCCCTGCTCCAGCGCTGGTGCCAGTATCCCGCAGGTCTGGTCCCCCGATCCCCGGAGTGGGGACCTTGGACGTGACGTGCCAGGTCTGCTCAGCTGAGTGGGCCTAACATGTCATTGCCCAGGTCCCCACTCAGACCCAGAAGTGGCTGGGACCAGAGCTGCGGGATACCGGCATCAGCACTGGAGCGGGGGAGGTGAAAGCATGTTACTTCTTTCATCTTCCTCCTCCCCAGCACTCTGCCAAAAACCACCCCAGTCAAGAGTTCTCCTTTAAGGGTGGGTTCACACGATGAAATCCACACTGATAAGTTCCGACGGATTCCGCTCATACCCCCTCATGGCGGCGCGCATCTCTGCGCCGTCCCATAGACTCAATTCTATGGGCGGGTGAATTCCGCCATAAGAATTGACATGTCTGTTCTTTGGGCAGAAGGCGGAATCCGCCCGGCCACAGAATGATGTCTACAGCACGGGCGGAGATCTGTGCGGCCGTGAGCTGGTACGAGCAATGGAACTTATCCGCACGGATTCTGTAGTGTTAACCCACCCTAACAGTGATGCTAGAATATATGCAGTTGTTTAATTTGATAAATTAGGTGTCTTTAAACTTTCTTTAAAATGCCTATGACACTTAAATACTGTGATCCATGGGTCTCCAAACTGCGGCCCTCCAGCTGTTGCAAAACCACAATTCCCATCATGCCCGCACAGCTAACCCTTTGGATTTAGCTGTCCAGGTATGATGAGAAATGTAGTATTGCAACAGCTGAAGGGACGCAGTTTGGAGACCCATGGTCCCACGGTTGGGGTCTGGCTGCTGATCCCCACACTGATTGTTATAATACAACTTTTCCAAGGAAAGTGAAAACAGAAACAAAGGGACAGGACACTCAGGTGAACATTTCTGTCCCTTTACGCTAGTGATTTGTGGGGGGCTCAGCAGCCAAGACCCTCACAAGACTCTGACACATCAGCAGCTGTCTGTAAGAGGTAAACTTTAAACATTATAGGTTGGATCCATCAGAGCTTTTTTTTTTTTTGCCCTCATATTACCATTGACAGATTATGAAGGAAGGTTGAGGTGCAGTCAGATCCGTACTTTACCTTCATAATCTGCTTTCTTTGTGGCCTCAAGGTTCCGCCATTCTGTTCCTACCAATCTGCTAAGTTCCCCAAAGGAGTAGTCTGGATGCTGAGCTTTTATCACTGCCCTCATCTCACTACTAAACAGAATGTATCCGCTCATGTTAATCTTCCTCTTGCCTCCTTCCTTCTTGGCGCTATTCTTGCCGGACTTTCCAGGCGTCGACTAGAAAGGAGAAAACGTTAGATATTTCTTTTGGGCCATACTAAAAATTAACACTGCTCTAAATAAAAATGATCGTTCAGAATTACTGAAACCCAGTGGAAAAGCCAATGTTTTTTTTTTTTTTTTTGTTCGGTGGCTGTTGCTGACACCAGGCAGTCTTATGCTATCCGTGGTTAGAGAGTGGACAGTTTCGGTATGGTTCTATGTTAGATGAGATCTAGGAAATGGAGACACATAAGGAAAAAAAAAAACAACAACAACAAGCTAGGAAGACATTCAGCAGATACGCAAGCACAGCCACGTCAAAGCAGCAATACCACGCTGTCCGCCCTCCCAGCCCAGAGAGAAGAGATTACTAGTAGTATCTAAATACTGGAAAAAAAAAGCAGTGGGCTTGACCTCGGCTCTCAGTTTACCTTTCCGTTGTCTAACAATTGTTTGGGTAATTTGCTGTCCACTGTCTCCCCTGGTTCGCCATCTTTCGTTTGTCTGTCACTGGGTGTCTCAGTGGGTTCTGCCTCTGTTAGGTTTCCCCCTTGCGTCAATGAGGGAGGGGAGGGCAGCCTGACCCCTGGCGTCAGGTCGTCGGTGCATCGGGGGGAGCTTGGTGGTGCGGCGGCCTGATTTATTGTTTTAAAAAAGGATTAACAAAAAAAAAAATTCTGCATTTGTAAGAAAGAAACTCTTCGTTCAGACAGGGAATAGCATGAGCTATGAGACAACATACGTAAGTATATATAAGTATATACGTGGTATTGCTGCTTTTCTTAATTCCGTCCAAGCTGCAAAGCCTCTGCAAACCAAGACTCGGCAACAAACATGGAACCCCAACTTATAATGCTGGAAAATGAGCAGAAAGCACCCTGCCAATGACAGCGCATCACACAGAAAATGGAAAAGCCTTTCGGGTACCAATAGTCTATTAGGCACCATTCACTTTGAGCTGTTTTATTATTAACACAACTGGAGCATTATACTATACTCTTATGTAATCTTAATCAAAGCCAAACTACTTCTCAACACTTGGGTTCTTAAAAGGCACAAGGATATCATACAGGAGAACTCTCGTCTCTATGGCATATGACACTTACTTAGGGGATACTTGGCCTATACATTTAAAAAGGGAACTAAACATTTTTTACTTCAAATCAATTCAGAGGTATACAGATTTGTAAACTACTTTTATTTAAAAATCTCAAGTCTTCCAGCACTTATCAGCTGCTGTATGCCCTGTAGGAAATGGTGTATTCCTTCCAGTCTAAGACAATGCACTCTGCTGGCACCTCGGTTCATGTCAGGAACTGTACAGAGCAGCAGCAAGTACCCAGAGAAAACCTCTCCTGCTCTGGACAGTTCCTGACATGGACAGAGGAGGCAGCAGAAAGCACTGTGACAGACTGGAAAGTATACACCATTCCCTGCAGGACATACAGCAGCTGATAATTACTGGAAGACTGGAGATTTTTAAATAGAAGTAAGTTATAAATCTATATAACTTTCTGACACTGGTTGATTTAAAAGAATTTTTTTTTTTTGCCAGAGTACTTCAAATAGCTGCCATACATCACTTAGTGCAGGAGGGACAATCCTCATAGGTTTTATCAACGCCTTTATTGTAAAAACTGATTGAACTACAAATCAAATTTGGCTAGGCTCCTATAGTATTTAGGAGACTATCTTTTTCCAACCATACGCATATTCATTGTTGAGATATTATGCTACAGACACAACCATGGTCTCCATTGTAAACCGTGATAAATGTAGGAAGATTTGGAGCCAGTGGACTATGGTGACCCGTTACTACTGTGGCCCTTTATTTACTCTCTTACTTTACTTTTACTCCTGCTAAAACTGAGTCAGTTGGTTTGATGAAGGGTACGCCATACTGGTAGTACTATATCGTACTTTGAAAGATATTACCATCTCATTAAGGGTTACTGTAAGGACATGCCATAACTTTACGATATAAGTCGTTATAAGATTGACTTCTGGGACTCCCACTGTACAAGTCACTAGCCATTGAAGCGAATGGGCCTGTCTGCATCTTCTGGTGAAAGTGCCACAATGCTAAACATGTCCTGACCACAGAGGAATCCACATGTCACATGTCTATGGGGTCACTCTGGTGATGCCACTATGGCGCTCAAGGCTAAACATAGAAGATTTTTAGCAGAAAAAGACCACTGGGTCCATCTAGTTTGCCAGGTACTTGGGTCAAAATGGGGGAAAAAAACAAAATCCCACACAAAAGTGTAAAAAATAAATAAAAATAAATAAATAAATTTCGGTCATAAAACTTTGTCCATTTTCAGTGTGAACGCGATAGACAAACACAATAAAAACGTTACCTGCACAATGAGTAAACAGGGGGAACAAAACATAGAACCATATCACTTCCAATATCTAATGTTAAGTCCACTTTATGGCCCTGGGGGATAAACATATGTTAAACCTGGTCTGAGGTTCTGGCTGTATGGTATCTGGTCATTGCATAATGTGTAAGCCTGATGTGGGTTATATGTACTTCTCAACAATATGAACCCATCAACATTGCTCAGGTACAAGATAGATGTGTATATTCTCCTCTGCGTTCTGTCCTTTACCTGTTGGGGGGTGTATTGCATGAGATCTAGTTCACCAGACATTGGAGTTTGGAGCTGCGGAAGAGACGGTGCCTCCAGCATCTCTCCATCCTCATCCCCCATATCTTCAATATCATCATCACCGCCCTCCAACTCCGCAAATTTTGCTTCCAAATCTTGGATCTTCTTCTCCAAGAGTGGAGATGGTTCCTTCTGAGGGACAATAGGTTTCCTAAGAAAACAAACAAGTACAATTGTATTTACTTGCTTATATCCAGTGCTGGTCTTCAGTAGGGATGTGGTGGGGGGACGCTTCCACTAGATAGTTGTAGTATATAACAACCATTCAGCCCCCGACAATACATCGATAAGACAATGCTATATCCAGCAGATACTTATACACTTGAAATGCTACTGTCCCCCTAAGACAATAGGTGTTTTATAGATCAATGAAACCAGCATTATAATTTTTGCATCCAAACAAATCTATGTGCAATGTACACTGAATGCGGCGGACAGACTCAAAGCTGTTTCCTATAAAGATTATGATGTTTCTTTTTTTTTTTTTTAGAACAATTAAATTTTAAAAATAAAAGCATATTTAAAAAAGAAAAAAAAAACTATCCATGAAGAACTATATAATTTAATCACATAGTATGTCACTACCTGGTATTAAAGGGGTTTTGTGATTTAACCTTAGGCCCCGTTCACACATGAACATATTCATTCTTCATCGCGGGGAGAGGAGCCGCGCAAGCCTCCCATAGGCTGGCGCCATTCCACGGCGGACAATTCAGTCGTTCTTGCTCCGTGTAAACGGGGCTCTATTAGGCAAGGGACAAGTATGAGATCACAGGGGGTCCGACCTCTATACAGCACTCGGCTCTTTCTGCTGGCTCCATAAAGAATGAATGGAACTGCAGATCACGTGACAACCACGTGATCCATTTACAACAAAGGAGCCAGGGCGCCAATTTAAAGATCCCCATGGGGCACGGACGTCAGACACTAGACCCAAAACGCCACCATACAGTCTCATAGTTGTCCCCCATAGTTTTCCCCTATCCTTTAAGAGTATAGCAATGAGCATGCTCACCTAGGTAGTGCTGATGGTTAACAATGCTCAGGTCTCTGCACAGTGATCCTCTGTTTACTGCAGAGAAGCCGGTAGAAATGTATGCCCTGCTTGTTAGGGAATGTCTAGACCAGGGGGTGGGTAACCTACCACCCTCCAGCTGTGACAAAACTACAATTCCCATCATGCAAGCAGTCAAAACAAAAACTTTGTTGCCTCTCCAGGCATGATGGGAATTGAAGTTTTCCAACAGCTGTAAAGCCGTAGGTTCCCCGTCCCTAGTCTACAGCCTCTGCACTAACATGGCGGTATAACAGAAGACTTCTTCTACAAGAAAAGTAAGAAGGCACTACCCTGTCAGACACCAGTGGGTTAAGGACTCTGATTTTCCCCAAACTCCAACTGCACAAGATGATGAAAAGGATATTTTATGCCAATAATACTGAATATTACTTTAAACAGTTATCTGCATTTCTGCACTTTTAGTAGGAAGCTGCATACTTCCCAAGGCAGCACCTTCAGTACAATATGCAGCTTAACAGCAGGTTACATTACCTTAATCGGTTCATATAATCGGTCTATATACTGGAGTTCTCCTTTCTCAGTCTATATACTGGAGTTCTCCTTTCTCAGTCTATATACTGGAGTTCTCCTTTCTCAGTCTATATACTGGAGTTCTCCTTTCTCAGTCTATATACTGGAGTTCTCCTTTCTCGGTCTATATACTGGAGTTCTCCTTTCTCGGTCTATATACTGGAGTTCTCCTTTCTCGGTCTATATACTGGAGTTCTCCTTTCTCAGTCTATATACTGGAGTTCTCCTTTCTCAGTCTATATACTGGAGTTCTCCTTTCTCATTCCTCAATGTCAGAAGTACATTTATCAATGTCTGTTTCAGGCAAGGCCAATTTTTTTTATTATTATTATTGAGGGGGATGTAGAATTCATAATAAATAGTTTTCTACCCAATTCAGATGAACTATATACTATTGCAGTCCACTGAACCTCTAGATCAGGGGTAGGGACCTTGGTTGACCAGCTGTTGCAAAACTACAACTCCCATCATGTCTGGACAGCCAAAGCTTTCGTTTTACAACAGCTGGAGAGCAGAGGTTCCCTCCCCCTCATCTAGATGCACAGGGTAGATATCTTACACTGCAGAATTTCTACCCATAAATCTGTATTACACCTCCAGCAAAAGGGATAAAACGGTAACAGTTCTCTTCTACATGCTGCATAAAAAAAACCTGCATGGAAAATTGACATGCAGAGTGGATTTTAAAGGGATTCTCTGGATTAAAATAAAATTGTCAAGGAGGCAATGACGGGGAGGGGTTATAAACATTTATATCAGGCCCTCCAGATGCTCATAGTCCAGAATGTGGCACTTTGGAGTCCCTGGCAAAAGGGCCTGGTGACCCGAGTGTATATTCTGCATAAAACACTACAACTACTTTCTAGCTTCGGCAGTCATGTGTTTCCTCTTGCATGTAAACAGAAAATCCCTTTGAATCCACATCATTGGTCAATATATGATAAGCTGAAGATATATTTCCCCATCAATTTCAATGGGGAAGACTACAATGAAATGAATGTGGATTTTGTTTCAGAACACTGTGGGTCCGTAGCAAAAGTCCCAACAGTTTTTTGGTGCCAATTTCCCAGCGGTAGATTTTCCGCCCACAAATCTGGTCACTGCGATTACATTAAATACTACATATACTCATCAAATTTCTTTAATATTGATATAACCATTCACTTTAATGGGAGCTGAGATGCAGTAACTGTTCTTGGCCACTACACAGTGGATGGCGCTGTCTGCTTCCAGCTCTTTCACAGTAAGCAGCTGATCTGTAGGGATGCCGAGTGTGTTATGATAATGACATTTCCTGATAGGCCAACAATAAATTTTTCCCTGGAAAAAACATACAAAAACTAAAAGTAGTGTTGTACCTGAAATAATAGATTTCATCATCCACAACTTTGGCCGACAGAGAAAACCTTTTTAACCCCTTAAACCTTTTCATCTGCTTGTCACTCTCATTGTAGCGGCTTTCACACAGCAGTACGTCATTTTCAGGGATTTCCGTAGGACGACAAGACAGAAAATCCTTGAAAGATAAAACCCCACACTTTCCTAGAAGAGACAAAAAACAATGCTCTGTAAATAAGGACCTCCAGCCAACAAAGCAATGCATAAGCAAGTGCATAGAACTACCCTCATAATTCTTGGGGTTAGCAGACTTATAGAGGCACTGTCATCATTTTTTTTTAAGAAATCAGCAGAAGTTGTGATTGCAAGCAGTTTTGCAATATACTTTTTTTTTTTTTTTAAGTTATGTTTAAATACATTTTATACATATGGCCAATAGGCGTCTCCCTTCACTACACGTCTATGGCTGCTGCATGTCCACATTCAGTAGCAGAGTATCCTTTGGGTGATCACATTGTATAGTCAGCTCTTCTGTCACACGTTATTAAAACCTCTGTAACCACACAGTGACATCATACTGACTGAATTGTTGCATAACAAAGAGCATTGTCTCCTGGTAAGCTGCACAGCTGATAATAGAATTAGCCTAAGTTATTTGCCCTCAGTTGATATACAACCTGCATGATGAACAGGTGTCTTTCCTTGTGTGAATGTGCAAAGGACTGGGACTTCAGGTGTTTGGTCTCTTTTTTTAACACAGAAAATATCCACTGAGAGCATGGACCACAGTTTGGCCATATGTATAAGGGTATATTCACACGAACGGACTCGCAGCGAGATTCTCGCTGCGAGTCCGGCAGGTCCTGGCAGTTCCCACACACTATATACTTGCTGCGGTCTGAACGACCGTAGCGAGTATGTAATTCTACCGCCCTTAACCCCTTCTGCTCCCGCCCGGCTCCCCCGCTGTAAGCATACATTGCCTGTCCTCGCTGCAAGGGTCCGGCGTCCTGCTCTCCCGTCCGGCCAATCAGTGTGTTGCCCAGCCACAGCCACTGATTGGCCGGACAGGAGAGCAGGACGCCGGACCCGTGGAGCGAGGACAGGTAAGTGTGTGGGATAGTGTGTGGGAACTGCCAGGACCTGCCGGTCTCGCAGCAAGAATCTCGCTGCGAGTCCGTTCGTGTGAATATACCCTTACATTGCTTTAAACAGAGAATAAAAAATAAATAATAATAATAAGAGAATCTAAAAAAAACCCCAAAAAACAAAACAGACTGCAAAACTGTTTGCGATCACCAAACTGTTAATTAAAACATAAATCAGCGTACTGTCAGCGCTGCAGGGACATTTTTAAGCCTGATGCAGAAAACGCCAGACTTTTGTGTCCCATATGTGTAAACAGACCCTTAATGTCAACTACTAACATAATGCAGATCCAGCATATAGAAATAAGTCTAACCCACCTAAAATGCAAGTCATGGGACAGGCTTCTTCTAAGTTACTCAAGAACACTTCTTTCTTGTAGAACATTTTGGTTGGCTCATGTATGGTCTCCTCGGGATGAATAAATATTGGTCCAAAGAAATAGGCGGCTCCGTCTCTAAGCCACATTTTTTCGATTCTAAAAAGGAAGAAAATTTATAAAGTTTAATCAGTAAAATGTCTTGGATAGTTTTAGCATTTATCACCAGCTGATGGTTTCCTTACCTGCCCACTCGTGGCCTCACTAATCCATGTGACTTGATAAATACACAATCCCCAACCTTTAGCCACATGTCATTGTACCGCAGCTGCTCATAGTAGTAGCAGCCAGGTTCCCCGTTGGGCATATCTACAGGTACATCTTCCTTTTCCTGGAAAAAAAAAAGCAATATCTGATTCAGCATTGCTTATAATAGACGAGATCCATTAATACATACAGCAATTGTAATGAAATAAATGTTCTATATAACTAGAAGGTACATGGAGCAGGTCTTTTTAGAAGAGTAAATCATTATTCTTATCCTAGCTTAAAGTGTCACTGTCGTGAATTTTGTTTTTGCAGAAATCAATAGTCCAATCGATTTTAAGAAACTTTGTAATTGGGTATATTAGCCTAAAAATGCATTTTTATCATGAAAAAGCAGTTTGAAGCTCTCCCCCCTGTCTTCATTGTTCTCCTTTGGAGAGAGCTAAATAAAAGACCAAAACAGGACAACAAAGAGTTAATCTACAAATACCTCACCCTTTATCTCCTCTGACAGTCAGCACTGACCTCTCTGAGCTCTGATTACAGCTGTCACCCAGCTCTGTGCCTGTAATCCTCTGTTATCTGCTGTCGGCTAACACTCTCCTCCCTGCCCCCCCACCCCACCCCAGAACAGACTGGGTACGTCTTATGCAACAAGTCACAATTTCCTGATTTTTTGCAGTGGATGTAAAAGAGTAGGGAGGGGGGGACCTGGGAAAAGGCTTTTTAAATGCAGATAATGGCATATTTGGCTTATAAACCCAATTACTAAGTTTCTTAAAATCGCCTGGACTATTGATTTCAGACAGCGACTCTTTAAGAATGGTAAAATGCACTAGGCAGAGAGGAATAAGACGGGACTGGACAAGAGTGGATAGAGCCTCCTGCTTACATTGATTTTTTTCAGATTTTAGTCTTAGGGCCATATTACATGGCCCAATAATGAATGTAAACGAGCTAGATCCATGCAGCCCTTGCCTTTATTGTAAAATAATAACGTTTATACATACCTGTCCACACTCCCTGGTGTCTTCCTGGCTTCTGCCTAAAGCCACCATGAGAACTGCAGAGCCAGTCGTCTCAAGTAACAGGCCGCTCAGCCAATAACTGGCCTGGGCATGGTCCCGTCTCGGCCAGTGATTGGCTGAGCGGCCTGTCACTTCAAAGACCGGCTCTGAAGTGGTGGCTTCAGGCAGAAGCCAGGATGACACCAGAGAATGTGGACAGGTATGTATAAACGTTATTTTCTTCACATGTTCATCAGATGTAGGACGATGTTTTTTTAGACAGGATCAAAATACAAGATCAGCTGGTGATTATTGTTTGTTCGTTGTCTTTATTACATGGAACAATAATTTGTTGAATTGGCCTGATTCAGCAGAATATCACTCTGTGTAATTAGGCCCTTAGACAGGTAGCAACCATTCATAGCTCAATGGTTTCTATCAGTCGGAGATAAAAAAAAAAAAATCAGGTACATTTCTATCTCACACAGATTCATAAATCTGGGCCATTGACTGTTGCGCCCTCACATGTGCGCCCGATCAAGCCTTCCCACAATGGCTTACATTTGGCATATCTTGGAGCGTGGAATTAAAGCCACAAAACAAAAACACTTCAATAACTGGCGGCCGAACAGTTCCCATTTCAAACCGGCTCCCAAGAAGTCTCTCTGCCAGAACAAAGGGGTCAGGCAGTATTTTTTTTTTCTTATCACGCCTTACACCCCCCCCCCCCTCCCAAGTCAGAGAGGCCTATACAACTATACCAACAGCTGAGCCTTGGCAGGTATGGCTGACAAAAGTATAAGGTGTATGGGGACCTAAACATAATAAGAACATGGAGGAAGCTGGATACAAACCTTTTCCAGACAGATGGTAATATCCTCATCCTTCGTGTCCTCCATGTTTTCAGAAGCTGCATCTTCATCTACCTTATCCTTATGTGCAAACACTGAGGCCACCCTCACCACGGGCAGGGGTATGTCTCTGGGCCTGTACCGCACTGAACTGACAGGCATCGTCCATAACTTGATCTTCTTAAAGGATTTGGTCTTGGCAGAATACCGGGATTCACATACATACACATCCTCATCCCTGAAGTTGTCGGGGCATATTTTAAAATATTCCTGCAAGATTAGAAAAATGAAAAGGTTAAAGGTCACTATGGGTAGAGAGATGAGCAGTCAGCCGCTTCCCATGGACGACACAATGTGGCACTTGCCAACAAGAGTGCAGAAGAGGGAGAAGTAATCTTACCTTTACAAACATCACCACACATTTGCCGAGGATTTTATTTACAGGCACCTTGTTGTAATAGTCGCTCTTGAACACTTCCTTTTCTAAGAATTTACGAGTGGCGAGATGAAAGGTTTCATTGGGACGATAGAACCAGCAGCCGTACAACCACTTCTCACCTACCAGGAAAACAGAATTTTATTAACCTTTTTTTCTTTCTTTAGGGCTAAAAATTACAGAAATGACAAACATCAGTTTTTTTTTTCAAATGCTTGTTTTATACCTTAAAGTTTCATCGTCATTTATTTAAACTTTTGTCATCTGGCCATGTCAAAAGATTACACTGTACCGGGTCTTAGTCCTGAGTCCCTTTTGTGATCGGTAGTTAAAGGCAGCACGCTTCACTTCCCCCGCAGGACCCACCTCATTTGGTTCATAGACTATAATAGTCATTTTAAGTCAGATCTTGCAGGGGAGTGGAGCATGCTGCCCACTAACAACTAGTGATTGCGGTGGGTCTCAGGACTGAGACCCAGTGCGATCTAAACGTATGACATATGAAAAGTTTCAATAAATGGCAGTAACACTTTAAAGTGTCACTGTAGTTTTTTTTTTTTTTTTGCAGACAGGCGATTTTAAGAAACTTTGTAATTGGGTTTATTAGGCAAATATGCCATTATCTGCATTCAAAATAATAAAACAGAAAAAAATACTTTGGGAGCGACAAGTCTCTGTCAGAAAAAAAAATTCTGGATACACTTAAAAACCAAAACTAAGACACTTATACTTAGATACTTATACATATCCGGAAAAAAAAGCCAGAAAAATGGGGAGCGATCTCTTTTCCCTAATACCGACATTAAGGTAATTAAGGAAAAGAAATCGATTCCCATTTTTCTGGCTTTTTATCGCTTTTTTCTCTACATTATCTGCATTCAAAAAGACTTTCCCCAGGTCCCCCCCACCCACTGTTCTATGAAGAGGGGAGGGGGGAGGAGGGAGATTAGTCGGCAGCAGAGAACAAAGGATTACACAGCGGGAGCTATGTGAAAGCCAGTAATCAGAGGTCAGAGAGGTCAGCGTTGACTAACAGAGGAGATAGCCGGTGATGTAGCTGTAAATTAACTCTTTGTTGTCCTGTTTTGGTGCCTCATCTACCTCCACCCCTCTCCTCCCCATAGAAAATCATGAAGACAGGGGGGAGAGCTTCAAACTGCTTTTTCATGATTAAAATGCATTTTTCGGCTAATTCTTAAAATCGCTTGTACCATTGATTTCTGCAAAAAAATAAATAAATAAACGACCGTGACACTAAGTTGGAAAACCTCACTATCCTATATATGGGGACATTTTATTCTTATGAAAAACTAGACTAAAAGGAAAAGTCCAGTAAAACAAAGAAATGACAGGAAGACAGGGGGTGCAGGAACATAATAAAGTATATTTACCCATCTCCGTGCCCTGCAGCACCACTCTTGGGTCTCACTGACAGATGCTGGCCTCCTGCAGCTGCAACGTGACGTGCACCCAGCTGATGGACTGACAACTGGACACCTCGTCAGTTACTGACTGGTTAAGCAGGCAATCCATTCAGCAGGGCTGTGATGTTTAAGCTGGAGGAGCCAGGTACGTGATGAAAATGACAGGCAACGGCTGTCAGCAAGACCCAGGATCAGTGCTACAGGGGCACGGGGACGAGTAAGTATACTTTGTTTAGTATGTTACTGCACCCCCCTTACTTTCATGTCATTTTTAGTTTCATAGGACTTCTCTTTAAAAGGTGACCATACACAAAATAAAAGGCGGCCAAAGCCACATTGGACTACTAGCTTTCACCTGTATGACAGGTTTAACAGGATAGCTAAACATTTTATGTCTCCAGCTGTTAATCTCTACCTGTGTTATTTTCTAAGAGAAAACTGTTACTATAACATATATAAGAAAATGTGCGGCCTAATATGGTGTTTATGTGTTTTTTGGCTAATAATATATTAGGGCCAAGGGTGATAGCCATACCAGCATTATCCTCCCAGAGGCGCTCAATGCAGACTATATGTGGCTGGAGGTTGGCTTCGGCAGGCTCCACATACACGTAATCCCCGACATGGTACATGCTGTTTTTAAAGCTGCAGTCTTGGCTATAGGTTCGGTATTGTCCAGACTGGCCAGAAACTCCTCCAGGATCTTCACTCTTTTCAGCTTCTTAACAGGAAGGTAAAATAAAGAAAAAAATAAAAAAGATTAATAATGCAATTTGAATGGATCAAAACTAGACATAACATGAATGTGTGTGAAACCAATAGATTGTTATAGCACAATGAATGGCTGATCACAGGTCAGAATAACTGAGGTTTTTCTGGCAAAAGTAATGGAAAAACTGCATTTACAGGCCCTCAAAAGCATCAAGCTTAATACTGACATCCATATCTAAACATGATGGTCCAAATCTGCTTATCGGATGATTGAAGGGTCTGCTGTACTTGTGCCAATGAAGTGTCTTCTTCACCTCTTAACCAGGCACAGCTTTGTTCGCCAAGTAGAAGTACCTGGTATTGCATTTCAATGGGACAAGCTGCAATACCACATACAGCCATCACTCACTGTACAGCACTCTTCCTGGTAGGAAATGAGGAAGACCTTTCAACCACCTGATTCATAGACTTGGTGGGATTTGGACCCCCACTGATCACATGTAAATCCTGGAAAACAACTCTAAAATATAACACTCTGGTTGTCTGCAGCCAGTCCACATACTCCTTACATATTGATCTCAATACCAATACAGTATGGAGTAAGTTCCCATTCGTGAATATTAGGAATTTGTGTCTCAGATCTAAAAACTTAGGGGTCACCGTACTCTGGGCATGCAGCTTTTTTATATTCTGCGGGGGCCGCACAGAAAATCATAAAGAACACATACTCACCTAACATGCTCCCTCAGGGGCCCCTCTGCTACATCTTTGGCTGTGATGTTGTCCCGCTTCAATCAGTGACTGGCAGAGTGTGTTGTCACTGCCAAGACAAGCCTTTTTTCGAAGTGGTGTTAGGGACAAAGGTGACCCCCGACGGAGCATGTTAGGTTAGTAGGAGTCATTATTTTCTCTGCAGCCCCAGCAAATTATAATATCTATATAAAAAAAGTGCTTGTCCGGAGAACCCCTTTAAGAACTCCTAAATCTATCAATAACAAAAAATCTATACCTTTTTTCTCCTCCTCCCTTTTGACCTTGTCTTCTTCTAGTTCTTTCGGTAGCTTTTCCTTCTTCTCCTTTTCTACATCATTATGGAGGTGCTTGGTGGTGTAGCTCAAGGCTGGAGAGAGAAGGATCTCGCCATTCTTGCACAGTTCATCTCGTATCTTAATAAAGAACTGCTGAAGCTCTACAGAATCCTCGTAGATTTCTGAGTCCGTCCTTTGTAGGAGACAAAAAGGTAAGGACTCAATGAAGACACATGGTATGAGACTGGAGAAACATGGGTGATCTACACCTGTAAATGGCAGAATAAACTCAATATGAAGCATTTCATATATGTGAACCAGTGGTGCAGATGCATCTTGGCACTGCATACTGGTACATCAAGCTGTACTCTTGCTGAAGCAACTGTATGACACCAGGAGAGTCTCTTGTAAGGCTCCCAATATGTTACCATCTGAGTTGTTATAATACAGGATTTGTAGCAGTGCAGAGGGTTTAGCAAATACCTTCTGTTCCACTGACTGTTAAGTACTGCAGCATGTCCACCCTCCGACACCCCTTTTTTTAATATTTGGTTGAGCCTCTGTCAGTCATACCAAACAACCCTCAGATGATTGAAGTGACTGACATGAACCTCAGTAAAGCAATGACCATAGCCATCATGTACTACTTGTAGTAATACAAATTTCTTTGCAAAGGACCACTTCAAAATGTTGAGGCTTCAGACCTATGATATATTATAATACACATTTCAGCTGCTGCGGAAACTCTTTGGAAAGAAGCTCCCACTTTCCTCTTCTTAGGAGTTCTTCACCAGCTGGAGTGTAATGTAAGGTATGGTATATTGTCTCAGCTGTTGCAGTGTCTTTAGGAGGAGGAAGGGGGAACCTTTATATTGTAGAACAGGGGGAGTAAAATTTGCAGCCCTCCAGCTTTTGCAAAATTTCAATTGCCATCATGCCTGGAAAGCCAAAGCTTTAGCTGCCCAGGCATGACGGGAATAGTAGTTTTGCAACAGCTGGAGGGCTGCAGTTTGACTCCTCTGTTCTAGAATATTAATGGAGAAATCCGTCCTAATCTAACCTAATTAACAGGTGACAGAGTAACAGTGAAGCCCCTACCACCTGACTAGCCACGGGATCCGCGCCCCAAGGTATTTCCCCCCGAGCTGTGATGACGTCATGCCCATCGCAGCAAATGGATAGCTCGCACAGCCAATCCGTGAATGGAACGGCGCCCGGCCCTATTCACAGACTGGCTAAGTGGCCAGCCCATCAGCCGGGTCACGACGTATACAGTGCCAGAGATCCCAGAGCAGCGATCCGGCCCTGAAGAGGCATGGGGAGAGGCGAGGTAATACCCCTTGTTATTTTCCCCTGTGCCCAAGCCTTTATTAACGTCCCCCCCCCAAAGGCCAGACTTCTCCTTTAAGGTTCCCCCTCACTGACTCAGGGCTAGTCTTTAGTGAATATCCCCTAATATTTTTCCGCAGTGGTCAACATGCATACTATAAATCTCCCTTCCTCTATAATATTAGCAAAGCCTTAGCCAACGGGCTAAAAGTAATAACCAGCTTTACAGAGAGGAGTTATGTCTATATGTGAGATGTCTGGCTGCGTTTACCGATTCATTCGCCGTGCTCTTTCCAGAACCTCAAACATGTGCTCCTGGAAAAGGTCGAGTCTTCGGTAACGATTGTTTTCCACGTTCTTTCGGATAATCTCAAAAGTCAGAGGCGGCCTTTTGGGAAATTTAGGGTCAACTGCAGGAATTTCAGCCAGAGAATCGCTATAACAGCGTCCTTCATCATCCTGATGGCTCATCATGGACACAAACAGGTTGTGTATGAGTTCTTGGATGAGCAGAGTTACATTAGGAACATGAGAATCCTCATCTCCTTCAATATCCCTGCGGGTCTCCAGTAACACTTTATGGAGGACCAGAGCATCCTTGTATATCAAGGACTCGGGCTCATTGTAAGTGCAGGCGTTATTAAACATGATGACAAAGTCCTCGCACATGGCGTCAATGTCCTGGTACTTGTTGGCCATTATATGGCTCCTGATCTTTTCCATGTCTATGGGCTTTTTGATGGTCACATAGTAGTCTGGGAGCTCGGAGCGGGAAGGCAGGCGCAGAAAGATGGCGCTGAGACGCCTGCCACGTTTATCAGTGTAATTCTTCACCGCTTCATAGACTTCATTCAGTTTTTGCTGCATGGGGCTCAGATATTTTGTTTTCTTCGGAGAGATCCCACTTTTTCTACCTAAAGAAATATATAAGCAATGGGAAATCTTTGTTATAGAGTTTAACACATGCACCCTAAAGTAAAAATCTATCTCCTATCCAAAAATTAAAGGATAACAAGCTGATCAGAGGCGGTCTGAATGCTGGAACCCCAAGAATTGTCCCCCAGGTGAATGGCACTTGCTAATCTACCACCACGGGGGCATGGTGGTAATATTCTATGGCTATAATGCAATCTGTCAAAAGCTTCAAGTTTTATACTGCTCCTATATTGGGAGGACCCTCCACCTATGAAGCTCCTTTACTTCCTTTTTTTTGGGGGGGGGGGGGGCATTGGCACATAACCTGGAGGGTAACAGGCAGCATGAAACAAACCCACTATGGACACACAAAGTATGAGAACTCACTTAGCTTGAGTTTTGGAGATGCCATATCGTCGTCATCCGGTAAAGGTCCAAGCTCTTTCCTCTTCTCCTTGAGGATCTTCTCTAAGACATGCGCATCATTGTAGACCTAACAATATATAAGGAGCATTTAGTGCTTTGTATTTCAGAACAACATATTGCTGAAGAAACCACCGAAATGGAAATGTACTTTATCACAGCACATGAACTGTGTTTTTGGGGATCAAAGGAGTTAACAGTCAGCTGGTGTTTTGGAAGTAGGAAAAGGATCTGAGCAACTTTGACAAAGTAACTTGTGATGTCTAGGTGACTACATCAAAGAATATCCACAATGACAGGGCAATATTACCAGTATGTAATGGTCAGTGGCCATGGAAAGATAACAGATGACCCCGTCAGAGTCATGGGTGCTAAAGCTTAAAGAACTAGTGACAGCTTCATTGGTGTTAAAGGGTCCTATTACATGGGCCAATAACGGCCCGATCAATAATGTAAACGAGCGCCAATCTGCTCGTTTACTGGACCTATTACGCGGCTCGATGATTGTTTAGCAAGGGCTACACAGACATTGTTAGAGATGTCCATGCAGCCCTTGCCTAAACTGTTATACATTACTTCTCCACATTCCCGGTCTTCTCCCTGCCCTCTGCCTGCTTCCTGGCGCCATGGCTGTAGCTTCAGAGACTGTCTGAGAGGCTCATCAGCTCGAGGACTGCTTCGAAGCTACAGCCGCAGCATCGGGAAGCAAGCAGAGGGCAGGAGAAGAGCGGGAGTGTGGAGAGGTAATGCATAACAGTTTATTCAATTGTTAGACGTTGGTCGTTGTGGTTGTCGGATCTAAAGAGGTGATCATCCAATGATTGTTGTCTCTATTACATGGAGCATACGGCTCTGTGTAATAGGGCCCTTAGTCTCACTGATAGAAAATACTATTTTTTACCAAGATAAAGATGTTTTATGACAGTCCAATGGTGGCCAATCTCTGCTGCTTTGCATTTCAAGTGTATAGGAATCTATTTCTTTCTATCTTACATTTGCACACGTTGCTACAACCTGTCCTCTTGGCACATCACAGGATTTGGCAATGATAATGCTGCAATAGCGCAGCTCTCATGCCCTGTTCAAGAAAGTTTTATAGTCGGACATCACATAATAGAGATTTATCAATGTGACGCAGCTAATGTGCCCATAACAATGCACTTAGATGTCATTAGCAGAGTCATTGTTTTATCACCGTGTTTCACTGATGGTAATTCATCTCTCTTCCTCCATACATCGTGAAAACGTACTACTTAAAGTGATTGATCATGACATTTCTTTTAGAATATGAAGTGAAAATCGGCTTAGAATCTTCTGGCATTTGTACAATCTATTGTTCTGTGTTATCAGCCAATCAGGTCCAGGAGGATTTACAATGGGATACAAATAAAAAAACAGTACTAATAGTCCTTACATTACGGAGACTATTTTTGTAGAACTGTGTATAGTGTTATTCCTCAGTTTATTCCTATAGAGTGCCAAGAAGAATAACAAACTCAGCATTAGCTTTCCCCTTGGCGTGCGCTTCCAGCGTCTGACACCCCTGGCGCTCACTGGTATCTAGTAGTGTCTTGTAGGAGAAGTGTTCCTCCTTACATGAGACAATCTTACCTGTGATCCTTCTTCATTATAGTGCCAGGCATTGCGAAACATGAGCTTCATGTCATCCATCATGGGGTCCTCCGTGGCATATTTGTCAGCGCGAATATTGTGCTCAATGGTTTTTAAGTCCATTGGCTCCAGAATAATCTTATAGTAGTCTGGGTAGTCTTTCTTGGATGGTTTAAACATGAAAAGCTCACAAAGGCGACGATTGGTCATAGGCTCCCGGGCCTCCAGGACTGCATTGAACAAAATCTTCATCCGTTGTTTCCGTATGTTTTTCTTGCTAAAAGAAAATAAATAATAAACTGTTATTGTAAAACTTAAATTATTCAGATGATTTAGCAAAACTGATTTAGCAAAACTTATCCACAGAGAAACAATCAAAAGGGTTTTTCTCACGCCTTCTGTTTATGATTTATAGGGGTCCAACCTATTTGGGGGGGGGGGGTTGTTAAGGCAGTGATGGGGTGCTGCACCCTAGTCTAGTACACAGTCTATCTTGGTCACCCAGCCATTTAGGAAACTGCAGCTGACCCCAGTCCATAGAGGTCTGTCCTCTCTGAAACTATGGTAATGAAATATGCTGCGACTTCCCAATATAGAAAAGCCTTTTAAGTCATGGCAGTGACGCAATATGACTTTGTTTAATGGAAAAAGGAAAGGAGCAAAAAAAAAAAAACAAGGATGTGTGGTAACAATTTTTTCTTGCAAGGACTGGGTTAAACAGACATGTGCCGCCACACAGGACAAGACATTGTGAGAGAAGCCTCTGTTGTATTTTTTGGTAATACCTTTTATTATATATTACATTATTCATTTTTTTAAAAAGAAAAAGGGAAATAAAAGTTGATTTTCAAAGATCACTCATGTCTTTAGGATCTAATAAACAGACATGTGCCCTTATCCTGGACCACCCTTCTTATAGGCATAGTGGTTTCTGCAAACAGCTGAAAAGTACAAACAAATGTAGTAACCTTTTAAACATATCTTACAAGGCAATAATGCCTCCCTTCTGTTATCGAGCATCTTTCCTCCCCACTCCCACATCTGCTAAACTACCATCCGTGCTGAAAATCAGCTTAGCAACAAATTTTGTTAGCCGTTTAGGTCTTGTATGTAGCTCAGGGATCGGTTTATATGAAATACAAGTCTATGGGAGTGGGGGGCGAAGGAGCTAAAAGACAACTTGCAAAGCAGAAACCTGCTACAAAAAACTCCACCATATACAAGATTAATAATAGGTTTATATAGTGCTGCTACTCATGTTCACACACAGGACAGCTTATCCTGAAAAGTCACCTAAAACAGCAGGTATGCTTTAAAGCAGCGCTTCTCAAACTGTGAGGCGCAGCTCGCAGTCTGGCGAGGCGCAGGGTCCCGGTCTGTGTCCGACATCGGCACACAGCAGGGACTCCAGGATTTATGACCTGCTGATTAAATACTTTTGTTTAGGGTGCCGGGACACTGCAATCACTCAGCAATGTCCCGGCACCTATCCCCCCCTGCCGCTGCTCTCACAACCTTCCCCCAGCAGCAGCTCACCAGCAATCTGAGGGGTAGGGGACTTGGTGAGGCTGCTAGAGGAAGGATGAAGTCGGAGGATCGGGCTGCCGGATCGGAGGCTCAGGGAGGATATACGGCAGCCTGGGGAGTCCCAGGCAGGCTGGCAGAGGTGACCCGCACTGGCGGAGAGGAGATGCGGCGGCGGCAGGCTGCTATCCCCGCAGTTGGCCGCCGGACCAGCAGGGCCTTCAAGAAAGTCAGTGGCTAAGGGGGGTTGTCGTGAGCGAGGCTACCCCGCCGGCTTCTGCAGTGGATTGTGGACCGGGGGATGGGGCCCCCCACGTCCTACGGCTGATGCTGCTGCCGGTGGAAGTGTGGTGGCACATCTGCCGGTCCACAATCCACTGCAGGAGCCAGCGGGGTAGCCTTGCGCACCACAACACCCCTCACTGACCTGCTTCCCTTACCGGAAGCTGGCCAGACCCCTCTGAGTAATAGCACATCCCCCTGCCCCCCAACTTAAAATCCACCCCCTCCACCTCTTCTCTAGCCCCTCTTTACCCCCATCATCTGATCTCTACCCCCATCATCTCCTCTCTCCCCCTCCTCTCTACCCCCATCATCTCCTCTCCCCCTCCTCTCTACCCCGATCATCTCCTCTCTACCCAGATCATCTCCTCTCTCCACCTCCTCTCTACCCCCATCATCTCCTCTCTCCACCTCCTCTCTACCCCATCATCTCCTCTCTCCACCTCCTCTCTATCCCCATCATCTCCTCTCTACCCCCATCATCTCCTCTCTACCCCCATCATCTCCTCTCTACCCCCATCATCTCCTCTCTCCCCCTCCTCTCTACCCCCATCATCTTCTCTGTACCCCCGTCATCTCCTCTGTACCCCCATCATCTCCTCTCTCCCCCTCCTCTGTACCCCATCATATCCTCTCTACCCCATCATCTCCTCTCTCCCCCTCCACCTCCTCTCTACCCCCTTTACTTCCTCTCTCCCCATCACCTCTTCTTTCCCTCCTCCCTCCCACCCCCTTTTTACCTCCTCTCTTTATCTCCCCCTTTACCTCCTCTACCCCCTCACCTCCATTACCTTTCCCCCATCATCTCCTCTTTCCCTCCTCCTCTCCCCCTCTCTTGTCCTCTCCCCATCACCTCCTCTTTCCCTTCTCTCTCCCCCACACCCCCTTTACCTCCTCTCTTCATCTCCCCCTTTACCTCCTCTCTCCCCCATCACCTCCTCTTTCCATCCTCCTCTCTCCCCCTCACCCCTTTTACCTCCTCTCTCTTCCTCTCCCCCTTTCCCCTCTATCCTCCTCTCCCCCATAACCTCCACTTTCCTCCCCCTTTTACCCCCTTCACCTCATCTCCCCCTTTACCTCCTCTCTCTTCCTCTCCCCCTTCACTTCCTGTGGCTCAGAAGCTGTAGAAGAGAGGAAGACCCGCTCCCTGCCCAGATTAGGTGAGTATGACTTTTTTGTGTTATGGTGGGGGGAGTGGAACGGTGGGTATTGCTATGGGGGCACAGTAGGGCAGGGGGCATTTACTATGGGGCCACAGCAGGAGACATTATTACTATATGGAGGCACAGCAGGGGGACATTATTACTATATGGAGGACACAGCAGGGGGACATTATTACTATATGGAGGACACAGCAGGAGGTATTACTATATGAAGGCACAGCAGGAGACATAATTACTATATAAGGGTATAGCAGCGGGCATTATTATTGTATGAGTGTCACAGCCGGGGAATTATTAGTATATGGGGAAAAGCAGGGGATCTTACGCACCGGGGGCAACCCACATACCTAATTTGGGGGATTTACCTGTTAACTGCGGGGCATTACAGGGGAATAAACTATTTGTGGAACACTGATATGTCACTTTTGTGGGAACTAACTATTTGTAGGTCACTAGTGGGGTTATTAAAGGGGTTGTCCGGTGATAAAAAATTATTCACAGAATAACACACATTACAAAGTTATACAACTTTGTAATGTATGTTATGTCTGTGAATGGCCCCCTTCCCCGTGTCCCACCACCCCCACCCGTGTACCCAGAAGTGTGGTGCGCTATACATTACCTGTCACGTGCCGACCACGGTCTCCGATCCTCAGCAGTGACGTCTTCTTCGGGAGGCCGGCGGATCTTCCCGAGTGCCAGCCGCCCTCTGCAGCGTCATCCGAAGCTCAGCCGCGATTGGCTGAGCATAACTGTGCTCAGCCAATCGCGGCTGAGCAGCTGATGACGCGGCCACGTCATCAGCTGCTCAGCCGCGATTGGCTGAGCACAGTTATGCTCAGCCAATCGCGGCTGAGCTTCGGATGACGCTGCAGAGGGTGGCCGGCACTCGGGAAGATCCGCCGGCCTCCCGAAGAAGACGTCACTGCTGAGGATCGGAGACCGTGGACGACACGAGATGCGGTGAGTATAATGCACCACACTTCCGGGTCTAGCGTGGGTGGGGGGAAACACAGGGAAGGGGGCCATTCACAGACATAACATACATTACAAAGTTGTATAGCTTTGTAATGTGTGTTATTCTGTGAATAATTTTTTATCGCCGGACAACCCCTTTAACAGTTTGTGGGGCACTAGTGGGAATTAACAATTTGTAAGGCACTATTGAAGGTATTAACTACTATGTGGGAGCTATTATGGGAATAACTACTACTTTGACAGTGCCAGGAACACTGCACATGCCAAATGTACAGAAATGGAGTAATGATGGGAAAGGGAGCTACCCGAGAAGAGGAGGTTAAGAGTAGAATCATGCTAGCGTGTGTGTGTGTTTGTGTAAGTTGCCAGGTGGGTTATGGAGAAAGAAATGCTGCATTGTGGGGCTGTTATACAGGTGGAGCAGTATGTGGTGATGGGTTACTGCAGGTGGAGCAGTATGTATTTTCTGCACTGTGCTGGTGGTTTACTAAAGGTGAAGCAACATTTATTTCTGCACTTGGTGTTGTTTTGACGCTGCTCTGGGATATTATGTGCACTACGTGGCGGTATCTGGTGCTTCATAGTTGTATATGTTTGTTGGTGAGGCCCCAGCATCAACACGGATTGCAGGGTGAGGCCCAAGAACAAAAAGTTTGAGAAGCACTGCTTTAAAGGTCTACACAAACTAGCATGAAAGACTAGAAATCACACCCAGCAAGATCTGAAAAAAATGTATTATGCTGGAAATGCCCCTTTAACTTAAGGGAGTTATTCATTCTCTAAACTGCTCCCTTTACAAGCGGTAATTTGGGGTAATTGAGATTTGTAACTGTCAATCATAGCCCAGGCAGAACGCCCAGGAAAGCACTCACAGCAGAAAGCTCTGGCACCTAACAAGAAGGAGCCACCTTCTGGGCACTGGGACATTGCACTACCCTCTCAGACTTCTATATAGTGCCCTAGACTATGGGCTTAAAAGGAATGTATTGTCCACATTTACTGCCCACTACTGCAATGTATATTTATTTTCTCTTTTTTTTTTTTTTTTATTATAATTTTTTCTACATTGTTTTGGGGGCTTCCTGCCCAACCCTTTTTTTAACAGCATTAAGTGATGCTTAACAGCAAGCCTCATGTGTGTGTATATATATATATATATATATATATATATATATATATATATATATATATATATATATATAACAATAGAAAGGACAAGTCCAACCGAGATGAGTGTGAAACATTACTAAGCGTACTCTGTGACCTTTGAAGAGGTCATTCCACAGGGAGCTGCAATGTCTTATACTGGTACTATCTACTGGTGCTACCAGTAATTCTGTACAGATCACTTCCCAGCAGCCTCCTAGCATCAAAGGCAGAATAGGAAATCTTAGCTTAATTTTGTCCTATTTCAACATTTTCACTTTCCACTGCAGCTACACTGAAATGTCCCGCAGCATCTTAAATAGTAAAAAAAAAAAATCAAATCTCATTCAACAAGGCTTCCCAGATAAATGTGCTAGGAAAACAGCAGACGCTTAAGAACCTTGCAGGGGAATTAGCAATGATTAAATGGTTTGTTCACTGCTGCAGTGACATAAGCGCTCCCCTCCAGACAGACACCACATGTCTCACCCAAAGTCTTCCAGACATCCCATACACTAAGGGATTAAAGGAGTGGATTGCATCTATCTGCCATAGAACTTGCTTCAATTATAGGAAATGCTGGAGAAGACGGCTCATAAACCAGTCATCTGTTTTGCTAGAAGGTAAATGTAGAGGTCCTGTAACCTCTCTGGGATCCTATGTCTCAGACAGGTATGGATTAGACCTCGGTTTGATGTGAAGTATTGGACGGCACATACTATTGGGGTCAGCCGCCTATTCTAATGCTGACTGCTTGGTGGGACACGGCTGCCACCCTGCTCAGAGGACACGGCTGCCACCCTGCTCAGAGGACACGGCTGCCACCCTGCTCAGAGGACACGGCTGCCACCCTGCTCAGAGGACAAGGCTGCCACCCTGCTCAGAGGACAAGGCTGCCACCCTGCTCAGAGGACAAGGCTGCCAACCTGCTCAGAGGACAAGGCTGCCAACCTGCTCAGAGGACAAGGCTGCCACCCTGCTCAGAGGACACGGCTGCCACCCTGCTCAGAGGACAAGGCTGCCACCCTGCTCAGAGGACAAGGCTGCCACCCTGCTCAGAGGACAAGGCTGCCAACCTGCTCAGAGGACAAGGCTGCCAACCTGCTCAGAGGACAAGGCTGCCACCCTGCTCAGAGGACAACGCTGCCACCCTGCTGGAAGAAGGATCTTGATGTAGACACCAAAGTCTTAAGATTTCTGACCTTAAGAAATGTCACACCAGTAGGATGGCAAGCTGATCCAGATCTTGCCTACCTATAGAACGTCTGTGATATCCTCTTATTCCACTCTCCTCTCCTTTGTCTTTTGGCCACGTCTATGGCCGGAGGTTTTGCATATTCGCTCCCAGCTCTGTTTCACATGACCTATACAGTCTCATAATGTAAGTCTATGGGACTGTCCAGGCCACACGGAAACTGAGCAGAGAGATATGTGCAGATCTCCTCGCCTATTAAACAAGAACACTGATCATCACAAATAAAAACCTATGACATATCCGAATATCCTTTGTAACAACACTATAGGTGGCCATACAACTTTCTGACTGACGGCTGAACGATCATCCAGTTACCTATCTGGCCCCCGGCCTCCACATACACAGGAACGTTCAGTATTCCTGTGTTCTCTATGGGGAGGGGAGGGTTAAGCTGCAGCCAGAGACCTCAGTCTGCTGCTTATCTCTCCCAGACCAAAAGGGGTCAAGCAATGAATTTTCATCATGCCCTACCACCATCTGCACCATCATCTTCTGTTGGTGATTGGCTGGCAAAGTCCCATACATCTTACACTGATGCCGAACCTGCAGCCTAAAGTAAATTGTGTGAAGGCCCCTTTACACGTCCATAAGTCTCTGGCTTGGAAAAACAAATATTGTTTTGTAGATGTATCTTATCTAGGCACCTATGTCCACTTCCAGTTATTTTTTTTTTTAGTCTAAAGTGACTATGCTATGCCAACAGCAGCTATGTGTGTTCAGCCCCATCGGGGGTATTTTTTATCCTCATGACTATAAAGTAAAGATACAGTAGTTCTTTAATAGGATTTTTTCTTCAACAAAACTCACATTAAAAATTATAACACATATACCTACACATACATTACATAAAACACATTGTACAGAGTAATGCCCATGAGCATAACAGTCTGAAGAATTTCACTGATCCTTTGGTTTCAAATGGTAAAAAAAAATATTAAAAAAAACCCCCAAAAAACTAAGATAACATTTTTGCAGCATGCGTCTTTTAATAAATCTGGTACATCTTAAGCCAGTCTTTTACTAGAGACAGGTGTCAGAGCTGTCAGTATTAATGATTCCCACCAATGTCTTTCATAGTCTCATACACTGCAGTATTAGGGTATGTTCACACGAGCTGAAAGCGGAAATTCAAAGCCCCAATGACGTCAAGGTGATTTCTCTAGCGGAAAGCGGCTAAAGAATTGACATGCCAATTCTCTGGACGGGAAGCGGATCCGCGGCAGAACATTCCAAGCGTAAATTATGCTGTGTGAATAACAGAGCGGAAATCCCATTGGACACAATGGGACATTGCTCTGTACATATTCTACAGGCGGACTTTCAAGGGAAGTATGCATAAAATTAAGAGCGGATTCCATTTGAAATTCCTTGCCTCTTCCTCAGTGTGAACAGACCCAAACTGTGGGCTAAGCTTACCACAATGTGATTACCCTCCTCTATAAAATAAATATCTTACACTTGTTGGAAGTTATTGTGTTATAGATACAGTTATTACCCCAAAGTTAAAAAGTAATTTCCTTGCCCCATGGTATAAAGGACACATGGGTGTAAAATATGGTTATAAAGAAAGGTATAGTAAAGTATCTCTATAAAAAAAACTTTTACAATGTTACACAGACCAGAAGGGTTTCTAGGTTTTCAGACTCCCAACATTAGAAGGAGTGGGGAGAAGCACTCTCCTGAACACTTCACTCTCTGGCTTTGCTGCCTTTTCCGTCTTGCTTCCGCAGATGTTCCCCATTACTGAGACAGTCTAGTCATAGGAATACCTGACTTACAAGTTCTTTTTCACCCCTTCATAACCAGGTCTGGTTCGGCTGCTCTTGTCAAAGAGGATTGTGTATGACGCCAGCTTGCCGGAATTGGGGGCCCCTCACTCCACAACACTTACACCAACTAGACTATAAAACTCAGTTTGGGGAGATGTTCAGCGAGCAAAGTTAATGGCCTCTGCGGCGTTACATACAAACACTGACCAATACTAAGTGTCGGCGGTGCCCATGGTAACAGAGTGAGTCATTCCAGCTTGGCTATTGATAAAATCAAAACTAATTTTCATGCAAATCAACTATTTGTTGTCCGGTCACATGAGGATTGCATAATGCTCTGTAAGCCTAAAACTACTGGAGCGGTACACAGGAGACCACATGTATACAGTGTATAGCAGGGGTAGGGAACCTTGGCTCTCCAGCTGTTGCAAAACTACAACTCCCATCATGCCTGGACAGCCGAACAGGCATGATGGGAGTTGTAGTTTTGCTACAGCTGGAGAGCCAAGGTTCCCTACCCCTGGCGTATAGGGTAATAATCCAGCCAAGTGTTCACAGACTAAAATAATTAGTCGGGTTGTTAAACATTCATCATTATGTGTCAGCTGCCATGTTGCTTTCTACACTCTACTATTCATGAGCATTATCACTACTATTATACTAGAATTCTAGGTCGTACTGCACACACAGGTCAGGTCACAGACTTTGTGCACACTACCAGGTCACTATAGAGCTAAATATTGTCGGCATTGTTACCGTTCCCCCATAGGATCCTCATCCGGAACAATTGGGTAAAGCCGCCGGCCTACATGACAATGGATGCGGAGAGGCTGGGGATTCCAGCACAGTGAACGTACCTCTTCCTCTTTGAGCTGCCGGTGTCAGATGTGGCGGAGGAAATCATGCTGTCTCCGTCCTCTATATCGAGGTCTCTGCGAGCCAGCTCTTTCTTTTTTGCCTGAAATAAAGAACAAATCTCCAGAGTCAGCCTCGCTCTGCCAAACGTTCCCAGAATACATGAATATTAAACAGCTGCATAGATCAGTTTCACTCGGAAAAAAAAAACACCTTACAACTGGTGTCAGTGTATAAATATTAAAAGCCTCGCGGATGTGCGATACAGCGGCTGGGAAGCATTTACATTTCATGAGGTCGTCACACGTTTGTTGTCAAATACTGTACAGTGGGCATGGTGCCTGTCCTCCTGCTGCAGGCAAAGCCATAAAATATCCCTGGGCTGATACGGCATAGGCTCCAGGCATAGGTGGGTTACAAAAAATTGTCCTTTCTACTCTAAAAGGTGAATACTGATAGAGAACGACAGGGAAAAGGGATAAAAAAAACAAAAAAACAAAACAAAAAAAACAGTGCAGACGCTCTGAGCGCACACGATGTCACAACGCACATAAGTGAATGGCGCCTGAGTGCAACCATTTTTATAGTTCTGCAGATTGCAAAGCAATAAGAACCTCCAGAGCCCGACCATTATCATTACCTGGGCTGAATCTCAAATAGAGAAACACATGGAGCAGAACCACAGCAAACAAATAACAGGACTGGCAAGCATTTAATATGTAGCTCACAGTTAAAGTGTACCCACAATCTGCCCCCTCCAAACCACTTGTACTGTCGGATAGCTGTTTTTGATCCAAGATCTGTCCTGGGGTCCGTTCGGCAGGTGACGTAGTTATTTTCCTACAGAACAACTTTTAAAATTGCAGCCCTGTGTCAAATTGGTGTGACCTAGAGTACCTGTGCCCTAGGCCTGCACCACCTCTCCGTCCCTCCTCTCTGCCCTCTTCATCATTAGGAATGCCCCAGGCAGCATTTCTCCTAATCATCACTTGTCTGAACACTGCACATGTGTTGGATTATTAAGGTCCATGTGCAGTGTTCAGGATTAGAAGAGATCCTTTCCAGGGGCATTGCTTATGATGAGGAGGGCAGGGAGGAGGGACAGAGAGGCAGTGCAGGCCTGGGGCACAGACACTCTAGGCCACGCCAATTTGACACAAAACTGCAAGTTTAAAAGTTGTTCTTTTAAGACAATAACTGCATCACCTTCCAAACAGACCACAGGACGGAGTAAAAGCAGCTGACAGTACAAGTGGCTACTACCTAGCTGGCCAGTTACATCCCTTAGCTACTGGCTTCCCTTGGCTCCATTACCCAACTCTAAGAGCCATTTAGCAGCTGCATTACACACTCTTTTTTTACTAAGATTCTTAGAAATGGACTGCCCCTGACTTACCACAACCCTTTCCCCCTCCATAAACAAGGGGCTAGCGGCAAGTAAAAAAAAATAAAAAAAAAAATATCCAGGTTCACAGATGTATTGTCTGAAATGCCTCTATGGAATAACGAATAGCTCACTTCACACGATAGCCCTTAATGTATTGGTGATTGGCATGATGGCTCTGTATGACACAATGAACTGCCCTGGGCACATTTCTTCTGCTCCCCAGACACATGGAAACCACACATCAGCTGCCTCCTTGTAACCCTCAGACAGGGGTGCTCAAATCACAGGGACCTCAGCGTCTAATTTTTATACTGTATAAGTTTCGGAGACCAGAGCTGCCAGCCCTCTGCCGGTGCGAGACAAGTGGGCACAAGTTCTTACAGTCTTTGACCCAGCTACGCCACTCAGCGACTGGGGCGGGGACACCTCTGCAGTAGAGATGAGCAAATAGTAAATATTTGATTTGATTCAAATAGCTCCCGATATTCGACTATTCGATCGAACATCGAATACCATTATAGTCTATGGGAGAAAAATCCTTGGGACCTGGAAATCAAGATTCGACGAATTGGAGGTTACCAAGTCCAAGACATCTTTATAAAGTGATGCAAACACCTCTGGAATGCATCTGGGAAAGCAGGGAAGCAGTATTACAGGGATCGGTATTACCGGGGTTAGCGATCCCCGACAATAATGCTGATTCCTGTAATAGTGAATATTTAATTAATAAAACAAAGTTTTGTTCTAAAAAAGTTATTTTCGTTGTTCAATAGCTTAATTAAAACGAATCCATGCTTTTGCAATTAAATATACTGTTAAAAAAATAAATATATAAATATGTATATTTATGTACAGTATATTTAATTGCAAAAGTATGTATTCGTTTTAATTAAGCTATTGAACAACGAAAATAACTTTATAAGAACGGTAATATGTTTTATTAATTAAATATTAACTATTACAGGAAGCTCTATTATTGCCGGCGATACAGCTAAATGTACTAATTAATACTTTAATTAAAAAAAGCAAATGTTTCTTCTAATGATGTTATTTTTTTTTTATCACAATAGCAACATTAGAAGAAACATTTAGATTTATATGTCCGCTCAGCTGATTGGCTGAGCGGACATATAAAGAGCCGGTCCCGTCACACTGAGCCCGGTGTGTCGGGGACCGGCGAAGAGAGAAGATAGACCACATCGGAGGGTGAGAAGAAAGCTCTCCCCCACTGCACTACACCCATCCCAGCAAGGAAGGGGGTCACTTAACCCTTTCCTTGCTGGTATGGGTGCAGTCTGATATCAGCCCCTGGGGGCCAGATTGTTCAGTATGGCACCCAAAGGGTTAAGGGGGATGCAAGGGTTAAGGGGGGGGGGGAGGAGCTTTCTACTCAACCTCCGATGTGTTTTATCTTCTCTCTTCGCTGGTCCCCGGCACACTGATCTCAGTGTGACGGGACCGGCTCTTTATAAATTTAAATGTTTCTTCTAATGCTGCTATTTTGATTAAAAAAAAAAAAAAAAAAAGATCATCATTAGAAGAAACTTTTGCTGTTTTAATTAAAGTATTAATTATTACATTCAGCTATATTACCGGCAATAGGTATTGCCGGCAATAGAGCTTCCTGTATTAAATATTTAATTAATAAAGCACATTTACATTCTAATAAAGTTATTTTCGTTGTTCAATAGCTTAATTAAAACGAATACATACTTTTGCAATTAAATATACTGTAAATATACATATTTATATAATTTATTAACAGTATATTTAATTGCAAAAGCATGGATTCGTTTTAATTGAGCTATTGAACAATGAAAATAACTTTTTTTAGAACGAAACTTTGTTTTATTAATTAAATATTTACTATTACAGTAATCGGCATTATTGCCGGGGATCACTTACCCCGGTATTACCGATCCCGGTAATATTGCTTCCCTGCTTTCCCAGGGATCAGTAAACTTTATTTAAAACAGCTAAATAATTGTTTAGCCGTTTTAGTAAAGTTAATTTAGATTTGAATATTTGATCACATATTCGATCAAACTCGAATCTTTCGAATATTGCAGTATTCGATCGAATACTATTCGCTCATCTCTATTCTGCAGTCAATGACTGGCTGAACAGGCTTTCTTGCACCCACTCAGGGTGAAGTTGTGATGTACCAAGAAAAGGAGAGAAGATGACATCTGGCCAGGGTTCTTTATTATGATCCCCCCACTCCCTACCTTCAGTGTAATAATCAGTTTGGCCAGACTTCTCCTTTAAGATTTGGGATGACATGAACACCTCTCGGCTTATTGCAGTTCACTCTCACCTACCCCCCTAGATATCTTCTAGATGAAGTAGATCGCCCTACTTCAACCACACACTTCTTTATGCGCAACAAACTCATGTCTAAGGTGACTGACAGACCAGGAAAATAATGTCTGAGCCCAAAACTTTCAGCAGGAATAGCAAACCATCTAATGGGCATGGAGGCCTCTCAACTTCATGACAGGAGAATTAGCCGCATGACGTTTCACATGCCTGTTTCTCAGTTCTCAGACAGAGAAGCTATTAAAGGGGTTATCCAGCGCTACAAAAACATGGCCACTTTCCCCCCTACTGTTGTCTCCAGTTCAGGTGTGGTTTGAAATTAAGCTCCATTTACTTAAATGTAACCGAGTTTCTTAACCCCACCCAAACTGGAGACAACAGTAGGGGGGAAAGTGGCCATGTTTTTGTAGCGCTGGATAACCCCTTTAATGGAGCGGTCTAGTGTTGGCTTACACCACTTCTGTCCATTTAGAACACAGCTGAGCTGAACCTGTGTGTGTATGCGGAAGGATCAGGAGGTAAATTGGAGTGCAGTTGATACTTCCTTTAGATACACAGACAGCTACGGGTAGCTTAAAACTCTAGAACAGTTCCATTAATGTTGATGCTAAGCTAGTGTGTCCCTGCAGATACATTTAATTGAGAAGGAGAGCTTATAAATAACTTTGTGACTGTTGTTTCCAACTACCTCCCTCCATGTCATAGCCTATTTAAAACCTCATTTACCAAAAAGAACGCCTTACTCTAGAATAAAAATGCTGTAAAATTTTCCCCACAAAGTGTCTTCCTTTCCTGCAATCTGCTAGGAAAGAGGGCGGGGCTTACCATGTGCTATGTGCTCAATAGGGACTGTCCATGCATGGAAAATAAAGGCTTACCTCTCACCTCAGAGCCTTGTGTTACCCCCTGCCATTGATTTCCTTTCCACTTACAGCATCAGGTAGTGCATCAGTAACATTCCCCCATCCTACCTTTTTTTTTTAGATTTTTTTTTCTAATCTGTTTCTATTTTCTATTTTATTTTGTTTCTACACTATTATAGGGCAGCCATCTTGCCTGAGTTATTTAAACAGTATTAAGATATGCTTTACAGCAAGCCCCAGTGACCAAAGGACTTGTTGCATTCAGATGAATGAGAAAGCTTCTGGGCATCCTAGGTGACTTTTATAGAGGTCGTTCTCCAGAGGGGAGTGCTGGGTTGTGCGCAACAGCTATTGTGTGCACCTCCTATACCTATATACCAACGTCACATGTCATCATTCTCCTATTTGTGTTAAAACTGACACTGCTGGGAAGTGATCTGTACAGAACAGGAAGCCTCAGCTTAGTTTTAGGCCAGAACTGAAACCGTAAGATTTCAGGATTTTAAAAGACAGGAAAAAAAAGACGAGAAGAAAAAAAAAATTCTTTAATTCTAAATGTTGACTTTGACAATAGGGTATTTTCTGAAGACATTCCTTTAAAAGTAAAAGGTACTATGCAGGTCTTTATTTATTTATGTCTTTTTGATTCAATGCCTTTTAGTCTACAGGAAAAACAGAGTATACTCGCTTGCCCTGATCCCCCACTGCTACTGGTTTCCCAGCACCAGGTATAAACTGCTCTGCACTTTTTCATGGTTCCTGTAGATTCATTCACGTAGGACAGCGTTTCCCAACCGGGGCGCCGCGGCACACTGGTGTGCCGGGAGAACCCGCCAGGGGTGCCGCGGGATCCCGGTGGGAAATGTGCGCTGTCTCTTTAACATCCCGATAAGCTGCGGCCGCGCAGCTTCTCGGGATGCACGGAGCACTTTCATGTTCCGCCCGCACAATGAGCGGGCGGAACATTAAAGTAAGCAGAATATAGGTACAGGAAGTGTCAGCGTCCTGCTCCTATATTCACTCCCATAGGCCGCCGGCACTTCATGCCAGCAGCCTATGGGAGGCCGGGACGTGACCTCTCCGGCAGGCGTTATGATGTGACGTCATCACGCCTGCCGGAAGTCCCGTCCCCGCTGCTCGCAAGATGGAGCCAGAAGAGGAGGAGGAGAGCTTCTGCCTGCACAGCACGGATTAAGTGAGTAGGATGTTTTTTTTTTTTTTAAGGGGCAGAGCAGGGGGCATTATTAGTTCATGAGGGGCACCTCTGGGGGCATTATTAGTATATGGGGGCACCTCTGGGGGCATTATTAGTATATGGGGGCACCTCTGGGGGCATTATTAGTATATGGGGGCACCTCTGGGGACATTATTAGTATATGGGGGCACCTCTGGGGACATTATTAGTATATGGGGGCACCTCTGGGGACATTATTAGTTCATGGGGGCACCTCTGGGGACATTATTAGTATATGGGGGCACCTCTGGGGGCATTATTAGTTCATGGGGGCACCTCTGGGGGCATTATTAGTTCATGGGGGCACAGCAGGGGGAATTATTAGTATATGGGGGCACCTATGGGGGCATTATCAGTTCACGGGGGCACCTCTGGGGGCATTATTAGTATATGGGGGCACCTCTGGGGGCATTATTAGCTCATGGGGGCACCTCTGGGGCATTATTAGTATATGGGGGCACCTCTGGGGGCATTATTAGCTCATGGTGGCACCTCTGGCGGCATTATTAGTATATGGGGGCACCTCTGGGGGCATTATTAGTTCATGGGGGCACAGCAGGGGGCATTATTAGCTCATGGGGGCACCTCTGGGGGCATTATTAGCTCATGGGGGCACCTCTGGGGGCATTATTAGTTCATGGGGGCACCTCTGGGGGCATTATTAGTTCATGGGGGCACCTCTGGGGGCATTATTAGTTCATGGGGGCACCTCTGGGGGCATTATTAGTTCATAGGGGGCACCTCTGGGGGCATTATTAGTTCATGGGGGCACCTCTGGGGGCATTATTAGTTCATGGGGCACCTCTGGGGGCATTATTAGTTCATGGGGGCAACTCTAGGGGCATTATTAGTTCATGGGGGCACCTCTGGGGGCATTATTAGCTCATGGGGGCACAGCAGGGAATCCTACATACAGGGGGCACAGCAGGGGATCCTACATACAGGGGGCATCCCACATTCCTAGTCGCTTTACTGCACATAACACCAAACAGCACAGTTACTTTGGGAGCCGACAGGAGGGAGAAAGGGAAGGAAGTTGCTAGAAATGTGCGGAGCCTAAATTGTTTGTCTCGCAGGTTCTGAAGAGATGAAAAGTAGCTGAAAGAAATCATCATGGCGGATGGAGAGGAAAAGGAAAGTGACTCCTCAGATCAAAGAAGGCGTCACCTGTGAGTCACTGTATGACGGTTTTCTTATTTTGTAGAACATTATTTAGTAGGGGTGCCCCGAGGTAATTTTTTTTTCCAAGGTGTGCCCCGAGGTGGAAAAGGTTGGGAAACACTGATGTAGGAAATGCCTGTTCCTCCCTGTCTCAAAAAAAAAACTTTAATTCCTTAAAGGTTTCATTGATGTATATCAAGGATTACTGCACTGAACACTGAAAATGCTGCCAGCGTTTCATTGGTTATAAAATGATCACTAAATGTCTAGAGGTAGTTATTCTGGACATAGCCTTGGTGGTGTCCCAAATGAAGAGGTACCTCTTTAATCTGGATCATATAGAAAAAAAAAAGCAAAAAAACTAAACACAAAACCAGAGGAACACAAAAATAATGAAATAAATGCACAGATGGCAGTCATTTATAGACTCACACTACACAAGGCAAACTCACAGGGCTCCAGACTAAAAAATTTGCCTGGGAGCCATTGGCTCCTAACCTGAAAAATTTAGGCGCCAAATAGAATATTTGGTCGCCAACATTTTAAACCATGTAAAATTAATGTTATGTTACATGGGACTTACTGTGTGCAGAGGCCACGGCAGCATCCTCCTCCTTTAGATCCTTTCTTTTCTTAGTTTGAAAATGTTCAACATGGAAACTTGCAACTTGACAACCATATACAGTCTGACTCAGTACTTCAGCCTCACTTGGCTAGCCTATTAATGAGGCTTACTCTTCTGAACTTGATCTTAAAGGGAACCTGTCACCCCCGGTGACGGGGTGACAGGCTCCCAACCCCCCGTTAGAACCCCCTATACTCACCTCATTGCGCCGGGTCCCGCTTCTGAAGATGGTCGGGTCACGAAGATCTCAGCCGCTGCAGCCCGGCGTGCGCTGAGAGAGGAATCCAACGCTCATAGAGAATGACGGGAGAGTCCAGCGCTCCCTCATTCTCTATGAGCATTAGACTCATCTCTCAGTGTGCGCGCCGGGCTACAGCGGCTTAGATCTCCGTGACCTGACCACCTCCAGAAGCGGGACCCGGCGCGATGAGGTGAGTATAGGGGGCTCTAACGGGGGGTTGGGAGCCTGTCACCCCGTCACCGGGGGTGACAGGTTCCCTTTAAAAGCTTGCAACAGTCTATACATACTGAGCTAGACTTATGACTGCAGCCATAGTGACCCCCCACAAGATGTGTATATAGATAGATATATCTCTCACCTAGTGACTAATGCAAGTGACCCCCTACAATACAGACACCTGAGGGGCCCTGATAATAATAATTGTGCATATATCTATCTCCCAGTGTCTGCAGCCAGTTTGCCCTACACTTATAGATGGCCCCCTCCCCTTATAGATGACCCCCTCCTTTTATAGATGACCCCCTCTACCCCCATTATAGATGCCCCCTCCTCCCCCCCATTATAGATGCCCCCTCTTCTCCCCCATTATAGATGCCCCCTCTCCCCCCCATTATAGATGCCCCCTCCTTTTATAGATGCCCCCCTCTACCCCCATTATAGATGCCCCCTCCTCCCCCCCATTATAGATGCCCCCTCTTCTCCCCCATTATAGATGCCCCCTCTCCCCCCCATTATAGATGCCCCCTCCTTTTATAGATGACCCCCTCTACCCCCATTATAGATGCCCCCTCCTCCCCCCCATTATAGATGCCCCCTCCTCCCCCCCATTATAGATGCCCCCTCTCCCCCCATTATAGATGCCCCCTCCTCCCCCCCATTATAGATGCCCCCTCTCCCCCCCATTATAGATGCCCCCTCTTCTCCCCCCCTTATAGATACCCCCTCCCCTTATAGATGACCCCCTCTACCCCCATTATAGATGCCCCCTCCTCCCCCCCATTATAGATGCCCCCTCCTCCTCCCCATTATAGATGCCCCCTCTTCTCCCCCCCTTATAGATACCCCCTCCCCTTATAGCTAGCCCCCTCTCCCCCCTTGAAGATGGCCCCTCTTCTCCCCCCATTATAGATACCCCCCCTTCTCTTCCCCCCATTATAGATGGCACTCTCTTCTCCCCCCATTATAGATACCCCCCCTTTCCTCTATGCTAAGCAGTATTTAAAAAAAACAAACACACAAACTCACCTGACAACCCGCTCCCCCGGCGATCCTCTTCTTCTTCGGACGCTGTCCCCGGCTGATGCGCGGCTGCCGGGGGTGTCCCGTCCTATCCCCGGCAGCGCGGCGCATCAGTGAGCTCCCTGTACGCCGGGGCTGTGACTTCTGACACAGGAAGCGTCTTTGACGCGCGCTTCCTGTGCCGGAAGTCAGGGCCCCAGGCAGCTCACTGATGCGCCGCGCTGCCGGGGATAGGATGGGACACCCCCGGCAGCCGCGCATCAGCCGGGGATACTTAAAGAGACAGCGCGCCGCCGCCGGGGCCAGTCGCAAATGGCGCCCAGATTAATAAATCTGGGCGCCATTTGCAAAACATCAGTCGCATTGGCGACCATTTTGGTCGCCATCTGGAGCCCTGACTCATTACTCACTACTCATTAGCTTCCTTAAGAGCGGAGTTTAAATAAAACTAAGTGGTTCCAATCGTTGCAGACAGTAGCCGGTGGTGGACTGCAGGGAGGATAGAGCCGATGGAGAAGACAGAGGAGGCAAAGAGACGACAAACGTGTCCTGGTTACCCAGCAGCATGCTGCCCAGGTTAAGGCAACCTGGTGCTAGTGTATCTCCTGAGCATGGGTCACCAAACTGCGGCCACTCCAGCTGTTGCAAAACTACATTTCCCATCATGCCTGGACAGCCAAAACCAAAGCTTTAGCTGTCCAGGCATGATGGGAGTTGTGGTTTCACAACAGCTGGAGGGCCGCAGTTTGGAGACCCATGCTCCAGAGTCTGCTCTTCTAAGATCCCAGGAGAGTGCCAACTCACAGACCAGTATCCATTCAGAGGCCGCAGACTTCGCAACTGACCAATCAGATGCAGCCCAAGCCAATGGTCCTTGTGTAGAATCCATAAGCACAGTCAGTGACAGAACAAGAAGCCATCGGTGACTGAGAACAAGGAGACATGCCTGACCAGTACTTCAGCAGCATCAATTATTGATAAAGTTACTGCTGATCCAGACGAGGCTCCAACTACACGCGGCACCAAAAAGGAGGGGAAAAAGAGGCAATGAAATATTCGAGACTTCGAAACACCGTAATCCATTCCCCAGCTAGCCGCTTATTTTAAGTCTGAGCCTACATTGATGAACTTAGTGAACAGCCGGGGAGTGGATGACAGTACCGCACACTGTCCCCGTCCATATCTCCTGATCACAGCAGCGAGACCTGCCCTGATCAATAACTTTTGACACGTCAAAAGTTATTTGTACTCACAGGTACCCTTTAAGGATCAACTCTAGTCCCTTGCAGACTTTCAGTGAAATAAGATACTACTTCCTTAGGCTACATTTACACGTCCACAATTTTGCAGACCTTACGGACGGGGAAGGTAAGTAATGAATTCTTCCCCGCCAGTCATGATGTGTCAATATCATGCAGGCAGCGGGGAATATGTTTGAATTTCTGTGGCTCTTTCGCTACAATGTTGCGGCGAGTCAAAGAGTTTCCCCGCTGCTGACATGGTATTGACACATCATGCCGGAAAGCTTTGCATTTTATTATCTATAAATATAAAATCATCCTGAAACCTTGCCGTTTTTATTTTGACCACTAGGCTTAAAAATAAGGTGAGACTTCTTGTTCTGTCTGTGATAAAGAGAAGGATGCTGCAAAGTGATCTGCACAGCATTGCAGCAAAGGAGACACCAACAGCTACCAGAAACAATAACTCCTCATGTGGAACGAGCCCACAAGGCATGCTTACAAAATGTGTCCTATCCAAAGAATAAGGTCTGGAGATGTTCACAGTGTTTTCTCCTATGATGTTTGCAGTAAAGCATGTCACTAAATGCTGTTAGAACAGTTTAGGCAAGATGGCAGCCCGTATAATATTATACTAAAAATAAAACGTGAAGATTACAGTCAGCAAATGGAAACAAATGAGCGGAAAAAAAAAACAAAAAACATTTCAGTATCTGGTTCTAATCAGTAAAAACTAAATTTTAGTTATAGCAAAAACAGGTGGGTGTGTACTCGAGCGCTGACTGTGTGAACTAGCTGCGTACTAAGGACAGATGGGATCACCTGAATATCCCAATAGTAGTACAAACAAAAAACAAAAGTAATTGTACCTGTTCGGCGCATGTGATATATAGAATGTGCAATAGACCATTGAAAAAGCCCTACACTATGGCTGTATAACCAGTACTATCCTCCAGATACACGTTCTATCCAGGTTGAGGTTTATCAGGTAATCCACTGCCTGTATCCCCTCAGGTATAGTGTGAAAAGAAGCTATCAATCCTCACTGCAGGTGGTGGTGTAGTGATTGTTGAAGAGAGTTGCAGTCTGTTTGCTCCAATTGAAATATCCTCTTCACAAGGGACTCGCTACGGCCAGTAGCGCGTGCAACACTTACAATGTCAAAGTCTTTTGCTGGGTAGTGTGACGTCACAAACTACTGAAGCTGATGGGAGACAAAACACCTCGACATGTTTCGGAGGATCCACCCTCCTTTCTCAAGAGTATCTGCCTCCTGGTATCCTTGGTCTTAAGTAGGCTTGCCCAGGCATAGAGATTTACATAAATGCAAATAATTCAATTTCCGCATTCAGACCGGCTGGTTGAATTGTGTTTAGGTTGAGTTAATGTTGGAGGTAATGCCTTTCCCTTGTTTTGTACTGTTGGGGCTATTTTCCAGGTTACTTGCCTTTCTAAAAATCATTTTGGGTCTTTCAGGGATAAATTCACCAATAACCTTATCCTGGCGAAGTTTGCTTGGCTAGAGTAGGTGGTAATTATCGGGACATTGAAATCATCTGATATTTGTTGTATGGTTATGTTTTGTGGTTTTTCATTTATTAGTCCTTCTCTTGATTTTTCTTTTATTTCTTTAGTTGTGTTCTCCAATTTTTTATTATCAAAACCTTTTTCTAAGAGTTTTTTCTTTAACATGTTTGCTTCCCGTTCATAATCATTCATTTCAGTACAGTTACGCCGCAGTCGGAGGAATTGGCTTTGAGGTATGTTCTGCAGCCACATGGGTAAGTGACAACTGTCCAGGGAGATGTAACTATGTTACTATCCCCTTGTGAAGAGGATATTTTAATTGGAGCAAACAGACTGCAACTCTCTTCAACAATCACTATACCACCACCTGCAGTGAGGATTGCTAGCTTCTTTTCACACTATCCCAGAGGGGATACAGGCAGTGGATTACCTGACAAACCTCAACCTGGATAGAACGTGTATCTGGAGGTTAGTACTGGTTATACAGCCATAGTGTAGGGCTTTTTCAACGGTCTATTGCACATTCTATATATCACATGCGCGGAACAGGTACAATTACTTTGTTTTTAATTTTAGTTATAAATTCACTTGATTGTAGAATACTCCTTTAATACCTCGGGAAAAACAGCAAACTATTGCATGTGACTGGGATGTAAAGGAGAAGCTTGGCCCAGATTTACTCATGAGAACATTATATGTGAACCGAATAGTGAAACCGAATACATTTTAGCCCTTTAACAACATACACAGGCACATTTGCCTCCAAAGCCACACACTCCCAACGTTTTCTCCCCTGAGGACGTCACATGAATCCAGTGACAAAACATGTAGGAACGTTTGAGCTGTTTACTGGTCCTCACTCACATAATATTTTGGCTTAGGAATCACTAACAAGGGTGGTTTATCACATGATCCATGATAAAAGTGACATTATACAGCATTCCACATTGACAATGGAATGTCCCTGTGGCTTGTCAAAAGATTTACTGAAATGCAGGTACAGACAAAAATAACTTGCCGCCATGGACCAACAAACCAGCCACAGAACACCACAGACCAAAAAGTAAAGCTAAGGGCCCTATTCCACAGCAACGATAATCGGCCCCATTTGGGCCGATTCGGCAGATTATCGTTCGGTGAAATAGAGAGAACGATCAGCCGATGATCGTGTCATCGGCTGATCGTTCATTTAGGGCCAGACCTAAAATCATCGTTCCCCCACCGCGCATCGCTACGGTTGAATAGCGGTGCGCGGCGGGCGACCGACGATTTGACAAGCATCATCATCATACATTACCTGTCCAGGCTTCTTCTCCGCGCTGTCTTCATCCCCGGGTTCCGCGCGTTCTATCTTCAGAATGGCCGGTCAGCTGACGGAGCTCTCAGCCAATCACAGGCCGGGACCG